>NW_027526214.1:51677582-52400992 GCF_048455015.1 Haemaphysalis longicornis | reverse complement strand
CCACGACGCCCGCGACAGGGAAGCGGCCGTTGGACTACGCGCCGCACGAAGCGGCGGAAGGAGCAGTTTAGCGCGACACACATGCACGACAACAGCATGCGATTGACACCCGACTGATCGTTATGGCTGTCACCCCGACTAGTCGTACGCGAGAATTCGAGACACTTTGTCCGATGCGTGCATGGGATGCGTCGTCGGCGCCGTTCCACTCACTGTTTTCACTCCATGGTTGCCTCCCTGCTTAGGCGCACTCCGGCGGATTTAGACATGGGCAAGATAAATCCGAGCACGAAAAGAAAAAATTTATCAATTTGAAATGAAAATGAATGGTGGTATTACGCTTTACATTTCGTTTTATATGTTCTGTACAGCGGTTTGGGGTGGTTTAGCACCGACGATTTCGCTCTATGTGTCTACCACGTGTGTGTATGTGAGCGGAGAGTGCTTTTGTCGGCGGTGGCGGCGGCGGCGGAGAGCTGCTCCCCACAAAATACAGAGAACGGAAACTTGTCTCTTCTCGTGGCTTTGAAAGAAACTTTCACACTGCCGTCATTATGACGACACCTACGGGCACTTATTGGTTCCGGCCACACAACGATCGCAACGATGGCTCAAATGCATCTGGCTCGCCAGCCGCACATCATGAACCTCCTCTGACGAGTGTACGACGCCAAAACTGCTCCTAACAATCAGTCGCAAGGAGCAGTCGCATGCGAATCGCGTCCTGTAGCCGTGCATGGGTCTCGCGCTTTACACTGCATTATCGGGTTGCGCGCTCTGTGAGCGAATGGGACAGCCGGAGCAAGGGCGCGCCCCCACCAGCTTATTGCGGAGGCCACGGTTAAACCTAAATGCACCTTTTGTTAGTTTTCAGATCATCCTATTACTAATCGGGAAGATGGTTTACATGGGGATCGTTTTTTGTCTCCTTAGCCCTTGTACCGTCTAAAGATACTCGTTTCCAAGGGACGTTTAGATCACTTCCTGAAAATCATCTGGCCGAACTTCAACTCCATTGATGTACTGGACGTGCGCAGACATATCTAAATGAAGCCACTGAATCACTACGTCCTTAGACATAAAGGACTAAAATAGGGACTAAAATACAGCCGTTAGTTTTCGCGGCCGACCGTTCATCTTCAAGGGGAGCACCTATGGCAGAGTATGTGCCTCGTGGTGCGCAAAGCGGACTAACTGTTCGTCCCCGCCCGTCTATAGGGAGTAACGGGAAGACGAAACGGATGCAGTTAGTCTCTTTGCTGTGTCGTTAATTCCCTGCCATGGCGTCGTCATTTCCCTTTCGCGCATATGTCTGTGAACAGTTTTAGATTTTCAAAACACAAATCATTGCAGTCAATGGGTCCTTTAGAAGGTGCCACGGGGAAAAATATGGATGTTAATTATAAGAAAATTGTTTAGGGTAATAGAGCGGCGGGTAACTGCAAGGAGCGGCGAAGCGCGATGGCCAGACGCTTCTCGGTGACGTTATGTTGATACTCTGTGTTGCATACGATTTATGCGAGGTAATAACGTCCAATAAAAGATTTCAAGCGCTTCAACAATAACACGAATATTACTGACAATAGCAAACGTTTATTCGTAAGTGTAATGAGCATGCGTATTTTTAACAGACGGGAAAAAAAACGCATTAGTTGCTGATGACAACGGCAAAATAAAAATTCTCGCTACAAGAAATCGTCTCAAAGTTATCTTTTGCACTCGGTACATAATTGCCTTGTGCACCAAAGCTATGACAATGCTGCAACTGCTAAAAAATCCGGTCGCATTTCCCAGTCGCAATCGTCTAGCGACGCGAACTTGGAGAATTCAGACTAAGCAACACCGAATTCGGTTTCGTTGATGCAGGAAAATATGGTCCGTTTCCCTCTTCTGACGATCACACAGACGACCCCTTTCACATACGTTACATAAAACACTTAACATATTTTTCGAACACTAAGAATACACTTTGTTTGCGCTAATTTGTGCGATAAACAAATGAGTCGTCTGATCACCCAGCTATCAATTCCAACTAGGCGACGAGTTCATTGGTATTTACGTGAAAAAAACTATGGTTGTGAGGCTGTACTTATAATGGAACTGAGCATGGTCCTGAAAGGTAGCAGAACGCTAAGTGCAAAGCGCGAATTGCAGTCACGCTTGCTTGCACGGATAGAAATTCGGATACCAACTGCAATGCATCTATCGCGTTGAGCGCAGAACTACACGCTGTACGCTTGAATATTATCTACCGCTACTTCCATCCGGAGGCGTGGTCTCGGAGTATTTGAGTAGTGTGCCGCGGAAACGTTTGTACAAAGACATGATTGATGTGTGCCTAGCTGTTCCGGTTTATCGTCAGTTGTATGCAGTGGGTTCAGGAGAAGGTGTTCTAAAAAGAGGGAAACGAATGCCAGCACGTTCATCTGTTAAATCCTTCCCCTTTAAACTTCGTAATGTCACGCTACTGGCAAAACCCTGGCTGCAGAAAAAAGGACTATATGTACACCCATGGACACCTAACTGTCGATAATTCAAAAATGTGGAAACAATTGAGCACACCTTTCTGGACTGTTGGGATGCGGTGTTCCAGTGGGACATCCTCCAACGAACCTTGAAAAAAAGACTTACCATTAACGCCTTATGGCATTCGTTTTTTGCCCGTAAACAATGATGGAGGCGTGCCCTATGATATGTTCATGGAAAAGTCTGCATGCTATGTGGAAAACTCGCTTGGCGGTTGAAAATGCTGAAGAAAATGCTGAAGAGGATGCTGAAAAATGCTGAAGTACTCTCACAAAGTGCGAGAGTACTTCATTGAAAGCGTTGCTTATATAATAGAAATTTATAGAGTCATGCCAGAAGAACCTGAGTGGTTACCCATTCCGGATGTTCTAGCGCAATTTAAGGTCTTTTAAGCCACTGCCTTCAGCCGACTGGTGGCTGGAGCTACTAATTCGTGCACTGGGCAGTGCGTTTTGTGTTGTCGACGAGCAGGCAATGAAGAATAAAAGAGCCGTGGTCTATCAGTAGCGCGTGGGGTTCCTGGTGTACAGGTTTTGGCGTCGGTGGTTCGATCCCTGGTGGTGCCGACGCTTTTTCTTTTTTCTTCGACTCTCAGCCGTTCGTCCTTGGGGAGTATCGAAGCGGACCATCCGGGTGGGAACTAAGCGTTCGTCGCCTCACAGTTAGTCCACTAAGGAAGTAATGATTTTGGCAGAGGCAGTTAGTCCCCCGAAGGACGATCTGTTAGTCCTTTTTGCCTAAGATTGTAGCCACAACAACACTGCCTCGGCCGTCGTAGATGTTATTGAACCAGCATCACTCATTAGTGCGACAAGGGATCGTACGATGCCAAGCTGCATAGACATCAGGAATCCAGTTCATTGTTTTCTTGGGATATGTACCCCCTTAAGATTTCCTGAAAAAGCGAAAGGTTCCTTTAACAGAGCCTACAAGTTGTTCTAACCGCTCCTTGCGGTCTTCCAGATCCTCAGAAACAGATACCGCCTGAAATATCACTGTGTAGTTATTGGAATTGAAGACTACTCGGTCGACGATCAGGCATTGTACGTTCAAGGAATTTAAGGATTAAGGTGTCAGCCCCTTAAGGGGCCGCTTCGCCATCTTGCGACGGCCTTAACAGTACAGGCCTTACTTTCATTCGGGCCTTCCGAAAGTGGGTTCTGCCACAGGGATGCATTGTGTGTCCTCCTGAGCTTCAGTAGACATTTTTCGGCTGGTTGGTGAAAACGTGTTCTGAAATCGAGAGAGCGATAATCACAACGCCACAGAAGAAACGGGACGGGACAAGTGGGATCGTCCCGTCCTATTGCTGCTGAGTTTATTCGAAAACACTAATCCATTTCCACTGTAAATAACCGTTTCACTCTCGCCGCTAATTAAGTTTCCATTTAATTTGTAGCTAGGAGAATTTTTGTACCTTCCTTTTAACTTTTAAATCTCTGGAGGAACTGAGAGCGCCACCCAACTTCGTTTATTTTTTTTATCAATAAAATAGTTCGCCTAGTCCTCCTCCTAGGCAGTATTTTTAAGAGACTGACTTTATAGGCACGACGTCATCGGATCTGGCGGAAGCCATTATACGCACTACGCGACTTAGGCGCCAACAGGGCAGCTGCTGAAAACTGAAAGCGCCCTCGTCATATGGGTGTGCGGCTTCTCCAAGCCCATAGAGGAAAGAAAAGGTTAGGAGAGGCCCTGACGTCACATTTGTGAAGCCGAGTCACCCCATGATTTCAGCCCGCTGAGCCCAGCACTCTTTCCCATCATCCTTTGCTGTTTCCTGTTTGATAACAGCTTCGCGGTACGGGCGACTCGCGAAAGCGAACGAAAACGACTGGAACAGTGTTTGGTTCCGTACAGCACGGCGGTGTGTGGTGCCTCTCAGCTGCGACAAATTTCGCTTCGCTTCACAATGCAGAAGCATCGACGAAGCTAGCGAAGCACCGACTGTGGCTCTCGCCAACGTTGAGCGGGGAGGCTTTTGCCTGCAGCAGCCGGCGGCGGCGGTGGCTGCTCGCTCCGCCGATCTCGAGGTGAAGCCAGCGCCGCTGCGGCCGTGATACGAGTTGGGGCCGCCTCCAACGGCAAAGTTTTCAAACTGACCTAATATAAACACGTTTGCAGAAGCGACTCAATGTGTCGCAAGCGTGACGAGGCAGCTAGAGTCAAAGCGCCGTAAAAAATTGGCCGTGGCATTTGGCCAAATTTAGCCACCGCAGCCATAAAAAACTAGGCAACGCTGTCTGTGGGCTAAAAAAATGACGTCACTTCCTTCACACTGTTCGCAATGCATTGGGATGCTAGGGGCCTCTCCTGAGTATTCTTTCCTTCATGTCCAGGCCCCTTAGCGGTTTCGACAGGGCATTCGGAGCTGCTTCTAAATTTAGTTGCTTTAGCGATTTCGATCGCTGCTTTACAGAATTTCAGCTCCAGAACAACGCCCTTTTCGTAGTGAAAGCTACAAAAACAGTGGACGTTGTCAATTCGCGGCTAAGTGTAGGACTTGAACGACTGCAAAAGAAACTAAAGTACACAAACGCGACAACAGGTTTAGACATCACGATAACAGAATCGCAAAAATAGACTCGGTCATCACCATGAGTGTTAATGAAAGGGCCCTAATATTTTCGGCACGATCGGTGAAAATTTGTTGAGTTCCGCGGTTGCTCGCATGAGTGTTATCTTACACGCTGATACTTCTACGCTTGCCGTTTTGTTTTATTGCCCGGAACAAACTGGTTAATTCTGTTTCTTACATGTCGGCGTCATTTTGTCGAGGTGGGTCAGGCTCGTGAACCCTTCGCAAATGAAGGAGGTTCCTTCACGACGTGTACATAAACCATGCAGTTCTTGGAATGTTCAGTGCACATTTGGTTTCTAACTTTTAGTGTGCGTAAATGGCTAATCCCCACAGCAAACCTGAAAGCCGTTATAATTGCTCAATAAATGTGGATGTGCTTGAAATTAAATTTCGTAAATATTCATTTCGAAATGGTGAAAATTGGCTTGCATGTGGCCAGCGAAATCCGTTTAAGAATAAAATGAAATGGGGGTGCGACTCACTTCGTTTTTTTATAACTTGTTCCAACTGAACTTGAAGCTGTAACTTTCTTAACGCGCATGAGTAGATCAATTTGCGGCATCGGTTAGGCTATCAGTCAACGTAATCGTCCATATGCGAGTTAATTCTAAAATAGTACACGTGCTTCCATCCCACAGTATTAATTCGGAGGCTGGATAAGAGCACCGCCATCCGTTGTGGGTTTGATGCGATCGCAAGCCGATCGCCAATGAACTGCATTGACTATGCCGATTGTAAGCCGAGATAAGAAATACATGAAAATTATAACCCAGGTTATTTTTTAGGGAGCTGTACGTTATATAACGGCCGCAAATGTACCACCGGTAATTGGGAATATCGTCGCTGTGTCAAGGGCGTAATGTGGCACATGACTTGCTTTGCATCCGTAACATCAGCTATGCTTTTTTATTGCGATACGGAGTCGAAAGGTGATGAAAAACCATTTCGAGGAGCGTTGTACGGCTTTCATTTGAACTATCGGCTTCGCAACCCGTAATATGGTGGCTAGAAGCCACCATACCCGTGGTGCGACTGGAAACTGCGATACAGCCGCTTGGGAATTGGGCTAAACGCCATGTCAGGGCGATTAGGACGGACGGAGCAACGGTGCGGCGCCGGTTGCTCCAGCTGCTGCGTTGGCGCGTCCTTCGCGTCGTGCGTATAGTGGCTTCCGCCAGACTTCACGACGTCGTGCGTATATAGTCAGTCATTTTAAAATGCTTTCCAAGCGGCCAATTGAGTTTTATACAAAGCGCGCAATTGAAATAGAATAATGTCGGTCCGTTCGTAAACCTCTTCTGTTTGACCAACATCCACTGACAGGGTATGCCCCGAACATAGAACAGGAGAAAACACGAAATAATTCATAGTGCCGGTCAGTGCCATCACCATTGTCATCACTGACTCCAGCTGTGGCCCCCGTAAGAACTCTCTTACGAGCACTACCACGCCGGTCACGCAAGATAATGAACCGCATGAAGGGTTACAAGGCATGGCGCTACTCGGGGTCCCCGTCTGAGTCTGGGACATCGCTCTCTGAGGACACCGATGAAATACTGGATTCCTGGCGCCGCTCCGTCTTGCTGAGTATGCTTCGTGACAACCGCAAGCCTCAACCGACCGGAGCCATCGGCAGAGCTGCACAGAGCCCTGGTGCATTCATCCCCAACAGTGCCCCTTTCAGGTAATGAGTCGACAGAAATTGCTTAGTCGCGCATGAGTCTAGACAAATGTCTATGACAGCCCCGGCTTTACGCAGTCATAACTAGGCCAGGCGGCTAAGTGCAACGTTGTACCAGCTGGACTGTAAACGTGTAACTGGCCGCCGTCTAAAGTCAGATCTAAATTTCGTCGCTTGTAATGCCAGAGCGGGCCGGCTCCACCCAGTGTATTTCAGGCCCCACAACGGGCTGATACATATGTAATAAGTCGCTTGTATACAAAGAAGGCGTAAACCCCACATGTGTTGACGTGAATAGATAAAAGCGCTTTGAATAAAACTCAATTTACAGCTATCTCAAACGATGTCGCGGGAAGGATAATACGGATGTTGCGCCCCGAAATATGACGCGGAAAAACTTGGGGACGGGGCTTGGGTGCAGAGGGGTGCCGAGAGACAAAGTGGACGCCGTGTGTGCTGGTGGAGATATGCGAGGCGGGAGTGACACGAGGTAGTTAGCGATTGAAAATATTGTAGAACCTTTGGTAAAATAAAGGTGTAGCGATTATTCATTAAACACCTGGAGGGTTTTCCTCATTCTTATACTACTGTTTTCCTGACGTGCTTCGAAGGCGAAAGCTCGGCGCACATAAAAGCGCCTGTAAGGCTACACTGTAAGAAAAATTTCCGTGGTTTACGGAATAACCCGGAGGTAATGTATTGCCGACCACTTTCCGCGATGTAGAAACGGACTCCGTCATACGGACTCCTTCACCTCAATTGCGGACACTCCGTGTAAGCTTAACGTAAGGTGTCCATTTTGTGTGAATTGTGCGTCAGGTTTACGTTTTTTTGCTACAGACACTCCGTGCAAGCTATGCGTAAGGTGTCCGTTTCTTTTAGATGCAGAGCTTCTGATTCACTCGACTTGTCCCGGCGGCGTCGTCGGTGTTGTCCGCCCCTCCCCCATTCTCCTCGCTGCGCCAGCTGCGCTCTCCGCCGCTCACCCCCTCTCCTCTCCGATAGCGAACTCTCTCTCGCGAGGGGCATTGGATTGGATTCGATTCGATTGGCTTGGATTGGATTGGATTTGGATTGGATTGGATTAAAGTGGATTGTGTTGGATTGTGTTGCGTCATAGCCGCGGCACGTTGCGTCATAGCCGCGGCACGTTGCGTCATAGCCGCGGCAGACGCGCTGGGGCCGGCGCATGTGCAGTACTCTCTCTTCCGCGGTTTCCCCTCCTTCGGGCGCGCTGCGCATATAACCGGTGTGCCGTTCTCCGGCTAAGCAACGTCCACGCTTGGCTCAAACTCCTAGAGTCCACGCCGCTTTACAAGTACGCCAACGTGGTCATCGACTGAAACCGGCTTACGCAGTCCCCTCAACGTTATGCGCGCTATAAAACGCGGTGGCTTCGCCGCTCCGCCTATGCGTCGCATCTACACAGGGGTTCCCGCGAGGGTAGGTGGGAGTTTTATTGTTAATGGAAGCCCCGTAACCTGTATTACTACAGTTCCCGTTTTGTCCAAACAACAGTTCCGTAACTTCCGTAATTCCGTAATTCTGCAAACGTGAGACGTCCGCTCTCTGGCAACAGCTGCCATGAAATGTTCGCCACATGCATGTATGCATGCAGGCAAAGCCTGTAGCTCTGCATGCAAAAAGTATATGGACACATGTTGGGTTGAACACAAATACATTCAATTTATTTTTAGAAAAACTGCCATGTTCTGCCTTGTTCACCCTCTGCCATGTTCCCCGGCATAACCTAAAGAGGAAAGGAAAAAAGACGCAAGAGCGATTTGCCACTTTACAAAAACTAAGAGCTAGATTCATTTAAACTTTTGTCTAATAAACATAGCACTATTTCTTAGAAAAGCCTATTTCTTAGAACAACTTTGAAATGAGGGCCCTGTCAGCTGATTCTGAACAGGGGTGAGTCGGCTGAGTGAGATTTGGGAGCAGATTTTCGAGCAGCGAAATCTAGATTTTGGAGCAGAAGAACAGTGATATGGAGCAGAAGAACGACATTTATTATGTCAGCTTAGGAGCCTAAAGACTAACATTTTCGGCAAGTCACGGGAGACAAGTGCAGTTTTTAATCGGTTTTGAATATACAAAACACAAAAACAGCCTTTCAATAAAGTTTTTCTTTACCAGAGTATCACAAGGTACAAATTGCACTACCTTCTAACCTACCATTTTTAAATTTCTAGATTCTATGCATTGATAGCGTGGAGTGCCGTTGAGAATATCGAATTGAAAAACTAAGGAATCGTAAGGCATTTTTATTATCATGTGAATGCCAAAATTGTTATTGTTGTAATCCCAGACTCGGCTTTACGCGCAAGTGTAGAGCCACAGAAAAAGTTGCGCAAAGCGAGGTGACAGCCATCGCACCCCACCAGCCCTCATATTTCAATCCCCAAGGTGCACGTTCAATACGATCGTAATTTGAGTAACGTTGGTATGTTTAGCCGCCTCCCTCTTGGAATTAAATTTCACCTCAAGGGCCCTATTCTCGGCTGCACAAATAGCCGGCTATTCGCCATAGTTGCCAACAATTTGCCGGAAGTATTTTCTGATTGGCTTTCAATTTTTGTCACGTACTTCCGGTTGAGAAAGCGGTTGTGTGTGCTGTCGTCATTTTCACGTTTTATGACGTTTACGGGCACCAGTTCTAAAGTTTGCCTTATTTCTCTTTACTGAAAGCGCATAATTCTTGGCCGGCAATGAAAAACCAGACAAAAAGCACTAGACATCACAACGTAGGCCTGTCTTTATGTTCAACAACAATAATGTTTGTAATACACGCCCTCTCTGTGATTGGCTGAGAAAGCATGACGTAATTTAAACAGTTGGCGGGAACGATGACGTCATGCATCGGCAACTACAGTCTGCGTAGAAGTGTCGTAATGCTACGTAACAGCTTAAAAATGGCGGCTGTTTTTGTCGCAAAATACAAGCACAACAGGGCAAAATCACGCCCACTTCCCCTCACGGGAACCCTGGTGTGATGCGACGCTGAGGGGAGTTCAAGCGCACGCGGAGAGCAACCGTCGACCGAAAGGCCGCCGGAGAGCGGCACACCGGTTATATGCGCAGCGCGCCGGAAGGAGATTAGACCGCGGAAGAGAGAGTGCTGCACATGCGCCGGCGCCAGTGCGTCTGCCGCGGCTATGACGCAACACAATCCACTTAATTCAAATCCAATCCTAATCGAATTCAATCCAATCCAATCCAAGCCAAGCCAAGCCAAGCCAAGCCAAGCCAAGCCATTCGAATCCAATCCAATGCCCCTCGCGAGAGAGGGGCATCGGAGAGGAGAGGGGGGAGCGGCCGAGAGCGCAGCTCGCGCGGCGAGGAGAATGGGGGAGGCGCGGACAACAACGCTGACGCCGCTGCATGGACAAGGCTAGTGAATGAGATGCAGTCGCATCTAAAAAATTGCCCCGGCTTTTGGCACGGCGAAATGTCCGCCAATTCGCAGCAGGCGCAGTTTCGCATGCGCACTGTTTAAAGGGACACTGAAGTGATTTGTAAACAATGCGGGATTACGAGCGCAAACTGTAGTCCGGAGTCCCTGGGCCCTGTTTCGACCACTCTGTGCGCATTTACGCGAATTTATTTAGTAGAAAAATAAATTCGAAAATGCTGTCCTCCTCTCTTCACGCTCGCCCATTTTCTGTAGCGTTTTCGTGTGACGTCAGCAGGAGAGCAGCTGACAATTGGCTGCGCTTCTGCACGGCTCGCCGACCTTCCGCGACCGAGTCAGTCGGCCCACCGTTTTAGTCCGCCGGCCGCCAACGGGTCGTCGCAATTCGCTCGATCAGTTGAAACTAAGCCACAACACGTTTGGGAATGGAAGAATACGCCTTTATTTACTTTGTTAGTTTGTACACTGTATCTAGCTCCAAGTCAAGGTCGCTTCACACAAGCGCTGCACAAGCGCACATGCGACGCTTCGCTGACTGGTACGCCAGTAGGAAAATATAAGGCCTCTTGAAGGGGGTGAAGAGTGAGCGAAGTCAATATAGGTACTAAGGAAATAAAATCAACTGATATTTTTACCGTACAGCGTAAAACTAGGGTGCCGGAAGCACTTTTTTGAGCTGGGCGAACAAGCACAGCGGCCAGCAGCACGACTACGCATCTGCGAACGCTTTTCCGTCTAAGAAATGCAATTGCTAGACGTGAGCTATTGTGGAAACTGGGGGGACGCTTACTGCACGAGCGCAGTACTACAAATAGTCACCTAAGCTGATGGAAATACTGAAACTAAATAAAAGTGTAAACTGGTTATACATTATATACCTTATCTTTTCCAATCGCCGGCAGCGGCCGCAGATTTCTTTTCTTAAGGGATGTAAGACACCCCTTTCTTCGAACAGTACAACTGAGGCTGGGCAGGGTACTTCCTGACTATGTTGTCACCACCGAGTACCTGTCGGGGGTATTTTCGGATTTTTGAAAGAAGTAGTTGGGAGTGTGAACTTTTTGAGTGCACGTTTCTCTAAAGATTATTTAAGCACAGTAAAGCGGAAAACCTTGTACAATGATATTGTGGATGTTGTCTTCCCTGTGCCCTTGTACAGAGCTATGTACTGTGGAGGACCCGGCCAGGATGTGCTCAAAAGGGTGAAAAGAATGCAAGTACAGCCTGGAGTAAAGTCTTTTTTGTTTCGGCTACAGACGGGAACATTATTAGCCCGGACTTTTATGGAAGAAAGGGGGCTTTTTGTGCCATGGGGGACAGATTGCTTTAGCTGCAAATCGCTGGAGACGATAGACCACGTTTTTTTTAATTGTTGGGAGGGCGTATATTTTTGGGATGTTTTACAGAGGACACTTTGCAAAGACTTCCCGCTAAACCCTCATGGCATACGGTATCTCTCCGTAGACAAAGAGGGTGGAATGCTAATGACTTAGTCATGGCCCTGGGCCTCGATAGCATATGGCGCTCACGCACAGCAAGACTGTACAACGACGTAGATGCCCGATCCGCAAAGCAGTACTTCAGAGAAAGTGTCGGTCGTTATGTGGAGGTAATTAAATCTCAAGAGGTATCGCCTGTGTGGCTGCCAAAGATAGAGCAGCTTACGTCATTGAAAGAGTTTTAAAGGACATCACTAGGCCTAAGTCGGCCCGCCTCACCACGTGTTTGTCGTATATTATTTACGCTGTTGATCTGTGATGTGTTGTGAATTGCCGAATTCAGGCAATAAAGAAAAAAAAACCGCCGCCTGTGGCCTAGTCGTCTGGGGTGCTAGGTATGTCATCGCAATTAGTTTGCCAGTCACAAGGTCACAAGTTCGAATCGCCGCGGGTACATGCTTTTTTTTATGAGTTAACGTTTTTGTTTTTCGCCAATGTTTTCTATACTGAGTTCACCTTTTTTTGGGGCCGCAACGTTCATTGCTCCACGAACTAGTCCACAGAACTCGCGCAGGCTGGCACTGCCGCGCTAGCGAGTTCTCGTTGGCGTGCTGTTGCCATAAGCACGAACTGCTTACGGGCAGTGGGCACAGGCCATAATCAACAGACCCTTGGCCTGGTGCGAACACGCTTTTATACGATACAGGCATGAGCGAGGCAAGCTCCAAATATGGGGGAAAAGCGCATGCATTTGAGCGTCTGCGGGGACGCGGAGGGCTTTCATGCACTGCGTAGGCCTCAGATAGTTAATGCTACGATTCCAAGCCATCTTGGAGGCTTATCTTATGCATTTTACAGCCGACAACATGGCAGAAGCGCGGTACTACGATAACTGGGATATTGAGAATGCCCATCCAACGACGCCATCGAATGTTAAACATGTTGTTTTACAGACCGAAACCGAAACTTGTTTGATTGCTAACCTTGGGCATCGTCCAATCACGGCGCCCCCTCCTCCCAACGTCACAGCTTAGTTTGTGCGGCCGCCGCAAACCGCGCATGACAGTTTTTCTTCTTTCGCGCTTTGTAAAATAATTACCGATTTGTCAACCGGATAAACGATGAAAAGTGTGCTAATTTGAGCCAGTCTACACAGTGCAAGCAAAAACGGGAGCTTGACAAATTCACTTCAGTGTCCCTTTAAAGCATGTTTCCTACCGAAAGAAATTATATTTTCAACTGCTTCCAAGTCAGCGAACATGGAGCATACAAATAACGTGCTGTATTTTGCTTTTATTTTCGGCAATAAAATAAAAATTCTTTGTTAGGCTTATCCGCAACATAAGAGGGCAGTACAAGCCTCTCCACGACAAAGAGAACCCAATGCATGGCATTTGTCCACACTCGTCCTAGTAAGCTGTTGGGTGACTTGATCGAACTCACGAGAAAAATAAGAAAGAAAATTGACGATTTGGTTCATTACAGCGCTGATTGAATACGAGCTTGACGAATGAGTGAATCGGCGACATCGGTGCGCTCCGCGGTTATCATGCGTAGCGGTTCGCTGCTCTTATGTGTCATAGAAGCGGTGGTCGCGGCCGTCTTTCTCTGTGATCACGCCATAAACTTATAACATAGCAGCAGACGATGGCGTGGCGGTGGTGGCAGCAGGGAAGGCGATAACGCAAGAAACGTTGCATTGAAGCAGAAAGCCAAGCTATGTTACTAAAAGCAATTGGAAGAAATAAATAGATACGGTAAAAAAATTGTGTAATGCTCTTTAGCTCGAAATCCGCCTTTCGCTCACCTTTGGATCTACGTTACTCGATCGCCTTGTGGTGTTGATGCCAAATTTGACCTCCAGAAATGTGTTTTTCTTGTCAGCCTCAGCTACTGTCTTAATTTTTAAGTACATGCCAAATGTTTTTATATCTTTCTTGTACAATATTTGATACCTTGGTAGCGATCTTTATGAGTGACTTGTCAAATTACACTGGATGTCGTCATAGCTATAGGTGCAGCACGTCACTGATTGCTTACGTCGTGCTTACGCAAAAAAACATGGGCGAATTGCCGGCAATTTTCGCAGTCGAGAATAGGGCCCCAGATAAATGAACCACTATTACAATCGTGAAATAAAAGCCTGTCTCGCTATCGGACACTGCGCTTTCGCCGCTACTTCTGCAGCGTCGATCGCCCCATTTCCGCCGCTCCCAAGCTCGCTGTGAAAGTCAGCAATAACTAAGCGTTTTATAACACCGCGATGAGTCCGAAATTTCACTTCAAGCACGCACCGGCCTCACACTCAAGGCCGAAACACGACGAATTCGCGAGCACCACGTTGTTTTAAATGCAGAGCATTTCTTAGCCTCTCCTCTTCCTGCGTCGGACGGCGTCCACAGCTCCGCGTCCGCAGCAGGTGCGCCTCTCCTCCTTCCCTCCTCTCTCTCAACAGCAGCTGGCGCGCGCATGCGTCGTAGTCAGCCCGTTCGCTCCGTCGCGGTCTCGCCGTAACAGGTGCGTGATAGCAGCGCGGAGGGGCGTGGAAGGGCGCGCGCTGCTTGCGCATGCGCGCTCTCCCCCACCCGTACTGCTCTCCCTCTACTGCGCGCGCTGCAAACTAGCGGTCGCTCGTGCTTCAGTCACTGCGTTGCTCCTTCCTTCCTTGTTTGACGCTCGCTGCACCCTAACGCGACTTTACTCTCCTCTCTCTTCCCCAAACCAACACCAACGCAACTACGACCCAACTACCCACCCTAACGCGACTTTACGCGGCGTTAACGACCCCCAATGCTCTGCATTTACTCGTGTTCCCCTCGCGGGAAGGCGCGGGAATTTTTTTTGATGAACTCCCATCTTTCGAGTCCCGCAACAGATGAAACGAGTAAATGTAAACCGAGCCACCCCAATAACTAAAACCAAGGCAGAAAACGGCGAAGAGCGCACTGCCTGAACCACAAGCAATATTCTGCTTCGCCCGGCGGTCCCGTTGTCACATCTTCACCACACAAACATGACGGCGCCGAGTGATGTCGTTCCGGAGATACGGCACTCCAAATATTGCCGTTTTTTCATCAACTTGCACAAGTTGTTTGACGCCTCAGTACACATAAATATTTTTTCTACAGGACTTTGCCATGGTTTTTGATGGGAAAACTTTTAAAGCGCACAAAATATAACATGTGCAACCCGACATTGTAACTTTCAAAAAAACTATCTCAGGGACTGTTTATGCTGGTTTTTTATTGAATGATCAATCAATTAATCTTTTACAAACAGCATCACCTTGGGGGTGCTGGAAAATTATGCCGTCTGTAAGCATTATTCCCCGCTTAAACTGACGAGTGCGTTAAAATACTTGGCGCTCAGACTGTCTTGGAGCAGTTTGGCGCGCGTTTTGCAACTTTCAAGCTTTTGGAGCAGCCTGGCGCAGGAAAACAAATTTGTACCAAATCTGCACAATATGCGCAGCTGTCTCACCTCTCGCTGAAAAAAATGTGGTTGATCCCTCTCATAGGGGTCGGTAAACTCCTTACAGGAATCGGAAACACGAAAGTGATCGACACGATCAGTTGAATGTCTGTCTGCATCGATATGAACTTGCACATCGTTATTTATATTTCTTCGGTATGGCACCGTGACACTTATCAACATGGTTTGCACACAGGATTGGACACTGGATTGCACCCAAATAAAACCACACGTGCTCGCAAACCATGCGAACGAAACCGAATGGGTTGCCAGCAAATCGTACGGTGAACGAGCATGATTTGCGGGGCTATCTGTGGGTGCGCTTGGCGAGCGACAACCTGCTGGCTCGTCGCTTTCGCAAATGTGCGGCCACTGCGTCCCTGCTCCATGAAGTGTACAGCAGATGGTTGCATTGCGAAGAGCTCAGCAGGTGCTCAGCGAGCTCAGCTGTCGCCGCTTATAAGTATCGTGATGCACTACTTCGCATCACCTCTTGTAGACAGCAGCACCACCGAAATAGAACAGGTTATACGAAAGATATATGTCCCGTTCATACGGCTGTGTGCGCTTCAGCTCGTAGCGGAGTCGGTAAAGCGCTGGCACCTCCCGTTGCGGCGAAAGAGCACCCGAATCGAATCCTGGCGCAGCCGCGTTTTTCTGGCGATATCATTTCTGTGACGGATATGAAGTCAGTCAGATTATTGTGGCCCGGCATACAACACTTTCGTGTTAAAATTTTTAAGCAATTATAACAAATACCAAAAAAGCACTTTTTCTGTCTGCACTCAAATTTTAAAAAGACTGCAGGCCCTGGGTTGGTTTACATTTTATTCACTTGGCCAGGCAAACACTGGAAAAATATTACAGCCGGAAGTTGCATAATCAACTGCTGCTCAGTAAATGGCTAATTTAAAATCAGTTTTTTCTGTTAAATCAAAAGCGTTTTTCGGGCAACCTTCTTCAAGATCCAGAAATGAATACTATCTTGAAATATACATTTAAAGAGAAGTGAATTTTTTAAGCTCCTGCTTTTGCTGGCACTGGGTAGACTGGCTGAAATGAACACACTTTTCATCGTTTATCTGTTCATCCGGGCGAAAAGGCGGTATTGATTTTATAAAGCCTGAAAAAAGAAAAATTGCCATACATGGTTAGCGACGGCCGCAATAACTAACAGCTGTGACATCAGTAAAAGGTGCTACGTGATTGGACAATGTCCAATATTATAATTGAAACAAGTTTTGGTTTCGGTTCTTTTAAACATTATGCTTGGCATCCGACATTATTGTTCGATGGGCATTCTAAATACGTCATTCCGTGCTTCTGCCATGTAAAATGCGTCACATAATCCTGCCAGTACGGCTTGGTGTCATAGCAATCACTAGCCGATGCGTACGCAGTGGATGAACACTTCGCGTCCAGTCAGACACTCAAATGCGATGCACTGTTCCTCCACCTTTGGATGGGGCCTATAGCTTGGAGCTTGCCTGGCCTCTATCGTAAAAAGCGTGTTCGACCAGGCCAAGGGTCTGATACTTCCAGGCTGTGCCCAGTGCCCGCACGTAGTCGGTGCTATGGCAACAGCACGCCAACGAGAACTCGCTAGCGCGTCAGTGTCAGTCTGCGCGCGTTCTGCGAACTTTCTCTTGGAGCAATGAACGTTACAGCGCAAATTCAGCAGTGCCCGAATTCAGTGAATTCAGCAGTGACTTCAGTATAGAAAACATCGGCAAATACAAAGAAATCAACTTAAGAAAAGAAAAGCCTGCAGTCTTGGGGATTCGAACTTGCGCCTTGCAAAACGTTACACCTTTAGCTCCAAACCACTCGGCAACGAGAAAACGCTGCCGAATTTGCAAATATGACGTATATAATGCATGGCCAGATTACATTTTTATTTAGGTTTCGCATTTCAAGGAGCCTAGATGACTATTTCTTGTTTTGCGTCCCCCAAATTCCCACAGTGTCTCATGTCTAGGGATTGCATTTATTAGCCGAAAAAGCGTTCACAGATATGTATAGTCACCCTGCTGACCGCTGTGCCACCCAGCGGAAAACAGTGCTTCCAGCACCGAAGTTCTATGATGTACAGTCACAGAATATTCAAATGCGAACCGCGGAGCGCGTGTCCGAAGATAGTGGTGCCGTCACCTCGCAGTGGCCGTGGAAATCTCACGGAAATGCGCAGTTGAGATGAAGGGAGCGAGGCTGCGTGTCCTGCTCCGATATGTTGCCTTCTGCTCGCCGGCATGCTTGCTTTGTCGCCGCGTCGCAAGAGCGCTGAAATCTTAGCTGTTAGCGACAGGGGAGTGAAACTTCCTATACCTTGCATGGGACGCGATATTGGCTCGCAGCGCCGGAAAACCCCTGGTGTTTGGGCGTGGTACTAAAAACATGGCGGCGCGTTGCAGACATGCACTGGGAGACGCCATCTTGATGAGGACTGAAAAGCCGAGGGTGGGGGGCAATTTAACGGCTAATTCAATTGGGATGCACATGCAAGGTAAATTGAGCGAGTAGAATATATTCAGATGGCCAGCGCACGACCTCGTTCCTGTTGCGCAACCCACCACATTATCTAAAGGACAATTCTTTTGTTCTGATTGATGAAGTTTTGCGCGTCCACTTTTTTTGCACCACTTATTCTAAGTACGACTTTGTTTTGGTTTGTTAGTACATACAATCTAGACAAGAACAAAAAGTACAGGTATTTTATATTTTTATTGCCTAAATGTACCATTCATACAGTAAAAACGCAACTTGGATATTTTGCGCTTTTAGTCACAAACAAAACTGTATCGCACATGGCCACATGCTAATAACAAGGTATCCAGCCAGCGCATATGTGTCCAGTGCCTTGTTTGTCCAAGGTCCACATAGTCTCTGATGGTGAAATGGGCAGGACAGCCGGTAGGTGCTGTAGATCTCCCTTGGTGGTAAAGGAGCCAGGTCCTGCCTTCTCGCACACTGCAGCCAAACGCGAGATCTGGAATATCAAGAAGCACGTTTGTATATTTGGGTTAGACTGAATACTTGTTTAATGCTGCTTTCAGGAGCATATAGTTTTGAGTGAAAACTGGCATCCGTATTCGAAATAAACGTGAACTGATATATTTGGAATCTTTCTTTCTTAGATTAATTTTGGGTACAAAGACGACTTGTGACAACACCAATCCTAAAGGCACATTTTAAAATAAACTCAGCCTTTAATATTGAGAGTCGCGGATACGTTCTTCTATTTGTGCGATCATAATGTTTGGTGGCAACGACCCACCTTTCCTCCTAATCCAAAATACATTTCTGCAGACAAAAGCAGCCATCCCAAACTAGAATCGCTGAGAAATTATTCATGCATATATAGTTTCGCGCACTATGTATTCCTAAGGTATTTCTCGGGCCCTGCAGTAAACCGGTTATAAAAACCTTATTTAAGTACCTCTAATAAATTACCAGCAAAGGTGAAGCCTGCATTGTCTAATTATTTATCGGCTTATAGCTGTAACTGTGTTTTTCCGAATATACCGTTCTTGTACGTAAAGCTGAAACTCGATGCACGGATCTGAAGCGTAAATTATAAATTATAAGTGGTGGAACTATAGTTATGATTGTATTATATAAACATATACAGTAATTGCTTAGTTTGTATATTTATTGCTACAAATTTATTCTTCTATGTTCCGTTGATTCACGGGAAGAGAAAATGCAGAAGGCACAATTGAAACGTAATAAAATAGCGGTTGTAGTCACTATTGAGTTAACATAGTGCTAACAACACGACATGAACCTATGCACCCACCCTTTGAGCCCAAAGTGTAGGAAGATGCCTTCACCCAGCTGTAGACATACATAGGCTGATAATAATAATAACGATAACAACAATACTGGTAATATTTATAATATTCACAATAATAATAATAATATAATAACAACACAGGCAATAAAAAGCTAATAAAAATTGCAGATGGGCTCCAACTGTTTGCCTCATATACATTTTTCTTCATACCGTGCATTTACTTGCGCTAAAATGCAAAATACACGATCGAAACACATTAAATCAATAACGCACGTATAAACAAACGTGTGTGGTAATGTAGACACTGGATTAATTGCAAGATGCTCTACCACGCATTTCTAGCGTAATTAAAAGGTCAAAGAAGACAACCTGAACGTAATAAATAAGTATTGCAAGTGTATGCTCTCTTAAATTATAAAGCTGCTGCTGCAACCGCATCCTGCTATCTCATGCAAGCATAGAAAAGCGAAACGACCAGCATGCAGATCGTACCTTTCGTTAACCATTATCCAAAATTATTTTATGCGGCCTTGCGTGAAGAATTTTGACAACCACTCAGTACAGCACGATCTGTGATGACGGCGCGAATCCATTCATGCGTCTGGTTCGATGAAACAAACTTTACGGTGGTTAGAACGGCCCTCGGAACACCATGGATTGTAGCATAGCGCTGGGTGCGACAAGAGACGCCCGTTTTCAGCGGTGCGAAGTAGAAAGCCGCGGTTCCCGTTTTCCACCCTGGGTGGCGCTCGTATTTTCGCAATCTCGAACTGCACCTTTTAAGTTCACTTGCATATTATAAACTCTGTAATAATAAGTAACCTTGTAATAATTATAAAATGCAACTACAACGATCTTTTATGCTTGTATGTATTACAGCCCCCAAACGTTAGGATTGCTGCAGTCACGGGACAGAAAAACGGCGGTGTTTCATCCCCCTGTTAGCGAGGCCCCGCAAGATAGAAGGTAACTGCGGTTACTCAGCGATTGGCACTCACGATTGGCCGCTCCCCGCCTTTGCCAGGGTCACATAGCTGCGCGTGCGTGACGTAGTGACTCGAACCAACGACGACCGTTGAGACTGGCCCAAAGCCATGTTTATTGCAGTCAGGAGTTGATCCTGAGGCGTCGCAAGCATGCCACAAGACCAAAAGAAAATAAATTAGCTCATTGGCAACAACGTCGTAACTCGGCTTTTTTCGGTCAGGTAGCAGCCGCACAGTGCCGAGGCATACAGATCGCAGCATGTGCTTTATGCAAACAACAACAAAAACAAATGAGATGACGGTGAGCGACAACTCGAGAACTGCCAATTAGCCGTGGCATTAATAAAAAAAAATGTTAAAAATGCAAGTGTCATGGCAAACAGTCGCCGGGATAGGCAGCAGCCCCTGGACAAGAAAGGCAGTGGCGGGAGCGTTTTTGAGACACTTCAGTACTTGGTGAAGTCCCCCTTGGCAGACACAACAGCCGCCACACGTCGAGAAATGCTCTCGAAAAGGCGCGCCGCGAAGTTGCTAGCCCGGAAGCGCTGCCACTCCTCTTCGACAGCTTGCCACAACGCGTCACGCGAGCCGCCCTGTAGCTGTCAGCTGCTAAGGGACTTCTTCATTGCTCCCCACACGTTTTCAATTATATTCATGTCCGCCCCCTGCGGTGGCCACTCGATCACCATCACGCCTCGCTCTTCCGGTAGGTGTTTTACTGACCGAGCCAGGTGTATCAGGATTCGGTCATGCTGCAAATAATACAGACCATCCGCGAATAGACCATCGAGGGCGTAGGGTATCACCACGCTGTCAACTATGTCCTCTTAGGCAGCCGCGTTAAAGCGGCCCTCGGTACGAACAAATGGGCCGAGGCCATGGCTTCAAATCGCACCCCACACGCTAACGGCGCTACGGCCGCTACTTGAAATCCGCTGCAGGTTGCATGACTCGAATCCGAGGAAGAACGAAATCGCAGTAGGTTAGTGCCGATATCGGTCAGACGTTTGTTTTTCTCTGGGCCATTGTCGACAGATGCACCCGACGCACAATTTTGCTCCGGGAAAGGCTAAATGACTGCATGTGCTCCGCCGTCGTTTTTTCTATTGTGAGTCACAAAAGAAACTTGGCGCCCAAGCTTGGGCGCGCAATAGTTCTGACTGTTGCTGAGGGCTGCGCCGAACAAAGATATGAAATGACTGCACTACAAAACGCGTGATGAGTGGCAACAAACCTTTACGTAAACGAACATGCAAGCAACACGAAAGCTTGTCGTGGGCTCGTTTGCCTGGTATATCTTTTAATTATATTCGCACTATCGCTGTGTATTCTATTACTATTTGGTTTTAAAAGAAAAGGAAAAACATTTGCATCACTCATACCTGGTGTTCACGGCCCTCCAAATGCGTTGGCGCTGGTCCCAACGGCTTGAAAATGTGGATTCGCCCGTGAAGAGAACACAGCTCCAGTCTTCCGCCGTCCAGATTGCGTGGTGTTATGAGAAAAAAAGTCTCGCAAGCTTGTTCGCTTCTGATAGCTTGGGCTTTCTTGCAGGGACACAGTTTCGTAGCCGCACATAATGTAAGCGGCGTCGAACAGTTTTCGTGCTTGCCGAAATGTCTAGGTCATACTTGATTTTTTTAGACGTCAGGGATGGCTTTACTGCCGCGGCGGCGACGATTAGCACGTCTTGCTCACTTGTGGTAGCCCGTGGTGTGCGTCCTCGGGGAAGATTCTCGATCCGGCCCTCATCGCGGAACGCTAGCAGGATGCCCTTCACGGTACATAGTGGTCGTCCTGTGGCTTTCGCAATATCGCGCTGCCTAATACCTTCTTGGAAGAGGTGGATCATGCGCAGTCGGTCTTCCTCCGGAATGCTTCTCATGGTCGGTTTCAAATTAGAGCATTGCTGACGGCCTCTTCGCATTTTATACCGTTTTGTTGACACGTCACCTTTTTCCTGGTGTCGCTGTTGTGTAAAAAGCCAAGCCAATCCAAGCCAATCCAATCGAATCCAATCCGATGCCCCTCGCGAGAGAGTGTTATAGCGCCGAAATCGCGCCACCACACGAACGCGGGATGTTGACGTCACGATCACGCCACAGATGTTAGCGATCCGAGCGGGCGCGAACGACAAATTGGGCCCATCTCCCCGCGAGGGGGACTCGAGTAAATGCTTCGCATACGGGGTGCGTGTATTGCGTTAAAGTTTAGTGTTTGGGGAGTTGGTGGTAGTGAATGCGTTGTATCAGCAGCTTCTTGACGTAGTTTGAATGAGTCGAGGAAATTTCGTCAGAGAGCGCTCGTCAGCAGTAATTTGAATGAGTCAACGATATAAGGCGCGTATATAGCGTCCGATTCTGTGTCGGCTTTGTGGCGCAGTGGTTACAGCGCAATGTACATAGCATTCCGCCCGCAGGGTCGCGGGATCGAAACCTGGCGTCGGATAGTATTTTCTCTTTATATAGTAGGGACAATGACGATGCGGACTACGGACGCCAACGCGGGTGACATCGTGAGTTACTGAAATGCTCTGCATTTAAAACTGTATCAAATGCGAAGAGACCGGCAACCATGCCCTCATTGAAAACCGACCATGCCAAGCGTTCCCGAGGAAGACCCACTGCGCATGATCCACCTCTTCCAAGAAGGTATTAGGCAGCGCGATATTGCGAAAGCCACAGGACGACCACTATGCACCGTGAATCGCATCCTGCAAGCGTTCCGCGATGATGGCCGGATCGAGAATCTTCCCCGAGGACACAGACCACGGGCTTCCACAAGTGAGGAAGACATGCTAATCGTGGCTGCCGCGGCAGTACAGCCGTCCCTGACGTCTAAACAAATCAAGTGTGAGTTCGACATTTCGGCAAGCACGAAAACTTTTCCACGCGGCTTACATGATGTGCGGCTACGAATCTGTGTCCCTGCTAGACAGCCCAAGCTGTCCGAAGCGAACAAGCTTCCGAGACTGCTTTTCGCTGAAGACCAGGCAACCTGGACGGCGGAAGATTGGAGCTTTGTTCTCTTCACGGACGAATCCACATTTTGAAGGCGTTTGGACCAGCGCCAATGCATTTGGACGGCCGTGAACACCAGATATGAGTGATGCAAATGTTTTTCCTTTTCTTTTAAAGCCAAATAGTAATAGAATACACAGCGTTAGTGCAAATATTATTAAAAGATAGACCAGGCAAACGAGCCCACGACAAGGTTTCCTGTTGCTTGCATGTTCGTTTACGTGAAGGTTTCTTGCCACTCACCACGCGTTTTGTAGTGCAGCCATTTCATATCTTTGTTCGGCGCAGCCCTCGCCAGCAGTCAGAACTATTGCGTTCCCAAGCTTCGGCGACAAGTTTCTTTTGCGACTCACAACAGAAAAAACGACGGCGGAGCATATGCAGTCATTTAGCTGTCAGAGCACTGCCTTTCCCGGAGCGAAATTGTGCGTCGGGCGCATCTGTCGACAATGTCCCAGAAATAAACAAACGTCTGAACGATATCGGGACTAACCTACTGCGATTTCTTTCTCCCTCAGATTCGAGTCGTGCCACCTGCGGATTTCAAGTAGCGGCCGGTGAACCGTTCGCGTGTGGGGTGCCATTTCAAGCCATGGCCTCAGCTAGTTTGTTCGTATCGAGGACCGCTGCAACGCGGCTGCCTACGAGGACATCGTTGACAGCGTGGTGATACCCTACGCCCTCGATGGTCCATTCGCGGATGGTCTATATTATTTGCAGCATGACCGAAGCCCGATACACATGGCTCGGTCAGTAAAACACCTACTGGAAGAGCGAGGCGTGATGGTGATCGAGTGGCCACCGCAGGGGGCGGACATGAATATAACTGAAAACGTGTGGGGAGCAATGAAGAAATCCCTTAGCAGCCGACAGCTACAGGGTGGCTCGCGTGACGTGTTGTGGGAAGCTGTCGAAGAGGAGTGGCAGCGCCTCCGGGCTACCGACTTTTCGGCGCGCCTTTTCGAGAGCATTCCTCGACGTGTGGCGGCTGTTGTGTCTGCCAAGGGGGACTTTACCAAGTATTGAAGTATCTCAAAAAAGCTCCCGGCACTGCCTTTGTTGTCCAGGCGCTGCTGCCTATCCAGGCGACTGTTTGCCATGACACTTGCATTTTAAACATTTTTTTGGAATAATGCCACGGGTAGTTGGTAGTTTTCGGGTTCTCGCTCACCGTCATCTCATTTGTTTTTGTTGTTGTGGGCACAAAGCACATGCCGCGATCTGTATGCCTCGGCACTGCGGAGCTGCTACCTGGCCGAAATAAACCGAGTTACGACGTTGTTGCCAATTAGCTAATTTATTTCTTTTGGTCTTGTGGCGTGCTGGCGACGCCTCAGGATCAACTCCTGACTGCACTAAACATGGCTTTTGGGCAGTCCCAACGGTTGTCGTTGGTTCGAGTCACTAATGGCGAATTCCATTGCGCGAACAGGAGCAAGTGGAGCGAGCAGCCAGAGCAGCACACGGGAGTAACGGGGACGTGTGCTTTCGTTCCGCGAATTAAACATTCGCGCTGCTCCCGGTGCAGTGAAAAGAGGGGGAGGGCGTGATGTCAAGAGTCATGTGATCAAAGGTTTCCCGCGCTCGCTTTCCGGAGCATTTCGCGCGCTCGTGATGTCCGCCCGCAGTTATTCCTCGACAGTTTTGCAAAATACGTGCCGGTGGTTTTGTGTCTGCCTTCCGCATGGCGACGAATCAAGAAGCGGAGCGGATGTTCATATTCATGATAAAGGGGTCATCATCATGTTTCCCAAAAATTAGCTGCGAACGATAACAGCGTCCGCCTTCTTTTCCAGATACGACTCTACCTTCGGTCGCTGCTCCGGCGGGGTGAACAGGTGCTCTAACATAAACTCATGCAATGTGAAATGGTCGTCGTCGTCGCTGCTGCTGCTGTCCTATGATGAGCTTGCGCTTCAATCTGTGGTGCTTTCATCATCTAAAATTAGCCGCAATTCCTTGTCCAGACGGCCGCGCTTAGCTGCTGCCGTACGCACTGAGCGACAACCGCGGCTGCTGGATTCCGCCATTTTTCCTCCGCCACCCGGGGATAAAACCAGAAGTGACGCCAAAGAGGTCATGTGACTTCCTCGGCGTTCCCTGTTACTCCGCCGCTGGCGACGGAGCACCGAGAACTGCTCTCGGCTGCACTGGGCGCCAAAAAAGTGCTCCTCATCGACCAATGAAACACAACGCCCCTGCTCCTGCCCGACCACTGGAAGACGCCAGAACTCGCTAGAGCACTTTGGGTGCAGTTAGAAGTGCTCCTGTTCGCCCAATGGAAAGCGCTATAAGCCACGCACGCGCAGCTATGTGACGCTGGAAAAGACAGGGAGCGGCCGATCGTGGGCGCCGAGCGCTGAGTAACCGCAGTTGCCTACTATCTTGCTCCGCCTGGCTAACAGCTCACATTTCAGCTAGGGGGATGAAACTCCGCTGTTTTTCTGTCCCGTGACTGCAGCAATCCTAACGTTTGGGGGCTGTAATACATACTAGAATAAATGAACGTTGTTGTTGCATTTTATATTTACTACCAGGTTACTTATTAATTACGGAGTTTTTAATACGCAAGTAAACTTAAAAGTTGCTGTTCGAGATTGCAAAAATCGAGCGCCACCCAGGGTGGAAAACGGGAACCGCGGCTTTCTACTTTGCACCGCTGAAAAGGGGCGTTTCTTGTCGCACCCAGCGCTATGCTACAGTCCATGGTGTTCCGAGGGCCGTTTTTACAACCGTAAAGTTTGTTTCATCGAACCAGACGCATGAATGGATTCGCGTCCTCATCACAGATTGCTCTGTACTGAGTGGTTGTCAAAATTCTTCACGCAAGGCCGCATAAAATTATTTTGGATACTGGTTAACGAAAGGTACGATCTGCATGCTGGTCGTTTCGCTTTTCTATGCTTGCACGAGATAGCAGGATGCGGTTGCAGCAGCAGCTTTATAATTTAAGCGAGCATACACGTGCACTTTTTCGTTATTACATTCTGATTGTCTTCTCTGATTCTTTAATTATGCAATAAATGCGCGGCAGAGCATCTGCTAATAATGCAATGTGTACATTAGCTACACACGTTTGTTGCGCTTCGATCGTGTGTATTGCATTTTAGCGTAAGTGAATGCACGGTATGGAGCAAAATGTATACGAGGCAACATATACAATCACTACTGGAAGAGTTTGAGCTGATCTGCACTCTTTTTATTTTCTTTTGACTGCCTGCGTTTAGTTTTTTCGTAGTATGCGTTCTTATTATTATTATGTTATTGCAATAATTATAATTATTATCAGTATTATTGTTTTACTTATTATCATAAGCCTATTTATGTCTACAGCTGGATGAAGCCATCTCCCTAAACGTTTGGCTCAAAGGGTGGGTCCGTAGGTTTCTATCGGGTTGTTAGCTCTATGTTAACTAAGTAGTGACTACATAAATTATTTTATTGTGTTTCAATTGTGTGTTCTGCATTTTCTCTTCCCGTGAATCCACGAAACATAGCAGAATGAATTTGTAGCAATAAATTTACAAAGTAATTACTGTATATGTTTATATAAAACAATCATAACTATTGTTCCACGACTTATAATTTATAATTTAGGCTTCAGATCCGTGCATCGAGTTTCAGCTTTAAGTACAAGAACGGTATTTCGGAAAAACACAGTTACAGCTATATCCGATTATTATTTAGACAATGCAGTCTTAACTTTTGCTCGTATTTTTATGAAGCTTTTTAAATAAGGTTTATTTAACCGGTTTTCTGCAGGGCCCGAGAAATACCTGAGGAATGCATAGTGCGCGAAAGTATATATGCATGAATAATTGCTCAGGGATTCTGGTGTGGGATGGCTGCTTTTGTCTGCAGAAATGTATGTTGGATTAGGAGGAAAGGTGGGTCGTTGCCACCGAACATTATGATCGCACAAGCAGAAAAATGTATCCGCGTCTCTTAATAATAAGGACTGATTTTAATTTCAAATTTGCCTTTACGATTGCTGTTGTCACAAGTCGTCTTTGTAGCCAAAATAAATTTGAGAAAGAAAGATTGCAAATATATCAGATTTATTCCGAATACAGATGCATGTTTTCACTCAAAAGTATGTTAGCCTGAAAGCGGCATTAAAGCTAGTATTCATTCTAACCAGAATATACAAACGTGCTTGTTGATGTTCCAGATCTCCCGTTTGGCTCCAGTAAAGATGGTTGTGGTTCGTTTCCCCGAAGTCCGGTGTCGATCAGGAACCCAATGGCCCGGGCTCCGGTTGATTTGGCAGGAGGCTGGCAGGGCGATGGTGTTGAAGCTCTTGGAGACGGTGGTCGGATTGACGAACTCGAGCCGTTGGGGTTGATTAAGTGAAACTAAGAGTTTATATACAGCTATTTACAGTAGGAAAACTGGGTACACGAGTAATGAAAAGAAAAACTTCAAACTTCAGCTAGACGCTACCTCCAAGTGCGCACAAATCACTTGAGCTTCTCAACTTCGTCTAACTTTCCTACCCTCGGAGCGTACACAAACCGCTCGAGAAACGACGGCCGAGACTCTGTCTCGCCGCAAGATCCGTCTAGTTGCCCGGTACGGCGCTGTACCCTAAACTTCTGACGCGATCTTAACCTCTAGCCTAGGGAGCTCACAAATCCCAACCTAGCTTTAACGGTCGAGACTCCTTGTCCCGCCGGGAACTGCCCAGCTCGGCGCTCACACAAGAACGATTTCTAACGGCCAAGTTCGGCCTTATAACACCTCGAGATCACACTCTCTCGGGACCGACCCTGTGGCGTTCGTACACGCGTAAGGCAGTGCCCAAATTCACGTAGACAGCTCTCACTCAGCGCGCAAAGTAATATTCATTGAGGCGCCACGCTCGCGGACGAGAAAGTGCGCGCGACCCCGCGGGGTGAGAGCGAAACGCGGCGACAGTGCACTTTGCCGACCGGGGCGCCTTAACAATGGTGTCTGACGCGCGCGCGCTTCGACGCCGGTAATTCCACCTCCTCCGCGCGTCACGTCGACGATTCTCGGAACCCGGCGGCACCGTCTGCGTTCTCAATGGGGGATTATTCCCGTGATATTCGGTGGGCCAGACAATCCGTCTCCCGTGCGCGCCGTGACGAATTGGCGACGGCTGCGGCGTAGAGTCCACAGTGTTGAGCCCCCAGACAGAGTGGTGGGTTCTCACGCGCAGCGCGGGCGCATGGCGGCTGACCTCATAAGTGGACCTTACAGCTCCAGTGTGCGAGAAGGCAGGACCTAGCTCATTTAGCACCTCGACAGATCTACAGCAGCTACCAGCTGTGTCCTGCCCATTTCACAAGCAGAGACTGTGCGGACCTTGAACAGAAAAGGCACTGGACAGCTATGCACTGGATGGATACCTAGTTAATAGCATGCGACCATGTGCCGTGCACTTTTGTTTGCGGCGAATAAAACAGTAAAATATCCAAGTTCTGTTTTTACTATACGAATGGTACATTTAGGCTATAAAACTTAAAATAACTGTACTCTTTATTCTTGTCTAGATTTTGTGTTCTAATAAACCAAAACAACGTCGTACTTAGAATAAGTGATGCAAAAAGAAATGGGTGCGCAAAGCTTCATGAAATCAGAACAAAACAATTGCCCTTTTGATAATGGGGCGGGTTGACGACGACTTGATGATCTTTATCGTGTGTCGAAATCTCATACACACGGGCGTTTTTCCTTCACGCCTCCATCAGAAAAGTGGCCGCTGCCCCGGAATCGAACCCGCGACCTCTTGATGTACTGCATGAAGTAGAACTGCTAAAATTTTTAAGTCAATACCCAGAACATTATTTTGATAGTCTAACTGTTTCTTGATTTAGCTGGTTTATTGCTGCAGATTCTACACTAGACATAAAAAATAAACAAGTTGACTGACTACCTAATGAACACGGCCTGTGCCTTTGTTTCCATCATCCCATTTAGTCCTTTTTCCCAAGAAAAATTTTGTTCATGGTTCTTATACGTTGATCTATATTCGGTATAAGAGGTTTGCCCAGTAGTTTACCAAATCAGAGACATAAATCATTGCTTCTCCAACACTGACCTCTGCTCTGTTCCTTTGTTTCTTTTGATCGCAGCGCCAAAAATGCTGAGCTTTGTAAACACAAAGCAGAAAGTGCCTTTTCAAAGTAGTCTCCACATGCGGACGACATCACGACTTTCCGCAAAACCAATTGCAGAACTCTAATCCAAGTGCAGATTTAGACATGCTCATCTGGTCATATGACAATTATCTTACAGTGCCATCAAAGAATGTATCTTAACACAATAAGTTGATGCATGTCAAGGTATAACACACGAGATCCAGAGGGCTTGTCTTTTGTAACTGGTTGTACAAACATTTAACAAATATATATTCAAAATTTACACAATTTGTAATATTAATTTGACACGAGCGAGTAATATTAGCTCATGAGCTTTAAAAATACAAATTTAATGAGGTTTGCCACATTGATATACCTACACACGAACGAAGTAAAATACCCACCTCCAAATTCACGCGCTAGCCCTCAGCCTGTGGGTCAGCATGTGGATCTTTGAATGCACAGCCGTCCTCGCCCTTTCTCCACCTTTCCACTTCGTTCTTGTTGCTGGATTGATGTCAAACAGCTACCTTGACAAAAAACAAGAGGAGTGATTTAGCATGCTTATATTGATGCCGCACTGTATTCTGCAAGCTATTACGACATAGCAGAAATTCTATGCCTCGAGCCAAGCCTGCAACATTTTACATACAATGGTCTCCAAATCATTTTGGGCACTATTTTAGGTGTGAGGATATGACCACATGAATAACTCATTCAAATAGTGTACACCTGTTAAAGTGGAGCCTCTAAATTCGGTAAAAAATGTCCCCTGTATCCGAAGAATGCAGTATCCGAACTTGAGGGGGTGGGAAGGGAGAGTATATGAGTGTAAAGTGGGAACTTTGGCCAGTAGTGCATATACTTGTGACAGACAATTTTTTCTTTCTACACACCTTCAGCATCTCTGCACAGAGTTCAAGTAGGGAAAAAGAGTCGTCTAACGCTGTTTTCGAAGGTTAGCACCAGCACTTGGATAAAGCCTAGCATATGCGGTCGAGCACACCGAGACGCACAATAGGCTGAACAAATAAAGCAAAAATGTAACTGCGCAATTACTAACCAGCTATACAAATCAGTCACGGCCCGCAGAAATAGCCAGGCTCTTTTTAAACCCTTTGTGACAAGCACTGCCATAGCCAGGAGTGGGGGGCGGAGGGGGTCAAACACCTTCAAAAAGTTTCACTGACTAGTAGAAGGCTCCTTCTCTTCCTTTCGGGGAAGCATGTAGAAAATGTATTGATGCCTTTCTATATATACATATAGTCACATAGGAAAGGTCATTTGCACAACCCCCGCCCCTCCCCACCGACATAAATTTCTCGCTATAGGCCACTGGTGACTAGGGAGGTTTACCCAAAGTCGTCCGTGAAACAACTGGCATCTGACTATGCCTGTGTCAGGCAGTGTCAGTCTACACGACACTGACAGCCGTTTTGCCAAGGATACTCCAGAATTTTTAATCATCTTAGTCTCATCAATTAAACAGCTGATATAAAATCATCTGTGAAGGACAGTTGTGAAATCAAAGTTAGACCAGTTGGACTCCGCATGGCTGGAAGCAGTTGCTGGCAGCCTGCCTGGCAGCAGAGCCAGAATGAAAAGGTTGTCGGTGCGTCTTAAGGCCTGTTAAACAAATATTCCGTCTAGCTAAAAGACACGTTAAATACAGCACCCATGGTCGTGGTGTGCATGGTGCTGAAAGTGAGGTTCTGTGATTCTATTTGGCCCGACGTCCTCTTCAGCGGCGCCTTACCTTCATGCTCTGTAAATTGTGTTACATGTACTTGGTTTCAAAATCGAAGGCCCCATAACTTGCAACGTCATCAAGGGCCAAAAAATTGTCTTACACTGTTTATGCCCAGCATGTGCACAAGAAAGCTCGTAATCTTAGTAAGGCTACATTATTAAGGCTTGACAGCTCAATGCGAAGAGAATAAAACGCATTGAAATAGGCAGGTAAGGCAGCCAGCCCTGGTGTACAGCACCTGAGGTAGTTGAATGTTCCCAAATGTGCGTAAAGCGGACTGCGCGCAGTCAGAGTTAGCACCCAACACAGCATTTTTGCGTGGTATAACCTTTAACATCACGGGCATAACTAGGATGCGAAATGTAGTTAGACGCATTATTGAGAACTGCTAAAATTTTAGTCATACTGGCAAGATCATATGTTTAGGTAATACGCTTCCCAGTTGAGCGTGTTGGTTCATTCCTGCAGAATGCTATAACACCGAACACAACCAAAAATAAACAAGATGACCGGCTAGGTAATAAACCGGGGTGATTTGCCCTTTTTAACCACTATTTCAAGCTCTTTTTCCCGATTAAAAATATGGTTTATGATTATTCGAGGTAGATAGAGAGTAGAAAAGACCTTTATTCGGCCGAAGCTATATGCCGAGCATCCGAATTTTATATATCATGGGTATAAATGGTTTGGCGAGATGCTTAACAAAATAGAGCTGCAAATCATTTTCTGCAACGTTGAATCGTGCTTTGCTTGTTTTCTTTTGCTATTTTTGTCCGCAGCTTCTGAAATGCTAAGCTTTGTGAACACCAACAGTGCAGACAGTGCCTTTTTAAAGACTGAAAGTGCTGATTGCATCACGACTTTCCAAAAAAAACGATTGCAGACCTCTCATTTAGGCACAGATACACATGCTTATCCTGTCCTCCTAAAATTGTCTTATAGTGCCATAAAAGAATATGGCTTAATATGAGAAACTGCGTAAGTCAAAGGACAACAAAAAATAGCGCCCAGAATACTTGTCTTCTGTAAGCGCTTGTTCAAAGCTTCAAAAGTTATACACTGAAAATTCCTTTAAATTGTAATATTTAGCCTGACAAATGGTTTATAAGCTTTAAAAAGTATAAAATTAGGAATGACTGCCAAAAGAAGCTATATATAAAAGAAGTAAAATACCTGTCGTCAGCTTGATTCACTGGTCCACAGCCTTTGCACCAACTCCATCAGCAACGAGTGCACGCTAGTGCGCACCCTTCCGCTGCCTGTTCACTTGCTGCCTGGGGCGGGTTGACCTTGAACAGCTACCTTGAAAAGAGGGCAGGCATGATGATTTTCTTCATGGTGCTTACATTCATGCTGTACTGCATTCTATACGGTGTGTGCACTGGCCACACAGTGGAGCCAATATAATTTGTGTGGTTGAAGAGCTGCGCGAACAGTGCCGTTGTTTCGCGCTAGCTCAGTATCATCGCCGAACGTCCTTTCCTTATTTCTTGCATTGCTCTAAACGACCATGGCTCTAAACAAAATTTTTTTCTACCAAAGCTTGTGACAATATTGTATGTGGTAGTGGCGTGTGCAATGAGCCACTCAATTCACTGTCCACTTTATCTTCCCATTGGACAAAGTGCGGGAATGAATAATAGCTCACTCGTGTGCTGCTGCTGCCGCGAAAAACGTGACTTCCCTCGAGGAGAGACGCAATCAATCAATCAATCAATCAATCAATCAATCAATCAATCAATCAATCAATCAATCAATCAATCAATCAATCAATCAATCAATCAATCAATCAATCAGTCAGTCAGTCAGTCAGTCAGTCAGTCAGTCAGTCAGTCAGTCAGTCAGTCAGTCAGTCAGTCAGTCAATCAATCAATCAATCAATCAATCAATCAATCAATCAATCAATCAATCAATCAATCAATCAATCAATCAATCAATCAATCAATCAATCAATCAACAAATCAATCAACCAATCAATCAATCAATCAAATCAAATAAATCGGTTTCATAATTTCATTTGTCTCTGAAAGCTGTGTAAAGAAGTTATCTAGTATTGCTATACCAGCCCAGAATGGTCGGTGCAGGTACTTGTTGCCGCCGTGACGGGGAGGAACTAAAAGGCGCTTAGCAGCTCTCAAGTGTGCGGCAGAATTATAGCCCAGGCACTGCTGAGTAGACATGCTTGCAATCGTCTCGGAGCAAGCACTTCACTTTAATCATTGGAGGCTCGCAGTGTAAGCAAAGGAATTTTGTGATACATTATTCATGGTTATTTGCATTACACATTCATGGCACATGAAACTTTCCCAAGGTTCAATACATGAACACAAAGCTGTAATCTCCTCAGTAGCCGTCGAAAAAATGTACTCAAAACCTATAACGCTTTTCTTTGAGGCATTTTTCCGGTTTTAAATGCTGACTGCACTCAAAGTTCTTCTGGAAAAAAATTATATTATATTGTTAGCAGGTACCACCTAATAGCTTGGACCCAAATTGTGGCCCCTTGAAACGCCTTGTTAATCAGTCAGAAGCGTTTAAAAAAATGGCAGCATCTCCATTCTGTGGATGATGGCGAGGGGGCTGAGTACGTGGACTCAAAATGACATCCGATTTGCGCCCCGACCGTCATTCGATTCGAGCCGTGAGTTTCACCTTGATAATTCCCTAAATGAAAGTGCAACTCACGGCTCAAATGGAATTTCGCTTGATTTTCGCTTGATGGTGGTGTACGCACGGATAGGCGAGCACGGAGACTGGGACGTCCTAAGGTACTCCGCACCGTTACAAGCGAGGGAGTAAGCCGTTTGACTCTCGGTACTAACTCACGGTCGTAACCCAATGGGTAAGACGACCAACACTAACTTTGTCTGGTCTACCAGACACAGGGTCGTATCCTCCCGGTGCCTGTGTGATTTTTTGCGATTCTCAATTCTGAGCGCACGGAGGCGGATAGACATTCTGTGGTCCTAAAGTGATCCGCACCTAAAAGCTCCGCCGGAGACCACGCTGCACCTGCCGGCGGATAGCGTACACAGCCATGACGCGCCTGTAACAATCCTGCCGTCCGAGGCTTCTTCCTCTGGCCAGCCACGCAGGTGGAGAACTGGTCGAGCTCTGCTGCGAACGCTTAATCCATGTGCTGCCCCGTGCGCGCGTAGACCTTGCTCGCAGGCTTGCTACCGAACTGCTGACGTTCCGGCCGCTCGTTCGACGGCTGCAAAGTCATTTGAAATGCCGCGCTGACCTCGATTTCGACTTCAAAATCGCCGATTTCTTCTGACCGCTTGAGGCGTCCACACACGTAATTCAGCTGTGCTATTTTCCATCTTCCTTTCTTTTTAGGCGGACTATACGGAAACAGTGCTTTCAAGAGGTGGAAATTTTGAGCGCAGTGGTCCTTCAAGTCTGTTCTTCGCGTCAAGCAGAGAACGACACAAAAACAATAACCAAGATCGGGCGACAATTAGGAGCGAATGTATTTTTAATTGTAAAAATACGGGGTAATTGGAGGTTGCGCTCTCTCTCTCTAGAAAATCGGGCGACTGCTGTTCGCTGCCCGCTGACAGCGATGACGACGCATCGCGGGACCTATGAGGGCAGCGAAAAACGCCGCGTTCCGGAAGTTTTCAGGCCATGGTTGCTGTCCATGGTGGCACCGTGCCAACAGCTTCATCTTCGCCGACAGATTGCCGACGAGTAGAAAGCGGATGCCGCCGAAGTCATCTGCCTGTTGCTGTGCTGATTTGTATTGCTAGAATTAGTTTTCTGAACTCTACAATGTTCAAGCTATTTTTGGTTAAAAGGGAGGCTCTTGATAACAAGACTTACCTTCAAGAATTCCCAAGGTATTGCAAGTGTGGAGTGTGCGCTGCCTTGCTACGTAGGCTTGAAGTGAAATCCACTTGTGGATTCACAGAAGGGCGAGATACCGTCGCTTCTTTCTTTGAGACACGGCGTGTACAATTGTACACACGACGTTTCAGAACATGTTTGAGAGTTACAATCGTCTTCATTCGCACTTGAACCACTCAGCCAGCATTCACATTTCTCGCTCTACGGCGGGAAGTGCAAATCCTGGCTGAGTGGTTAAAGTGGGGTTCAAGAACACCTACTGAGGGGTTTAATAACAGCTAGTTGACACGCCAAGTGCTCGGCGCGTCAAGTAGGTCCGGGGGCTTCCGGTGTGACGTCGGCAGTCCCGCAGTTGCTTATATTTGCAGAAGTAAAAATTGAATAACTGTCTATTTTCCTCACCGAACCCGATAGTTCTTTTTGGGTCTCCATCTGAACGATAAGAACCCATGTAGGGCCAGAATTGTACCCCACTGAAAAAAGCTTTGCACGGCTCCTTTAGGTAAGTTAAAGGTTATTAGATCTAGAGGCAGCTGTAGTGCGTTACATCCTCGTCGTTTTGCTCGTCTGCATCAGTTCGACTGCACACTTCCGTCAGCGCTCACATAAGCGAGTGAACACTCTTATTTTACGCAATAGGTGAAATAGTTTCTGCACGCTTTGGTGGCTTAGTAGCTCATACCTTGAGCTTCATTGTCCCAGGGCACGGGGGGATGCGGTAGGTTTTCAGGCGCAGTCGAAAAAGGAGAACAGTTTTTATTAGGATCAATAAGAGTTCTTAATAAATCCCTTGCCATCAACTAGGGCGCGCTTCAAAGCCTTGTGTAATTTTGTGTATGCTTTGTGGGCTGCAACCGAAATCAGGGAAACATCGCGCATATTGTCACAGATTGAAGACATATGACACGCCGTCAACCGCTGCTTTGGGATGAGCGGGAACCTGAACTTAAGAGCCTTAGAGGTGACTAATGTAGAAAGCTGAGCCAGTTGGCCCATAGTCGTTGACACCGTGTCGTCCGTGTCTGTGTTCTCCCGTTGTTTAGCGTATTACCACTGGTCCCCGCTTCAAGGCCTCAGAGGTGACTAAGAGGCAGCTGGTGTGGTGGTGGAAGAAAAGTAAGGAAGAGATGAGGAAGCAGCACGAGTAATCAAACAGCGCAGAATGTAGAAACGCGGAGATGGGAGTAGGAGGAAAATACGCAAGGCTATGAAAACGTGCGAGCGATTGATGAAAACTAGAACCGCTGGTGGGCAGTGATGGGGATTGAAAAAGCAAGAAATTTGTTCACACTACAGGAAATATTTACAGCAAGTACAGCAATTCGCTTGATGACAACCGACGCCCTGATAGAGAGGAAGTCTCTAAAGATTATCATCGTAATCATCATCATTCCTATTACGTAGATCCTGTGCGTGAATCTCTCGCAATTGTTAGAACATTTGGCGAATTAGCGTTGCGCATATGTCACACTTAGTGGATTAACTTTTGTGTCGAGATCACACAACCACCGTAATTTTTAAATAGCAAATCACAGGTGTTGGGGTTTTCCCAAGTTTTTTTTCTGCTATCACGCTGTGGGTGCCGATATATCTCCGAGTTTTTTTTTTTACTAGATCCTCAATTATTGCGCACATATTTTATAGTGAAGCCCTTATAAGGCAGATTTCTCTGAAACGACGGCTGTAGATTTTATCCTCGCAGTGTTGGCGTGTAAAATGTGTGTATTCCTCGGAACGATAATCCTGTGGTTGGTCGAAAAACTGGAGAAACTCCAAAGCGCGTCCCCTTGTAATGCACCGGTTTCGGGTCACAGCGACGCCCCGAACGACGCGCACGGCAAGTTTCGTTCTCCGCGAGATAAGGAGCTGTGATAGGGGATGCCGAGATGTGGCGGCACACGTTGGGGCTGCTTAAACAGAGCTAAAATACACTCTCGTATTTTAGCTCTATTTAAAATGCCCCAACGTGTACTCTCTTACTCTCGTAGAACTTGTACTCTTAGTATACAGTATTTTCTAGACCTGGTAAATAAATGAAAGTTTACACAACGTCGGCGAAAACAATCTGTTTTTCAGCAGAGCTGCAGAGAACTCATCACCATCTAGGCGACCTGTTTCCCCACCCTCGAAGCGCGTGACTGTCACCAACGATGTTGGAGACGTTGGCGAAGGCCGGGTGGCACTGAGCTGGACCCTGTGCAACGGGCTGACTCTGATTATCACGGTTGTGCTGGCGCTTACTCTCGTGGCCTTAACCGTAGACATTGGACGTGCCACTACTAAAGGGACCTCCACTGAGCCAGTTGACGACATTGCCGGTGAGTAATGTAGCACCTTTATCCCTAGAAATGAGTCCATTCCTGAAGCAAATCCATGTGCTGGTGGACTGGAGAAAACCAAAGTTGAAGCATGAACCCCGTGAATTTATTATATCGCATTCCAATTTACTACCCGACTTGATATACTGCATTAGGCTTGCAGCACAAGTAACCAAACATCGATTAAAACGGACTCAACTAGAATACACTGTAGATCATGCAATGACTCAATGTTGCTTGTACTGTAATCTTACTAGATAAGGACCGCACCTTCAGTTCGGAAGAGCGCGTGGTTCTGTCGCTTGCAGGAAGTTTCCGTTGCGACGTGTTAAAAGAAACTGCAAAGTGTTACAACACAAAACAAACTTATTGAAACACTTGTGACACTCTATGAAGAAGTAGATACCTCCGGGCGACTGTTTACTGACACGATGTTCACGCCTGGCCATTCTATTTATTCAAAGAGACCAACTGCTTGGAAAGCGCTAAGCCTAGCCCACCCTTGGCTATGAGCAATCAATAGGATTCAAGAGTGCTTTGTAAAGTCTGGGTAAGGTGTATATTAGACATTCGGGAGTGATGCCGTATAAGTACGATACACCCGATCATTTCGTGGAGCAGCTTTTAAAAATGACCGCGCATGTGCTTGCTGTTCTGCCAAAGTCCACATTTACCATTGTTTTCTCCCGACAGGGAAGTCTCTCTCCTCAGTCACTTACTACCGTCACGATCTTCTCCCACTGCAAAGCTGAACCCACAATGAGCAAGAATAGGGTTGTTCAACTAAATTCAATTGACCGCTTTCGCACTGATCGTGTGCGGGTTATTAGAACGCAACTCTTGCCCTCTTTCTAATCATTTTACTGAGTTTTTATCTGCCGCCTGTAAAAAACAACACAATATGCACACGAAATTAAAATGAGAGTTGCACTCTCGGTTAGTTGATTTGCTCTTGAGAAGCCTGAATTTTCTCTGCGCTAAATGATGTCGACATATATGATGGGGAAGCAGTTCATTTGGAGCTAAATGAACAACTGCTCAGCCAATTTTCTTTGAGGTGGTAATAATTTCTTTAGTTAACAGACAGACAGACCGGCACACAGCGACATACGGACGGATGGACGGGAGGAGCGACAAACACGCAAATAAACACAGATCAAATCTTTTAGGGACCGGGCTGTTGGCCTCTGATGTCGTAGTCGTAACCATCGTCTCATGTAGTGACTGCACTAAAACACCAGGCCACTCGTTTACGCCTCTCTGCCAGGAATCCCTTCTACGTTTCACGCTGAAACGCTACGTAACGCGTACTATGAAAACACCGAGACACTCGTTTACGGCTCGCGCTAGAACGCTTTGTGCTTAAAGGCACGAGACTGTTACAGCAAAACTGTACTTCAACGATTTCAACAACCCTAGTGATTTCATCTCTGCTAGAAAAAGCGCCAAGGCACCAAGAATACGCTGATGCACTGCGTGCTTCGCACCTCTCCAGGTTTCACGTTAGTGGAGATGGCCCGACATTTTTTACATTTAGGTACCCCAGCAAAAACTATCGCCTTCAGGAAAACACACTTGGCTATGTAACATTTCGGCGTAGCCAATTGGGCAATCCGTCTAAGAGGCGGTAAAAAATATTTTGCCGGTGTCCCTACTGCAAAAGCCAGTGGCACTAGCCGAGTCCATATTGTGTTATGATAACAGTGTTACACACTAGCGCATACTGGCTACTAGCAATACCGGATACTAGCAACACTGCATGATAGCCACACGTGATTATAGCCATACTGCATACTAGCAACACCTCACGCCAGCCGTACTGGATGCTAGCGTATACTGGACACAGTCGTGAAAGATATTGGGATGGCAGAACGGCAATCTCAACCCCATGGAATAGCCTATCACCGATTTAGCGAGCACACAGCAAGAGCATTTTCGTGCATTTTTTCACTTTCGAAATTGTTATTTTTGCCGTAATTTCTTCATCTTAACGGTCTGCATGAACCCCTAATTTTATACCTTCTTGGTCTGCTCGGAGACATGCTTGCTGTTGTGCCACAAAATTATTGGTTCGAAATTCTTTCCAACCGCATGAATCACATCAAAGGCGACACGCTTTGAGAAGAAAATCGTGTTTGTTACGTGTAAACATTACATTCACAGCATATCGCCCATCTTCGAGCGCAGCCTTCAGCCTTTTTATCCTCAAGATAACCTTCTCCAATGTAGGTGTGGAACAGGCTGCATAAAATAAACAACACGGACTAAGCATAACTTTTCTGCACACGATCAATCACACATAGTTTAGATTGCACTTGTTGTAGGCCCATATCTAAAGCAAAGCTTTGTATGCCTCACTGATTGCATTGACGTTTGAGTAACACCCACTGCTGTTAAGCCAAGCCAAATTTACAGAATGCGTTTCACAACTTTGCATGCCTCCCTGATGGCGCTGATGTCTGAGTAAAACACACTGCAGAAAAATCAACTTATACAATGTATTTTACAAAGGGTACATCAAATACGCACAACATAACAATGCGTTGTCTTTGCACGCCCTCCACACCTCTCGCAATAGGCAGATTATAGTTTGGCAGTACACACGGATTGCGATTATGAATTGGTTTTGAATCAGCTAGCATGGGAGAAAGCTCTGCGTTTTAACCATTGTTCTTTTGAGAAGGGGCTTTTGACTTTTTCCGAATCACAAGTTTAGCCACAGCATTGGGCTCACCTCCAATGTTGACTTTGTCAATGGCTCCAGCCGTAATACCATGACACCTAAAAGGGAAGTGGGAAGGCTTTAGGCTCGCCTCTACTTTTCGCTTCGTCAATGACTCCTTCTGTAATGCTATGGCACAAATAACTAGCGCTTGTCAATCGGGCCTAGGTCAACCTCGAGGGGATGGCTGGGCCGTCCCTTTACGGTCCCCCATCGGGGTATTCCGGGGCCTGCCTAGGCATTGCCTCTCGGAGCTGCTGGACGGCCCAGAGTTAGTCTTCTTAGTTTTATGGTGCCAGCGCCGCTTCCAGCCGCGGCGGTAGGAGTCCTGAGTTAGCTTCGTCCGGGTGTGTCTTGCAGTCCCACAGCATGTGCGTTAGCGTGGCCGTCTCCCTTCGGCAGACCTTGCACTTGCTGTCTGGGTAGGCATCGAGGTACATCCTGTGTATAATTTGAGGCATCGGAACGGTCCTCGTTTGCAGTTGTCGGAATGTAACCGCCTGGGCTCTGTCCAGTTTTTAGCTGGATGGAGGGAGATTCCTTCGAGCCAGGCGGTACGCCTTCATGATCTCGTTTTATCCGACAAGTCTGTCTTCGGCGCTATACCAGAATCGCGAGGCCTCGTTGTTGCCGTCGGCGTGGAGGGATAGCGCGCGCGCCGCGGCGTGGGCCGGCTCGTTCCGATTGATATTACTCTCCGACACTGTGCCCTCGTGCACCGGGAACCAGATGATGCGTTTTTTTGCTCGAGTGTGAGCTCGCTCCAGGACGCGAGCAGCCGTCAGTGAAACTTCCCCCTTGGGACGTTTCGCACTGCTTGACGCGAGGCGCTCAGGACCGCGGTGCATCCCTCGTCGATTATCGCCAAGGCAGTGGCCACCTCCTCGGCTTCTACAGGCTGGTCGCATTTTATGCTCGCCGCCGGTCTCGTGTTGCCCGTGCCGTCGACTGCGGCCATCACGTAGATGATTTTCTAACTGTCGTTAAGTTTGACCCTGGTGCCTTGGAATCCTAGTGTGCGAATATGCTCACCTTGTTTCCAGACTGCATCGTCTCGACATAAGGTACGAAATTCCAAAGACCGGGAATTAAGGTTTTTAGATATTCGGTTTAAGCTCCATTCTGATGGTGTTACTGGTACCATGAACCGTGCGGAAAAAATCCCCGTTTACCTTACCCGATTAAAAATTCTAAAAAGGTACTTTCACTCTGTGCTTCCAGAAGGGCCTTGAAAAACAGTGGCTTCTACTGCCAGCAACAGTGGCCGTAGAAGCCACTGTTGCTGGCTTTTACGGCCAGGTGAAAAGCCTGCAGCGGGCTGCCTACCCTACACCTATGCTAACCTCCACTGCCAAGGAGAGACGTGGAAGACTACGTGTGTATGCTCAAACATGCCCAGAACCTATGAAGTGTATACAGAAGGTTGCGAGTTTTATCTACGTGCACAAATTACCCCACTTTAAAAAGGTGGCCCAACGCTCATACGTGAAGGTCGTCATTTATGCCTCGAACAAGCTTTGAAGCTTTGCCGACTGAGTGACCCTTAGCTCATTGGAGGAAAATAAACTGCAGCACGAAGCACAGGAGGCTGTATGCTGAATGCATCGAAGGATAGTGCGCAAATTGCACTTCCCGGTAACAACATTTGCACGCCAGAAGACGTTTAAATGGTAGTTTTAGGAAGCATGCAAACAGCATTATTAATGCACTCGCAAGAAACCTGTGCGATCGGTATTCTAGCACAGCACCACTCCACGTGCGGCTGTGAGCCTGTCATTGATAAAACAGCTGTTAAAAGATTCTCTAGCCGTACCAAATGGGAGGCAATTGAGGCAGAAGTGATTACCGGGCTGATTAACACAAATAATCATAACGGGAGACAATATTTTGCTTTCCACGAAAACGCATTGTGAGAAATATCTATGCGGCATCGACGGCACTTTACAAGGTGCAGAGTCCGGTGTGTGCACATCAGCATCCTCTTCGTGCTCGCATATCTGCATATCGGTCAAGCTGTTGGCTTAACCTAGAAACAATGCTGGATGAAAGACGCCTGCTCCGTAGCGCTTTGTTAACACCGCACCTGGAACAATATTGTGCTTCGAGACAAGCGGCTGCGCTAGACTTCCGCATTGTCAGAAAATTTCAGCGTGCCACAGCAACAATTACTTGTGCGTCAGCCAGCGTTTTCTTTCACACAGCTTCGTAGCTATGAGCCTTTATCAGGTGGTCCAGATTCACTCGATTCGCCTGGAACAAGTGAATATTATGACAGATAAGTGAGTTAAAAGGGGCTGCACCTGTGTCAACCTCTACTCCTGGCGGCGGCTGTGAGGCACTGCACAGATGTTGTCCACTCCACGTAATCGGTACTAATCTACGGAGGTACTGTAGTTCGGCCGGCACGATATATCCAAAGATCACGGGTGAACTAAATTCCTCGACACGCATGCTAGAAGCCCATCCTTATAACTGTCGTTCATTACCGGCTGGTGTGTGGTAGTTGGGGCTCCTCCATTGCATTGCCTCTCTTGTCTTTGCTAGTACGATTCTGTGATATAAATCTTGAGTTCAGTTCCTTGTTGGTCTTAGTGTGGCCTGCGGTTTTCCCCAATGGTACCTTACAAACTAGCCCAACTTCTGCGCTAGTTTACAACGATACAGACGCCTCTGATAGCGAGCCCGGCTTATCATAGGCTACTCCCGACGTAATCAAGTGCTCTCTTTTTCGCGTGTATTTCTCGGAAACTTCCGGTGCAGGTTACTTCTTGGTATACGGCGGATATACCCTGGGGTACACTGGCCACAGCGTTCTGCCGAACACGCAAAACGTTGACTTGAATCCACAGCGGCAAAGGTAGTTTTTCACATACTCGAAACACACACGCGCTACCGTGTTTAAAGAACCTAGCGTGGTGCAAAATAATGAGTATTCCACAAGCATCGTAGGCAATGTCTAGCTTAAGCGTCATTTGAAGCCATCTGCCGAGGAAACATTGGACTGGTAAAGTGAGGAGGACGGCCAGCAAGTACGCTGTCAACTAGACTTCGAGAGCAAATGACACGCGGGTCTAGTAAACTACTGGGCCATAAACGCCAGAAATCGCTCCAAAGAAGTACACATTTATATAAAAACGTGCACTTACCCTAGCAGAAACAACGTTTTCAACGTAAAATCCTTCTTGCGTCCGAACTTTGTCCGGACGCTAAGTCACGCAAATGTTTTATGGAGTTTTTTATTAGGCGGATGCACACACGCGTGGGTCGGATGGGCAGACATCACCTTATAAAATCTGCCCTAGCAGAAACGACGTTACCAACGTAAAATCGTTCTTCACCGCAGTCTCCAGCCTCCGAACTTTGTTCGGACGCAACGTCACCGAAAACGTCTTACGCAGTCTCTTATGAGCCGGATGCACAGACGCGTGGGGCGGATGGGTAGACATCTCCTGATAAAACTTCTACAGATATGATTGGACTAGAAATCGAGGTATAATACGTATACAACATAATGAAACGCGCCCGCACGACCGCCCACTCGGACTACACAAAGTGGAGATAGTTTCCAGGTTGCAGGAGCTGCACCTCTATTTTTGGTTGAAAGTAACATTAACTAAGCTGGTAATATTGGTAATACTTGCACGGTTGTCGAAATGTATAACAATTTTTGCCTTCAAATTGATGTTTTCAACATAATGAAAAATGACTGAGAGATTTACGGTCACGTTAAAAATATGTTTACGTCTTTTTGTTTCCTTGTAGACTGTTTGCTTGAAGCTTGCAAGCACGCGATGATACATTCGCCCACCGTTGCGGGTAAAGTGAAGTAGCTGTTCTACCTAAAGTGGCTTTAATGAAATGACATTAGTTTAATGTTTCAACCACCGGTAGTAGCAATTAAGCGTCATCGTGCCTGAAATTCGGCTCTGTGCGTGGCAGTGTTTAGAGGACTGTGCTTAGCCTCTTTTTTGTGCCGTTCATGCCACGGGAGTAAACGTCGCCAATTCACCCCTCCACTCGTCCTTAGCAATCCTTGTCACGCCTGTATTACAAGGTACGGTGGAAGCAGTCTGTCCTGATGTTTACCACACGGCAAAATAGCATCTGCTCACTGGCTAGTCATAGTCACTGTTACTAATTCACACTAAGTTTGATTGGGGTTTCGCCCACATGAAACTGGCTAGGTAAGGAGTCACTAAACATTTTTATAACTTCAATGTTTTGAATAGCGAGCTTTTTTTGGTTGGAGCTAACCTGTTCAATACTATGCTATGGTTGAGGTTTCAGGGGGGAAAAGATGGATGAAAAGGCCCCTTACTGTCTGGCGTGGGGTGCGGACCCTTTATCAGGCCTGGTGCCTTTCTAGAACATCAATATATATCCATATCTTTCTATATCTCTCCCTCTCCTCCTCTCTCTTTCTCTCACCAGCTTGCTCACTCGCTTTCATTGGCTGGGCCGCTGCTAGTGACGTGTAGAGATGTTAGCGGCCAAAGAAACATTCTCAAACTATGTTATTTTTTTCGTTTTTTCAACCATGATAAACATAACAAAACAAACAGCTTCTCCGATGTGACAGTGATGACGTTAATGCTAATATATATACCCTCCACAATGGGCGAGTAAAAGGTTTTTACCGTTACCCTCCCTCCCACCGACAAGAAAAAGAAAGAGGCATGTGCTCAACACACGTAAAGTTCGAGACACCTGAAAATCCAGTGGCCAAAGAGCTGAAACCCATCGTCTCAGCACTACGATGCGGGGAATGTGCGTGGCCTGTACAGGTACACACACCCCAACTACTATAAGCCGAGAGTCACCCTCTTGCACAGTTCAAGACGGTATTTTGTCCGCACCACAGTGCCCATGCTTACTGAGTCGTCCACCTCGCAACCTAGAGCAACATGCAGTGGGGGTGTTGCGTTCACTCCCTGTGTCTTCACTGCTCAGTCCAAACCGATCACCCTGAAGGACCACAATTTCAGCTGTTTCATCCTCGTGCATACCCGCAGGACACGGCACATTTTTTAGTGAGTTGTGCAGCACCTTTTTCAGCATCAGCGTACGAAGTGCCTTAGCCGGAGACTTGGAAAGGAGCATGCGGCCAAGGCCATTGCGTAGAGTTGCACCTAGACGATGGTAGTTTCGGGGCTCTATAGAAGGCTAGAGAATATTTTTTGGAGCCCACACGATGCCACTCCTTCTCTTTTACATCAGAAGTCTTCTGCAGCACTTCCCGTGTCCAGGAGGTACGAGTACGCCTCCGCGGGCTCCCGGAAGAAGCCGTAGTTTTGCTCTAACCGGTAGAGTATACGCGTCCACTTGGGGGGCAAGCACAGCATTGCCACCAGTTATTCAAAGACCCAACGGTCACAGCGGTCACGCTTGATAAACAGCTGCGGCCATTCAACGCAAGTTTGCTGGTGGCTTCTTTCGCTTCAAACAAGGACAAGCCAAAATAGCCCTGCACAGTTTCGTTGGCTGCACTGCCATGGAACCCAAATGACATACGGCCCACCCCATATTGCTGTCACTCTATCGACTCCCTGGTCTCCGATGACAGGCAGATCACTGTGTTGGCAAACGTCAGGGTTGGCACATGAACTGGCTTCCACAGTTCGCTTACCATAACAAAGCGGTTGCAGGCCCACAGTTTTCGACATCTAAGAATCCATTACCCCGCAGTGTAAACTGCTGGAGCTTCCCCCCTCTCTCTTCACCACACAAGTTAGTGTACTCGCCATGTCCTTATCACCAGCGAGGCCTACAACTTCCATTTTCTTGGTGTTGAACCACAGGCCCAGTTTCATGATCTCAGCGCGCAAAATGTTCACAATACCTGAAGCTGCAATGACCATTCTACCATGGCAACCAAATCATCAACCAAGAAGTCTGCATCTGTTATCCATGCACCTCGTGCTAAATCTCAAGCCAAAACCAAGGTCTTATTTCGTCAGCTCACGCTCAATGCCTGCTGTGCATAGAATATACAGTAGTGGGGAATGTTATTGACGCAATAGCGCTGACTACGAGAGAGTGCAAAGCCAACAGGCAGCCAGTCCTGCGCTTGCTACCAGTAAAAATAAGTGTTGCATTTACACAAACCGAAAAAAGTTACAGTAACTGTTACATATTCCAAAACTAACTTTTTACAGTTACTGTGAAAACGTAATACTGTTGCTTTTTGGCTATGGTATAAAACTAAGTAATACATCAAAAACGAAATGATAGAGCTTACACAATTTAAAAGTACAAAACCATGCGCGCAAAAAAATTGACCATAGTGAAGCCCTAAACGAAGGGAACCTAAAAGGGAAAAAAACTTATGCCAAAACCACCGATTTTCATGTTTGCCACGTTTTGGTGCGTCAACTCACTGTCATGAAGGAAATTCGCCAATCTATAGTAATTACTTTTAGATGTTGACAACCACAGCGAGATGAAAAGGCCAGCAGCATGAGCGTCTCATCAGACACTCCTAATCCTATCAAAGCCGCACCACCGCGTGAAAAGCTCGTACGCATGCCTAAATGTATCGCATCCAGATGCTTTTCAACGATGCGAAAGGAATTAGCCGGCATTGATGAAGCAGAACTATGTTTCTGACCCCAACCGCCGTGAACACCACCTTCTTTTGTTTCCCCGCATCAATACGGTTGCCTCATTCTCAGCGGACCCCTTTGCAGTGGCCCCTCTTTACAAGGGTAGGCCAGCTTCCTTTTCTTGGGAGAGGTGGAATTGCCCGTTTATTTTTTCCTTGTTTGCATTTGACTTAAGACGAGGGAAAAGTGCTGAGAAATCTCCTTAAGAACTGCCCTCCGACCTCGGTCTAATGCAGGGAACGTAATCCTCTTAGCAACCTCCTCTCATATACTCGGAGGGGAGTGTGTTTCTATGTGTCGTTTTTAGATGTGGCCTAATAACATGCGGTCGGTTAACATTGAAACTGCGTGGAAGTGCCATATGTAGAAATTTCCCAGCGTAATCTAGAGTTACTGAATGGTTGGCCGAATGATCGACCAAAGAGTTCAAGCGTGATTTGTACAAATTTGACCAAAGAGTTCAAGCAGGCGTATTTGTCGAGCCGTGGACACCAGGAACCAGAACGCGAACACCACAATGCTTGCGAGTGTGTGTGGGAGGGGAGACTAAAAGAAGGGGGTAACAGATTAGAGAATTACAAGGAGAGGACATGAATTACAACCTAACAGGCACACAGTAACGACTGAAAAAATATAATGGAACGTCTAAAACAATGAAAGTTACAATGAAGTTGCATGATGGGTGCAGTAAGAACACCAACACTCGCAAAAGAACGCGTGCACAGAAACCATATTGAAGAGATGCGAGAGAAAGAAAAAATGTGTGTGCCTGTGTGTGTAGAGGGTGCTTACAAAGTTCCATTTACAAGTAATCCTTGAGCAGCTGCCAAGTACAGAGACAACACCAGCGAAGACGTACCCAAGAAACACATTCAAAAGATGTGAAATGAAAAAAGGAGGGGGGTTAGGGGCAGGTAGATTTATACATCACCGTTTATAGGCACATTGTATGCAGTGGCCAACGAGATAAGTAACCAACACTACAGAAAAAGTACGCAAAAATAAATTTTTAAGAAAAAGATAAGAAAGGGAGCAAGAAACTTGCAAGCTACAACTTAATGCCATGTCCTCCTTGCGAATAGCCAGCAAGACTAGCGTTGAATTTTAACAGGTGTGGTTGCTGAGTATCTAATCTTTTTTTCACAAACACATAGTTATGGACTTGTTCACTATGCTTTGCACATAGAGTCTGCTGTCATAATGTAAGACTTGTAGCGACCTCAGGAGATCGTTGAATTAATCAAAAGTTCTCAAATATAGGACTTCGGAGAAGATAACAGGGCACATTAGGATTGGGCATTGATCTGAATCAAATTTTTCAACATATTTTTACCTCAACTAGAAGAAACAAACAGGGAGCAGAGATAAAAAGCCCTCAACTAGTTTATTGGCAATATACTGGTGACCACATCTTGAAAAACAGAAAACATCCTGTATAACAAGAGTGGTCATTTTTGAAAAATCAGGCCATGTCAAAAACGGGTGTTTCGAAAATAACCAAACGCTGAATTTGGTCTAATCTGAATACCAAGTAGTTAGGAGAGTTTTTCTACAGTAAACATTTGCTTTATTTTTAACATTCGTTTACTATCAAACTTCTTTGCCTTGAGAAAGGCTTGTCATAATTTATGTATGTATAAATCTTCACGGGACAAAGGGGTGGCCAGTGGCCTAAGAAATAAGGGGCTTGTTTGGGTGGAGTGCAGGGCTTACATTGAATATTTTTACTGTAACAGCAACGTATGAACACTTGGCTGGTGGTGGTGAAGCAGATAGATATTTTGTGGTGGGACAATATAAAATGTATGAATTACCTGAATCAATCTCACCTTTCAGTGCAGTGAAAAAATACCCAGCTAAAAAGTTTTGTTTTTTGTTTGAAGGAACTGAAGCAGAAATTTTTAGAGTTTGTACTGTATTACCTATAGAAAAGGTTTCCAATTGAGGTTATGTTAACTTCTCCTACATTAGGGGTCCACCACACCCCCCCCGCACGGGGCACCTTGAGTAATATTGGTGCGGTGTTGGCGACACCACGGACCCCGAGCTCCCAAACATAAGCTGGATCCAACCGTGGCGATGTGTTATATGGTGAAGGGTAGAAACCACAAACGGTGGGCGTCGGAGCACAGGTCAAGCTCCTGCGGATGGGCTCCCTGTCTGTCTACCAGGCAGAGAGCGCCGGGACCTCTTCAGCTATCAGGGTAAGGCTGACGAAGAAAGTACCCCCGTCTCCCTGCTTTCCAATGTATCAGATGGCATTTTCCGACCCCCCCCCCCTCAAACGTGATCGGACCCGGAAAAGGGACCGCACCGAAGTTTCGTTCCCACCTCTTTCAACAACTGTCTCGTCAACAACCGCGAATAACTATGCTCGTTTTCTTGTGCTTGAGTCAGCTGACTCAGCAAGACCTGTCGCTTCCATGTCCGTATTCTTGATCTCTAAATTTCTGCAAATCACCATAGGTGGCAAATATCAAGCTAAAAAGCTCAGGACTGGAGAAATACTTGTAGAACTCAATGCCGAACAACAAGCCCGCACTCTTCTTGCACATACCCGCATCCATGATCTGGACATCAGGGTCACGCCCTACAGGAGCCTAAACAGCTCCCAGGGTCTGATTTCTGAGACAGATCTCCTGACGGAAACAGATGCCGACCTTCTCGAAAGTTTAAAGGATCAGAGCGTCCCAGCTGTGCGGCACATCACGATCCGCAGGGACGACAAGATAATTCCCACCAAAACACATTATCCTGACCTTTGACCGCTCGGCACTTCCACAATATATAAATGCAGCTCCATTCGGGCTTACATTCCGAACCCGCGCCACTGCTACAAGTGCCAGCGGTTCGGGCACGGTACAAACTCGTGCCGTGGCCGAACGACTTGTGCAAAACGCGCGGCGTACGATCCCCTCCCCCCAACGACAACTGCACACCCTACACCCTCACGTGTGTGAACTGCGGGGGGCCACATGCAGCGTACTCCCGCAAATGTGAAAAATTTCAAATAGAGAAAAAGATCATCAACATCAAGATAACTGAGAACATCACCTTCCCAGTAGCATGAAAGAGGTTCGCCTCTTTCCCTCTCTGGAGGTACGCCGACGCAGCTCGCCGGGGGACGGAGCGGCGTCTGGTTTCGGCTGGGAACCAGTACCGCGAGTCGGACTTGGTCCCACCCCCGCCCCCCCTTGGGTTGCCTCATGCAGCCCAACCCCGCACCACGCAGGTTGCTGAGGCAGCAGCGGTTGTGGTGCCAACCGTCTCTGTTGGGGCCGATGCCGCTCCCGCCGCTACCTCCCCGTCCTCCAGTGCCTTGCAGGGTGCCCAGGGGATGGACACCGCGGGACCCGCATCGGCTCCCACCGCCAACGCACCGCCCGTGCCACTTCTGGTGCCCCCAAACCCGCGTTGGTGGCGGCTCAAACGAAGGGCCCCCGAAGGGGGGTCAAGTCCGGGGGGCCCGGTTCGACGGGCACACCCAGGACATCGGACGACGAGATGGACGTCGTGCCGTTGTTGCCTGCCACGCAGCGCAAGGAGCGGCCTCCGACGTCCAACCCTACAGAAAGGCCCAAAAAGCCCAATCCACGATTCACAGCCCCGAAAGACGACACATGAACAAACACACTCCAGTAGATCTCACACTAAATAATGGGAAGAGAAAACATAATACAATGCAGCTGTAGAGGCCTTCTTAAAAATCTTGACGATGTGTACGAGATACTGCACTCCAATCAGCCAAGTGTCCTATGCCTACAAGAAACACATTTAAATTCCAAACATACAAATTTTTGAATAGTTACCTGGTATTTAGGAAGGACAGGGATGGTGGTGGTACATCTTCCGGAGGTGTGGCTATCACTGCCCGAAAGTAATTGGCGTGCCACACTATCCAGTTACAGACCGTCCTTGAGGCTGTTGCCATTCGTATCATAATTTTCAATATGCTAATAACACTATGCTCCGTTTACATCCCTCCTGATTTGCAGATCTCGAGTTCGGATTTCGAGGGCCTTGTAGATCAGCTACCCGCACCTTTCATTGCCTTAGGCGACCTCAACGCACATAACTCTCTTTGGGGCTCTGCCCGCACGGATGCCCTAGGTCGCCTTATCGAAAAATATCTAACATCTTCGGGAGCATGCCTATTCAATAAAAACAAGATTATATACCATTATATAGGACACAACACTTATTGACACCTCGACTTGGCTATGGGCCAGGAGTACTCTTTCCATCTATTGAATGGGAAGTTGGCACTAACCCATATGGTAGTGACCACTTCCCAACTGCATTAACATACATAGGTAAAGGCCCGAACGGTTCAACTTCCCATAACAGGTTCAATGAAGCTACAGCGAACTGGAGTACAGTTACAGAAAAATCTAAACTACACCACACATCCATAACACACCTACACATTGAAGAAGCCGCCCAACTCCTCACGGCGCACATCCTCACCACTGCCGAAAATTTCATTCCCCAGGCCTCTCGTGCTCCGCACAACCCAAGGAGGCCCTGGTGGAATGAGGACTGTAGGCGTGCGCGAGAGGCCCAGAACAAGGCGGGGGGTATCCTTCGCCGTTGCCCCACATCAGGTAATCTCATTTCGTTTAAACGGGCCAAGGCTTTTGGGAGGCGAGTGCGCCGTGAGGCGAAACGGGGGAGTTGGCGCACCTTCCTCACTTCTATCAATTCATACACAGACGCACACAAAGTCTGGACACGTATACGAAAACTAAAAGGACAACAGACACACAGCCTGCCCCTAGTTAGTACAACAGGGGACAGTGAAAGACCAGCCTAACACTCGCAAAACACTTGCAACACGTCTCAGATCAGCACACTACACTAATACTTTCATGCAACACAAACCATCTGCAGAAAAGAAGCTCTTACGAGAAAACAACAAGTCGAATTCTGCTTACAACTCTGAATTCACACTTCATGAGCTGAAGGTTGCTCTTGCCACTTGTAAGCCCTCAGCTCCAGGGGCAGACAGCATTACATACACCATGATACAACACCTACACGCAGACACTCTTGAGACACTCCTACACCTCTACAACAGAATATGGCTTTCAGGCCAGCTTTCAAGGTCCTGGAAGGAGGCCATAGTTGTGGCCTTTCTGAAGTAGGGAAAGGACCCTTCCTCTCCAGCAAGTTATCGTCCCATCGCCCTGACAAGCTGCCTGTATAAGCTCCCCGAGAAGGTGATAAGCCGTAGGCTCGTGTACTTTCTAGAGTACAACGGTCTTCTCGAGGGCTGCCAGGCAGGCTTCAGGGTGTAGCGATCTTCCAATGATCAACTTGTTGCACTGGAACCCTACATAAAAGATGCATTTGTCCATAAACAGTTCTGCCTTACTGTATTTTTCGATATTGAAAAAGCTTATGATACAGCCTGGCACTACGGCATCCTCAAGGACCTTAAGTTATTTGGTGTCCCCGGCAACATGATGAACGCTCTTTGTAGTTATTTGGCTGAACAAACCTTTCGAGTGAGGGTTGGCAATGCACGGTCTAATGTATATTTGCAGGAAAATGGTGTGCCGCAAAGTGGAGTTCTAAGCTGCACGTTGTTTATAGTTAAGATGAACTCTATCCGAAAGGCATTGCCGCCGACCATTTCTTGTTCAATCTATGTAGACGATGTGCAAATATCTTTTAAAACCTGTAACCTGTCAATATGCGGACGTCAAGTACAGCTCGGTGTTAAGAAACTTGCTGGCTGGGCGGACCTTAACGGGTTTAAACTAAACCCGGCCAAAATACTTGTGTTGTGTTCTCCGGCAAGCGTGGGATTAACGCGGACCCTGAGATTACGCTTAACCGTGCACCTATTCCTGGGAAAGGGAGCACAAGTTTTTAGGTGTCATATTTGATGAAAAGCTCACGTTCATCCCACACATCAAAGCACTTAAAGGGACACTGAAGTGATATATAAACATTGCGGGATTACTTGCGGAAATTGTAGTCCGGAGTCCCCAGGCCATGTTTCGACCACCCTGGGCGCGTTTACGCGATTTTATTTAGTAGAAAAATTAATTCGAAAATGCTTTCCTCCTCTCTTTACGCTCGCCCATTTTCTGCGGCGTTTTCGTGTGACGTCAGGAGGGGATAAGCTGGCAATTGGCTGCGCTACTGCACGGCTCCCCGGCCTTCAGACGGAGTCAGTCGGCCCAGCGTTTCGTCCGCCGGCCGCCGACGGGTCGTCGCAATTCGTTCGCTCAGTTAAAACGAAGCCCGGACACGTTTGTGAATGGAAGAATGTGTCTTTCTTTACTCGGTTAGTTTGTACACTGTATCTAGCTCTAAGTCAAGGTCGCTTCACACAAGCGCTGCACAAGCGCACATGCAACGCTTCGCTGACTGGTACGCCAGTAGGAAAATATAAGGCCTCTTGAAGGCGGGAGAAGAATCAGCGAAGTCAGTATAGGTACTAAGGAAATAAAATCAACTGATATTTTCAGCGTACAGCGTAAAACTAGGTTGCGGGAAGAACTTTTTGGCGGTGGGCGAACAAGCACTGCAGCGGCCAGCAGCACGACTACGCATCTGCGAACGCTTTTCCGTGTAAGAAATGCAATTGCTAGACGTGAGCTATTGTGGAAACTTGGGGGATGCTTACTGCTCGAGCGCAAAACAACAAATAGTCACCGAAGCTGCTTGGAATGTCAAAGCTAAAAAAAAGTGTAAACTGGTTATACATTATATACCCTATATTTCAATGGTCGACAGCGCTCCCTTGTGGCCTAGTGGTTTGGTGCGCTAGGTATGTCATCGCAAGTGTTTTGCAAGTCACAAGGTCGAATCCCCGCGAGTACGTGCTTTTTTTATAAGTTAACTTTTTTGTTTTCCGCCGATGTTTTCTATACGGAGTTCACATTTTTTGGGGCCGCAACGTTCATTGCTCCACGAACTAGTTCACAGAACGCGCGCAGGCTGGCACTTGCGCGCTAGCGTGCTATTGCCGTAAGCACCGACTGCTTGCGGGCAGTGGGCACAGGCCAGAATCAACAGACCCTTGGCCTGGTGCGAACACGCTTTTTGCGATACGGGCATGAGTGAGGCAAGCTCCAAATATGGGGGAAAAGCGCATGGCATTTGAGCGTCTGCGGGGACGCGGAGGGTGTTCATGCACTGCGTAGGCCTCGGATAGTGAATTCTACGATTCCAAGCCGTCCTGGGAGGCTTATCTTACTCATTTTACAGCCGACAACATGGCAGAAGCGCGGTACGATGATTACTGAGGTATTGAGAATGCCCATCGAACAACGCCATCGGTTGTGTTTTACAGAACCCAAACCGAAACTTGTTTGATTGCTAACCTTGGGTATCGTCGAATCACGGTGCCCCCTCCTCCCAACGTCACATCCTTAGTTGGTGCGGCCGCCGCAAACCGCGCATGGTAGTTTTTCTTCTTTCGCGCTTTGTAAAATAATTACCGATTTGTCAACCGGATAAACAATGAAAAGTGTGCTAATTTGAGCCAGTCTACGCAGTGCAAGCAAAAACGGGAGCTTGACAAATTCACTTCAGTGTCCCTTTAAACATAAATGCCTCAAATCACTGAACGTCCTCAAGATCCTCTGCCACCAATCCTATGGTGCAGACAAAGAACTGCTTCTCTGGGTCTTTACCGCCTTAGTCGGGTCTCGGTTACACTACGGTAGTGTCGTGTATGGGTCGGCATCAAAAACCTCTCTAAAAATGCTTGATCCAGTGCTCCACTTGGGCCTGCGCCTTGCGTCTGGTGCGTTCCGCACTAGCCCAGCCTAGAGTCTGTACGTTGAAAGCAACAAATGGTGCCTGGAACATCAACGAATATAAATAGATTTATATATATTTAAGGTCTGATCATTGAGTTACGATCCTGTTAAACCCATCCTCAATGATACATCCGCAACCCAGCTATTACGAATCGTCCATCTGCCTCTTTGCCCTAATCACTCTGGTTGAAAGAGGAAGATTCAGGTCTTGCTGTTGGGTTTTTAGATGTATGCACATCATCATTTTTTGACGTTATGCCACCATGGCAACTGGAGCCTGTCGGTTGTGATGTTTCTTTTATGAAAATGGATAAAAACAGGGTTCCGGGTGCTGCGATTCTGCAGCACTTCTTGTCCCTGCAGGATGAATATAAATGTCCCGAATTTTACATTGATGCTTCGAAAACCTCAATTATGGTGTCTTGTGCCGCTCATGGTCCTAACTTTAATTCTTGCATAACCATGAGCGTACTTACCACTATCTTCTCAGCAGAAGCCTATGGCATTTTAGTCACCATTGAGCACATTCTGAAAAAATAAATTCCTAAATCCGTCATCTTTACAGACTCTTTGAGTGTTGTGCGTGCATTGTCTTCACACAGACCCGCCAAAAACCACATTGTCAATCTTGTATTTAATGCCATAATGTCCATATATGCTAAAATTTCGAACTAATCCTGTTCTGGGTTTCAGGCCATGCTGGAATCACGAGGAATGAGACCGCGGATCGAATGGCTGCCGCTGCTGCACTTGCAAATGCAGTGGACATAACAACAATTCCTTACACTGACCTGAAGCCACACATAAGACAACACCTTCGCAAAACATGGCAAGCCGACTGGGGTACACGGACAGGCAACAAGTTACACATAATAAAACCACACCTTGGACGATACACTAGTGACTCACACAACAGATTCATTGAAGTTGCCCTAGCTAGATTACGGATAGGCCACACGCGCGCGACACACTCCCATCTGCTCACTGGATCTCCAAGACCCCTGTGTAGCAGGTGTGGGGAGGGCCTGTCTGTACTTCACGTCCTCATTACATGCAAAGCACTACAGACAACTAGACGCAAGCACTTCCCTCAAATCTACAGACAACGCATTCCACTACACCCAGAACTGTTATTAGCGGATAATCCTATGATTCCTCTACAACACATTTTCAAGTTTCTTAGTGATATCAAATTTTTACAACTCATCTCATATCACGCGTAGTTTTTGCACCTAAGTTCATGCTATTCACTATCACACCACCCTGGCCTTTTGCACCAGCCATCCTCATTGTCTTTTACTGATTTTACTGATTTATTTTTGCTTTTGTTGAGCAATTTTAGTATTTACATTTTCATCCGTCGTATTTAACCATTGTTTTGGCGCTCTTTGCCCTAGTTGGCCTTGCGCCATAAACATCCAACCATCATCATCAGGGGTCCACCACATAGGAGCGTAAACAGCTCGTACCCACCTTCTAAGCAGCAGAAGCTGGGTGCATGGTTGCGAGGCATGGCTGCATTTGTGTGAAGCAAATAGACACGAGTGTCAGAACTGCAACCAAACACCTGTGTTACAGGCTGAAATTGAAAGCAGTGAGTACGGTAGCTGGTACCTTTATATTTTCTTCATTAAACAAAAACATTTGCTTTATCTGTTGATTTTGCGTTGTACGTATTTTAATCATGTTGAAAATAAGTGATGATCTCAAGGTATATAATTAGTGTGCGTCACTTTTTCAAGTTACGTGATTTCATAGATTTCAAAAATAAATATTTATGTGGTGTAGGCAGGCATTTTAAACGCAAAGTAAAATTTAATGTTTACTTGTTGCAAGCCATTTCCAAGTGAATAAAGGTGGCCGTATACCTGCAGTGCTCCACGTTGCGTTTATTTATTATTGGGAACTTTCTTATTTCTTATTGGGAGAGATGGAGTCTTGTCAAAAAATTCATTAATTTCCCCATTGATGCGTTGGTCGACAGAAAAGCTTTCATAAAATTACGAAAGACAGTCTTAGGGCTTGCATATTTCGGTAAAAGACGGCTGGACTTGCTGCTTAAAAAATGTCTTCCCAACAATGCATCTGTGTTTAGAGGTGAAGCCAAATATCAGGGTATACGCGTGCAACCTAGCGTGGTCTTTGTAAGCTGGCGTTCCCCCATTTTGCCTGTTCTGCAGGGAGGCATCGCCATGAAAGGAGGGAGTATGATTACAGAAAACGGCGCTAACTGTAATGCCATGAAAGGTATGCCGAAAGAAATAATTCCTCGCTAAGACGACTCGATATGCGTGAAACCTAGCTATCATTGTGTTAGAATGGTACGTTGCAAATCGCGAAAAAGGGACGGTTCTAAAAAAGAAATTCGCGCATCGATCATAAAGAAGGATTAAAATAGTGTGACGTGGCAACGAAGGGGGTGTATTTAGAGATTGCAGGTACAAAAATAGAGGGGATAGTAACGACAGACAAGGCAGTCCCAGGTACGGCACGCACACCGACATCAGCGAGCGTCTTCTTCCCCACCCTATGGGCTCACTTATCCCAGACGGCGCATACCCGCAGAGCGGGGGTTGGCCACTGGTTCCGTTTATGGTAAGGAGCCAAAGACCCAGATGCCCAGCAGTCGGCACGTCACGACGCTCGTGGAGTATGTCGGGACTGAGGTGCTGAAGTACGGCTAGAAGGGCGTCAGGGCCATCGTCCCGGAAGTTGCGGCGAAACAGGACTCCATTACGCAGCCTAAAGGCGTGCAGAGATGGGTCGACGGCTCTGAGCTAAGACGGTCTATAACCTGCCGAAGCGATGGGTCGCGTCGTTGGTGGGTGGCTATGTCGTGCAAGTCGGACAGGGCCAATACGCAGGGGTCATCATCATTCCACGTTTGATCAGGGGGATCAACAGGATGACGAGACAAGCAGTCGGCGTTGCTGTGCATGCGACTAGACCTGTACACCACCGAATAGTCATACTCCTGGAGTCTTAACGCCCAGCGGCCAAGTCGTCCGGACGGATCTTTTAGCGACGAAAGCCAACATAGGGCATTATGGTCGGTAATACTTGCAAATGACTTACTGTACAATTAGGGCTGGAACTTGCTGTCTGCCCAGACGAGGGTGAGGCATTCACGTTCCCTGATGAAATAGTTACGTTCAGCGGGAGACAGAAGTCGGTTGGCGTAGGCTATCACCCTGTCGTGACCAGTCTGTTTCTGCACCAGGACTGCGCCTATACCGTGGCCACTCGCGTCCGTGCGAACTTCTGTGGGAGCCAACGGATCGAAATGGGCCAAAACTGGGCAATGAGTCAGGCGGTCAACGAGAGCGGCAAACGCTGCGCTTTGTGCGGTGCCCCAGGAAAATGAGGTATCGGCCTTAAGGGGATCTGTTAATGGCCACGCGATCTCAGGGAAATTCTCGATAAATCGACGAAAGTAGAAGCATAGTACCACAAAGCTACGAACATCCTTTGCCGAACGGGGAATTGGAAATTTTTGGACGGCGCGTACCTTCTCGGGTTCAGGCCGGGCACCAACAGCATCGACTACGTGGCCGAGGATCTTGAGTTGCCGGCCAGCAAAACGGCATTTTGAGGAATTGAGCTGGAGACCGGCGCGAAGGGAAACTGCTAGGATGTCTGTAAGACGATCGAGATGACTTTCAAATGTCGGGGAAAAAACTGTGACGTCGTCCAAGTAGCAGATGCAGGTCAACCACTTGAAGCCACGTAACAGGAAGTCGATCATTCTTTCGAAGGTAGCTGGCGCGTTGCACAGACCAAAGGGCGTGACCTTGAATTGGTAAAACCTGTCTGGCGTCACAAATGCGGTCTTTTCACCATCCTCGGCATCAACAGCAATTTGCCAATACCCAGACTGAAGGTCAATAGAAGAAAAATAGGATGCGCCATGGAGGCAATCGAAGGCGTCATCAATCCGAGGAAGCGGATAAACATCCTTTTTGGTGACTTTGTTCAACTGCCGTATTTAATGCAGAAGCGCCACGACCCATCCTTCTTTTTCAGCAAAACGACTGGTGATGCCCATGGAGTGGAAGAAGGCTCAATTACATTCTTTTTTAGGATTTTATCGATTTCATCTTGAATTATTTTGCGTTCGCCGAGAGATACCCGGTATGGTCTCCGATGGATGGGGCTCGCATCCGCGGTGTTGATGCGGTGGGATATCGATGAGGTCTGTCCCAAAGGGCGATTGTCCAAATCAAAAATATCTCTGTACGACGAAAGCAAGCGATGTAACTCGCAAGCTTGCGACGAAGGAAGGTCCGACGCTATGATTTTTGCGATGTCACCAGGGGTGGGTCGATAATCCTTGGAATAATTCGGTGCACCCATGCAGGCGTCAGTGGGCACGGCACAAATTTGGCATTCGTCCAGAGGAAAACGCATGGCCAGCGACATCCGCTCGGGGAGAACTTGGGACAAAGAACCAAAATTGAGGAAAGGCAGGCTGATTTTGTTTTTGGCGAGGGTGATTAAAGTGTAAGAAAGAGCCACGTGGTGTCGGAGGAGGACGTCGGTAATAGGGGAAACGACGTAGTCACCGTCCGGAACTGGTGGGCACGGTGACAAACGGACGTTGGACATTGTGTTGGGAAGCAAGCGGACATGTTCTGTGGAGCAGAGGTGGTTGGGAAGTTTAGTATCGGCAACAGGACCCGTCGGCAGGTCAAAACGAAGCATACCCGTGGCAGCGGCGTTGTCGGTTAGAAAGTCAAGCCCGAGAAATATGTCATGGGGGCATGCATCGAACGCGGTGAACACGACAGGAATGTGATGGTCACCAACACCAACCCGAGCGGTGCCCAGTCCTCCGACGGTGGGCGTTCGGCCATCGGACACTCTGACGGCAGGAAATGGGGTGGGCGTCAGGAGCTTACGAATGCGGCGGCGAAGGTTGAAACTCATTACGGAGATACTGGCACCGGTATCTATTAGAGCGCTAACACGAACACCATACAACATCAACGTCAAGCAAATTGCGTCATGTCGTCTTTGTAAACAGAAGATTTTCAGGCCGGGTCGGATATGCAGCATCACCTCCGGGAGCTGCATTGGCTAGTTTCCCGGCGAGGAGCGTGCGTAAGAAGTCGGTGGCGTAGGGCGGCGAGGCTGCGGCGAACGAGATTTCCGACGTTGTGGTGACGGGGAGCGGCCAGAGCGGTGGCTGTGACAGCTGTCGGGAACATACTAGGGTTGAGTAACAGTTGGGAATTGAATAGGCTGATCATCAGAAGAGTAGGTGGTGGGCGAAAACCGGAAGCGTGCAGTAGACGTCCAGCGTTGTCGACAATACTGGCGACGTGGACAACACGAGAGCACTCGAAGCAGATTGGCCGGTCGTCAGGGGTTCTCCATTCTGCAGGGTTACGGCGGCGGTAACGAGGTGGGGCGTCATAACGCCGTGGGAAGCTATTCCGGGCAAATGAAGGCGGAAAGTACTGGCGGACGTCCGGACAAGCCATAGCACGCACAGGGTGGATGCCAAGGTTGGAGACTTCCTGACGCACCACGGCCTGTATAACTTGTATGGTCGGCAGGTTATGGTCGTGCCCATGGGGGTGTACAGGAGCCGGGGTCATGGCCTCGATTTCACGGTGCACGATCTTTGTCAACGTGTCAGAATGTGGCATCGGGCCAGGAGCCGTCGGTAAACTGGGAGGCGCTGTCAGATCCGCACACGATGAGGTTGCTGCGGTGTGAGGCAGCCTGGTGAACTGCTGCGCTATGCGGCGGCATTTCGCCTGCTCAAATCGGCGACATTTTTTCAGCACAGAGTCAATTGTGGCACACTTTTTACACATAAGCAGATTGAAGGGATCATCTGCTATGTCCTTAAGAATGCGCCCTATCTTATCGCACTCCGGCATCTTAGGATCTACTTTGGCGCAAAGGGCCAACACGTCCTGGATGTAGGCGACATAGGACTGAGGACAGGACTGAGTGCGCGAAGAAAGATCGTTCTTTGCGGCTAGCTGACGGACAGCGGAGTCACTGAACGAATCCAGGAACTCCATTTTTGAAGGCGTCCCAGCTTGTGAGCCTCGCTTGATTGTTTAGGAACCAAGTCCGAGCCGTCTTCTTAAGATGGTAGGCAACATTCGCCAGCATCATTGTCTTATCCCAGCGGTTGTGAACACTGACGCGTTCGTATATGCCGAGCCATTCATCCGCGTCGACGTTATCAGTGCCAGTGAAATCACCGGGATCGCGGGGTGAGACACGATGACTATCGGCGGAGTAGATCCAGGTTCACCGGGGGGCGGCATCATGGAGCTGTGAACGTGACGCCCGCTTTTAAGCTCCGTAGTTTCTCAAAGTGGCCCGGCGAGTGGTACGGAGACGGGAAGTAGCACCTTCACCACAAGTGTGACGTGGCAACGAAGGGGATGTATTTAGAGATTGCAGGTACAAAAATATACGGGATAGTAACGATAGAGAAGGCAGCCACGATGTCCCAGGTACGGCACGCAAACCGGCATCAGCGAGCGTCTTCTTCTTCCCCAGCCTATGCGCTCACTTATCCCAGAGGGCGCATACCCGCAGAGCGGGGGTTGGCCACTGGTTCCTTTTATGGTAAGGAGTCATGAAAATGAGCCCGTGACAATATTGTACCTTTATCCTATAAATCACGTATCTGTATACGCTTATAGATTGTCCGTAGATGCGTTTACTTAGTGCGTGAAGAAGCGTCGCTTTTGCACCTCTCTCTACTTTATTTAGGGAGGGATGGTAAATTGTTTTTTCTGACATCATATGTATAGTACAATTATATCACTACGGTATACATTTTACGCTGCGTAGATTCCATGACGTGAGTAGCGTGCTACGTTAGTGAGCAGCTTCACCGGCATGTTAAATTTCTCTGTGGGGCTATACAGAACACACACTGCAAAAAACACATGTATAGTTACAGCAGGTACTGCTGCGACTCGATGTCCAGTTTCAGTGACGTCATGTTATGAATTTACAACATTTCGCACAAATTTAATAATGCCTATATGTACCCTATCAGACATGTCACATATATATATATATATAGTCTATATTGTTAAAGGTTTTACGATATTGCATCTTTGCGATGTTTAAGAACAGCGGCATATCATTGAAAAAAGGTACAAAATTCTGTGGTGGTGTGGCCCGCTGTTTCGAAGGACATTTTCTCTAACACGGTTGTTGCCATTAACCATCACACAAAAAGTGAATTTCCAATAGTTTACGAAAATCATGGAACTTTAAAACCTCCCCCCAAAAAAATCTGCCGAGAAGGGAACTTGGTACATTGAGGTGATGCAGGCGACGCTCGAAACTACTGAGCTACCGTAGAAAGCCAGCGCTGTGTCAAATAAGTTTTATAAGATATGGAGGCTCAGTTTGTATGTATTATTAACTGCTGTGAATGCTTCGTTGCTATTAAGCTGAACATTTCTTGAATGAGAGCAGTTTTTGCTACTGTATCGATTACAAATGACCTCTTGGCAGACTGCTCGGCGCCGTCCGCAACGCATGTGCGCGCGTAATATTGTTGCACCATCCACGATTTATTCCCATGTACTTTGTTATCCACCGTCGATTCCATGCATAAAGCTATTGATTGGGCACATAATCCATGTTTCAGCTTTAGCTGGCTTGGATCGGTGCGGTCGTAATGCGCGTTTCCCGTTTACCATCTGTGAGTGTAGGTACTATTTGTGTTTGCCATTTGATGACTGCTCTGAAGCACCCCAACCTACAATTGACAGCCCCAAAGCCTCATTCTGTGGAGAAATGATTCTTTTTGTGGAATATAATAAATACAAAAGTTCCCCAAGTTGGTGCAGTGCTGTTGCGGTCGTGCAATCGGGTTATTACGGACGCATTAGGTTCATGTGCTGGGACATCATTTTGGCAGTAACTGTTTTCTTATGTTTTGAAAATGATGTTTGCTAACGCATGAGATCATTTAAAATTCCACAAACGTTAGTGACGGGAGCGTTCAGTACAATGAGCTGATCCGATAGGGGTGCATATGTCTGCGTGGGCGCAGTATGTGCTTCGCACGACCGCCTACTCTCCAGTGCTTTAGAAGGCGTTGCTAGTGATACCGACTGCACATGGAAGCAGTGCGTGCAGTGCCTCCATCACCACTGACAGAGTTGCAAGGGCTGCTGGTGATGCGCGCCAGTGTCCCCATCGTCACTACGAGCGATGCTAGTGCCTTTTTGCAATAAGGGTCCAGTGGTTTCAGTGGTGTTATCGTTTGCTGAATTGAGATGAAAATTCATTTTTAGGCTGTGCTTCTCAACCCTCAACCACAGCTACATGTTTGCTGACTGTCAGAGAAAAGAACGCGTTCGAATAAATTAAATAGTTTGCAGTTGCGTGGATGTCTAAGCTGTCTGGCGCCATCTTCCGACGGTTTTAATCTTGCTGGTAACGGCGCCGCATTCACTGTTTTGTCGGCGACACAAAAAGAATGCCGCTACGAGACAAAGGAAGCAGAAACTTTTTATTGCACCGTCTCCAACATGATTAGGCAACCGCATTTTTCTGTTGGAATGGGCACAATCTGATTCAAGAGGCAAAGTAAGTTTCTTCATGTCCTCTACCTTTCGAAAGAGGTCAAGAATAGTTCAGTTGAAGAGTACATTTACTTATGGAACCTCAAGAACGTGCCTTTGCCATTTAAAAATACTTTCCAGAGTCCAATACAACAAAAACCGAGACTTTCACGCAGTAATTGGTAAATTTTCCTAACCGTAATTTATTGGAGTGTTTCTCACAAAAAGTAATTCCTACAACTTCTCGGCTCACAGCACCTTCAAGCACGACAGCATCGCCACCAATGAAAGCCCTGGGGGTGATGAATATGCCTGCGATTCGACGTGGCGTTCTCCGGGCGGACTTATACTCAACTGACAATGCTCATGACGCCCATGACCTGAACATGGGGACAATTACACACACGTTCGCGCCTGAACTAAGTGGACGAAGTGCGAGGGCGCAACTGAAGACCACAACTCCATCCGAAAATCACGGTCCAGTGGATGAGATGGCACCTACTCCCGAAAAGCGAAGATCGGAGGAGGTAAGTTGAGTCTGAATACAGGATACAACTTTTGGTGCGCTCAGCATGTGCGTGAAGCACTTTGCAGAAGATCTGCACAAACATGGAACCAAGGCCAAAATAATTTAGAACATACAGTAGTTTCAACCAAGCAATCTGGGACATGGCTGATACTCCATGAAGTGCCTTTGATATCAGTTTGAAACTTTCAAAACAGCTCCTTCGGAGACGACGCTCGCTATGAAGCGGAAGTGACATTGCGGCCAGCGCCGTGTGCGGCCTCCAGCCAGCCAGGAGAACCGATGGAACCTCATGCCAGTTCCTATACCTCAGCCACGATCCGCGCTGCCCGAAGTTGCAATAGCCCTGGTCTCCACCCTCCATTCCAGTCCTACCCTCATCTTAACATAATCACAAATGGGTGATACAAATTTGTGAAGGGGCAGAATTTTGCTCCTCACCCACAAAATTGTAAGCTCCCATCCGCCTCCTCAGTGCACCATCCCCCTTTTGTAGTCTCCTGCGCCATATTGGCTTTGGCAGGGCGGATGAGGTACACAAGGATACCCGAGCTCCGATACACCGTATCCCTCAACAGATCTCCGATCCACTTCGCAAACTCATCCGAAGGTAGAGCCACAAATCATCTGCCGTGATATCACTCTCCCTCTCAGGCTGTCAGGCCCCGCTATTTCGCAGCCTCACCCCTTGTTATCCTCGTTGAATCAGCCCCCTGAAGACAAATCCAAACGCACTCGCTGCCCACCAGAGACATGCACACCCACATATCACCATCCAGGTTTCCCACCACCGCTCGCCCACACTGCGGGAACTAGGAAGATTCCCCCACGCTGTCTGGCACTGCCACGTTCTTCTGCCTCTTCACCTTTCATTCCTACCGACTCCTCGCCGTCTACCCTCACGCCCTCGGACACCCAGTCCCTGCGCGCCCTGGTCGACACGGCTCGGGCAGACAGACCGGCCCGTCCACAGCTCAACCATGCACACGCCTAACCAGTAATAAAACCTTCAGTAATAAAACCTTCAGTAATAAAACTTTGGCGCCCGTTTGCTCCGGCCGGACGGCCCCTCGGTCACCGGCTGCAGCGTCAGTTCAGTTGGCCACAATGGCCCCGCTGCGCTCAATTTAGGTTCCTAAATTGCCGATAAAGACGATATTCTTTCTTGGGCTAGTGAAACTCAGAAATTTTGTTTTTTCTGGAAATTCTGCAAATTTTGAAATTCTACTTATGTGTATGCCTGTGACACGATTCAGCCACCCAGCCGAAGTGCACCAGCAGCAGCGCAATAGTCTTATATGCCCACAGCCAAATCAAAACGCCTAATTCTGGTATGATTGTTTATACATGTCAACACTGCTGAACAAGAACAAGACATTACGCAAATATAAGTCAGAAAATCAATACATGAAGGATATTTAGAGTATTCCTTCATTAAAATTCACGGATGCTTGGCTTTTGCGATAGCAAATACAATACTACATCAACTGCAGAAAACCATCGCCTGCTGGTGCCAGCGCTACCTGGTGGTATTTGAAAAAAAAAATCAAATGGCAACAGCAACGAACGGCTCCACCACATAGGTTCCACGTTACGTTCGGAACGCTCGAGGAGGGAGGACACGTGGTTTTACAAACGTAGTAGAATGCCTCGATTCACGCGCGTCTCCGCCGTACGGCAGCGCTGGCATCGAGCCACCCGACTTGGAGCGGTGGAGCGCGGTGTATTTTAAATTCAATTGATCACTTACGTAAATTTACTTTAAATTTAACTGTGGCGTGTAATCTTCGAAGGAACGAGTCGGGAGAGGAGCAGCATTAGAGGTGAGCGGGAAAGATAAGGGAGGCATTTACATGTAATGGCGCCAGTCGACTATCGTCTTTCGTAGACATTTGCAACGGAACGAGCAGTTATGAGGCAAGTTTTTGGTGTTTATTTGGGGCCTGCATACGCCCATTTCAGCTGTCATATTTTCTATCTTGCTCTCCGTTTTAGGCACACTGTACGCGAACAAGATTTCAACTGGCCGAATTTTGAGCGCAGTTGGCCGTTTACAACACAGTCGACTTTACCTATGGTGACATTATTATTAGCGTTATAACAGGACGTTATCCTATTAATTTTGTCTCCCAAATATTCCAGGGAAGTCACAGAATTGCTTACCGCATTGCCGAAAATATTTTATTACCGATGAAAGGAAACCAGATTTTCTCGTTGTTTATTGGTTCAAAGATGCACCCCAGCTCACTTCTGGAAAGTGGTACTTGCGTCCTCACCAGTCCTACCGCAACAACATTGACGCGTGGCCCAGTAAAGTTTTTCTCATCTCGAAGGAAGGAAATTTAATTAGGCAAGCTTTATCAGTCAGCTGCAGCAGAAGAACTTGTCCGCCAGGGAACACAGTTGAGGTAATTCGTGGCTTCCAGCTCTTTGGTTCAAGGAGGGACCTGGCTCTAATCAAGATGACTTCTGCCCCTCGGTTAGGCTTCACTAAGAACAGGGCGTCGTATTCCCTGGTTAGATGTGAGGTATAGTGCAGGCGCGGGTCACTGTTACAGTTAACACCGAACGCGTAATTGTGCTCCCCAGAGCGCCACGACAGGCGCTGCGGTGATTTTCCGGCACATGTGCAATCAGTTCCATAGGTCGAGACAGCGGCGCGTCGTCTGCTACGATTCCCCCACTTTCCCGCGTACGGCAAAAGTACACAAACAATGTAGCCACGGTGCTGTAACGAAGCGTTTCCCCGCTTGGTCATCAAAGCGCGCATTGCTCCACACAGAAAATTTTACATACGTTTTCTATTTCCGCAGAATCATCTTCTTTACAGAGGTTCGGGTTGAGAATTTTTGTCGTTATAAAGTAAAATAAATCCGCAACCAGCAATTTCGGGTTCATAAATGCACGCTTCAGATTTATTAGAATAGATATTACAAAACATTTAACATTTTTGTGTGCCCCTTGCATGCGGCCTCGATAAATCAGTTGGAATGCTTTAACAAAGCGAACATGGCTTCAGTGCTTTCGTACGAGAGCGCGCGCACCGAAGTTGAAGGTACCATAGCAGACGACGGGAGGCTATCTGCGTTTCTGGCAATGATTGTGCTTATTTCGCAAGATTTCTGTGGCACCCGTCGAGGCGCTTGGGAAGCGCGGCCACGCGCTTTGCGTTATTTCTAGGAGTGGCCGTGCCTATATATTTTCTTAGAAACTGTTTGGCTGGGCATACACATCAAGCCTGGGGTGCGGCAGGGCACACCAGTGCATGATTTCTGGTGCCTTAACGAATGACGGACGTCAGTAACATAGTAAACCTAAATTTTGTGGGGGTGTAATTGAGGCAACAGCGAGAGTAGTAGCCTAAATGCACGTAAATTGTGGAACTCAGGGTTTTGCTTATCCGAAAATTGAATGAATCGTCACTTAAAATTTTTTTCAAGAGCTGTCACCCTTGCACACTGTCTAGCTGCCATGATGTGCTTTCTAGTGGGAAGGGCATGTGACCACACTGGGGATCTAATGAAGAAATTACGCTAAACGTGCTGCAGTTCGTCGGGGCGTATTCCAGCAACGAGTTGCAAGTCATCGCATTGGATCTTGGCTGAAAGTAGCAACACGCGTATTTTGCTGTGAGATCACCGGCTTACAAAGGTTTTGTCAAAGGGACTGAAGACTCGGCTGTGTACTCCCGGTTCCTTAGATTGTTTCCTCCGTGGCTCTTTGAAGATAAGTTCTTGTAATACCCCGCTATTCTTACGTTGCCGCTTACCATTTAGTGACAAGAACAGGCGTTTCAGACAAGAACCACCGTTTTTATACCTCTTCTCACAAGAATTGCAATCTAAGTCCAAATCTCGCTGTGCGTAATCATTTCATTTGTCGAGATACCATCTAACACCTCTTTTTCAGTTTCCTGCGATTTAAAGGGGCTGGGTGTCCGATGCCCTAAAACAAATACGCAGTTTAAAGTTTTTCTGCAGTTCTTGTGAAGCCTGGGAGTTTGATTAAGGCTGCTTACTGAGACAACCCGTCTCCTCTTGCAAACAAGGCCGTCAGAGTAAAGGTCCCGGCTCACAAATTTATAGCAGATGGCTGAAATCCCGACCGCAATCGGACAGCAACAGCATATAAAGCTGCGTTTGCAAACGGAAGAGGCGAGTGCGCGAAAGCTGGCCAATGTGGCAAATTGCCAAGCACTGCATCTGTCGACACTAGTTTGACCTTGAAACGCTGTCCAAGGGATAGATTCTACTCGTTCCTTGAATGTATTCAAAGTCATTGTTTTCTAGTACACCTGTAATTGTTTTAAATTAGTATAACAATTATTAGAGTAGTTTGTCTTCGGGAACAGGCCTGCCTAAGGATGTCAGAATAGGCTAGGCGTTGTCGTGCCATACTACTGACTTTTGGGATACAAAAGTGAAGAACAAAACGCCATTAACGGTAATGCTTACCGACAAAAATTGCACCTTGGATATAGGGTACACTATAAGGAATGTCTACTGATACCACTATGGGTAATAAACATGCGGAGGAGCATTCCCGAAGGCGACGGTAGACTTATTGGCCGTCCATCATTGTAGAGGACTTACGTCACCGTGTCCGAAACAACACGCTCTTCAGCTGGAATGCCGGCGCGGGGAGCGAATAAGTACTGTCGAACACTCGTCCACATACTGATGCTCACAGCTGAAATTATGCTGTATATGGCCCGGCCAGCCTCCTTAATACTGTTTCCTACCGAATGTCGATATAACTGGAGAAGTACAAAGTTTACTAAAGGTTTCGCTTAGAATAATAGGGCCAAATATTTTATTGTTGCGTAATCAGTCAAATGCCACAACAGTACCCAGGCATCTGTGACAAAAAATTATCGAATCACTTTTTAGAAAAATTTTCAGGAAGTGTTCATGGTAGGAAGAAAAGATATATTTTAGGAAGGAAACCTGTGTAGGGACAGGAGCATTTTGAACTTTGTTTCTAATATTGATCAAACGAAGCAGGGCCTCTGTTAGAGAAGCTCACTCAGATAAGGGGTGTTGTGAAGTTCGGCCCATGTGTGTCATAACGAATTGAAAAAAAACAAAGAGCTTGTAGAAAAATTTCGAAGAGAACAGACGGTATTCTGCGTTACTAACCAGCGCACGCTGTAGAAGAGGTGCTCAAAAAGCATAACGAACGTTTGCATAAAATTCTTGCCATATGGTTCGCAGAAATTTCTATTACCACCAGAAATTTCTCGAGGGCTCCCATAATAAAACTGCACTCTAGAGCTTCATGATAATCAAGTATCCAAGTCAACAGCTCTAACCCAAGAATTAAAGTTTTTTTTTTCTTTCTCAGAGGCGCCACATGTGCGACGTCGTCTTCTACACGCGCTGCACAAGACCTCGACGTGAGTACTTCTATGACACGGCGGTGAAAGAATGCAGGATGGCGGCCACTGGTCACCCAAGAGAAGAACTATGCAACCGGAGCCCCAACCGGTTCGCAACCTTGCAGGGCTGCAAGAGAAGTTGCGCCGACATAGGAGGACGCCATGCAGGCAAATGCCGCGACCGACCCATATTTTCTCTTTGCGGAAGGTATGAACGAAGGTGTGAAGCGCCGAAACGCGCTTCAGAAGTAAAAAAAAACCCTGCCATACACAAAAGGCCACATAGGCTAAATTGACGAAGAAGTGGACAGCTTGGCCTGATAATTTGATATGGCGGGCTAACATACCGATCTATTTCAGTGATAGAGGACGCTTACCTATAGTGCCGATAATTGTCATTATTTTCACAATTTCAATTACTTATGCTATAAAGCTGATTCATATTTATTGTTTGCTTAATTTTCTTTTACAAAAAGTGGGTGAGTGAAAATAACTTAACCCAGATAGTCAAAATACAAATACCAATACTTCAACGAGTTGATTCCCTACATTACAGAGCGTTTCTCCGCATGTTCACTTGCCGTTACTTCTGTTGGATTGAGCTATTTTGTTTTTTGAGAACAGTTATAAGAAATTCTTGAATGTTATCTTTCGAGTTGTGACTGGTATGAGTGATTGAGACAATGTCAACAGGAAACCTCAAGTGGCTTACTAAACATTAATCTAAAGGAGGGCGTTATTTAAAGCGTCCGGTAAAGTTTACTTAAAAGCAGTTTGGCTTGTAGATAAACTTTAGCGTAGCTTATGGAGTGCCCAAACTTTTTACGAATCACAACATCCCACTGCGTAACGCACTTTACTATCTGGCATTGCGTGCACATGTCTTAGGCCCAAGCATCAAATATTTTAGATGCGAAGCACCTTCTGGGCTCGGCCTGTGGGCGGCTCCTGTCATCGTCTCCTGATGTCACGGTACTATACACCAGGACACTCGCTTTCCTACGCCTCACACTAGAATGTAAGGCGTGCTAAACGAAATGTGTATAATGAATAAAACCGCTTAAAAACAAATTAACATGGTTTAAATATTTTTGGAATGCTCTCAGTTTCTTCAATAATCGTCAACCACAAGCAGAAACTGTTTCTAGAGGGGTTATAATTTCTGTTAGGCTCAAATACCCACCTTTTCTCGACAACAGGCCTGGTCGGGTTGGGTGGTCTGTCAGAGAAAGAAAATGCATGCTTACCTGGTGCCGGAGCATCGTTGATTACGAGGACGAGCTCCCAGAGCGAGACCCGGGCATTGCACTGCGCCCGCTTTGGCCCCTGCCACAGAACAGGGAGGATTTTAGAGAAGCAAAGGTCTAGCTTTGCCTGTAGTGCCAGAAAAATCGTAGCGGCGGCGTCGTGAATTACCGTGGGAGCCCGCTTGGTGCCGCTGAAACAAGGCTTTGTAAACATGGCGGATGCTTTTTGCACAGGCCGCTTGAGCTCCTTAAAAACATGGCTGCTCTCGCACGGCAGCCGCCGGCTCGCTGCTCCTGCTGGTTGCTGGCTGGCACGCTGGCCGCGTGTTTACTTGCGCCGCGCTAGTGAGGTGATGTTACGCCAGGTGACCAGTTGGCCTCGACTGGCACAGACCACAGTGAGCAGCAAGTGAGAACAAATCGTTTATTGACATCCGCAAGTTTACAGGGGCCAGGACATCATTTCATTTCGATCGCTGCAATTGTACGTCGCTTTCGAGACATTTTTTTTGCCATAACAACTCGTTCACTTGCGCTAAGATTTCGAACGAAGGGCACACAACCAGCACTCAGTCGACGATGAAAGGCGGCGGTATACAGCGAGCGTCATCAGTTCGCACGTGCGATGTGCCCACCTTCCGCATCCATCACATTGGAGAGCGGCGACATTGTCTTACACAACCTTTTCGCAGCGGCTGCAAGTACGACGTGACGACGTGCGCTTGGGGCCGGGATTGATCGCAATGTCTCCAGCGAGCAAGAGGCACAACGTGACTGTCGGGCGGCCAGGAAGGGGTGCGCACATGTGGCGGCATACCTTGGGGCGATGCTTCAGCGAGGTGGTGGGAACCAACTCCGTGCACAGCGCGCGAGACAGACTTGTAGTGGCGAGCACGCTCAGACGGGCGCATCCGTCGTGAGGAGCAACACGTACGTTTGGCGAGGTCTGGACCGAGGCGAGGCCGTAAAACGAAGAGTGATGCCAATAGCAAGAGGAGTCGCAGCCTGGCTATAGGCCTAGATGCGCCATCACAACAAGTCGATGCGGCGGTACAGCGGCCCCGCTAACACGGGCTCCAACAGGCTCACGCGGGTCGCTGAGCCTTCCCGGTGGCACGTATCACACTTACTGCATGTTCACAGCGCAGAAATACTCAAGAAAACTAGATTTGACAAGACCACAGAGACCGCAATCCAGCTTGGTTTTGCTTGGCTTTGTGGTTGCGAATTGGCGGCTTTGTGGTTGCGAATTCACAAGCGAGGTGGTGTACCAGTCGGCTGTTCGTAAAAAGTTGCGTACATTTTGCTCAACAGATGTTTGATGCGGAACTTGTTAATAATCTTTTTAAACAACACATTGTAAGCGAACTTTGTTGGCTCTCTGAGTCACGGAATTAATGTTTTGTATTCTCTACCAAAAGTAACCTCTCGGTTGCGCCGTCTGGTGGACTTGATTTTGAAAACTGCCGCTGTAGGTTGGTGTCGATTTTTACGCCGCCTATAGGGAAACCAAGGAACGTCCAAGCTTGAGAGGCCTGCCCCTGCCACTTGACTAAACTGGTGCAGATGGGGCATGCCACTTGCTTAAATCCGATTCAATGCAAGAGAAGGCGCCACTGCCTCAGCTAGGACGCTTGATTTTACCACCGGCGTTTCTCCACAGCCCAATCAGCGTGTGCCGTGTGGCAAGACAGACTTGCAATCTTTGAATACTCTCATACGCTGCATGCTTCGCCCCTTCCCAGTTTTCACGTTATTAAAGGGGGCCTGTTATATTGTTGAGGGAATATAAATCTGCTTCGGTTTTCAACCATTACTAATGTAGAGTAGGCAGGGCGAATTCTCTTTACGATATAAAGCAATTTCTAGCGTGCGGGCTTTCAAGCAACTTGTCGCGGTTGCTCAGTGTCTAAACCGTTGTGCTGCTGAGCTCAAGGACGCCGCTTGGATCCCGGCCATGGCGACTGTTTTTCGGGAGTATGAAAAAAAACCGAACTGTTCGTGTGTCAATATTTCAGCTCAGGTTAGGAATATTTTGGTGGTAAAAATTATTCCAGGGTGCTGTCCTACGGCGCGCTTCACAGTCCAGGTGCAGCTTCGACGTTTTAAATCCTACAATCGATCCGTCACTCAATCAATCAATTAAGCAATCAATGATTTCAAGCAGGCGCTGGCAGGGAATTCTTGCAAAACAAAATTACATAAATATTTTTTTCCTTTCAATACGCCAGTTTAAATTCGTGCATACCTATTGTATGATTGAAACTAATGGTTGAGATGGAAGCCTATAAAATGCGGCCATTTATAAAGATGCACACGTAGCGAAGTAGCAGTGTTCAAAAAGGCGGCCATGCGTGACCCCTTGTTAGTACCGTAGAGCACAAATGCCTCAAAATTTGCACCGAAAATGCTGCCCGGAATACCGAACAGTTCCTTCTCCTTAGAACACAGCCAAGAAACTCAAAGATAAAGCTTCTGGAGAAAGTCGTAGCATGCGACTCACACATAGATTTTTTGCGGTGCGGGCTCTGACCAGCATTGTTACTTTTAGTTTTAAAAGCACAAGAGTAAGTTTTGTTGAATAAGTTTAAATTCCCGACTGAACACGAAATCAAGGAGCTACAAGTCGGGCTACAAATCAAGGTCGGAGCTACAAATTAAGGTCGCTGCTAATGACGAGTAGGAGCACACAAAAAGGTGATGCTTGAACCTAATCAGACGGAGGAGGGCTTTCGAAGCCTGCTGACGTTTCTCGTTTTGTTTGACTCTTGCAGTGAAGACCTGAAGACGCGCGTCTGGTTCTTTGACGGGGAAGTGTGTCGACCATGGGACTTTCCTTCAGGGATGTGTCCGGCCAGTACAAAGGACATCTTCTTCAGCCTCAAAGCTTGCGCCTCGAAGTGCACCAACAGCCGGAAGTTTCTTGCTCTCTGCCAAACACCTCCCGCGAACGCGTGTGCGAACAAGCAGCTTAAGTTCCCGTACTTCGCTGCTACGTCGGCAGGGGGACGGAAGATGCGCTGTTTGACGAAATCGGCGCCAGAGTTTCATAGCCACCTTTGCTTGACAGGAACGAACCGCTTCCCGACGTTGTCCTCCTGCAAGCGAACGTGTGCTCGAAGATCCAGATCCAGGCGCCACGGTTAAATGCTACCTTGTTAAGATGCATTATTTTACGTTTATTTGATGAACTAAACTGCCTTAAATTCCTTTATTTTCTATTCGGTAGCGGTAATTCGCACCATTCTTTGTTCTACTACCGCCAAAAGTAGTGGGAGATCAATCGTACGCTTGTAAAAAGGTATGATAGTGGCTGACGGCAATTTTAACCATGTTTTTGCACGCTATAAATATGACATTGAAACGTGCAGTGGTTTTAATTTCGGGTTAACGTTAGCCACCTTCCATACTAGAGCAGACAACGTAAATTAAGGACGGAGGGCAGTTAGGAAAATTCCACTGCGCTACGGTTGAACCCTTAATTAGGGTTTGAAGAGAGTTTGGATTCAGTTAGAGGCGCGCGCACACACACGCACACACACGCACGCACGCACACACACGTACACACACACGCACGTACGCACGCACGCGCACATGCGAACGCACGCACACATTCGTGCACCAACGCGCACACGCACAACGCGACCGCAGGCGATCGCATACGCACGCGACCGCACGCATGCGCGCCCGCACACACACACACACACACACTCGCTCACACACGCACACACACACACACACACATACAGACACACATGCGCGCACACGCACGCACGTACGCAAACAAACACGCGCACATGCGTACGCACGCACACAACGCGACCGCACGCATGCGCGCACGCACGCACGCATACGCAAGCACACGCACGCACACACACGCACAAACTCGCACACGCACGCGCGCATGCACGCACACACGCACACGTAATATAAAGTATAAACACACGCACATGCATATGCACACGCGCAGTCGACCGCACCCATGCGCGCACACGGGCGCACACACACACACAGATACATATAAATATATATATATATATATATATATATATATATATATATAAGCCGTAAAAAAAAGAAACTTCTCGAGGAGCCAGAAGAAATACTTAAGAAAATGGTAGACGCACTATTAAAAACAAAAACAGTGGTTTACTGACGTTTCGACTGGAGGACCTGTGTTCGTCTTGAGTAACATACAAAGTTGGAGCACGCACGCTTAAATAGGTGCAGAGGGTGTGTTGCAGTGAACCTTTTTTTTAACAACATTGGCGGGTTGGGGCCAGGGAACAGGGAAGGGAGGGCATTATACATGTGGCACTATACGTGATGACAAACTCTTTTCTAAAGAGCCCAGCAAAATTCAACTTCATCCATTAAAAAAAAAGACAAGGTAGGGAGCTGTTCAAAAACACTTTTCATACAAATTACATGAATAAATCAATGGTGCAGGGAACGTCTCGACACACAAAATGCAAAGTACACGAACAACAAATAAATACACAACGGAAGCCGCGGGTGACACATCCATTCCTGAAAACACCAATTACCGGCGGCGTGGGGAATGTCAGGGCACTTTACAAGTTCACAGAAGTCACAGAAGAGCGCACGTACCAGCAACGCAAGCAATTATTTAGCCAGGTCGCAAGTAACTAGGTGTGTCCTGCGTCCAAGCAACTATTGAATCGGTGGCCAGTAAGGGTCAACAAGTTTCGGTGTATACAATAAAATCATGTCACAGCATGATGGAGGCATGCAAAGAAGTGAGTAATGATTGACAGTCCAAGAAGCGGAGGGGTGGGGGAACCGCGAAACATCACAGAAATTGGTGAGTGACTGCGCGGACGGCGCGTTCGCGATAACAAATTTACCCCCCAAAGGGGGCTGCCAACCGCGGGAGCGGAGGCGTACTGGGAATGCAGCTACTATTCCACGAAAAAAAAGGGGAGACAGACAAGGGTAGGGAGGGGGGGGAAACTTGTGGTGGCTGACAGTGTTCCCTAGCGCGAATGAAACAAAAAGAAGAAAAAAAAGAAAAAAAGGAGAAAGGAAAACGGTGAAAATGGCTTAGGTACCCACCAAAGTCGATAATTTCCCCAAACTCTCATTAATGCCTGAGGATGCGGATCTGAACTAGTAAATGAGATACGATTCGCGGATAAGTCGATCATGGTGAGAGCGAAACCCAGATTCCAATATCGTTGCTCTGAGGTGGTCAAAAGAGTGCCCAGGAAGGTTAACGTGTTTTGACAACGGGAGAGATGGCAGAGTTTTGGAATGTGACTTGTGTTTACTAAACCTAGTTCTGAACGACTTTTGTGTTTGCCCGATGTATTGTAGGCGGCACACCGTACACTCGAGCAAATATACCACATTGGAACTATCACAGTTCAGGTTTCCTTTGATTTTTAGACAAAAGTCAGAGGCTGAACTGACCGCGGTATCCGCTGTGGACATGTGCGTGCACATTTGACATCGAGGCTTCCCGCAAGGACTTCATCCTCCGGTCGTTTGAGTCCTTATTTTGGATGAGGTCAGGACATCCGTAATGTTTTTGTTTCTCCTGTACACAACCCGTGGGGGTTCGGGAAAATTATGTTTTAGGCGCACACGTTGGGTAAGAATGTTATAGTGCTTTGTTTAGTATAGACGAGACTTTGGGAACAGATTGCAGAAGGTGTTAAGACCAAGTTCGTTTGCGGGGTGTCGTGGGAGGTATTGGTGCCTCTGAGAATGTCTGAGCGATTCAGGTTTCGTGCTCTGTCTATAGCGTTGTCAATTATTTCAACGGGATATTTTTATTTCAATAGTGCACTGCGTAGCTCTTGAAAATATTATTGAAGTCCTTTTCCTTTGAGCCAATTCGACGAAAACGATGAGCTTGGCTATAGGGAATTCCGGTTTTGGAATGTTTGACGTGACTGCTTTGAAAATGTAGGTACTGTTGCTTGTCGGTCGGTTTTCGGTACAGCTTAGTGATCAGTTTGCCCTCTGAGACGGTGACGTTTACGTCAAGAAAATTAACAGTAGACGGGGAGGGGAGAATTGGTAAAAAGAAGAAATGGAGGGATGCGCAGAGTTGAACGCGTCTATGAAGGTTATCAGATTCGTCTGCCCGTTGGTCCAAATCAGGAATACATCATCAATGAAACGCTTATAATAGAGTGGCTTTAAGCTCTGGCTATTCAGAGATTCACCCTCTAGGACGCCCATAAATATATTGGCATAGTTTGGCCCTACGTGTATTCCAATAGATGTGCCAGTAATTTGGACGTAGTGTTTTCCATCGAACTCAAAATTGTTAAGCTCTATAATTAGCTTAAGAAGAGTGCTTAGTGTAGAGCCATCAACAAGTTTGTCAAAGGTTGCTTCCCTGTAAGCGTGAGTTACTGCTCGGATTCCATCGTCGTGCGGAATTTTTTTGTAGAGAGACGCAACATCCATTGTAACCAGGAGGGAATTGCTGGGAATATCCAAATCTAAAACGTCCGAAAGGAAGTGGTTAGTATCTCTAATGTAGGAAGGAAAACTAGGCGGTATGATGCTAATTATCGAGTCCACTTACCACGAAAGGTGTTCCGTGACGGTGCCCATCCCCGCGACGATTGGGCGGCCGGGAGTATCTTTTTTTGTAGATTTTTGGCAGCAAGTAAAACCTGCCAGCTACATGATTAAGCGGAACAAGGGAATGGGTGGTTTTTTCTGCCATTACTTCATCCTTCACCAATTCAGTGAGATGTTCTGTAACGGTTTCTTTAAAGTCGGCTGTAGGATTATTTTCGAGTGGTTTGTAGAATGAGGAGTCTGATAGCTGCCTTTGTGCTTCTTTAACGAAGTCAAGCTGGTTAAGTATTACTATTGCACCACCTTTGTCAGCTGGTTCAATTACAATATCAGTGCGGTGAGATAGGGTTTCTAATGATTTTTTTTTCACTGATGGAGAGGTTATGGCGGAAGGTAGACTGCTTTTTGTAAGCTTCAATGATCTCTTGTTGCACAGCTTTGATATACATATCTAACCACGCGTCCCGCTGGGGGGGGGGGGAGGTGTCCAGTGTTGAGGGCTTGGAAGCAATTTAGCAGTGTCACTACATGTTTCGGGGTCATGAAAGTATTCCTTCAACCTCATGGTACGGGCAAAATTTTCCAGATCCTTAAAAAGCAGGAATTCGGAAAAAAACCCTGTTGTTGGGCAAAAACTCAAACCCCTAGAAATTATGCTCAAATCGGCGTTGGACAAAACCACATCTGACAAGTTGACTATGTTACTTCTCTCGACATCTTCTTGCTGTGTGACTGGTAAGGTGCTAACAGGGGACCCGTCCGGTTTAGGGATAACATTATCACGCGAGAATTTTTTGGCCTTTACAAGAGACAGCTTATCTCGAACCTTTATTTCGTGCGAGGCCAATGACTCGATTTCATGCTTGTTCAGATGGGGAAAGAGAAGTTTTTCGTTCCTTATCAAAAGTTCAAAATTTGTCTGGTAGTGATCGATAATTATGCGTATCAAGTCTAATGAAGCGGATTTGAGCACACTGTCCCACTTTTCCTTATTCGCAGGCGACAACTCAGATGTGCTTGGTTTTAATTCCATTGCAAGACCTTTGGGCACAATGGAGGAATTGAGGTACTGTTCATGAGTGGAGGCATGCATCTCATATCGGACACGTTTGTCGGTTAGTTTTCTGGCATCTAAAACTTTCCTAGAGACATTATGGTTGGTTGCGTTACCGGCATCAGTAGGGCACAGTCAATCCTGGCGGCCGCGGGGCAGGAACTTTGAAGTGTTCGAACGGAGTTCGTAGTGCCGGCGCGAAGAAGCTGCAGCGGAAGGCACCGCAGGGGCAGCGGCCGAGGCGGCGTAGCTGCGGGGCGGTGATGTTGAGGCCTGAAGGGACGGCTCCGCCGGCGCGGAGTTGGTCGGCCAGGTCGAAGACCAGGTTGTAGACGGGCCCCTCCTGCTGAGGCAGATGCCATGGAGGTGGCTGGCCATGAGAGCGACGCCTTCGAAGCTGGGGTGAAGGCCGTCTGCTGCAAGAACTCGTGCCGCAGGATGGAACTGCAGCTCATGGTCAAGGTAGAACAGCGTTCTTGATCGTCGGCAGTAGTTCCGGAGAAGCCGATTGAAGAACGACGCCTTTGTTGGACGGTTGCACCGTCCAACAAACCGGTAATTTCGGATCCTGAGGCGGCAGTACGTGCTTCTTGGCAGCACCAGGGTCGCGTACACACGAGCCACCTTCGGACATGCTTGAACAATCAGGTCCAGGAGAGCCTTGTATCTTTCGAATGCCGTGGATCCACTGACGGTGGCCAGGTCGTTTGTTCCGACGTGCAGGGTGATCGTTTTTGCAGTATCCGGAACGCAGTCTAGGAGAGACTGCACGTCGCCGATGTATGCTCCGGGCTGGGTGACAAAAGCAGGCGTACCTGGTCGGTTGGGGTCAAAGTGCTGGTAGAGATGCTCGGTCTGGAAGTCGCCGATAACCACCGTGGTGGCAGGGACCTTGGGAAATTTCCAGATGATGTTTTTAGTCGTGGTCATGGGTGGTTCCTTCGTGGATAGGTAAGCAGCAAAAGAAACCTCTCGAGGAGCAAGAAGAAATACTTGAGAAAATGGTAGACGCACAATTAAAAACAAAAACAGTGGTTTACTGACGTTTCGACTAGAGGACCAGACTTCATCTTGAGTAACATACAACGTTGGAGCACGCACGCTTATATAGGCGCAGAGGGTGTGCTGCAGTGAACCATTTTTGTAACAACATTGGCGGGTTGGGGCGAGGGAGCAGGGAAGGGAGGGCATATACATGTGGCACTATACATGATGACAAACTCTTTTCTAAAAAGCCCAGCAATATTCAACTTCATCCATTAAAAAAAAGACAGGGTAGGGAGCTGTTCAAAAACACTTTTCATACGAATTACACGAATAAATGAATCGTGCAGGGAACGTCTCGACAAACGAAATGCAAAGTACACCAACAACAAATAAATACACCACGGAAGCCGCGGGTGACACATTCATTTCTGAAAACACCAATTACCGGCGGCGTGGGGAATGTCAGGGCACTTTACAAGTTCACAAAAGTCACAGAAGAGCGCACGTGCCATCAACGCAACCAATTATTTAGCCAGGTCGGAAGTAACTAGGTGTGTCCTGCGTGAAAGCAACTATTAAATCGGTCGCCAGTAAGGGTCAACAAGTTTCGGTGTATACAATAAAATCATGTCACAGCATGATGGAGGCATGCAAAGAAGTGAGTAATGATTGACAGTCCAAGAAGCGGAGGGGTGGGGGAACCGCGAAACATCACAGAAATTGGTGAGTGACCGCGCGGACGGCGCGTTCGCGATAACAAATTTACCCCCCAAAGGGGGCTGCCAACCGCGGGAGCGGATGGGTACTGGGAATGCAGCTACTATTCCACGAAAAAAAGGGGAGACAGACCGGAGTGGGGAGGGGGGAAACTTGTGGTGGCTGACAGTGTTGCCTAGCGCGAATGAAACAAAAAAAGAAAAAAAAAGAAAAAAAAAGAAGAAAGGAAAACAGTGAAAATGGCTTAGGTACCCACCAAAGACGATAATTTCCCCAAACTCTCAATAATGCCTGAGGATGCGGATTTGAACTTGTAAATCAGATACGATTCGCGGATTAGTCGATCATGGTGAGAGCTGCCTACCTACCATGAAAGGATGATGATGATGATAGTTTGATTTTATTGGCGCAAGGCCGACATGGGCAAAGAGCGCCAAACACAAAGTGATTTGATGAGAAGAGAACACGAAATAAAATCAGTTAAAACTATGCGCACGGCTGGTGCAAAGGGCCAGGGTGAAGAACAAGAGTGGTTAAAAGATAAATAAGGTGGCTGGGGTATAGGACCAGGGGTAAAGCTATGGGTGGTATGAGATGAGTTGTAAAAAGTGAACTTCTGATAGGAACTTAACGGTGCGCTGAACAGAAAACATGGCATCATCTCCTAAGAAGTAGGATGGGTGTGGTGGAATATTTCGTGTGTGTAGTTGAGGGAAGGGTTTGCGTCGTGTAGGGTCGAGTGCCTTACATTGTATGAGGATGTGCATCACGGATAGGACCTCTCTGCACCTACTGCACAGAGGTCTTGGAGATTCGGTGAGAAGGTGCGAATGTGTTGCATGAGTGTGCCCTATCTGTAATCTAGCCAAGGCGACTTCAGTGTATCTATTGCGTGTTTCGGTGGTGTATGGTCCCAAGTGTGGTTTTATTAAGTGTAACTTCTTGTCTGTTTGTTCGCTCCAGTGTGTTTGCCATGTTTTGCGGAGTTGTTGTCTGATGTGCGGTTTCACGTTGGTGTAGGGTAATGTGGTTATTTCTACTGTATTCAAGAGTGTAGCAGCAGCACTCATTCGATCCGCTGCTTCGTTCCTGGCTATATCACAGTGGCCAGGGACCCAGCAAAGGACTAGTTCAAATTTGTGGACATACATACATAATACCCTTGACTATTAGATTTACAACGTGAGTTTTTGAAGACTTTGTTGACGACAATGCCCGCACGACTCTGAGGCAGTCTGTATATATAATGGATTGTGGGATGTGACTTTGAAGGATATGATTAACAACAAGAAGTACACCATAAGTCTCTGCTGTAAAGGTACTAGTATTACTATTAAGAGTTCTAGTGACCTTAAGGGCGGGCCCATGCGCCGCGCAGGACACAGAGGTGGCAGTTTTAGAGGCGTCCGTATAAAATTCAGAAACTTGATACTTCTGCTGCAAATACAAGAAGTGCTGCAGAATTGCACATGTGGGAGCTCGGTTTTTATCTACATGTGTGAAAGATGTGTCGCAAAAGACAGGGCGGAGATACCACGGTGCTATAAAATCTTTGAGAACTTTGTATGGTGTCTAAAAAGGAGACAGAAAGCTCTGACGCTTCCTCTCTAACTCTGTAAGAGAAGGGCGCAGAGAACGATGGTCGTTTTAGGATTAGTGCAGTCATAGACGTATCATAAAAACCTAATTTAAAAGGATGGTGTGGCATAGATGAAATTTTAAAAGCAAAAAGGAGATCTGTGTATGCTCGCTGACGTTGTAGGTTGCACTTATTACACTCCACATAGAGGCTTTCGACCGGGCTAGTCCGGAAAGCGCCACATGCCAGCCGGAGCCCCAGATGAAGCACTGGGTAAAGCATTTTGAGGGATGTCTTACTTGCTGACCCATAAACAACACTTCCATAGTCCAATCGTGAACCTATCAGGCTAGTAAAAACATGTAAAAGTTGTTTGTCAGCACCATATGAAGAGTGGGAGAGAACCTTCAGTATATTCATAGCCTTTAAGCATTTATGTTTAAGTTGTTTTATATGTGGAATGAACGAGAGCTTTTCGTCAAGGACTACACCTAAAAATGTGTGTTCATTTCTGACTGGAATCGAGACACCATTGACTTTAATGTCTGGATCCGGCCGAATGCCACGCCTTTTCGAAAACAAAACACAAGTACACCTCACTGGATTAGATTTAAAACCGTTGCTATCTGCCCAGGCAGCTAGCTTGATATCACCAAGCTAGACTTGGCGCTCGCAGATAGACAGGTGTCAAGACTTAAAGTATAATTGCACGTCGTCTACATAGATTGAGCAGGAAATGGTAGGTGGCAGCACCTTCCGAAGAGAGTTCATTTTTACAATAAACAAAGTGCAACTCAAAACTCCACCTTGCGGCACACCGTTTTCCTGCATATGAACTCTAGAGAGTGCAGTTCCAACTCGCACGCGAAACGTTCTTTCAGACAGGTAACTGGCAAGCGTGTTCATAATATTACGCGACATGCCAAAGGACTTCAAGTCGCTGAGGATGCCATACCGCCAAGCAGTATCGTACGCCTTTTCAAGATCAAAGAAGACTGTCATACAGTACTGCTTGTGGAGGAAAGCATCCTTGATATAAGACTGTAATGCAACGAGTTGATCGTTGGTAGATCGCCCCGCCTTGAAGCCTGCCTGGCAGCTCTCGAGAAGACCATTGTACTCTAAGTAGTACACGAGTCTCCTGTTTATCATCTTCTCGAAGAGCTTACACAGGCAGCTTGTCAGGGCAATGGGGCGATAACTGGCAGGAGAGGAAGGGTGCTTCCCTTCCTTTAGGAAAGCTACTACTATGGCCTCCCTCCAAGAGCGTGGAAAGTGCCCCGAAAGAAATATTTTATTGTAGAGGTGAAGAAGTGTTTCAAGCGTGTCTGCATGTAAGTGTTGTATCATTGTGTATGAAATCCTGTCTGCACCTGGAGCTGAAGGTTTACAAGTACCGAGTGCGACCTTCAGCTCAAAGTGAAAAGGGGGTGTTATAGGATGAGTTCGACCTATTACTGTCTCGCAAGGACTTCTTCTCACATGATTCTTTGTGTTTAATGAAAGTGTTGGCGTAGTGTGCTGAGCTGGACACGTGTTCGAAGTGTTGTGCAAGCGTGTTGGCCTGGTCTTCGAGTGTGTCCCCTCTTGTGCTAACCAGGGGTAGGCTGTGTGTCTGTTGTCCTTTTAGCTTGCGTATTCGTGTCCAGACTTTGTGAGTGTCGGTTTATGAGTTGATGGAAGTGAGGAAGGCGCGCCAACTCTCCCTTTTCGACTCACGACGCACTCCCTTCCCAAAAGCCTTTGCCCGTTTAAAAGAAATGAGGTTACGTGACGTGGGGTACCGCCGAAGGACACCTCACGCCTTGTTCTGGGCCTCTCGTGCCCGCCTACAGTCCTCGTTCCACCAGGGCCTCCTTTGGTTGCGGGACGCACTGGAGGCCTGGGGCATGGACTTTTCGGGGGCGTAGAGTATGTGTGCCGTGACGAGTTGGGCTGCTTACTACACGTGTTGGTGTTTTATGATTGTGTGGTGTAGTTTAGATGTTTCTGTGAATGTACTCCAGTTTGCTTTTGATTCAATAAACCTATTCTGGGAAGATGGACTGCATGGGCCTTTACCTATGTACGTTAGGGAAGTGGGGAAGTGGTCACTACCATATGGGTCCGTGCCCACGCCCCACTCAAGACATGGAAAGAGAATTGCCGAACCAATAGCCAAGTCAAGATGCGAGTATGTATTGTGTCCTAAGTTATGGTATGTAGGCTGTTTTTTGTTGAAAAGGCATGCTCCTGAACATGTAAGGAATTTCTCTATCAGGCGACCTCGGGCATCCATTCTAGAGGAGTCCCAAAAAGAGTTGTGAGCATTAAGGTCGTCTGTAAGGATGTATGGTTCGGGCAGCTGGTCGTCTAGCGCCTCGAAGTCAGAGCTCGAAAGTGCATGATCAGGAGGAATGTAGATGGAGCATACCGTTATCAACCTATTAAATATTATCGTACGGATTGCTACAGCCTCAAGGACAGTGTTCAGAGTGACAGGGTGGCAGGCTAAGGATTTCTGAGCGACAATTGCCACACCTCCTGAAGAGTGTGTGCAGCCAACCCGGTCCTTTCTGAATACCATGTACCTATTTAATAAATTTGTTTGTTTAGAATTGGGGTGGGTTTCCTGTAGACACATGATACTTGGCTGATTGGCATGCAGCATCTCATACACATCGTCAAGATTTTTAAGGAGGCCTCTGCAGTTCCATTGGATGTTTTCAGTTCCCATTATTTAAATCTCGAATGCCTTACCATATCTCGAATGCCTTACCAATTCGGCTCTCTTGGCGACTGTGTTCTGCTTCACTTTCTGGGGTATTTATATTTACTACAACTGTATCTGACGCTTGAGGGTGGTAGCCAGCGCCGCTTAAAATACACGGGAAGAAGGGGACCTTCTTTCAAGATTTAATCGAAAGGCGTGGGTTCGGTCCCCTCTCTCGGCGCGTGTTTTTCTTTCCTTCTTTCTCACGTAATAATTAAAAAAATATATAATGTAACGTTACTAACGGTAAAAATTAGTCTGACCATTCCCCTATGCCTTCTTTGGTGTTGGAGACTGCCGGCATTTCTTTCTTTCTGTATATATATATATATATATATATATATATATATATATATATATATATATATATATATATATATATATATATATATATACACACCCAGAATATTTCCCTAATGTCATAGATCCACGCCACTATGATTGCGCCATGTTCTTTATTCAACTGCTCCGCGGAAGTGTGAACGGAGAGCATTGAACGGTTTTCTCCGGTATTTTGTCCAAAACAGTCACAAAAATCGAAATGGATATTTTTAGCAGAAAACTATTACCTTCTACGCGCAATGAGACGGAAATTGAACAGTAACAAGGGGCGTCATCTTTACAGTGACCCTGTTATCTATTTGCACGTGAACTGTATGGAATCAGAGTGTAGGCAGACTACAGGTTCGCTGCATGCATCGGTCAGTGCGCTACTACTAACACCGTTTTAAACATCGCCGGAGTATTCGCCAAGCTACTCTCTGTTTTTTTTAGCTAGTGAGTTTATAATACCCCAAAAAGCTACCTCAGCTCAATTTTGCTAGTATCTATTTCTCAAGTGAAAATGCTTTTGCGAATGAATATCTGTGGAGTGTTTTGCCTAACAAAACGTTACGTTGTAGTAAAGATTACAATTGCTGTTACGCTGTTTCATTCACCTTTCTGGGTTTACCTGAAGCTTCGTTTCCCATATGACGTTATGGTTGCCCATGAACTGCTTCACGCTCCCAATGAAGCAATGATGTACGCGGTCGTACAGAACTCCATACCGATGCAAACTACCATACTTACCCGATTCTAACGCGCCCCCGATTCTAACGCGCACCCGATTTTCCTAGCAAAGAAACCGAAAAAACTTGCACCTCCGATTGTAACGCGCACGGAACTTTGTGACCCAGACAAACGAATGCGGGAGAAATGGACGATTTATTTCCCGAAGTAATCTCACTCATCTCGCTCCTCGTCGCGTTCCGCTGACCACATCATCTCGTCCTCGGTGCCGTCAGGAGCGTTCGCGATGCCACACTTCTGAACGAACGTTCAACCATGGTCGATGAGATCGTAGCCCACACCTCGCACGCCCATCCCGCGAGCTTCTCCAGAGGCGCACGCTTCAGCCGACCGCTCGTTTTGAACGCGTGAGAGCCGCTGCTGCCATGGCTGTTATCAAGTGCGCAAGTGGAACGATTTGACGATTTGTGTGAACGCTGATAGAAAAGCCTGGGCGGCTATTCTTCCTGCGTTCAAAAAATTGTTGCTAAAGGCTTTGGCGCCATCTTGCGATGGCGATGGCGATGGGTAGGACAAAATTTCCGCTGTTTTGCAGTTTCGGTTTCGTATCCGATTCTAACGCGCAAGCGATTTTTCAGCCTATTTTTCCGGAAAAAAGGTGCGCGTTAGAATCGGGTAATTACGGTATATGCATATATATCCACCTAGAAAACTACCTTATCTGAGGTAAGTTTCAGGAGCGGGGCCTTTAGGTACCCAGGTGAACATAAATCTCGTGTCGAAATTTTGGCCATGAGCGTACGGTACAAGTTCATCAATTTTACTTCCTATGGACACAAAACGGTTCAAGCCTCATTGTGAAACACAACCCCCTCCGTGTAAACACGTGTATAGCATCACAAAAAAACCAAAACGTCTGCTGGAGAGCTTAGAGAGTAAATGTATATTGAAAAGGAGAAGAGCTCGGCCTGAGAAAGGGATCTTGGGCCTGCTACTTCCCACTGGGAGAGGGTATTGGGGATAAAAAGTGAAGGAATAAATATGGAAGGTATGAGAAATGGCAATGAAATCGACAAATGAACTAAGTGCTATCCACAAAACCTCACATACAGGGGGGCACTGAATCAGACCAATACAGTCTACTTTACAGCACATTATTATCCTGCGTAAAAAAGCATATGATTATCGTCTATTATTTCGGCGTCTCTAAAATTTTGTCGCAACCTAGAGCCGTGAATCCAGAGAGGGGTCACTAAGAAATGTAAGCAGGGCTTGAACGGCTAGGCATTGCCTCCTGTTGCCAGCCCACATGCCCAAATTAATTTTTGCGGACAGAGGGCTTGTGTCCGAGCGTAGTAATGCTGCCTCAAGCTTATTTCGCTCCCTGGAGTATTATGGACAAGAGTTAAGCAAATGTTCCATTGTATCAGTACAACCGTACAGAAGGCAGTCCGCGCTGTCCTCCCATCCGATTGGGAGGAGATACTTCCGGGTCAATGCCACTCCAAGAAGCAGCCTGTGTAGCAATGTCACTTGACTTCTGCGAAGTCGAAGAGCATGGCTGAGCCAGAACCTTCCTTCTGGATCGAACCTGTGAAGGTGTTCATGTAGATTCGGCGGGTCCGACGAATGCAAGGCTGCAGCTTGTTTACGTGCTCGGTAGGGTTATCGCGTTAGTATCCTGCCTTGGGATTGGTATAGTCAAGAGAGTTCCATTGTGGTGTGCCTGCTGTGTTTCTGCGTCCACCAATTCATTTCCAGTGATGCCACAGGGACTTGGTGTCTACTGAAGCGCCACCATGTGGCCCTTTTCACTAAACTCTTTAAACAGGATGGCGACATAAGTGGTCAGCTGATCATATTGCACTGCGCTTCATTGGGTACCCTGTTACCTGCAGCGCTTCTTTGCAGTCAGAAAAGATACTCCTCTGCTGCGGCCTTTCACAAGAAATGGTGCGGAGAGCTTCGCGTAAACCGAACAGTTCTGCTGCGGTAGACGAGATCCTGTGAGAATCCCGAAATGTTGGATGAGTTCCTTCCCAAGCATAACCACTGCAGCTGCCGACGTAGATGCCGTGACAGAGCCGACAACGAAAATATGCGACACCTCGGGTACATTTTACTGATGTAAAATAGTGGAAGTTTTATTTAGGATCGAAGACGACATATGGAATTTTTTGAAGACTCCAGGAAACGATAACTGAACGCGTAGATCAGGTACAACTCAAAGGGGCAACCAACCAGAAAAAAAGCGCTGCCGTGTACTTTCCCACCACCCTCTCCTACCTTCTTAGATGATCCATCGAGAGGAAAAGGTGCGATAACTCTTTTTTATGACCTCACCAGTCGATTATTTTTCACATGCCCAGCGGCTAAGTCAGAATGCCCCCCACCACCAGCCCACCTCAACACTAACCGATCATGCGCATCGCGAATGCTGCCGTACTCACATCTAACCTGAATTGCAAGCCCAAAACGGTGCATAAAACTTACCACCAACCATATGTGCGTCGTAGGATACTCCTATGTCATCCGAACTCAAAATGGACTGAGAACTCGAAATGTACTCAAACTCAAATTGTATTTAGTACTCAAGAAAATGCACCCAAACTCAAAATGTACTGAAACCCAAAGTGTACTCAGTACTCAAAGTGTACGCAAAACTCAAAATGTAGTCAAACTCAAAACGCCCTCAAACTCAAGATGTACTCAAACCCACATGTACTCAAACTCAAAATGTATTAAAAGCTAAAACTAGACTCAAAACTCACTCGTTCTCAGGCGTACTCAAACTCAGTCAGGCTCAAACTCAAGTTCAAACTCAACATACTACACTAGCCTCGCGCTCACTGAAACTCACGTGGGAGTTTGAGTTTAAATGAGTCTTAGTGAGTGGACTCATGAGTGAGTCCGCCGACCTCTGGCCACAACAGACAGGGCTGAAATCCCGTCGAGGGACGCCTCTGTAGTAACACCGTCCTCCCCGTTGTGGTGCCTGGCACAACCTGAAATTCCTCTCAGTGTTCCCGTAATTGAAAAAAAAGCCGAGTTTTTCACCATTGGGTCTTCAACAGCTTGCGATGCTGTTACTGCATGAATGGTACAGCGACCGGAATCGTGCATACGCGGATGGCTCAGTAACATCGTCCAGTTCGGCAGGTGGGGTGTTTGTGCCAGCAGATTTTGCCCAACTCGATTCCATGTTGGCCATACCACAAGAAGGAGAGCTAAAAACTTACAGCCTTTCGTGAGGCTGTTGACCACGTTATCGGAATCACTCCTCAAACCTAGGCTGCCTTCTCTGATTCTAAGGCGGCCTTATAGAGGTGTCGCGTAGCCCTGCGGTCCGGCCCCGTCACTAACGGGGTTGGAGATACAGAAAAATTCCATCAAGCCATCATAGCTGGGCATGACGTAATATTACAGTGGCTTGCCGGTCACTGTAAGCGGTAACGTATTGGGGTATGACGCTGCCCGCACAGGCCACCAGACGAACCCCAACATCATGCTTCCGCTTTCAAGGACCGATGCTGCGAAAACGCTTCGCTCCTTTGCACGCAGGATAACGATTACCATGCAGCAATAAAACACATCAAACTTTTGGAGTTCCCGCCTGTAGTACAATCAAGATCCTCTTCAGCGACGTCTTCCGTATGGGCACTCTCGACTCCAGTCGACGTTTTTTTGTAGAACGTGGTTGGGAGTGGCCTTCACGAAAGCCTACTCCTGCCTCATTGTGATGGCCAGCAGCGTCTGCTGTGACGCCCGTGTGGCGGAAGACTCTGTAGAGAACAGGCTGTGTCGCTGCCCCGAATAGTCGTCAGAGGGAAACATGCTTGCGACCAAGCTCACCCGATTGGATAATTGACCATTTACAATAGAGGCTATCCTAAGTCGTCTGTCTCCACCATTGCATTCACAGAAAGCGACCAAAACCCCTTTACTTCTCCTGAGGGAAACAAACTTGCATGGAATACTATTGTGCCCGAAACGGGACTGGAGTACTCGCCTTCCCACTTTTATCTCTTCCTTTTCTCGCGCCCTGTCCTTTACCCCGTCAACTCCATTCCACCCGAGCAGGGTAGCAAACCGGGCTCCACACCTGATTGACCTCCCAGCCGTTCCGTCCTTTCTTCTTCTTTCCTTCTTTTCTATCAATACAAAGCAGACCCAACTTCCAGACTGCCTTGTCTCTAGCCAGTTTGTTGCCTACTTTACACCGAAGTCTCCCATCACTACGGTATAGCGTGTCTATCCACGTCTTCATGGAAGCGTTTAACTATCTGGTCATCATCGGAGGCTGTAGGTGCGTATCCCTACACCACCTCGAACTTTTACCGCTTACTAGGCCTAATTGTAGGAAAGGATACGCATTCAATAATGCTATAGCATTCGCCTATGGTGCCAGCTATGCTTTTATTGTCTAGAGATCCTACTTCGATTCGTCTTTGTCACGAGGTGAAGTGAAAACAATATTGAAGATGCGCTCTACGGGATATGCTCCAAACACCCCGAACATCATCATCGGCGTCTCCAACATCATCATCGCCGTCTTGCCAAGCATCCAATGAGAAGATGTCAGCAACTACGGAGGGGATGCGGTGACGGCGAAGAAGAAGACGGGTGTGGGATGCTGCGGAGATACATGGCTGTCGGGCGTTCGGACCCGAGCGTGTAGTGGCGAGCAACGACGAGTGACATCAGCACCTACCATCCGCCTGTCATCAACACCAGCGTCGGGAGGGGTCAACCCTGCGTCCACGAGGGCCGCGTTCTCTTCAACCGCGAGAGCCTGGAACACGGTGCATTGTGGCGTCCATACGTGATCGGGCCCCCACCAACAACCAACCCATGCCGCGACTGGCCCACACCGACGCCGCCACGCCTTACCCCGGGCTGACCGTGCGACGGGACTCATAAAACTGTAAGCCGTGCGCTGTGTTCGAACTTTTGTATAGTCTCTTCCGGATGGTTAAGCTGTTCTCTTTTTGGTGATACGTGTCTTTGTTCCGTGTGTCTGTCGTCGGTTGACTCGTACATAAATATAGTTATTCCTGGTCCTTTTCTCTATTACTTCGCTTCAACTAAGAACCTGACAATAATTGGCGTCCGCTACAGGACCAGTTCGTTTAATAATACCCATAAAACCCACAATGGACACACGGGAGCTCATTGCCATGGGCGAACTCTTGGGCTTGAGTGGTGAGGAATTGAGGCAGTGGGTCCAGGCAGAGCAGAAACACTTGCGCGATGAAAGAGCGCTAGACCGCGAAGAGAAGGCACCCGAACAAAAAGCTATGAGCGAAAGGGCTGAGCACGAGCGGGTGAAAGCCGAGCAAGAGCGGGCTCGTGCAGAAGTCGAAGAACGCAATTTGCAGCTGCGGATTCGCTTGGCGGAGCTCAATTCAGCGCGAGGAGGGGGGCCCCAAACAGATGGCGATGAAGAAACCACTGGTCAGGCTCAGGCTGCCACCCCGCAAGGCTTCAGCGCACGCAAATCTCTGCCGACTTTTGAGGATGCTCGAGATGATCTCGAGGCATACCCGAAACGGTTTGAATGCGTAGCCCAAAGTCAAGGCTGGCCTAAGTCGAAATGGGCCATCGCCATCAGCACGTGTCTTACTGGAGAGGCACTAAAAGTTTACGGCCGCCTTTCCGCAGAATAGTCACTAGACTACGACCAGCTCAAGCTTGCCTTACTGCAGCGCTTTGGATTCACCGCAGAAGGCTACAGGGAGCGCTTCCGTCACTCGAAGCCGGAGAAGGACGAAACCGCTAAACAATACGCCGCTCGACTGAAAGGGTATTTTGACCGGTGGGTAGAACTATCTAGCATTGACAAAACCTTCGACAACCTCGCTGATTTGTTAATCACTGAGCAACTTCTCTCGAACTGCCACAGAAAACTCGCTATGTTCCTGCGGGAGAGAGGGAGGGCAAAACACTCTCTGAGACCGCGACCGCTGGTGACCATTTTATGGATGCCCAAAAGCAGAACCATTTGTTAATTTCTGATGATAACAACGGAGAAAAGCGAGGAAACCTGGAGACAAGTGAACGTAACACTGAACAACAGAATAGTCCCGGCCCGGGTGGTGTAAGAAAAGAAAAATGGAGGATGACTAATGCCGTTTTAGACATCCGCGCAAGAATGGATAATATGCCTGTTTCCAAAGGCAGAGTCGAACACAAGCCAGCCATCGTTTTAAGAGACACGGGAACTACACTGGCTAGAATAGGAAAGTGTGATTAGCGGCATGCAGCGCCTATGAGGCGCTTTGAAGCCGCCGATAGGGGTCCGCGAGGGGGCGCGCGCGATCGTTTACACGTCGCCTGGTGAGGCGCGAGCGGATCGTCTGCAATGCGATTGCTGCTTTGACCAGAGAGTAGCACCGCTTGTTTCCTGTGTCGTAGCAGATTTAACTGCCGCCAAAGCAGAGTCACAATTTTGTGCCGGCCCGATCTACGGTGTACAAGTCCTGCAAAAAGAAACTGTCGTTGTTTGGCGTTCCGAAGAACGCGCGTCTATATTGGCGCAGTGGCGACGAGCAATACCACGTACTGAGAAGCGGCTCAAGGAAAACACCGCTATGTGCGAGCTAGACTTCGACGTAAAGTAAATCTCCCCGCACATTTAACATACCGTGAACGGCGTTGTCTCAATCTACAGGGGCAGGCCTCGGTTGCCCCCGGAAGCTGTGCCCACGCAATCTTCCGAAGTACCAACCGAAACAACTTCCCCGAGCAAGAAGTGTCAAGCGAGAAGCGCACCCGCGGCCCCACCCAGCAATAAAAACGCTAAGGATGGTGACTCCTCTGTGAGTGCAGAGTTTGAAGAACCCCATGCTCCTTTTCTGTGAAGAACTTGACCTTCGGCAACGTGGGGGAAACCACACGCTGAATGTTTCGCCCTTCACAGTACCTTACAGCGTGTGTCGCACTGCGCAGGATAAAGCCAAAGCCCGTACACGTACCCTTGCAGACATTGGAAGCATTTACGAAACATCTGACATACTGAAGAAGCCTGCCACTCTCCCCGTCTATGACTATCAAATTCGTTTTGGTCCTCTAGCTGCACTTTTTCACGAAGGCATTGAAAAAGGAGAAGGCATGCCTTGTTCTAAAAGGAAGACGCATTTAAAGCTCAATTGCCTTACGTAACAGCAGAATCGAACGTCGAAATGCTTGAATTTCTTCACACACACACACACACACACACACACACACACACACACACACACACACACACACACACACACACACACACACACACACACACACACACACACACACACACACACACACACACACACACACACACACACACACACGCACGCACGCACGCACGCACGCACGCACACACGCACGCACGCACGCACGCACGCACGCACACACACACAAACACACACACACACACACACACAAACACACACACACACACACACACCCACACCCCCCCACACACACACACACACAAAGATATAGGAGCAAAAGGCAAGGCCCATTGAGCAAAGAAAGTTGATGGCTTCTAGCTTTTGCAATTATGAACGAATCAAGAGAAATTCACCAAAAGTGAGTAGTTTTTGTCTGTTTGTAACGAGCACGTCGAAAATAAAATGCGTGTTTACCAGTTCCCAATTCTCTGATTTGCTACATAAATGTCCGAGCCAGCCGGCTATATTCGGCTGTCAAAGTGCGCTAAGTCGGCTTCAAACTTCGATTGTAGTACTTTTAGATTCGACATTCATTGCATCTCAGTTTGCGCGAGCAAGTAGAATAGCCATGAAAGAAAATATATTCGTACTCCATATTCCGCCGCCGCCGCAGCGAACGTGTAATCGTGCGACAGCGCCACCTGGATTTTCCTCCTACAGCGCCACGCGAGAGAGGGCCCGGTCATCACACTTTCCTATTCTAGCCACTGTACGAGAACTAACACAGTAATCGTTCGCCAGTCTATCATTCCAAGAGCGGCATTCACCGGCACCTCCTGCACAGTTAGCCGATGGAAAATGGGTTACTGCCCCAGAAGCGAAAGTGTCCGTTTTTCACTGGAATGGCGTTGGTAAGCTGCTTGAAATCGCCACTGTACGATGTGATCATTGGCAATGATCGAGGGGCACGAGACTTTGAGGATCTAGCCCGTACTCCAAACCGACTGAGCCCCGAAACAGGATGGTCCGGTAACTGTAGCAGGCCAAAACATCGGCGCTTGCTCAGGAAATCCTTAACGTAGCCGAACGTGCGTTGGCCACATCCCGTCTTCTTGAGGTTACCGAGAACGCTCGCGTGGGACACGTTGTCAAATGCCCCCTTTAAGTCGAGGGCCAGTATCCCGCGCGGCGAGCTCCGAGTGGCTTACTTCATTACGAGCTCCTGCAGTTGCACGAGGACGTCATGCGTGCCGAGGTGCTGCCGGAAGCCGTACATTGTTTCGGGCATTTGGTTGGTCTCTTCTAGGTAGTTTTGGAGTCTACGGAGCACCATGCGCTCCATTACCTTCCCTACGCACGACGTGAGGGAGATGGGTCGCATGTTCTCGATTGTGAGGGCTTTGCCCGGCTTGGGGATGAAGCGCACTGGCGCCTCTTTCCATTCTATGGGTAGCAGGGAGGTCTCCCAGGTCCTGTTGATGTAGCCCAGGAGCCTCTTGGCCGCCCCGTCGCTCATATTGCCGAGCAACGTGTAGGTGATCGTGTCTCCGCCAGGAGCACTGCGTCTGTTGCTATCATCGATGGCATTCCAGAGTTCCGGCAGCGTGAACGGCTCGTCAAGTTTGTCGTTCGCCGGGCCGTCGTACGTCTTGGGGATCTGGAACTTACCCCTGTCGGTCTTGAGGTAACGCACCGTCAGGTCTGCGACGTCTCGTTGTAGCAAGAGACCGAGGATGCGCAGCTGCTGCGTGGGCTTGACGTCTACGCCGTCGATGGTAACGACCAGAAAGCGAACACCGAAGATCAGAAAAAAGGACAAGATCAGACACCGGCTGGATACGAACGAGAGACTGACTCAATATCTTCTTCCCAATACTAGGTTACGGAACATTAATGTTTGTTGATAGTACCTGCATTGAATTCTTTTTGTCGCTTACACGAACTGCTTTCGGCGAGAGAATGTTAGAACTTGCGATGACGATGAGAACTACGCAGACACTGAGCTCAGCAGGCGCATAGGCGATGAAGACGAAGACGACCCGACGCTGCGGCAAGATGACTGTGCATTGAACGGTTTAGTGTAAATATTGTGAAGATATCTCCTTTTTATCGACGACGGCCTCCACCCGTGCCTCCCTAGAGTTTTCCACGATATATACATACATATATACATAAATACATACATACATAGACATACATACGTACATACAAATACATACATACACACTTACTTACATACATACATACATACATACATACATACATACATACATACATACATACATACATACATATATACATGCATGCATGCATACATACATACATACATACATACATACATACATACATACATACATACATACATACATACATACATGCGTGCATACATACATACATACATACATACATACATACGCACACACGTACATGCAAACAAATGCGCCGCTAAATGGAATAAATGTTCTGAGCCTTCAGCCTGTCACCACGCTTATTCATCATCTGTGATGCTGCTGGTGGTAACAGGCATTTATTTTATGTACGAGGGATACAAAGACGCCATGTTACGCTTTAGCGAATTGTGGTGTCTAGGGGAGAGGGATTACGTAATGGCCGTTGGGGAAAAGGTAGGATACATCCAATGGTACATCCAAATGGGTGTGGAATTAAGGGAAATTGTGCAGACCAGAGTTCTCGGCGAAGCTGAGTAGAGCGGCGAGCAGGCGCCGTTCTTTGCTCTGATTGGAACTGTCTAGATAAAGCCAATCATTAAGGATCAGTGATTGCTAATCCTACGGTTTTTAGGGCTTGTTGGCGACAGTCGGCAAAGCGAGGACAGTCCCACAGGATTTGTGCAATACCATTATTGGCTGGGCACCGCGAACTCTCGGGGTCATCTAGGCTGCCAAATCTTGTGGCGCGAAAGTGTGGCGTTGCCGATCCAGTTCTAATCCTGTGAACAACCCGCCACGGTGGCTCAGTGGCGAAGGCGTTGCGCTGCTGAGCACAAGGTCGCGGGTTCGATTCCCGGCCGCGGCGGCCGCTTTTCTGATGGAGGCGAAAAGCAAAAACGCCCGTGTGTACGAGATTTCGGCGCGCGATAAAGATGGGCCAAAATTGGGCCAAAATTTGACCACGATGGGTGGTCAAAATTAATCCGGAGCCCTCCACTACGGCGCGCCTCATCGCCTGCGTTGCGTCGGTGCGTTAAACCCCACAAATCAATCAATCAATTAATCCTGTGAACACTCGTGTGCCAATTCTCGGGCCAACGCTGGACGACTGGACGATTCACTCCTACAGCCGATCGTAGTTGCAACTTCCTTTCCACCTTGCGGCGGCTGTAAAATTATTAGCTCGAAGTAGGTGAAGGTTCCACCGCTGTTTTTTCACAGTTCTCCTCCGTCTGCTCATCCTGAAATGCAGATGATGGCACTATAACCGGAGGAAGCTCAGGAGAATGTCCATGCTCAGAAGAGAAGGGGTAAGTCCAAGTGATCCAGCTTTTCCGCGTTGATGTGTCCCTTGCGTTTTATTGCGCAAGGGCGTGGGCGTTGCCATTGCCTCAGATTCCCGCGTGAGTCGGTATCCAGAAAAACGTCACAAGACGTCCGCAGGTCCCCAGTGTGCTGACGCGTTGCTGGAGTTTTAACATGACGTCGGAGGTTACATCTGGTCATTTTAGACGGCGTAGGACATTGATTGCATCTGTAAGAATCACCGATTCTTTGAAACGTTGTTGCGTTTCTAGCCACTGTATCGCTCAATCATTGGCTATCAGCTCGGCCATCTCAGGTGTCGTGTTGTCGAAAAGGTCTATAATATGCTTTTCATCGCATTCTGGACACACGAAGGCAACACCCGCACGCCAAGTGACTGGGTCAACTGAGCCGTCGGTGAAAACGCTGAGAGCGGTGTTATACTCCTCGTCTAGCCATTGTTTCAGCTCCGTCGTCCGGCTGCACCATTCCATCAACAGGACATTGTCATCTGACCGCCAGACCATCATCATCATAGTTCGGTAGCTATTAACATCTTCCTGCTGAGGCTGACAAAATAAGCGTTCCCTCGCACCCAATCAAGCCTTCTCGCTGGAGTTCCTTAAAACATGCATACGCGCCCGCATGTCTATGTACTTATGTACACACAGACATCAAAATTTTTATGCTTGCGGTACCAATTAGTATAAAGCACCCTAGTGAGTCGGATCCGCTGCATTTCGTCCCAAGAACAAACTAAAGTGACCAAGCTGGCGCATTCGCGGACTCACGAAGTTATTCGTTTCGCTGATCAAAAGAATTTCGCTAGTCAAAAGAATGTCTTCTTCTCTGGTACTCGCACAATTAAAACCCTTATGCACACCTTTTGTGTTACTATTGCACAGATCCAACTTTTGAGCAAAATCGCAAGCTGAACCTGGCATTTTGTTGAATTCGAGATTCGGTCCAATTGATTCTTTATTTAAAGCATTGTGTCAAATCCGACCTCAGGGAATCTTTTATAGTTCTAACCAAAAAATACGGTCGTCTTGGTAAGAATGCGTAAAGGACGTGCCAGTGCCATTCCACCCCGTAGTTGTCATCATTGTACGCTCAAGAGCTGTCGTAGTTGCAAGCGAAGCATTATGTTTGTGCTGAATCACCACCGTTATAGGGCGTCACAACAAATCTGTGTTAATGAGTGCCTCATATGTTTTGTAGTGCAAGAGCAACAAATTACAAATACCACCATTTGGATGATGTTAGGTCAACGTTGATGTAACGTTTATATGCGGATTAACTTAGTGCGAAGGAAAGTGAAACATGGGTGCGTAAGAACTATAATTGAAAGACCAATAATTTTATGTCCCATGGTTCTAAAGACACTAAAAAACTTCAAGCATTGCGTACAAGTCTCACTTTCATGGCGTAAGTGATCTTGAATGGCTTATGTGATCGCAGATGGAAATGACCGTACTAAGGTGTGAAAAACCACCTACGGGTGACATGAAACAGTCTTTGAAAATGCAGCAGTAAAAATAGTCAAAAACTTGCTTAAATGAAAACATGATTTCGTCTGTAAGGAATCCTGCTTAGTGCCGTTTTATCGGCCGATCATACAGCCAAGGAAAGTGTCCGTATTAATAAAATGCCCCAGGAATCTGTTTACTTTGCGAAAGCTGAAGCGTGTACCTTTTGCACTCACAACAATGCAAAGGGTACAAGAAGCGAAGAAAACTACGGTTGAAGTTCATTGCGACTTCTCGACGGAACGGTTAGGTTTCAGTCCATACTAAACACGCAGTGACTACCAGGCCTTACTCAATATTAGGCACACTTCATTGTGTTCTGGTTTTTGCACACCTCACACTCGTGATCCTCCACGTACTACACTACAAAAATGCTTCTTATTTGCGGTTGGTGGAAAAATCCTGGGGTGGTTAGAATGGAATAGATGTGCATGCTATTCTGTTCAAGTACGAGGTGAAGTTGCCGCTAATGAAGTTGTTCAGCCGCTTGAGAAGGCGAGGTGCAAGAATTGTCCATGCAGGGAAAGCGACGTGCACGCTTGGGCCAGGCATCGTAATCGATGTTGTAAGCTGCTAGGGCATACTGGAATTTCACCCTCCAGCGCTTGGTGTCGCAGGCATGTAACAGAGAGATAGTATCGGGCACTTAGGCACTGGGGGTAATTAAAAGTTTTGGGATTGCGGCTATTTAGGGTTGCGCTTCAATTAGAAGCCATAACCTCTTCCCCTGTAACTATCAAAATGGTGTGACACGGATCGGCTCTACGCCTCGCGCATTAAAGTCGCATGTGTCGCGAGCTTTTTCTGTAAAATTTAGGCGTAAACGCCTATGCGCTCTCTCCAAATTTTCCAACTTTTGGGCGCTCGAAACAAGGCACTGCGGGTACTTTTAGCACAAAAACCGCAGTATCGTGTTGTCGTGGCTATTGCTGAAATTTGACATTCTTGTCGTATACTGGTTTTTCTTTAGGACGGTTGGGTTCACCGATACGAACATTTCACAAAAGCGCCACCAAAACCTCACCTTGGACTGCAACGCTTGGGAAAAATCGAATGTCAAGGTATGAATTGCTCTCTTGTCATTTGTCAGGGAGGCTTACAACTGGGTGTTGTACACGTAATTTTAATGTGGCAAAGACCCAGCTTTCTCGCAAAGGTTTGATATAAAATCGGACGTGTTACAACTTAAGAAATATGGGTGAGTGAAACAGTGCTATATTAATCTGGTTCACACACGCATGGAGAGATGTGCATGATCATTAAGGGACCACAAAAATATTTCTAGGACATCAAGTTTATATTGATATTCGTATCGATAAAAAAGGGCAGAAATGGTCAATTTAAATGTTCCAGACACTACCAACCCGAGGTACATAAAGAATGCACGCCTCCCTCTCACCGCCCCGCACCACTAGCGCTGATGTTATTACTGGCACGTCAGTGCTCACTATTTCAACAATCTTGTAAAATCAAATACTTCCATAAATTTGAGTCTTCCGCTCATCATGGTCCGCACCTTGCAGTTTTGCGGAAGTGATGCCTGCGCAGTGCATAAATGGCGGAGCCTTAACTACGATTTCTTATCCCGATTCTACCATGCCAAATTCCACTGCCCAAGCACCCATGAACGGTACTGATCAGGTACGTAGCAGCCTGTAACTAATCGTCAATATCATCATGGTCCTTAAATTCCTATTTATAAGTGCCACCTGGCGAAGTCCTGCACCTATCCTGGGCTGCCCGATTCTATTCTTGAACCTCGAAGTTCCTTATTTCTTTCCTCCACCGACTTAATCGCCTTCTTCTTCTTCTACAACCGTCTAACAAATGCATTCGGCTACCCTTTTGGTCAGCAGTTGTCAGCTCGTCTTACTACATTGCCAGCAGAAGTCGATTTCTTTTTTTCCAATTCAATATATATCTCGTGTACGAGTTTGTTCCGTGATTGAAGAAGGTTATTTCTTGTCCTTAAGTGGTACTCCTGTCTTTACAACTACAAAACGATTCTTGTTCCTATCCTCCATTTTTTCAGTCGTTTTGAATAAGTAAACGAAGTACCCGGATGCGCGAGAATTCTGGGATAGGGTGTACAAGAATGTGTAGTTTAATGTTTTCTTTTCCGGTTTACGGGTTTGTGGTGATATCAAAAGTATATCTGACTTAGAAGGTGAGCATGAGAGTTCTGCTTTGGCGTCTTCTTCGATTACTACCTGTATGCCTTGCTGGAGGGCTTCCTCTATTACGCGTCACTGCTTCCGTTTGCCCAGAGCGTAATGTCACCAGCGTATAGGCTATGGTAAAGTCCTGGCATTTGCCTAAGTGTTTGTGGTATTGTCAGGATGACCAGATTAAACAGAAGTGGTGATGTGACGGCTCTCTAGGGCGCGCCGCGACCCCATAAGTCAAGGGCGGGGGTGTTCAGGCCACCTAGATGAAGGGTGGCCGTTCTGTCAGTTAGAAAATCCTTAACGTAGCTATAGATTCGTTCCCATGAGTTCACTGACTGTAGGCCTTTAAGAACTGCGTCATGGGTGACGTTATCAAAGGTTTTTTTCCGGACTAGAGCTATAATGGGAGCAGAGTAGTGAGTGTTTGTACTACGTTCTATATTATGATGGTGAAGCATGAGCATGACGTCTTGGGTAGGCATGTTTTGCCGGAAGCCCACCATGGTGGGAGGAAATCAATCAGTATCAGTCATATAATGCATAAGTCGTGCGTCGATGACATGCTCCATCAGCTTACCCAGACATGATGTCAGGGAGCTAAGGCGCAGGTGTTCCAATCCGAGGGGTGAATAGACCCTATGCAAAATGCGCCCTGCCATCTCACGTCGACTCCAGTAACTAGGTCCGCCATTTTGGTACGGTCGTTTGAAACCGAAACCAAGCAGCAAAACATAGAAGGCGGGCATTGACCGCTCTTGGTGATGGACTACAATGCCGGAGCATTGCTTCGTGCCGCAGTGCGCGCAATGCGGAAATACCGGTCTAAATGGAGAAAAGGTACGTGAAGTTCCACGCTTTTGAACGAACTTTCTGACGCGAACTATGCCGGCTCGAGCAACCTTTGTGACACGCTGGGCGCGGTGCGCTGGGAGCGAATATTTGTCGTTGGTTCGCTAAGCGCGGGATTCCGTAGTCGCTGTCCGGATGAAAAATACAGCTGCGTTGGAGTTCTGTGGTCCAGCCTTTGTATTCTAAATGAAGCCTGAGCGTGCGCTACCTATTCATGCGACTGACAGCGGTGCTCGACCGGGAAAACAGTACCACACGTTGCCAAAATTAGGCTGTTTCTTTACTCGTCCCTGTGGCTCTGCGCCCGCTTCATTTCATTGTTAAATGGTGCCGCTTAGCCACTACACGAGCCTTTATCTTACCTAGGGCTGTAAACAAACTTTTCTTGCCGCACTACGCCGTCACGGCGCGGTTGAAAATTTCCTCTGTGGCGGGCGCGCACGGTATGGGAGTGTGTTGTTGCATTCTTTTACGTTGCATTTAGCCGCGTGTCGTTGCAGAAGTGGCGTACACTGTTTTATGATGATCTAACGGTGGAAAATTCGAGATTTTGCACTTGGTTCCAGATTTGCCGGGCTGAAAGGTTTGTTGTTATGTCAAGTTAACGTGGTGCCCATTGTCATATCAGCCGCGATGTATTTACTGTCGAATATTTTGCGACTAAAATACACACTCACTCCTCTAGTTTGTCACATGCTGCATGCATGCCTCCGACGTAATGATAGTGTCCATTGATGAAGGTAGCTGAGACAATTTTCCAGTTTTATTCAAAAAAAAAAAGAAGAAGAGGGCCAGAGTTGCATCAGGCCGCCGCGCATCAGCTTGAGTGCTTTTGCATTTTTTGTATCCAAAGTGAAAATTTCAGTAAATTAAACTACTTCGCTGATTTATAGCGCGTGCAGTATAGAAAACTGTGGATATAAATGGAACAAAGGGAAGCATTCGCGCACCCCTGCATGCCGTGGTCTAGTAAACACGACGTTGCCCAGCCTCTGCGTGCTCGCGAGATGACCACAGTTAAATGTGGCTGAGTGCTTGCTGGTAGCTCATAGGTGACCCTTCAGGTGCCATTCCAGTCCTTTGTTCTGTCACTGTGGGGGGTGAGGCCAGCACAACTGGGGCAAAATAACCCATTGCCAAGGCTACCAACTTTTCTCCCAAGCGCCTCCACGGAACTTTGTTGCTGCTCGCATTGCTAGTGTACTCGACGTGCATTGAACAGACGAATTGGCAAGGGAAGGAAGGGGCCATTTTCTCGCGGGCTTCTCCAGTCAATGTCTTGGACACTCGCTGGCTTGATGCCCTGCTGTCTCGGACGTCCTCAGTGTTGTGGCAGCACAGTGCACGCAAGCTCCGGTGGCGCCTATTAAAACCTTCGGCTTGCAAGAGGGCGAGAAGGTGCACAGCAGCCAGGATGTGACTCCATGCTCCACTGTAACCCGCCGGGCAATCGCACGCTGCCTCACAATCGCCCCACTGTCCGTCTCAAACGTAAGGCACACAACATAGGGCCGGCCACTTTTGTTCTAGGAACGAAAGCAGCTGCTGAGCACATGGGTGAGGCCCAACCTGTAAGAAGAGAGAGAGTAACAGTAAATAGCACTCAGGGAAGAACAGGACTAGTCCACTACAGTTTAAGGTAAAGGGAATTAGCAGAAAGAAGTGGCCACAAGGAACAGACTCAAAATGACCAGATTTTGTGACTTGCTTAACACTGTTGCAAGGGCAATAATCTACACCTCAAACAGCAATGATGTCAAGATTGTTTGTCAAGTTCGAGCGTGCAAGTATCTCTCCATGCTTTGTTAATGCATTTTCATGAGAAGAAAGTAACATTTAAAAACCTCACCGTGGGTAATGATACCAGTACCCGCATAATCGTGTTCGTCATAATTTAAGCAAGCAATACTATGATTGTCTGGAACTCACTTCCAGAACCTTTCGAGATAAACAGGTAAACATTCGGGCTATACGGATTACCAATCGAATTTAAAAAAATCTTGTAGTTCAGTGAGTTTGAGCTAACGAGGTTTTACTGTATTATCTATTCTTGCACACCAAAAACATGCGCTTTATAAACACAACCACCCCACCGCCAAAAAAGGAGAATAAAGACACACAAACAGATTTTTGCGGCAGAACATGCGCAATAAATAATGAAAACACCGAAAAACATACAATTCAAGGCGTATGTGCGCTTTTGTAGTTGACTTCGCCGCAGAGCTCGATTGCTTTGCGGCAAACGCGCGGGCGGACGGCCATCACGGAAAACGGCCGCAACCTTTCCGTAAGCATATTCGCCAAAAATCATCCCGTAAATTCGATGTACAGCATTTAATGATATATCAGAGTTACGTTTGCCCGGTATTAGAGTTTGGCTGCGGGCTATTTTCTGGTCTGGAGATTGTCCCTTTCCTCTTTCAGGGTTACTGCAACAGGGTCGCCGCTACGCATTCGCATTGTAAACAACGGTGAACAAAGTGCTATACAAATGCTCATACCGGTTAACTCGCGTCAAGTAAAAAACAAAGAAGGATTTACTTACTGCGAGTCGCACGTGTTTGTCCGCACCGATGAAGGCGAGCAATGCGCCTCGGTGGCTAGGTGGCATGCCCTGCTCCGCTGCCGCTGGGATGGGTCTTTGGCGCCGCACCCCGAGTGGTATGAGTCTTCAGACACAGTCGGCAGCGCAGACATGTCTTTCGTCCACAATCCGCGGTCGGGACCCGGAAAACGCCGCCCAGTTTGAGCCATACCGCGTTACCGTCACCTACTCTTCCACAGTAAACAATAGGAGACTTCCCGATCGGTGCCCGTACAAATATGGCCTACGGTCTCGTTTACATCAGTGTTGCTAGATCACCAAGCAATTTCGCATAAGGTCTATTTGGTTTCTGAATTAGGATTGCTTTTGCGTGCTTCCACGATTTGGGTATAGTGCCCGTTCGCCAGCATTCGTTAATATACTGCGTGAGTGATGCGGTTGACTTATCGTCCAGGTTGCGTAATGCTTTATTAGCTATTTTGTCGGGACCAGGGGCTGAGTTGGATCGGATTTTGGCTAATGCGGCTCTGACCTCAGCTTCTGTAATATCTCGGTTCAGCTCCCGATTGGCCAGTCCCGAGTAGGGTGGTAGTTGCGATTTCGGGGTGAGGGCACGGTAGATGTCGCGTAGTGCATCTAGGAGTTAAGAATCCGATTCTTGGTACTTCTGTATTATCTGGGTTATTCGAGCTCTTTGTTCCGTCTTACTGGTACTGGGGTCAATTAAGTGCCTGAGTAGTTGCAACGTCTTCTTAAGGTGTAGGTTGCCCTGCAGCTGGTCACATATCTGGTCCCACTGACTTTGAACGAGTTCCGCTGCGTGTTTTTCGATTTCCGACTGAAGGGCGGTTAGTCGTAGTTTGAGCTTACGATTGAATTTATTCGGTCTCCAGCGTCTTTTAATGCTTTCGAAAGATTCCAAAGAGATGGGCAAGTCTGTAGTGTACTGTTACAGGGGGAATATTTTTATTTATCTGTTTTGTTACGGTTTTAATATCAGATAGAAGCTGCGAGGCCCAGTTATCAATGTCAGTTATGGGGGTCTCTTCTGCATTGTTTTCTCGCAGTGTGCGAAAGTCATCCCACTACGTGAATGTTTGTTGTCGGGGGACATAAATGATCCCGTCAGTGTGCGCTATAATTGTTTCTATAATTTTGTTACGTGGCGGCAGGACAGAATTGAGACGAACGATAGAATGGGGTGGAGCAATCTATTTACATAATGTACATAGCGTCCATGACACTGACCTCGTGCACGATGCGCGCCAGGAATGTCGTCGTTGTCGTAGTCGTTCTTCGGTCAAGGCGCTGTGGCACATTGCAAACCTTAGTCCCGTAACAATATAGTGGTCACTGCCTAACGTATGTCCTGTGTTCCATTTGTCTTGTTTGATGCGTAAAGTGAATGTAAGATCTGGGCTGGTGGCTGTCTGCACACTATTGCCGACTCTGGCGGCAGTGCTTGTGTCGTTAAGGATATTAAGGTGCTGGTGTTGTATCTTATTCCAGAGTTCTCTCCCTTTAGCACTGCTTTTCTTGTATCCCCATGCAGTGTGTGGGGAATTAAAGTCCCCTAAAATTATGATAGCATGCGGTCAGGCTTCTTAGTACATGGCATTCAGGATGTCGACTTGGATTGTTGATGGACAGTAGGTCCGTCATGAGTTCGGAAGATAGTCTTGAAGTCTTCTTCAGGGAGCTTCTCTGGAGGTGGAATGCGTCGCTTCGGACGAATGCGATGTTGCTTGATCGCATGGTCGGCCGAAGCAGTTGGGTTGGGCGCTTCAGCGATCTTCTTGGCGGCCGCGTACTCACGATGTGTATGGTGGATGTGCTTCCAACCGTTCCATTTTAGTCCGTCAGGGGGATGTCTTCTCCTTCCACGACGACTTCCATGCCACCGCTGGGCGTCGGAGTGGAAGCTAGGCTTAACGGGGTAAGCCTCGTTCCGGCGTGGTTTCTTTGGTGGCAATGGCTCCGGAGATCTGAGACCGGGGCACAAAAATCTCGCGTGGGTCGAACACTTACACAGCACGGGTACGTTTTGCCAAAACACGCGGTGAAGAACGGTGGTGTTTCACTCAAATGCCGAAAAACAACGGAGCCGAGATGAGGCACGTCTGTTCGCTACAGAGCCTAGAGCGCCCCCGGTTTCCAGTCGAACTCCTTCCTTCCTTTCTTGCTCCCTTCATTTTAGTTGAGTGACATTGGTTTGGGGAGAAAATACTTACTGTATATACAAAGAAACCCGTAAGCCCACTACCAAGTTTAAGGTTACTGCATGACTGTTACGGCAAAGCTTTTGTTACTAATGGGAACAATGCTACTGCAAACAGTCTTGAGAAAACAGAAATGTGCACAGCAGCAGTTTTATAATAATTGCCAATTTTGGCCAAACCTTTCTAACACTCCCCCCCTCACCCCCACCTACCACCACCACAACCGCCGCGACTGCGGAGCAAGCTTCAAAATGGTGCTTACGGAAGAGGGAACCACAAGAATATCGTCATTATTCAGCTGACACAGTTTGAACGCGTCGATGTTGCCTGTCTGCTGTATAGTGGAGTGAGGGTTACTTGGTTTGTAAAGGCGGCCCGGCAGCGTAAAGGCGAGGGCAAGGCAGGGTCTGCGCCCCTTATGAGTGCTGAAGGCGTGGAGGGGATGGATGGCGTCAGGCTGCGTTAACAGCAATTGCAGCTGAGAAACGAGTAGTTCAAACAACAACAACCCAGACACGGGCAAGGTGCACTACTGCGATAAAGAATACAAGACTGCCAAATAAATGTTGACTTTTCTCGTTGCTTCATGCGGCATAAGGCTGACATCGCAAGGTACATTCTTGATCAAGGACTGCTAAAAAAATCCCATAACACATCTTATGTAACAAATATATGCATAGCAGCAACATCACGCCTAATTAATTTGTACTTTGGCAATCGTTTCTCACTTCCTTCCCAGGCAGTACAGGACTGTTCGGCCTTACTCAAGCCGGTCTACTTTGGCCGGTGATTTTCTGACCGGCCTTTCTCCGGCAACCATTTTCGGCCCGTAGGGCTCCGGCCATCCAAAATCCACTCGTGTGGGCCGAAGTACGGCCACCGGAGGACAGCCGAGATGCGGTCGTCGGACTCCAGCCGGACTAAAGCTGCCGGAAATTCGGCCGTGCTACGCGCATTGTAGTTCAGCCACAGTACGTTAACTGTACTGAGGTCGGTGGACGACCACTGCATGCAGCGCCAGCAGATGACTCAATCATGCTGTCCGGCAGCACAAACCTGCCATTTTGGGTCCACTGCGCCCACATCAAAGTGAGTCCGAGCGCAACCACCAGCCGTCCAGCCTTCAGCGCAGCCTTGCTTAATTATCAGCGTCAGTTTACACCAAAATTAATTTATTCAAGAGTGCTCACAAATAGTCGTTCCTTTAATTGCTTTGTCTCTTTTACTATCGAATACACCAAATATTCATTTCTTTGCAACGCTGGAATAGATGTATCGTCCAGGTCCTCATATCTTCTGTGGGGTGGCTTACCTGTAATAAACAAGGAAGGATGGGGGGAGGGGCGGAAGGCGCATACTTTAGGGGGTTGAATTTCACAAACATGAAAGTGCCGCTTTCAGGCAATTTCTTTTAAGGCAATCCTTTCATGCTCTGACTAAATCAACTATTTTTACAACAGCTGCTTTACCAGTTTTTTTGTATATAAAACCGGTGCGAATGCTTTTACGAAGCGGTTCCGTACTCCAAAAAACACTCAGCAGCATTCAATATAATTTACTTGACACAGAATGTATGTCCAGTATTTGCCCATTTTTCTTGCAAAGAAATTTTCTACTCGATCAACTTTTGTGATTATCTTTCACTTGGCTGACCCTAGAAGAGTTCAAAGAAGTGGTTTCAGTTTCAATATATTTTTGTGTTGTTTTCATGAGTTACATGCACACTCCTTAATAGTCCAAAAGAATATTATTTTCCTCTAACGTCGTGCTACGTTAAGAAAATTCTAGTCGTGTTGCGAATGCGCCCTTCTTCAGATGGCTGCAGTTGTATCCCTCTGTGTTCACGCAAGGAAAGGCGTAAGACAAGAGTTTCATATTTTCTTTCACACAAATAACTTAGCAATTGTAGTATTCATACAGCAAACCATGCATACTGTAATGAATAAAGCATTATTTCATTGGTCAAGTTTGAATGCGTAGGGTTATCAACCCGTCGGAGGCGAACTTGCGGCTCCGGAAGTTTATTTATTGATTTATTTGTTTATTTATGTATTGATTTGTTGATTTATTTATTTATTGTTTATTTATTTGATGCCTGCTTGGTCTTGCATGCATTACAGCAGGGACATACACAACACTGAGTATCAAATATGAGACCAAATAACAAAATAATTCTAGGAAGCGCGGTGAAAATCGTCAGTATAAACAGTGGATAAAATCATACGTCGAAGATTATTACACTCTCATAGTGATCTAAAATAAAATGAATCGCGCAAGGTGTCACCTTAAATGAAAGTTAATAATTTGCTTGGCGTTTAGATATACTTCTCCCCTTCTATTCCAGTTTTCGAATTATAGATATTACGAAAAAATTTCAAACTCAGGTTTCGTCTATGATCTTTCCCGTCTTACCATTTATGTTTACTTTTACATTCCCGCATCCTAAGTTGACAGTGCCAATACCTAATACGAATCGCACTGCCCTATTCTGTATGTTTTCGAGCGTATCAACCAGCTCTTTGCTGTGGGGATTCCAGAAAACACATGCGTACTCCTACATTGAGCGCACATGAGTGAAATACGGTTGTTCTTTTAAGTTAGGTGGAGGTTCGCTGAAATTTTATCTCGGGAAGCCAAAAACACGTGCAGTTGTAACTTGTGAACGTGCCTATTTCTCTAAGAACTCGTTAAAGAAACTCCTCGTTATTTATATTCCCCGGCGATTCTTAAAGCAGTGTAATTTACTGTATATGCATTAAACTGGAATGGAGGTTTTCTTGTAAAGTTGACGTTAGCATACTTTTTAAGATTCAACGACTTTTCTGAGTCAGCACACCAGGATGTTATTATTTTAATCTTGCTGCAAGTATTCGGAATCAGGTTCATTCGCTATAGTCCTGTATATTACACAGTCATTCGCAAACATTTGTAACAAAGATTTGAGGCCACACAAACAAAAAGGGCCCGCAACTGAGCCTTGGGGAATTCCTGAGGTCGCGGGAACATATCCGGACGAACAACCATTGAGAGCGACCAACTGCTGTCTTAGAGGTATATACTCGGCTATCCATGCAATAACAGATTCATTCAGTTTATTTCCCGCAATGTACTAACAAGAAGGTGATATGAAACACCGTCAAATGCATTTTTGCCGCACAAGAAAATAGTCAGCTACTTAAAGCTTGTCTATTGCTACAGCCAAATCATGCGTGAACTCAACAAGCTGCGTTGAGCAAGAAAAACCCCACGAAATCCATGTTTGCTAGGATGCTAGCGATTATGTTTAACCAAATGAGTCATTTCCCACGGGTAGCTAATCTCAATTTCAAACACCGCAACTAAATTACATGCAGGCTTCGTCATTCCCAAGGCTCTGTTGTTATGGCAAATTCAAAAAAACACTTGTTTCTCAATAGGCAGTCACAAAATCCCATGACTCAACATAGTGCAGGGCACGAAGTTGAGCCTACCAATGCACGAGCTTAGGCTCTCCTATGTTTATCACAAATAATATTGTGCACATTGTTTTTCGCAGTATTATCGTGAGAAGAATAGCCGGAAACTTGCGCTTTTGCGTGCCCTTGCCTTTCTTTGGTGGGGAGTCCTTGACATGGCACCGGTTGAGCTCCTGCGTGGTGGGCGCTTGCTCGACACCCTTTAAGGCCACTTATTTTGGTGAACCACCGCCATCTCGGGTCGGACATCGCTGCCGGGTCGATGTCTCCAATGATCTCCATTTCTTGAGGAGGCAAATATCCTCGAGCTGATGCGTTGACGAAGCCGACGGGCGAGGCGTTGTAGCGGTTATGACTGGCGAGGCTTAGCTCACCCGTCGGTGTGTCACAGTATCTTGTGGCAATAAATGACATTTCGATAGCCTGAACGTTTCCCTGATAATGTCTAGTGGGTCCTTGCACCTTGCCCGTTCACCTAGAACACTCATTACTGTTTGACAAACGTAGTTCGTTCATTTAAAACGTAGAAACACCAAGCGGATGAAGAACATGTCTGCGCCATTCGACTTGCTAACGGCTCTTTCTTGACCCAGGGAAAAACCGCTCCTACATCGGCGGGTCTTCTTCTAAGCGCGTCTGTGCATGAATTCTCGGCACCCAGACGCGCGCCGTTGTTCGCATAATGACGTATAACCTGATACCTTACGAAGGCCGGTCTCCTCTTGAACACCGGTTGCCGAAAATGCTGCGGCCGTTCGGTTGCCGTAATTCAGCCGAGGACCGCTAACCAAATGAACAACGTACATTCTGAGGCCGTAAGTCGGCCGGTCTCTTTTATAACACCGGCTGCCCGAAGAAAAAGCTACCACCTCCCCGCGTGGGAACACCTGTGTAGATGCGACGCATAGGGGCTTCACGTTACAGCGTTGGACAGCGGAGGAACGGCGCTGGGACGATGGAGCGGAGTGGCGCTGGAACCGCGCTTTATAGCGCGCATAACGGTGAGGGGACGCGCCAGCGCCAGTGCATCTGCCGCGGCCATGACGCAACACAATCCAACAAATCCATTTTAATCCAATCCACTCCAATCCAATCCAAGCCAAGCCAATCGAAGACAATCCAATCGAATCTAATCCAATGCCCCTCGCGAGAGAGTGTTCGGTATCGGAGAGGAGAGGGGCGAGCGGCGGAGAGCGCAGCTGGTGCGGCGAGGAGAATGGGGGAGGGGCGGACGCCGACAACAACGCCAACACCGGATGCAGGGACAAGGCGAGTGAATCAGATGCAGTCGCATCTAAAACGAATATTCTGCCGCCGGACGCGCGGATCACCGTTGAAAGAGCGGATGCGCGGCAGCCGCGCCACGGCCGGTCTCCTTTCGAACACCAACTGCCTCAAGAATACAGATATCCTGTGGCCGGTCGCTTGCCGTGCTTCGGCTGAACACCGCTTCCCGAAGGAAAAACGGATGCCCTAAAGTCTTACTCCTGCCGATTTCTTTGCCAACATCGGCAGCCGAAAGGCAACTGAATATCTGACAGCCGGGCAGCTGCCGTTGTGCGTCTGACCACGGGCGGCCGGAGAAATACCGAAGCGCTGGTTGCCGAATGTTGGCTGTTCATCGTATGATCAGGGGCTGCCAGAACCTGGATGCTGGCCGGACATGCCAGAAAGCGGCCATAGACGGGCCGGTCTTGGGACACACTTTCTGTGCCGCCTGGGTTAGTAGACTCTTTTGTGGAGTAGCCGAGGCACTCCAGATATGAGTAGCATCCTGTTTTTTTAGTTGTTTTGTTGAAGTGCGCAAAAGTTTTACTTTTGAATTTTTGCGTAGAAGAATTTCAAGCCAGAACACCGACGGCTAAATAAAATTTCCCTACATACTTGAGTGTTGCAACAGAAGAGTCCCGTTTTATTATTTTCACAAATATGACCAAGAGGTGTCTGCAAATCTTGTTTCAGATCAGCAAATTCAGGACACTTCCGAAAAGTAAACGTTGGCCACTGTGGATTAGTTTCTAAGGCAATGTGCTGGTTACCCAAGGAGGCGGCCTTGTATACTGTCCACGGTGGGTCCTCTAATGTTGAGGCGAAAAGCGAAAACGGCGACAAATCAAGATTTTGGTGCAAGTTAACGATCCCCAGGGGGTTGAAATTAATCTGTAGCTCTCTACTACTGCACGGTGGAGCTTCGGCGAGTGAAGCCACACACATAAATAAACTTCATAATGAAAGCAATTTTATGATGATGATGATGGTTGGGGTTTTTTGGCGCAAGGCCAGCTGGGGCAAAAGCGCCAACCAAAATTATACAAGAGAAAACAGTGGCTACTAAAATGTATAAGCCAGAATAACAGTAAAATCAAATAAGACCAATGGAGATGGCTGGTGTATAGGGCCATTGTTGATTACGCATGCTCGGATATGAGGTTTAAAAAGTTAACATCAGACAACTATTTAAAAACGCGTTGCACAGAGACGATGGCATTGTCATCCAAAAACAAGGAAGGGTTTAGCGGAATGTGTTGTCTGTATAGTTCTTTGAAGTGTCTGTGTCTTGTTGTATCGAGTGCCTTGCATGTAATTAAGATGTGGACTACGGATGGGCCCTCCCCACAAATGCTACACATCGGTCTTGGAGAGCCAGTGAGTAGGTGTGAGTTTGTTACATGTGTATGGCCTATCCGCAACCTAGCTAAGGTAACTTCAATGTGTCTGTTGTGCGAGTCAGTAGTGTATGCTCCCAAGTGTGGTTTTATTACGTGTAACTTGTTATCTGCCTGTGCACTCCAGTGTGTTTGCCATGCGTTGCGAAGTAGGTGTCTAATGTGTGGCTTCATGTCTGTGTACGGCACTGTTGCTATGTTCACTGTATTCAAGAGTGTACCAGCAGTGGCCATTTGATCTGCGGTTTCATTCCCGGCTATTCCGCAGTGGCCAGGAACCCAACATATTGTTATTCCAAGACTTGGGGCGTATGCCGACATAAGGGCCTTAAAAACAAGATGGATTACATACTTTTTTGACCATTTTCTTGACAAAAGTGCACGTACAGCACTAAGAAAATCTGTAAACACTATGGACTTTGAAATTTGATGTTGAACGATGTGATGTAAAACAAGTAAAATGCCGTGTGCTTCAGCCGTAAAAATACTGTTGTGGGAGTTCATTCTTTTACACACGTTGAGGTTCGGCCCATGCACAGCACAAGACACAGCCGTAGCTGTCTTTGATGCGTCGCAGTAATACTCTGTGCATTGATACTTCTCCTTCAGGAAGAGAAAATGCTGGATAATGGCTACCCTTGGTGCCCTATTTTTGTCAAATTGCAGAAAGTTCAAGTAACAACAAACTGCGCGGAGTTGCCACGGCGCAATAGAATCAGTAATGGGTGTGTTGCGGATGTGTGAAAATGACACACCCAGCTCAGATGCTTCTGCTCTCACTCTGAGAGGGAATGGCATGAAAATAGATGGGCGATTTGCAAAGAGCTGCTCTTATGATGCATCATGAATGGTTGAATTAAAAGGATGATTTGTCATAGACGTGATTTTAGAAGCATACAACAAGTTAGTGTATGTCCTCTGGTAATACAGGGACCATTTGTGACACTCTGCATAGAGGCTTTCAACGGGGCTAGTGCGAAAGGCGCCACAGGCAAGACGAATCCCGAAATTAAGCACCGGGTCAAGCATTTAGCACCGCCTTCATCGCGGATCCATAAACAACACTGCCACAATCCAAGCGAGATCCTACCACTGCAGCATAAAGCCGCAGGAGGAGCTGCTTGTCAGCACCAAAAGATTGGTGTGACAGGTCTTTATGAATGTTCATTGTTTTTAGGCATTTGTGTTTGAGGTATTTCAAGTGAGGGATAAATGTAAGTTCACTGTCGAATATTAATCCCAAAAACTTCTGTTCCCCTCAGACAGGGATTACTACACCATTAATAGAGATATCAGGGTCCGCATGAATTCCGCGCTTCTGGGAGAACACAACACAAGTACTTTTTAGAGAGTTCAGTTTAAAACCGTTTGTGTACGCCCAGCCAGCAAGTTTGTTAACCCCAAGCTGGACTTGGCATTCACAAATTGAGAAGTTACACGACTTAAAAGATATTTGTACGTCATCTACATATACAGATCAGGAAATGGTTGGTGGCAATGCCTTCCGGAGCGAGTTTATCTTAACAATGAATAGTGTTCAGCTCAGGACACCGCATTGAGGAACGCCATTTTCCTGCACATATACATTGGAAAGTGCACTGCCAACCCTCACTCAAAGGGTCCTTTCCGACATGTCTCTAGCGAGGGTGTTCAGCATGTGTCCGGATACACCAAACGACTTGAGGTCACTCAAGATGCCATACCGCCAGGCAGTGTCATAGGCCTTTTAAATATCAAAGAAGACTGTAATGCAAAACTGATTATGGATAAAGGCATCTTTTACATACGATTCCAACGCAACCAGTTGATCGTTGGTTGATCTCCCAGCCCTGAAGCCAGCCTGGCAGCTGTCGAGACGACCATTGTACTCTAAGAAGTACATGAGTCTGCTATTAATTATCTTTTCGAACAGCTTACACAGGCAGCTTGTGAGGGCGATAAGACGATAACTTGCGGGAGAGGAAGGGTCCTTAACCTCTTTCAGAAAGGCCACTACGATGGCCTACCTCCATGACCCTGGGAGGTGCCCCAAAAGAAACATTTTGTTTTAGATGTGAAGGAGGGTTTCAGTTTGTCTGTGTGCAAGTGATGAATCATAGTGTATGTAATGTTGTGTGCGCCTGGAGCTGAAAGTTTACAAGTACTAAATGCGATCTTCAGCTCATGCAGTGAGAATGGGGTGTTATAAGATGAGGTCGACTTATTACTGTCTCGCAAGGACTTCTTCTCACAGGATGTTTTGTGTTTTATGAAAGTGTTGGTGTAGTTCGCTGAACTGGACACATGTTGGAAGTGTTGTGCGAGTGTGTTAGCCTGGTCTTCCAGTGTGTCCCCTGTTGTACTAACCACGGGCAGGCTTTGTGTCTGTTGTCCTTTTAGTTTACATATTCGTGTCCATACTTTTCGCGTGTCAGTGTATGAGTTGATGGAAGTGAGGAAGGTGCGCCAACTCTCCCTTTTCGCCTCACGACGCACTCGCTTCCCAAAAGCCTTTGCCCGTTTAAAAGAAATGACATTATCTGACGTGGGGTACCGGTGAAGGACACCCCACGCCTTGTTCTGGGCCTCTCGCGCCCGCCTACAGTCCTCATTCCACCACGGCCTCCTTTGGTTGCGCGGAGCGCAGGAGGCGTGGGGAATAGACTTTTCGGCAGAGTCGAGGATGTGCGCCGTGATGAGTTGGGATGCTTCCTCCACGTGTAGGTGTTCTATAGTTGTGTGGTGTAGTTTAGATGTTTCTGCGAATATACTCCAGTTTGCTTTTGATTCTTTAAACCTGTTATGGGAAGATGGACTGCACGGGCTTCACCTGTATATGTTAGGGAAGTGGTCACTACCATACGGGTCAGTGCCCACGCCCCACGCAAGAAATGGAAAGAGAATTGCAGAACCAATAGCCAAGTCGAGATGTGAGTATGTATTATATCCTAAGTTATGGTATGTAGGCTGCCTTTTGTTGAAAATGCATGCTCCTGAACATGTAAGAAATTTCTCTATCAGGCGACCTCGGGCATTCGTTCTGGAGGAGCCCCAAAGAGACTTGTGTGCATTAAGGTCATTAGTTAGGATGTACGGTTCGGGCACCTGGTCGACCAGCGCCTCGAAGTCAGAGCTCGAAAGTGCATAATCAGGACGAATGTAAATTGAGCATACCGTTATCAACGTATTAAAAATTATTCTGCGTATTGCTTCAGCCTCAAGGACGGTGTTGAGAGCGGTAGGGTGGCATGCTAGGGATTTCCGGGCTATTATGGCTACACCGCCCGAAAAGTGCGTGCAGCCAACCCTATCCTTTCTGAATACCTTGTACCTATTTAAGAAATTTGTGTGATTTGGATTTAAATTCGTCTCCTGAAGACACATCACACTTGGCTGGTTCGAATGCAATATCTCATGGACATCATCAAGATTTTTAATTAGGCCTCTACAGTTTTATTGAGTAATATTTTCTCTTCCCAATATGGAGATTTAGAAGCTACTGAAGTGTGTGTGTGTGTGTGTGTGTGTGTGTGTGTGTTCATGTGTCTTTCGGGGCAGTAACTCTAGGATTTGGCTTTTTCGGCCTTTCTGCTGGCTTGGGCGTCGGAGGCCGCTCCTTGCGGTGCGTTGCAGACAAGAACGGCGCGACGTCCATCTCGTCCTCAGATGTTCGGGTGGTGCACGTCGAACCCGGCCCCACGGACTTGGCCGCCTTTCGGGAGCCCTTCGTTTGAGCCGCCACCATCTGGGGCGCCAGAGGTGGCACGGGCGGTGCGGTGGCGGTAGGAGCCTGTGCGGGGCCCGTGGTGTCCATCACCTCGGTACCCTTTAACGCACTGGAGGACGAGAAGGCGGAGGCGGTAGCGGCACCGGTCTCAACAGAAGTGGTTTGCACCACAACCGCTGTTGCCTTCGCAAGCGGTGTGGTGCCGGGTTTGGCTGCGTGAGGCAACCCAGCGGGGGGCGGGTGCGGGGCCAGGTCAGACTCGCTGAACCGGGTCCCTGTGGACACTAGACGCCGCTCCACCCCCCGGCGAGCCGCGTCAGCGTGCCTCCCAAGGGGGAAAGAGGCGAACCTCTTTCGCGCTTCCGGGAAGGTGATGCTCGCAGTTACCGAGATGTTGGTTATCTTTTTTTCCATTCAGAACTTATCATACTTGCGGGAGTACGCTGCATGCGGCCCGCCGCAGTTCACACAAGACAGGGTATCGGATGGACAATTGTCGCTTGGATGATCATGCGCCGCGCATTTCGCACACGTCATTCGGCCACGGCAAGAGTTTGTACCATGCGCAAACCGCTGGCACTTAAAAAAGCACCGCGGGTTCGGGATGTACGGACGGATGGAGCAACGGATAAACCCTGCATTTATGTGTTGTGGGAGAACTGCGCGGTCAAAAGTCAATATATTGTGCTTGGTGGGAATCTCCCTGTCGTCTCTGCGGAGAGTGATCCGGCTCACGGCAGTGACGCCCTGATCCTTCAAGCCGGCCAGGAGATCCGCATCCGTTTCGTTCAGGAGATCTGTCTCGGATATCACACCCTGCGAGCTGTTGAGGCTCCGATGGGGTGTGACCCTGATGTCGAGATCAGCCAGTCTAGTCTGAGCTAGAAGCTTTGCAGACTGCTGCTTGTCATTTATTTCGATTAGGACTTCACCAGACCTTTGTTTTTCGCACTTATACGATTTTCCTATTACGGCTTCAAGATACTTGGCGATCAAGAAGACTGACTGAGATGCAAGAGGGTGGGTTGGATTGGGGGACTCCATGACAAGAAATCAAGAGTAATGATCTTCTTCAGGAAACCTCAAAGATTGCAATGGGGGAAACGATACTTCGGTGTGGCCCCTTTTAGGGGGCCGATCACGGTTGGGGGGGGGGGGGGGGTTGAAAAAACCATACAGCATAGTATAAAAGCAGGGAGACGGGGGTACTTTCTTCTTTGGCCTTACCCTGGTAGTCAAAGAAGTCCCGGAGCTCCCTGTCTGGTAGACAGGCAGGGAGCCCATCAGCCGGAGCTTGACCAAGGCTCCGACGTCCACCGTTTACGGCTTCTCCCCTTCACCTTTAAACACCTCGCCATGGTTGGACACAGCTTATGTTTGGGAGGTCGGGGTCCGCGGTGTCGCTGCTCACCATCACCATGAATACTCAAGGTGCCCCGTGAAGGGTGAAAGCAATTTTAGGCGCTAGAAATGCACTAAAAAATTGAATGAATGCAACTAAGAGCCAGCGGAGAACGTGATACTGAAAATAGACTCAAAACTACTAGGTAAAAATGTTTGTATCCTTCAGAATCCGTGAGAACTGATTTTTCCTCTCGCGCGAATATAAAACCGAGCCCGATGCGACGCTTCCCTAGGCCTTTAGAAGCCCTCAACAAAGCATGTCTTTACGCCCCTCACACCCCCTGCAAATGATTTTTGGATTAACTTCTGCATCTTTCCGTGCGTAAATAAGACGAAACTTTAGCGAAACACGTGGACGAGCCAGGCGGTACCAATCAACAAAACATTCCAAAGCAAAACATGCGACCTTAAAATCACCAGAGATTCAGAAATATTTGAAGTGTGCCGTATTAGCAAGGAGGCTGCAAGATATGCCAGCGTTCCTTAACTGCACCGCAGATGAAGAAATTCGATCACTTCAACCAGAATTGGGCACGTTTGAAACTGTGAAGAAGCACGCACTTTTATTCCGCGAAATTGTTCCTGTATGTTTTTCTTTGCAATAGTGAGGTAATATCCGTCTGCTGTACCGTCCGCCTTCCTTGCAGGTGGTCTCTTCTTTGTGCACGGGAAAATGTGTATGTTAATCTATTGCGAGCTTGCCTACCTGTCAGTTCTAATCTGGCCTTGGGTTATTACTGTCGACGTGATTACGTCTGCTCGCTTTAACAGACAACATAATTGGCTGTTGTTTTTTTTTGTTGTGAAACAACATCGGCATTTAGACGCTGTGATTTATATGTTACCCCGTTAGGCCGCCTGCCCATCACTGCACTTGTTACAAACTACTATATACAACGCATACAAGGAGAGAAGGGGAGCGACGACAAACTGCCTGACTGGTCGGTGCATCCCTTCGACTTGAGGTTTGCCGACCAACTGAGTGCAGCAACCACTGCCGCTGCCGGCCCTCCACTCCACGTCCATTCTCTACACAAGCTGTATCATTTCCTGTTCTTCTGGAGCTCGTCGTCTATCAATCAACGGCGTACATTTTGGGCGGCAAGTCCCATACCTTTCTCAAACAATAATTACACTACTGAGAAAAAGTGCTTTCTACCTAGCGGGGCAGCAAAAACGCCCTCGACACTGACGTGCCGTGAGGGATTTACCGCCGTGTGGCCGTATTCTTTGGCGTGCTCCTAAAACGAGAAGACTGTGGGTGGCAGAATGCAATACTTTTGCCTGTCGTTGCGCGCGGAAGATATGTGGCCAAGTGAAATAAGGAGGATGGGCAACTGGTGATTCCTGCGAAAGGAAAGGAAAGAAAGGGCAGCAAATGTCTCGAAATTTTGTCTACTCAACACGTCCACCGCACAACTTCTCGATGACCACGTGGCATGTTAGAACGAAATAAAACGATCTAAGGCACAGCTCTACCACAACATACTTATTCGGAAAACTACTTCCGGTGATGTATGAAGACTTGCTGCAAATGTACGAATGTAAATCACGGGCCACTCCGTCTAACGACGACGATGGTTCAACGCAAAGCTCTCTCGTGACGGATTATCGTTGGCTATGCACTCCGGGTTGCAGAATTTTTCTGTGTACTTTTGCACGTCCGCGCACTCTCCGACAACTCCAAACTGCTTCGACCATGTCGAAATAGAGCGATCGGATATACTCCGGCTTAATAACAAACAAAATACAGGATCGATTAGTCACCGGAAGCGCAATTTTTTCAACTCCACCCGCTTTCGCGCTACAGGCGCCTTCAGTGCGAACACTAAAGTTAACAAGACTTTTGGCAGCGGATCTGTTCAACTTTGAGTTTCCGCATAGCCGGGTGCCGCACAAAATTGGGCGGAGTGAAGTGGAGAGGAGGGAAATTCTAGGTCAAGAAGTGTGAGAGTGTGGTGTGGTCTGGCCTTGCAGGCGTGCGACGCGTAGGCGCGGGTATCAGGAGGAAGAGGAAGGTATTACGGCATATTTACAGAGCAACAAAAGGCGAAAAAGACGAACCACATTTTAAACCAACGGACAAGGGTGAAAGTTCTGTAGGGAGAGTGTGATTGGGAGAGAAACAAACGTTCTCAGAGAGTCGGTTGGCGACGCTCAGTAGGCCTGTGGGGAGTCGTCGTAAGTACATTCTGCGACAGAGTGCGCGGCGGCGATCGCTAGTTAGGGTCACTCGGTTCTAACCTAGCGGGCTCTCGAACGAAGGGATGGAAGTACTCCGACACAGGCGCAGCGTTTATCCCTAGAGTATAATTATTCGACAAAATAAAGCCGTTCCACTCAACGTAAAAGCTATCGGAAGTGCAGAGCAGTGATTCGTCCTAATGGGCTGTAGCGCCGTTATCCGCTCACTGCTACTACCCAATGCAATTCAAATTTGCCGGCTTTGCAGTGCTCGCGCGCCCCCTGCCTAAAACAGCCCAGGGCGAGTTCTGTTCTTTTTGTTTATATTATAGCTTCTATAGCTTCTGGCGCCATTTTTAAGAAATGAACCGGCAACAGTTACGCAAGGTTCCACTAGATAGGTTCCACGTTCTCCTTGCAACGCACGTCGAGTAGGGAAACGCGGTTCTATAGACGTTGAAGTAGGGCCCCTCGATTAACGCGCGTCTTTGCCGTACGTCAGCGTTCGCATCAAGACACCCGGTTTGAAGGAATGGAACGCGGGAAATTTAAAATGAATTGAGCAAACCTTTGGCGTCTTTACCTTCGGAGGAGCGCGACGCAAGAGGAACAACATGAGAGGTGAGCGGGATAGCGAAGGGAGGCATTTACTTCGCAAAAGCCGATAAAGACTATCGTCTTTTGACAGCATTTGCAACGAAAGGAGCAGATGCGCGGTCATTTTTTCTTTGTAATTGTACGTGGTACCTGGTGTTGCTGTCCGAGATGGGCAGTAAAGAACAAAAAAAGACGCACTACGAAAGGTTCGCCGGGCTCTACTTGGGTTCCTTATTTCGCTGCACCGGCTGATTTTGGTAGTCGATCGACATCGAGCGTTAAAGTGAGGTACGACGACAAGTCGAGCGCCTAAGGTGCTTTGCACATAATATAGCTCGACGGTTACAGGGAACAAGGGAAAGGGACGACGAGTCAGCTCCTTGCTGTCGTTCCTCCACCTTGCGTCCTGTGTCCTTCGCGCTGTTTTTTTTTTTGAAATGCTCAGTCCCAACCAACCAGCCAGACTGAACGTCCTTCTACGCCACAATACCACTCCGTAAGGCTAGGTAACACTGAACTCGTGGTGATAACACTGCCGCGATGAGGGCGAATGCTCTACTTCTTGTGTCAATTCGCAGGAACACGTGTTTGTCGGGTGTTCGCACGTGCGCCGATGCCTGCATCGCCTTTTCTCGCACCGCAATGTGCTTTCAGTACACATGAAGGCAGGCTCGTGTGGTTAGAACGCATCTAGTGGCATCTAAGCTGGGCATCGGTATTTTCTCCCCTAAAACCCCCACCGCATCACCCCGCACCAATACAGCCACGGGAACCGAAGACGAGCTATGCAGAGGAACTTATGAACAAGTTTCATTCACCGGTGAGCTCAGACTCTTCATGAGCGGCGTGCCCATCATCGACCACGCCGGCACAGCCTGCTAGGCCTAATAGGTGCTTCGGTGAACCCGCGTTGCTGTGGTAATGGTAGCGTGCCGCTTTGATGACCACCCGAGTAGGCCAAGTCATGAAGGTCGTGGTCAAAGCGGAAGACCTCTCTCCTGACGATTTTCACGAGGACGACTAGCAGCACATCCATCGCGCCTACCAAGAAAACATAAAATAAACAAGAGCGATCAAGCCCCCAGCAATCACCAGCTCATGCAGAAGCCGAAAATTCCTGGAGCAAAACAGCGAATTCAGCAGCGAGCCAACCTATCGGAAGGAGACTACAAAATCGTCTTCCGCCCAAGCGGCGGATTATATCTGAAAGCGTCCAGCAGCGTAATGATGAGAAATGCGGGCTACGTAGCCGCCGCAGTTCCTTACATAAGTGGTGAGCAGGTGGGCACAAAGCCGACCTCGAACTACTTCGTCGTTAGTACACGCTCCAAAGATCGAGCGGTTGTGTTCTCCTCCGTCAGGTTTATCCGCATTAAGCACCAAACCTTCGAACTGTTGAGTCGCGTCGCCACTCCGTCGCCCACAGTGACCAGCATCGTGTTCACTATTCCCGAGGACGAATCTCCGGACGACATCACGACAGATTTCAAATGTCACAACCCTGACTTCAACATTCTAAGTGCAAGGAGGATGGGTCTTCGAAATCCATGCAAATTCTTTTTCAAGGCATCATGGTGCCATACTGGGTCTGATACTGACGAACGACTCAACGCTCTTACCCTTTCCGCAAGAACGTAGAGCCCTCCTCACACTGCTGGAAAGTAGGCCACCGACCAGACGTGTGTTCAGCAGCAGAGACCCTCTGCCACATCTGCGGCATAGTCAACCCTAGCGACGGACATTCTTGCACCAGCAAGTGTGTGATCTGCAATGGACAGCATCTGACCGGAGCAGCAGACTGCCCACGTAGATTCCCACCTCGACAGAGACTCCCACCATCGTCGCAAGACGGAAGACAGCAACAGTGATAAGTACACCAATCGAGGTCAACGCAGCAGTTGAAGTCGACCCTGAAAACCCACTAGAATGGCCAGATAGCCAGCGCGAGATACAGGTTGTTCAAAATCTCGATCTTCTTGTGGCAGTTGGGCCAAATCAAAGTCGCTACTGCGAAGACAATCGAGATCGCCCTGAGACAACTACCGCAGGCGACTAACATCCAAGGGGAGGTACACGACGTCGCCGCTATCGTGAGCAGTAAATGCCGACAAACAGGTGAGTTTGAGCAGCGGGGCGTCCAACCGCTCCTCTAACATCTGTCCTACTCCAGAGACAACCCAAATCCCCGCAGAGTTTTGGCTGGACTTGCTAGTCATAAAACAGAAGTAGAATTTCTTACTCAGTCCATCACGAACCTGTTAAAAGATAATCAAGTCCTGCGGGGCGAAAATAAAGCCCCAATGAACAACTGACCATACCAGCAAATTCCTCTATTACAGACAATAATTCACCTTCCATAGAGAAACGTGCTGCGGGAACCGCTCTCCCTCCAGAAGTTGAAGATAACCTCCGTTACAATGCACGCACCATTCATAGCAATCTGGGAGTGTAAAATAATATCCAGTAGTCTATGGTAATACCACTCTCGCACTAATATCTCTCGCACATGTTTCATGTGTTGCCACCAAGGAGCGCCCTTCCCCTGACACTTTATCCAGGCGCTGTTCCCTTCTCCGCTAATTCAAACCATGCGACATGTGCGCGGGAGGTTCAAACACGATATGCAACGTGCTCGCTGTTCCCTTATGCTGGGCTGATCTGAACCACGTGACATTTGCGCGGCAGGTTGAAACACGATTTCAAACATGCTGGCCGCCGGCGGCGGCGCACTGAGAGGCAGCAGCCGATTAGCGCACGCCGCCGTACGTTTGCTCGTCACGCGAACAATTCCTGAGACGCAGCAGAAATGCGCCGTGACCGAAAAGACCAGTTCGGGCTTCGTACAAATTTCATATTAGGGAGTGTAGTAAACGTCCGTGCATTTTTTAACGCCCAGCCGTGCTTCTGTTTCTTTTTCGCAATCATCTCATAACCGCCTTGCCGCCGTTAGCTGCCGACTGCGTAACTTGCCAAAGGGGCATCGGTAGAGGCAAGGGGGAAATTATTTGTGAAAGAGGTGTCAGCTGTGGTGAGGAGGAGTCCCGGAGCGGCGCCGAGTAAATCGATGACACCGGAATGAAAACTGGGGGGGGGGGTTAGACATATACTGCTTCGCAGTAAAAAGAATGGACCTGTTGGAGGAAATACAACTACACTACCTAAGCATTTTACCGACTCTGGAATAGCCACCATAATAGTCAACAGCGTCCAAGTGACACTCTCCTAGATCTTATCTTTGCACTACATACGGGATTCGAAGAGTGGAACGTTATTGGTCACACCCTCAGCAGTGATCACTTTGTTATCTAGACAGTAATAAAGCGCTAAAAATCACAGGCACCACAAGTCGAGTGAAACGAATTCCGATTTTTTCGTAACACCAATTGAGATGCCGCTCCAATATCAAGCAACACTTGGACAGAACCACTCTTGAGGAACATAAAACAGAATGAAAGGCTACGAACCCGCCTTATATCCTTGACTCTTTCAAACTACGCCAAGAAGCTGCTGATACAACGCATTCACTACCACCAACTCCCCAAACACGAAACGATAACGCAATACACCCACCCCTATGCGACGCATTTACTCGAGTCCCCCTCGCGGGGAGATGGGCCCCTTTTTTGCTGATTTCCGGAACTCTAAGACGGGTCTCAGGCTGTGCCAGACACCACAGCAGGGAGGACGGTGTAACCGCTGGGGCGTACCTGCACTGGATTTCAGCCCTGTACGTTATGACAATACGCCTCGAGCGCTGCCTGTAGGGGCGCCACTGAAATCCCCCTAGCGGCCCGTTTCGAAAGCAGCCGCGGGAGCCTCCGTCCCGCTCCGGACTGTCGCCGCTGCTTTTGGGGCATGGTCACAACTGAGATTTCCCGTTTGTGAGGGTTGGAAATCCATGTTTATGTGTAGCAGTCACTCTGATCGCAAATGGGTGTGTTTACGAGAGTGTAAATATTTCTGACGCCTTAGTGTGGTGCATTCAGCATGCACTAGCGCCAAGTGTGTTTCACATGCCAGAGTCACGGAACCGGCATATGCATGGAGGTGGTTGTAGTTACACTGCCCTGAAATTTACTAACAGTGTCTCTGTAACCAGCGTTTCCTCAGATGTTCATGCTACGGCCACACACTACGATGTGAATTGGTTTTGTGCGCCTACATAATCTAGCGGAGCACTCATACCTGAAACAACGGTAGTTACGTTTGCCAATATCATACTTCATATATTGATCACAACCATTTAAAGCCAGTGTGTCTTAATTTCGCCAACATTCAACGAACGTACGTTGGATAATGCAGAATCATACTTAGGAATCAGCACACGAAAAGGTTCGTTTTGCCGGGAGGTGAGCGCCCGTAAACATTCATCTGCTACATATATCCTCCGCGATCAGCGCGGAGACTGGCTTAGAATGTAACCTACGTCCACGATTAAAAGAGTCTTCGAAACATCGTCATATGGCGCAGGGAGCCTGCAGAATCAAGCACAAATGCAAATCAGAGGGGCTTATCAGATTCCACACTCTTGCAAGGACACGTTTCATCGCTTGTGAACTGCCTATCCTGTAGACTTCCAAAAATGTGTCTGCCAAACGATCAGCTGCTCGTCGAAGTCGAAAAACACAAGGAAAGTGAACGCGAGATTTGTGTGTGTGATAACTAAAACGTTCATTGCTTGATTTCGCTCAGAATTTGTACACTTACAGCGTTGTCCCTCTCTACCCCCGGCTATGTCTCGCGAAACAGCAGTGCATTTCGCGTCTTGTTGGTCTGGTGAGTCCTACCTGGCTTAAGTTTCGACGAACGTCTTAAGCATAACGGAAGCTGCACTGGTTTTTTTTATTCCCGTTAGAGCTATTCTGTTTCTTTCGGACTTGCACAGCATTTATGTTTCCGCGGTTTCATAACTTTCCTTGGTTCTTGATATAAGCCGCGAGTGGGCTCATATTTAACGAAACACAGCCTTGGAATATACTTAACATTTTCGCATGGTTTCTATTCCTATAAAAGGCATAAGTTATTCTCCTGGATTGGCTAATCACACCCCCAAAATATTTTTTTGCGAAGTATATATTCGAAACGAAGCAGCATTCATTGTCCGCGCAAAATTAACCAACTTCTCACTGTGCCAGTATCAGCTCTAAACAAAGCGACAGTAGAGTTCACTTGTGCGTGATGTTTTCGGAGGTGGCAGTGGTGATATGCTGCTGCCGTCGCCGACGCCCGGAAGAACGGTGACGAAGCGCGCAGAACCGCGTTCCCGGGCAGCTCTTATTGGCGTTCGAGTGCTCCACGAAGAGCCACCTGCTTTTTAAGTGACCTAAACGTACTCTTGGCTTATAGACGTCAACATAACAAGTTTTATATGGCGCGGAAATGCTGCAAGAAGCGAAACAGGACCGAAACACTGCACGAGCCCCCATCAGTCACACAGGGCGGATCCAGTAAACGCCGCGAAGAAGCGGCGGCAGGCGGCGCAGCGATCGCGAAGCTCGAGGCGTATAGCTTAAAAAGTAGATCGTGCTTGGTTCTGAGGGAGCATACCGTGCGTCGGTTCTCTGACCAGCCACTTATGTTGCCATAGCTGTGACGCTCAGCGGCTTATTTTCCGGTTCATCTGATATCCCCGGGCAATCACAGCTCGGATACCCGCCACTTCATCTTACGGCTTGTGCAGCAAGGCGAGTGTACCTGCCTGTCCTGTGGCTTGAAGGGCGGACTCTGTTGCCCCTATCCGTGTAGCCGGATTGTCGCCTGTAGAAGTCACCGATGCAGGGAGAGTAGCGAGGCCCACCGTGAGCTTTTGTTGCGGTTCATCCACTGATGAAGCAGGTTTATCTGACCTGATCCGCTGGTCTCCTTCTACAATATTGTCGCTCAGTGAGGTCCCGTCACTGCTGGCAGTTCCTCCCCTAGACCAACGGTGCGCAAACCCGACCCCACTCGCCCGGCTAGTGCCTCACCGATCATGGCTGCCTGACCCAGAGGGCTGGCCGGCCAAATCTGCTGCCCTTGGCTGGGCAGCCCAGATGCCGCCAATAGCCCTCGACGCGGGAAAAACAGTGCTGCCCGCAGTCGCCCCCTAGGGGAAGCTTCCGCCAGTGCGCCAGATATAGGTAACCTGGTCAGCTGGTAAGAGGTGAAAATCTTACTCAGTCCCCCAATTTCGCTGTCCATTTCTAGTCATATTTTGTACGTCATAGCAATAACCATGCAGATTAATTTATGAGGCTCTCTTTTGAAGACGACAGAAACTGCCGCAGTAACCAGGCGCGGTTTTGGCCTGAGCCCTCATCGGCTGCCTCGAACAACCTTTGCCTCTTTCGGGGAGGGCTGACTTACAGATCAAGATAAGGGTAGCAACGTCAGTCAGCAGACTAGTGCGCGGTTTCACGACAACTACAGCTTGGCCGGACGACGTTCTCGTTTCGCTGTCATTACTAGAGTTACACTTCGGCAAACTTTAAAAGTCGCTTCAGTTCACGCGTTTTTTTTTGTGCGTTCAGCCTGCATCTGTGAATGCCCTGACATGCTGGGCTTTGGCAAATAGCACGTCCCTGAAAAAGAAACATGCAGAGACGGACCCCTCACTGTCGATGATTCGGAGCCATACACACCCCACACCAGTCACTTCTTCCCCGCGGAGATCTGATGCTGCCTGGATGTCTTTCCCACAGGAACACCAACGCATACTCTGCCTTGTGGGCTGACAGGAGCCGCCGTGCTTCGTCATCGTCCTTGCTTGTGCTCGACTTCCTTCGTCTAATACTCTCGAAATCACCTTTGGGCCGGTACGAATGTCAGCACTTCGTTACCTGAAGCACAGGTGACGTCCACGACACTGTCGAGCTGCGCCATAAGGATTGGTTCATGGTAGAAGCTGTGCTGTTGTCGCGGTGAAGGGGTGTGAAGTACCCGGGGGGGAGGCGAGAGAGGTATACGGGGAAGAAAAAATTACGCCCCCCTCCCCTCGCGGTAACCCTGGTGTGATGCGACGCTGAAGGGGGTTCTATTGTACGTTTCCGTTGGGTCGATTGCTCTAATTGCGCGAGCAATTGCCGGATAATGCGAGAGAGAGAGAAAGACAGAGCAAGTGTAGCGCGGACTACCGTCGACTGAGAGACCGGCCGTAGCGCGGCACTCCGTTTATATGCGCAGCGCGCCGAAGGATAGGAGACCGTGGAGAGATAGGGCGCTGCACATGCCCACAGCGCGCTGGCGCCACGCGCACCGCCGCCAACCGGCGAAGTGAAATAGCGCACCGCACTGCACGCGCCACAGATTTTGGGGAAGAGGGCACGCTATCACAGCGAGAGGAGAGGGGGTGAGCGGAGGAGAGACGCAGCTTTGCGGATGCGGACAATGACGATGCAAGAAAGACAGGGCCGCCGGCAAGAGATGCTCCTCTGAGCGTCGCATCAAAAGTCTATGTATAGATTATGCAAGTATTACAGTATATAAGTATTGAGGCAGCAATCTATAGGCTCTCACGCCTATAAGCCATGGACACTAAAATTTTGCCGCGACTGAAGCGGCGCCTCTCGCCGCCGCTTAGCAACTTTGGGTTGGTGGATGTCGCCACCGGCCGTTCAGGGCACGCGTGAAAACACGCGCGCGGCGTTCGGTTCGACGCTCGGTGGCAGAGAATTTTTTAAGAAACATAGTTAAAAAAGCAAGTTACAGGGTACGAAAAGATCAAAGTGCTCCACGAAAGAATTTGTGGCAGCGCCGCCATTGCTGCGTGAAGGACTGCTACATTCGCGAAGGGCTCTCTAGCATCGTTATGTACAGTTTTCCCGGGCGGTCGTGGGAGACGGAGTGTCGCAAGAAATGAATTTCGGCAGTACTAAGAGTCAAGTAAGTAAGAAAGCCATGACATTTCTTTTCACTAGAAAGAGTGAAATTTTTAGTACGATTACAGTTTATGTGAAGCGCAGACGCGAAGGGCCGTAAAAATAAAACGTTTGCTTTCAGCGTTTTATATGCATCGCAGACAGCCATATTACTGAGTTGCATTCCGTAGTATTTGCAAAACACAATGCACTCCGACTTCCGCCACTATTGTTTTATTAGCAGTACCTTTTTGTTCAGCGAAATTCACGGCACCGAATGAACGCCAAAAGGCGGCACAAGAGTATGCTCACAGTACTTCGCGGTTGGTGGCGAAGGCAATGTCAAGACGCATCCCGCCTACTTCCCTACTTTGTTCCCCGAAGTGCACAGAGTTCGGCCACTCATTCCAAACGAGAGCCTGTTCAGATATCAAAGGCAAGGTAGAATCACACGCGGTATTTGACCCCTTTATTGTGTTTTGCGTATTCGGGGAGTTCAGGTTATTATTTTTTAAGCAGGGGAGGAGCAGCAGCAGAAAATACTCATATGGAGAATCCTGAATGGCCTGAACAAATTGTATCACAATTAGCCGCTAAGACGAATTTACATTACTCACAAGAAGGTAGACGAAATAAAACGGAATCTTCGTAAAGTCAAATTCATAGCTCCGCTGTACCAGCAGATTTTACTCTGGTTGAAACTCGGTTTATTTGTAATAGGCTAATAACGTTTAGAATGCGTCGTTATTCAGTTACAACACCAACCGAGCTGAATAAGGGCCATAGAAAAAGTAACTGTAGCGTGGTTGCGCGAACAAAAAAAAACAACACAAACACGCACCTGTCTTGCAGCGCCGTTGTCTACTTTGGAGTTGCTTTATTTGGCCGTGATACACGAAAAAATTGGTACTTACCTGAAAAGAAGCGCTGTAGATACGCTTCCATTGCTGAGACTGAAACTTAGGAACGATGTCTGTACCATCAATTTCTTTCACAACGTTCACGTGCCCCGAAATGTACAATCTCTCACTTCTCAAGCACGCGAGGCCCGTAACTGTGCTGCAATGACACTTTAAATGGCACAGAAGCACTGGATGGAAGGAGCAATGGGACACGGCTGAGAGCACTGGTGTATAAGCGGGAACTGAGACTGAGGGTGAAGTAGTGTCGTGGGCTCGATTAGCAAGCCCGGCCATGCGGCCGAGGGTCAAGTTCCTTAAATCAGCTAAGACGAGGCGTGGGGACGGTGGCAACCACGGCAGAAAAGGCTCCTTTAAAATCGTAACGTTGCAGCCAGATCTTCTCGCGCCGAGGAGTTGCCGCATGCTGTTGAGCAGCTTGGAGGGACGGCCATCTCTAAGCTTTTTGCGGGAAATCGGTGCTGGAGGCGCGCGCTCCCAGTCTCCGTGTTGCGATCCAGAATGATCTGCTTGAGCCGCAGGAGCGGGCATCGCCCAAGGGTGTGTCGATGACATCCGCCACTGTATTGTAACGGTGAAATATGGTCAAATATCTCCCGCTACGGTAGCATGCTGATCGCAGTGAAGCATTCGGGGCGTTGAAGAAGTTTTGAGGTTATCTGGTTTATTGTATAGATGACATTTCCTGACCTTTAACACATACAAATTTGAAACAGTGCACTTATTACACCAAATGAGGAAAGCAGTCAATAGATCAAGGGTCCTTAACGGGACATGGCTGACCGGATCGCGGTCTCCCTGCGAATGGGCCTGACGACGGGCGGCAGAGTTTCTGAGCTGAGTACGGGTGCAGGTCACCCTCAATAGCCGGCGGAGCCGCGTTATGTCAGCGTCAAGCGGTTCGATGGAGAACGTATTGGGGTGAAAAGTGTATTCTGGAGCGCGCGGACTGCGGGGAGTAAGGCACTTTCTGCAGCCAATTGGGGACACGCTTGTAAAAACCAATCAGCTATGTTTCCGCCAAAGTGAAAAGGACCAAACAAACACAGACACAAGGTTTGAACCCGAAAACGCACGCTTGGAGAATTGAGTGTAAAGAAAAAAGTTCAGACAAAACACACTAAAGTAAACAGTGGAAAAAACAGACAGGTCGTCTAAAGTATATTGAGGACCAGGATCCCGAAAGCGACCAGCGCACACGCCGCTGGGGGTATGGAACGCCGCTGCGGCTCTGAAACCCAAGCTGGGCGTTGGTCCCCCCGGACAGCCGCGTCTCCCGGCCGGTCAGCGCGCACTCCGCATTCGTATCATGGAAAAAATAGCGCTTGGCGACAGAAGAGGAATGCTACAAAAGAGAAAAAGGAAACTAAACGGAGCTCTCCGACAGTGTGAACCACTTCAGGAGGAAGATTGCCGAGTCCGTGGCGATACGAAGTAGCCTCCGAGGTGACGTGGTGCACATCAACGGTGGCCTCAACCAGGGCGATGCAAACCTCTTGGTTTCTACGCGATATGGGGGCACACAGAGCTGTACGATGGCGACGTCCCGCGAGTTCGAGCTAGCCTAAACCGGAAAATTATGAGGGCTCAATGTTTCTGTGGTCAGTCATCTTCTATTCCGGAATCATCACTGTCGGTAACCGCGGGGTCGCTGCGCGGAGTAGCAGCGCAGTGCCAGCGCTGCGCTAGCAGAGTACCAGCGTGGCAGGCTTTCAGTACCGAACTATCCGTGCTGGGCAAACGCATGGAGCACGCAAGGCTCGTTTGTTTATTTTCCTTGTCTTCCGTAGCCGACGCGAAGCCGCCGGCTTAGGGAACCGATGAAGGAGCGCTACATGGTATTCGAAAATGTAGATAGCAATGACACGAAAAGCAGTAATTGGTCTCTAAACAAAGGGGTATACCACTGAACGCATCACAAAGTCATGATTCATTGATGCTGAGGAACGATGTTATATATTCTAGGTATTCAGGCATTGCCAGTCCTCTGAAACCCATGCTATAAGTGCACAAAATAATGACAACTAGTACACAAACTAGCCACACATTGTTTTACATTTATTTATATAAATGGCATTACCTCAAAGTTCTTAAAGAACACCGAGTTGTATTCATCTATTATTCTCTCAAAATTGCTTTAAGAGTCTCTTCAAACTGGTTGCATACCGAGCTATTGGAAGGTCGGCAAGGTGACGCCTTCGTAAAAGTCCGGTGGTAAAGAATCACCGCTGAACTATAGGCCGATATCGATAACTAGCGTGTCTTGGAAAATCATCGAACATACAATTTATTTCTAGGTAGTTAGCTTTTTTGACGCTAATTTATTTTTTGCCTCATCTCAGCATGGCTTTCGCAAGTCTTATTCATGTGAAACGCAACTAATTTCTTTTACGCATGACCTTTTTGCAGCAATAGATAAAAAACTGTAACAGATTGCATATTCCTAGGATTCTCTAAAGCATTTGATGTCCTGTTTACCAACTTCTATCCCTGAAACTAAACACGTAAGTATCCACGAACAGGTTCTTACATGGATCAAAAATTTTCTTTCTAACCAAACCCAGTTCGCCACAGCTAACTCGTCCTTTTCTTCAGGTAACTCGGCTGTGCCGCAGGGAACTGTTCTGGGGCCATTGATGTTTCGTATTTACATAACACACTTGCCTAATGTTGTTAACTCCTCCATTAAACTGTTTGCCGAAGATAACGTTATTTAGCGCGAAATTTCTAACAGCTCTGACACTAGGATGCTTAAAAATGACCTGGAAAGTATTTCTGCGTGGTGTTCTTCTTGGTACATGCGCTTAAATGTTAAAAAAACGCAAAGTAATCAGAATTTCTCTGAACACAGATTGTTCCGATGTTTTCAACTATCACCTAGATGGTGCTAGAAAACGTAATGTCATACAAATATCAAGGAGTTTACATTACGGCTGACCTATGTTTGGAAAAACACGTCAAGTACATATCAAACAAAGCCAACCACATTCTCAGGTATTTACGCAGGAATTTCACATGGCACGTTCATCCCTAAAACGTCGGCTATTTAACACACTTGTGCGTTCAAAACTTGAGTATATCTCCTCGGTTTGGTATACGCACCTCAATACACTTTCAAACACCTTAGAATCAGATCAGAACCGCTGAACACGCTTTATACTATCCGACTATCATCGTACTGCCAGCGTATCTTCCATAAACCTTTATCTATGCTAGCCTCTTCTTTCGTTACGTAGGAAATTGTCTCGCCTTAGTTTCTTTCACAAAATAATCATCACAACCGGAATTCCAAAAACGAACTGCTTTCCACACCCGCACAATTATCTGCACGTACTGATCATGCAAAACATGTTAACGTCCATTTGGCGCGCACGAATTTATTCTATTACTCTTTTCTTGTGAAAACGCCCAAGAATGAAATGACCTTCCTTCTTCAATTGCAACCCTTGCTAATACGCTCACTTTTAAAACCATTATCAAGAATTTATATCGACCCCAGTGATTGTATTTTTGATTACTGTATAATATTATATAATGTTGTGGTACTTTGTCTCACGTAGTTCACTTTTTGTCTTTGATTTTTCTATGTGGTGCTGCCATTGTATGCCCGATTTTTTATGTATTCGAGAGTTTTGTGTTGCGATATTTAAACTAACAACCACTCCTTCTTCTAACGCCCTACGGGCCCTAAAGGCCTTAAAAAAAATTAAAAAATAACTAAAGAAATCTGAAACAAACTTTGCGATAGCAAAGGGGCAGAAAGTTCACAACAAGATCACTCAGCCGTGCCGAAAGCAGCCGATATTCATGTTTATTTCATGCGACGAGAAACCTATAAAATGTTTCAGCATACAGCACGAGCAAGCGTGTCGACCCTACGCAAATACTCCCCCAAATATGACAGTCAGTGACGCAGCAATACTTCACGTCTCAATTATTTTTCCGCCGTTGGAGAAAAATCATCTTTGGGTTTAGCAGTAGCAGACATCTGGACGATGGCCAAGTAGACACATAAACAGTGACAACCACTACCTTAAGAAAAAACCATCATGAATGACGATTTACAACAATACCTCAAACACGTTTTCCTGTATCAAGTAGCGCAAACGTGCGGTTGCGTCTGCTGGCATCCTTCCAGGAAGTAAATGTGGCGGATATCTTTTACTTTCATTGTGGGGATTAGTATTTCTCAGTCGCTTAGTAGTCTCCTTCACGAATTTTTTGGGATTTCTTAGAGGACGTCATGTGCACAATGGCCAGTGTTATTGGAAATTAGGCACACGGCATGTTGTGAGAGCTTTCACGATTGAAACCATTCCGTGAAGTTTTCCGTTTAAAATTGGTTCCTTTGTTTTCACCGATCCCGAATACATGCCACCTGGACGCCTTAAGTACGAAACGCTGCCTGATTTCTACCGTTCTGCCAAGATAATTACTCTGCGTTTAATCGATGGCAACATGAGCCGCTTTGTTTCAGTTTCAGTCGGTGGTTTCGGTTTTAGGCTTTTTCAGTTTTGCGTCCAGTTGTAACGCGCGGGTAGTCTTGAGCACCTATTTTATAAATGAAGGTGCGCGTTATAAACGCGCAATTGCGGTATTTTAAGTACGGCAAGTACGGTACATGAATGTTGGAACAATGTCCACGTTAGGGTTTGTTCACCTCGCAATTTGGATTGGCAACGGGTTTTCGCACAAAAAGCAGTACCTCAAACAAAAGTGAAAGCGTGGCAGTGGCAGTGCCAACACCGTAAACTGTGATTAAATTGCTCAGCTGAGGTCCCGAATCCGTGTTGGAAACATCTTCTTTTTCACTCAGTGCAGAGACTTCGTGCGATACGCTGAGATGTATCTTGGCAAGGGCGGCCTCTGCTATTGCGAGAAGGAGTCGGCGGTGCTGGTAGTTAAGAAAAAAAAGCAGAATGGTTGCCTTGTCTCAATTACGACGTATTATTTTGTAACGTGAGCTCAAAACCACACCGCATGATCAATGCGGTTCAAGAAAAAAATGGCGACGCCAACATCATAATTACTGGCCTTCCAACTTCCACGTTTTGGGCAATCAGAACATTGCGCGCAAATTTCCCTTTCTTCACGTATAGGAGGCACCTAGTGTGTATATAAAACAATTGTGCTAGTGACCCTTGTTTTTGAAAAACATTTCGACATCGGGGCAACAATCGCTGAAGTTATGGTAATTTACTGCAAGCTTGCTTATTGGCGCTGTAAAATAAAGCTGTCCACAGGGACAGCGGAATAATCAGGAAATCTCGTCGATTCGCACTGTACGTTAAGTCTTTGTTCGGAACAGTAGCAAAAATATAGCAAAAGCTTTATGAAAGTGACAGAACTATTAGTACTGTACGCTATTTTGGTTGTCAGTTTTCTAACCTTTCTTTTCTTCAGCTTTCATGAAAGGTTTTCTCTCCCTCCCACTCTCTCGCAGACTTCATGTTTCTTTGTACTGGTGAACACAGCTAGAACGCACTGTACGCAACAAGCTTCAATAACCAGGTGTTCCTGCGTACAAAAACACCAGCCTCGAGATGTGTGGTATGTATACCTTACTTCAATAGTATGACGGCCACTGAACACTTCAATGATGTTTGTGATCGCGCAAAGTCTATTTATATTATGCACAAGCTCCGCGATAATATTTCTAGACTGTATGTTGAGTGATACCGTGGATGTTCTGTAGAAGCTTTTCACCATAGCATGATTTTAAGTATATCCAAGGGGCAGGGCAGAATACAGCTTTCTTTGTAGCAGAAAATACGCGTGACGTAATCGTCTTGTAAAAATAATGATGACGCTGCTAACGTTGAGTGTGGCCTCTTGGGAACAATGTACTGTTGCACAGTGACGTTATTTAAAAACGCTATATATTCACCTGAACTTCAAAACTGGTTTACACTTTATGGTACTTTTCTGCTTGTCTCAGTTTTCGCGGATGCTTTTTGCAAAAACGTTTGAAACATTTTTCCGAACCTTTACGGCGTACAATGCACTTTTCCACAAAGAATAAAGCCCAGGCCTTCGACAAGTTGGATGCCCCCTTACTTAGGACCCGTCGGAAACCTCTGTACTGTTTAACAATCTGCACTTTGTTTCTCGTTCCCCTTGGTAATCTGTCATGCTCGTCCTACTCATTTCTTTTGCGGTTACGGGTTTCGTATACTTCCTCCTTGAACTTCTGCTGCTTTTTTCTGCCTTGCACGCCAGCGCGGTTCATTTATGCGCACCGTAACATTTTGGCCGAATGTGGCGTCAGTGTTGTAAGCCTTACGCAAACAGATGTTTCGCAATGGCAAGCCCATCATACTTCTTCCTGCACTGCCTCACTAGTTGTTTTGCTCTGTACACCTAATGCCAGATCGTCTAGTAGTAGTACTAGATTGTCTAGACTAGGACTGAAGCAGACCTATGGTTCAGTACTAGTAAATCTTAAAACACACTACTGCGCTTGAAACTGTTATGACTGGTCCATCCCACCCTTCAGAGTCTTATCAAAGCGTCATATTGCAAAATGGTCCAGAACGTGTGAGGCGCCCCATGGTTCAGAACTATTACTGACCTAAATACATTAGGAAGAAAGCGCCAACGCGAGCATCCGATCAAGGTACGTACCAGCACTGAGTCGTCATCGTCTGTCTCGGGTCATGGCGCTGTGGGACTTTGTCCACCCTGGTCGCGTGACAATATTGCTTTAACTCCAAGAGTACTCTGTGCTTCTGATGATGTGTATTTTTACGTTTATTCTTAATTGCTCCTCTTGCATTTTTAGGTAGACCTGCTCTTTTTTCTTCATATGCCCAGATATATCCTATTTGGTACCACACGGATCTTGAACCAACGTTGATGCATAACGACAGTATTCTGAACAATCAAGACCATCTTGCCTTTATGTGAAAGATGTATTCCTATGACAGTAGTAGAAACTCATACAGCCCTAAAGCTCTAATTCTTTTCTTACAAACTAAAGAAAGAAAAGCAGTAGATAGAAAGGATGACTCAGCCTTAAGACACACTAAAGTTATTTGAAAACATGGTGCAATTACGTGCGCAACTTTTAGCCTGGATTCTGTAAGCCATGCCTCGACAAGGCTTGAGGCCTTTACGGCACTTGATTTCGTACAAAAATGGCTGCGGTTTAGCTCAGCTAACACTGGATATGCAATGCAAAAACTTGCCTTAGTCTGGTTGAGCCTTGGTTTCGCTTGGTTAGGTTAGGTATCTGTGTTGCCGACCACGACTCAAAACCATTCTGTCCCGTGGAACGCTCACAGAAGGAGGCCCGGTGAACGAGGCGAATGCGACGTCCATTCACGGCAAATGCGGCGTTCGTCCTCTCCGAGCGCGAGACGACTTCTGTTGCCTGAGACTACCCAGCGCTGCATGCATGGGAGGCCGCAAGGGTGGTCGGCTGCAGATCACTTTATCGGCCGTAACGGCGCCAGGAGCCGCCTTTCATGCTGAGCAGAACGACTGAAAACGGGGCCTTGTACGGAGAACCGAAAGCCTTCCCGGCGAATCACGCTGTGCCTACAGTGAACTTGCGCTTCCGCTGCGAAACGACTGGACAGAAGTAGTAAAGCTTTGCTTTAAAATCAATTTGAAGGCGCTGTCTGTTTCACTGCATCTTCCTTAACGATTTCATAATGCCGCAAACCATGCATTGGGTTTGCTTGTTTATCTATTGCTTGTTTTTACTGTCCGGCCATGCCCGGCTCTCGGCTCTGTTATCTGGTTGCCAAGCGAAGCGCGTCTTCCATTACTTATGTTTATGCCGCATAGGCTATCTCATTCAGATAAGCAGATTGTTTCACCCTAAAGTCAACAAGCCCGAATATCCTTCTTTGATCCACAATGTTCTGGATGTTGATCGACGGTTCAGAAACACTTGCGCCGAAAGATAAAAGCCTCATAGCAGACGCCACGACATTCGACTCTCGACGCTCGCCTATATGCACGTCACTTTCTTGACAGCTGTCTCGCCGCTTGTGCGTTGTTTGAGTTGTTAGAGGAGCACAAGTTTGCTCCAATAAACTCGTTTTTTTTCGACAACTGCGTCGTCTTTCACTTCGTGACATCTGGTGGAGGCGCGGGCGACGCACCCTTTATGCTACCAACAACCTCTGGAAGCCACCAAGCCAGTCCAGCTAGAGCCAGCCATCAACTATAAGGCCTCCCGCCCGTGTTTGGTGTCCTGCCAGATGGACACGAAAGAACGACCGCTGCAACCACCACCATGGTGCAAGAAGCAACATCACCAATTGCTGTGCAGCAGCCACCGGAACCTCCATCACTCCTAGGAGCCCCCGCAGAAGATCCACAAGAACGGTTGCAGGAACAGGAGCGTGTCCGGATCTTCAACCGGTGGGACAACGCAGAAACGTACCAGAATGTTTTCTTTATATGGACGTTTTAGCTCGCATTTCGTTCGAGAACCACGAGAGCTCCTTGACCAACTGGCCTAACTTCAAAGGCGAGTGTCTTAAGACCTTTACGCCCGTGGTAAGAAAGAACGCTCAGCTCTTTTGCTTGAAACACGCAAACAGCACCCCAACGAAGGGGTCCAGATCTTCGTCGAGGAAATCAAGCGCCTTTTTCGCAGTGCGGACCCAGAAATGACGGAGGAAAAGAAACTAAGGTTTCTGATGCGATGGGTGAAGCAAGAGCTCTTCGCTTCTCTTGTTCGCAACCGCCGTGTCCCAATTTGCGTCTGAGGCTGTCGCGATGAAGAAAACTATCGAAATCTGAACGAGGCAGTAAGACCGCCCAATCAACGCGCTTGTTTTGGAGACAATTGCGGCCGGCACAAATAACTCCCGCTGTCTACGCGACACCATCCCTGCAGTGGTGAAGGAGGAGCTGCGGAAACTTTTCCCTACGACGACGCCACAACCTCAAGTCGCTTCCCTGACTGACGCTATCCCGGAAGAAGTACAGCAGGCGTTGGGAACTTCTACCCAGCCCGAAGCACCCGGCGAGCCAGAGCCTATGACTTACTCCACCGCTGTTCGTCGACCCCACCCTTTTCTAACACGTCGTCAAGAGCCCCGCCGTACCGCCGCCCAATGTCGCCTGCCCTACCCTCTGTAACCCGAAACCAGGCCCCAATGAAGACCGAGGTGTGCGAACGCCCGAAATTCGCCCGCTGTGTGACAACAGCAGAGAGGCCGACCACATTTACCGCCACTGCCCTTACAGGAGGTTGGGTTTGCAAGGATTCTCCATCGACGCACTTCGTCCTCTCCTCTGGCCAGCGACCACGTGAGATCGACGAGTACCTTTTTCAAAGAAGCCGATGTCCCACCCGTTTCAACCGCTCGCCGTCGCCCTACCTGTACCAGTCGCCGAACCGCCGTAGCACTGCGGATTTCTCACGCGGAAGGTCCCCAGGCCCACGCGGGCTAAACTAAATGCAGCAACTTTTGGAGGTGAAGTTGCTCTACGGCAAAAAACCGAAACCCTCCAAAGACGGAAGGACGCGCCAAAGACAGTGATTCACAACATCCCCCATTCCCGACGACCCAAATTAACCCTGACAAGACTCCCGAACACGATGACAACCACACGGCCCGACGCTTACCCGACATGACGGAGACTGCCACTGACAAAACGACAATAACGGCGACGCATAGTGCCCAACCGTCAAGACGCACAAGCTGATACACGACGCCCCAACGCGCCCGAAACTCGTGGAAAGTCGCGTCCGACGTTCACTTCTCCATCGACGGCTTTGACGTAGTCGCCCTCATCGACACGGGAGCCGACACTCAGTAATGAGCGGACCATTTGCGTGTAAGCTGAAGAAAGTTAGAACCAGATGGGACCGTCGGCACATACGCTCACCAGGAGGCCACCTCGTGACGCCAAGTTGAACGTGCACATCCCGCGTCACCACAAACGGCAGGACGTACCCTGCCACGTTCGTTATCTTGCCTTACTGCTCCCGCGACGTAATTCTCGGTATGAACGTTTCGACGGACAATGGCGCAATAATTGATCTGCAGACAAAGTCGATAACGTTTTCCTCCAATCACTCCATGATGCCGGAACCGAACGCCGAACACCGTGCATCTGTAAGGAACGCCGATAATCATGTCACCCTGCCACAACGCGTAAGTTAGATGATCACCGTCTACTCTGAAGGTGCGGCTCCTGACGTCGACGCTATCATGAAGAGTGACCAAAGCTTGGTTATCGACTACGGTGTGTCGGTCGCAAGAGTCGCAAATCCTACGGTTTGGCCACCAATTTCGCCGACAAGTACCAGCATATAAACAAGGGCGCTGCAATTGCGTTCCTCGAAGAAACGCAACAAGCAAGTGACGTGATCGCAGTCGCCGACTTTGAAAGCGATCACGAAGATACCTTCAAGCTTGCGCATCCATTCGACGTGAATCCATCGTTACCGAAAGATGAAAGGAAGAAGTTATTGGCTTTGCTGAGTCGCTAGACTGAGTGTTTTTTGTCGAACTCCAAGTTACCTCAGACACCTCTGGCGAAGCACCGGATAATAACCGAAGATAGAGCCAGACTGATCCAACAGTCACCGTACCACGTCTCCTCACACGAGTGCGAAGCCATCGGGACCCAAGTCAACGACATCCTCAGCGACGACATTATAGAGCTATCGATAAGTCCGTGGGCTACGCCGGTCGTATTCGTGTAGAAAAAAGACGGCACTTTAAGGTTCTGCGTCGTTTACGGAAGACTGAACACTATCACAACAAAGACGTTAACCCCCTGCCACGTATCGGCGACGCCCTCGACCACCTCTGCCACGCGAAGTACTTCTCATCAATGGATCTGAAGACCGGCTGCTGGCAAATAGAAGTGGACGAGAGAGACCAAGAGAAGACTGCATTTATAACCCCGGGCTGTCTATACGAGTTCCAGGTGATGCCGTTTGGGCACTGCATGGCGCCAGCAGCGTTTCAAAGTCATGGATACTGTGCTAGCTGGCTTAAGTGGCACACCTGCCTGGTATACCTCGACGACATTGTGGTATTCGCCCGGACTTTCGATCAACACATTACAAAATTGGAGTCTGTACTCGAGGCTATTTGCTCGTCGGGGTTAACACTGAAACCTTAAAAGTGCTGCTTCACGTACGAGGAACTCAATGTTTTGGGAAATGTCGTCAACGCCGCGGGAGTCCTGCCTGACGAGGCGAAAACGTCAGCCATAGCGAACATTCGAAGACCGAAAGATAATACGGGCGTGCAAAGATTTATCCGAGTGTGCGCTTACTACCGGCGCTTCGTCTCAAACTTCGCACGCATTGCAAAGCCACTCACGCGTTTGACGAAAGATTGCACGCCTTTCAGCTGGGCAAACGCCCAAGAAAAAGCATTCTGCGAGCTGCAACAACGCCTGCAAAGCCCGCGTGCACTCGCGCATTTCGACGAAAACGCCGAAACGGAAATACACACGCACGCCAGTGATAAAGGCTTGGGTGCTGTCCTCGTCCAAAAAAAACCGGTTGCGAAAACGTAATCACCTATGCCAGCCGTGGTCTTTCCAAGGAAGAAAAACTACTCAGCTTCTGAGAAAGAGTGCCTCGTGTATATATGGGCCATTTCAAAATTTTGCCCATATGTGTATGGAAGACCGTTCAAGGTTCTTACAGACCACCATGCCCTGTTCGGGCTTGCCACTTTGAAGGACCCCTCTGGGTGTCTTTGGCGGTGGAGCTTCCGCCTCGTATACAAATCCGACAAGACACACTCCGACGCCGACTGCCTGTCCCGCGCCCGCATCGACGCAGCATTCCAAGCCTCTGATGAAGACAGTGCGTTCTTCGGAGTACTAGGAGATAGCGACCTAGCCGCCCAACAACATGCCGACCCCGACTGGCGCGTTATGATCGACTACCTCGAAGGACGCAACATCTCCGTGCCAAGGGCGTTCAAGCAGAACTTACCAGCATTCAGCGTCTAAAACTCCGTCATCATGAAGAAACATTTCAGTCTCGGGACGAGAACGAATTATCTACTTGTCATCCTCGCAGCTCTTCGTGACGATATTTTGGAAGCGTGTCACGACAACCCATCTTCCGGACATCTCGGCACAGCTCGCTCTAATGCAAAAATGAAGGCGAAGTACTTCTGTCCCGCCTTACATACGACGTCATCCACTACGTTCGGAGTTGCCGTGACTACCAGCGACTAAAAACACCGCCGACAAGACCCGCCGGACTTCTGCAACCGATCGCCGTCTCGTCAAGGCCATTTCAACAGATTGAAATGGACCTTTTAGGCACGTTCTTTACAACACGATCACAGAACAAGTAGATTTTCGTAGCAACAAAGTACATGACGCGCTACGCAGAGACCACCGGTCTTCCGAGGGGGACTGCACATGAAGTCTCAGAGTTCCCCATAAACCAAGTTGTTCTGCGACATGGAGCCTTGGAAGTCCTAATCACGGGCCACGGAACGGTCTTCACCCCGGAGATCATGCAAGGAATCTTATGCTACAGTAACACCGATCACCGAATAACGACGGCGTACCACCCCCAAACGAACGGACTAACGGAAGGCCTAAAAGACAATCGCCGATATGCTGTCAATGTACGTCGACATTGAACATAGGACTTGGGACGACGTCCTACCGTATGACACGTTAGCGTACAACACGGTTATTCAGGAAACTCCGCAGAAGACGCCGTTCGAGCTTGTCTACGGAAGACGGCCGACTACGATGTTGGGCGCCATCTCTTCGCACGTTGATAAACGACGACCTCAACGCCGACGTCCAAGGATACTTTCAACGTGCGGAGGAGGGCCGCCAGCTCGCTCGAGTTTGTATAACGGACCAGCAACTGGTGGATACCGGACGCTATAATCTCCGACGCCGAGACGCCGAGTACCACCCTGGTGCTCGTGTGTTGTTGTGGACTCCCATCCGACGATTCGGACTCACTAAGAAGCTTTTGCGACGGTATTTCGGACCATACCGGATTGTACGACGTATTAGCCCACTTACCTACGATGTGGTCCCCGATGTTGACTCCGGCACATCGCGACGACGCACGCGACCCGAAGTCGTCCACGTGGTTCGCCTCAAACATTACCGCGCAAGATGATGGACTTTTTTGTTGTTAATGTTGTTTGTTCAGACTGTCAATTTATATTAGCATCGTATCGATGCACTCTTAGAGGGGGGGGGGGGGGGTAGTGCGGCAAACCATGCATTGGGTTTGTTTGTTTATCTATTGTTTGTTTTTACTGCCAGGCCACGCCCGGCTCTGTTATATGGGTCCCAAGCGAAGCACCTCTTCCATTATTTTTGTTTATTCCGCACGGGCTATCTCATTTACATAAGCAGACTGTTTCACCCTAATGTCAATGAGCCCAAAATAATCTTCTTTGATCTACAATGTTCTGGATGTAAATGGACCGTTCCAGAAACACTTCCGCCAAAAGATAAAAGCCTGCAGAGCAGACGCCATGGCATTCGACTCTCGACGCTCACCTATACGCACGTCACTTTCGTAACTGCTGTCTCGCCGCCTGTATATTCTTTGAGTTAGGGGAGCAGAAGTTCGCTCCAATAAACTCGTTTTCTTTGAAGACAACTGCGTCATCTTTGACTTCGTGACAATATGCGGCTTCTTAAAACCCTTGGCTTATAACGCTCGAGCAGACCCGGCTTGAATGCGTTAGCGCATAGTTTGCCAACTTTCCGCCAGATTCAGGCGACCGGCAGCCGGATTGTTTTCGCAGTTTGTTCGCTGTGTTAAAATTAATCCACGACACGATATGTGTCTCGAAGAATACGCGCTTAGTTTGTAATTTTGTAACCAGTATAAATCTTAGTAAAGCCTACGAAGTCCAAGTAGCTCCAGACGAGCGCGCAATCGACTTTGCCTTACTGCTACGCGAATAGCAAATCTAAGGCTGATAAAGGCGGTAGAAGAATCAGCGAAGTAATATTGGTGTGAGGAAATAATTTCAACAAGAAATAATATTGTAAAGAGCAAAACCACAGTACGGGGAGCTTGTTTTGCGCTGGGAAAACTAGGACAGCGGTCACCCGCACGACCACACATTTGCAATTTGTTCCTCGTACATAAGGAATGTAGTTTTGAGGGATAACACCACCGTCGTGTGAATTTTGGTGACGCTTACTGCTAACGCTTACTACGCTTGCAGCGTTATTCTAGAAATAGTCACCTCAACTGTTGTGAGTCATTGAACTAAAACGACAGAAACGTGATTTCACATATACTTTATACTGTGATCCCCGACAGCGCAAGGACTATTGCCGGGGGGTGTCAACCAAGGGGGGCATTGGGTCGTAATTAGCAAGTTCGAATACCCGATATGACATGTTGGGTAAGTGATTCTTTTATTGAGGTGGTGTTTATATGCTGAATTCACCGTTTTTTTGGGCACTGATTATTTCCCCATAATCGGGTTTGCAGGCTGCGTGCCGACTGAAGCTGATGCGCTGATGATCTCTCATAGGCGTGGAAATGGCATAGCTACCGACGGTTCGCGGGCATAGTTCCAAATCAGCCGACCCATGGCCTGGTGCAAACACGCCTCTTACTTCACACATACGAGCCAGGCGAGCTCCAACGGTAGGAGCGAAGCACCTCGCAGTTGAGCGCCTCGATCACGTGAGGGGTGTTCGGCTACAGCGTAGGCTTCGGCTAGCGGACGTGACGAATCTAAACGGTGCTTGCAGATGCTTTCTACAGCTCCCTTGGCAGAAGTGCGGTATGACAGTTCCTGAGAGATTGAGAATGCTCAACCAAAGATAACATCGGATGCCAAGCCTATTGTTGCAGATTACCCAAAGAGAAACTTCTTGGAATTCAAATCTCAGACATCGCCCTATCACGTCGCAATTCGAGTACGCGTCACTGCTGTCATTCGTTGCGGCCGCAGAAAATTTCGCAGGGAACGTTTCTTCTTAAATTCTTCTTAAATAAATATTGTTTTGTCGACTGGATAAACCACCACAAGTGTGTTTGTCGGCGCCCGTCGATGCAATGCGAACGAGTACAGGATTCGGAAAAATTCACCTCAGCGTCCCGTTAAAAACCTAGCTGCTGCTTTAGTGAAATTTGGAGCTTCCTAGGTACTATGCACATTGCTCTGAGCCCACATTTTTTGCAATGGTTTTATAAAATAATAAACTATTGTCTCTTAATAAAGCGGACTCTATAACGGTTCTCTATATGCATTCTCGGTGACTTTCTTTATATCTAGAAATGCTACCAAGGTCAACTAGGCTGTGAAAAGTTATGGGTTGTCTACTAAGCGGCGGCCTGGTCTAAGTCAGTTTGACGGTACTTCTTTCATTGTGTCTTTCCCTTTTATTAGAGATCTGGGTCCGCCTTCATGGTTCGCATTGAAAGCCTACGCACAATTGAGGTTATTGTAACCGACGTTTATGTGTAGGCATTGTTCTATCTTCTTTACCTGTATACATTATCATCATCCTCTCTTCATGCCAATAGTCTGGCAATGGCTTAGTTTGTGTGCATTTACTTTGCTGAATAACTTTTTCTTCTTTCCTCAGCACTGGTAGTTGATCAGTTCTTTGGAAGTTCATCAGGGCCTGTTGCCATATTCTGAAGAGCATCGTTTTCCGTTTTTATTTAAATTTTACAACTTTGGTTCTATATTCTATTGCAATTCATATTCTTCTTTAGGTACAATCAAATATTTTTATCGAAAGCTTTTGATACTGTTTGCCACAAAAAACTTCTCCTCAAATTAAAAGCCTTTCTACGCGGCACTCACGGCATTCGCTTGTTATCTTGGCTATCAGATTACCTAAATTTAAGGCAGCAGTTTGTCGCGTTTAACAATTCGCATTCGTCATCCCTCCCTGTCACATCGGGTGTGCCGCAAGGTTCGGTCCTTGGGCCACTCCTTTTCCTAATTTATCTGAACGATGTTGTTGAAATAACAAAAAACACACCAGTCAAACTCCGTCTGTACGCCGACGACTGCGTCCTCTATTCTTGTATTAGTACTTCCCGTGACCAAATACAGTTAAATAATGTTTTTTCTTCTTTCTGTACCTGGAGCTCAACGTGGCAAATGGCACTAAACTTTAACAAAACGGTAAGCATGACATTGACAAACAAGAAGGAACCCCTACGTTTTTCCTATGGTCAGAACATGAAGCATGTTAAAGAATTCCAGTACCTTGGCGTAACGCTCTCAACTAACTTAAAATGGCATAAACATATAAACTTAGTCTGCTCGAAAGCGCTTCGGAAATTGGGCTTCTTGAAGCGAACGTTAAAAGATGCAACTCACGAATGCAAACTAACAGCATACAAATCCCTGATACGGCCTGTACTTGAATACGCCTCCGTTGTCTGGTCACCTCACTGCGCATGCGACATAGAACAACTAGAAGGTGTTCAAAAAAAAGCAATAAGATTCATATATCACCGTTATGATCAGAATTTTTCGCCTTCGTCACACGCTATACGTCTATCACTCAAATCACTGGAACACAGACGTACTTGTGAGCGTATCGGCACTTTATATAAAATCGTGAACAAGATAATCACCATTGACGTACCCATTTCCTTTGCAAACTCCGGTGCAAACACTCGCAGGTCAAACCCTATTAACATTACGCCCTTCATGCCATTTCTAGATTGTTTTAAGTTTTCATTTTTGCCTTTCACAGTTGAATTGTGGAATAATCTGGATGTTTCGCTCCGGAAGTTGCCTACCAATAGTTTTTTGAATGAACTACCAAACCATGTGTTCTGTTAGTTTACTTTGTATTCACTGTTATGGACCCACTCCTGCAATGTCTCGAACTGTGAGACAGCAGTATTTGTAAATAAAATAAATAAAATAAAATATGCCTAGCACTCTAGCTGGCCGCTCACTGCAAGATGTAACCCTCTCACTGTTATTCTTAGCTTCCATCACTGAAAAAATGTAAGGAACGTCTTTTTCTCGTTTTAATTATTTAAACATTGTAGGCAATAACGTGACACGGTACTTATTCCGTCTTTGCCACAGTTCCTTTGCATAGTAAAAAAAATACTTGAAGGACGCGCCTCAAACCTTTTCCCGCCTAATCTAAACCCAACGCTCACATTCTCGTTTATTGCTTTGCTGTGCAGGTTTTTTAACTTCCAGTTTCTTTTAGCACGCCGATTCTACTTCAAAGCTTCTTCCTCTGTCCGCATTCTCAAACGTTTGGCCTCTCTGTGCTCAGTCTATGGTTGTTGCTATTGTGCTATGGTGTCTGATTTGGTTGTTCTGCCAGCTTCTCGGCTTTCTCTTTACTTTCAATTGGGCACGTTTTTTGCAATTCATATTCTTCTTTAGGTACAATCAAATATTTTTATTTATTCACAGTATTTTGTACGGTGTTGCTCAATTTGGCTTCTGGGATTGGGAATTCTCGATATCTGTTTATAGCCTGTTTTAAATTTCTAAACCAACACGTTTTATAGTTATATACTTTCAGTTTTTTAAAGGTCAAAGTTACCCGTTTATGGTTACCTCCTAAGCACTTGGCTCCTGTTTCTTCTATATTCATTACATTGAACCGTCCATACAATCCTTTCGAGAGGCACCCGTTGTTCATACTAGAGAGAACTTTCGCTTGTTACGAAGAAACTTGTACCTCATATTTTGCTCTCTACTGTGACATTACGACCTTTAGAAGCATCTGACATAAGTTTACATTTGTGACAGGCGTATTTGTCCCGATCTTTACTGTGGGAATGCATTTGATCCACTAGAATAACTTCTTCCGATTGTGTAAAGGATCAAGCTCCCGCCTAATTGAGCTCGCCGGTGTTTCATTCCTTTTATTACCAAAACCTGTATTCTATGATCACACGTAGGTGACTCCCAAAATTGTTTATTTGGCCGCTATTGTGCCAAACCCCTCATGAGGACTATAAATATTTTTTTGTATGTTGCAAGGTGCTGTCTTTGCGACGAACTGGCTTATGACGCCCCTTTCCGCTGCCCTACAGAGGAAGAATTGTAGACCACATAAAATAACTCCAATTGTCGGAACGTAGACAACCGATATGCGTTTAAGATGGAATCTTATGAAGTATGTTTTTGTAAACACGCAATAATGAAGCCACAGGATTCAAATTCGACTTTCCTGAACTTGATATCTTTTGTTTCATGCACGCTTTTTTCAGTCTTGAATTACCCCAGAGGGCTTAAAATGTGACCACATATCATTTGCAAATCAAGAGGGTGTGTATAATATCCACTTCATTCATAGTAGGTGCAAATCGCTTAGGCGGTAACCTTTGGCATTGAGGTGTTCATGTTCCACAAAACAAAAACTTGGCCATCGGAACGATCAGCGACATCACAATATACAAGAGTAATAATTCCCACCTTTCACTGAAATAATTAAAAAAGCTCGAAGAATTGAAGAAATGTTCAAGATGCTATAATAATGTACTGCATAGAGGCCCAACACTTCTTTATCTTAATCATGCGCTGAGCGAAATACCCGTGTGTATATTTTACCGCTTTTGGCTTCGTTCGGTTTGTAAAGGCAGGCAAATGGTGGTTCTTCTACCACCAACCGTGCGGGACGGCGATCTGAAATCCAAGCAGACATTTCCACTGTAAGAGTATTCTTCGTAATGCCCCTTTCTGTTTTAAAGAATGTTTATACCCTGTAGCTCAGTGTCAATAGTTCTAGTTTGCTTAACCCACATATAGGCAGAATCGGAAAAACTCGAACCAGAGCATCGTCAGCGGGTTGGTTGTTTATACGACCGCTGTTTGGGTATGGTGAAGAATTTGTGTATCGTGGTATCTGAGAACAAAACTATTCCTTATAGTTGGGTTCTAGCGCTCAAAACAAGAGCACCATGTTTCGCTTCCCTGAGTGCTTAAGACATGGAATTCGCATGTGAGACCGACTGTCACTTGGAACAGCAAAGGTAACTTCTCCTAGGCAATAACCGTGTTTTAAATGTGGCTTTTATGTCACAGTCAAAGTGTGTGTTTTTTCACACATTTTCTATTTTATCTTAAGCAGTAAAGTGGAAAACAAAAAAAAATTACTCACCGCATTGGATGAAACTTGTGCATCATCAACATGGTTACTTTCGTTAAGATATTTTCTCTGCCTTCAACAAGACCGATCTCTGAAGCCATAGCGTACTCGTAGTCCGTACATGTGGCTACAAATACGTGGGTTCCTCGCCGCGCCTTTCGGGAACACTCGACTGGAGTACTCAGCGTTTCTGTTCCACTCATCAAGGTCCACTACAGTGAACCTGTTTGAGGATCGTCTAGTGCTCTGGGCTTAGGAATTAGATCCAAAATATTTCCTGTCCTGCAAGGCTTCCGTCGCCCACTCTTTAGTTCCAAGAAAACGTCCGCGTAATCTTCTGATTGGGACGGCACAGTTTCCATAGCCGTCAAGTTCGACTGTATGTAGGTTCCAAGGAAGAACGTAGCTACCGCCCAGAGCCGTAGGAGCAAGCCAAAGGGGGACTTTCGGATAACAGCACTGTCTGGACTTCGACCCAAGCTCGTGCATAGCAGGAATTCAGCGGACAACGATAGATCGATTTCGACCATTGGGGATACCTTATTATCCGACTTGGGAAGAAACGACGTGGTGTTATGTATTCATTTCTGAGAGTACTGAGTTGAAAAGTACGTGACCGCACCAATTTCAAGGCCAAGAACCACAATAGCAATTGAAACGGCGCAAAGAAACGGCCAAGTATGAACGGAGAGCCCTGCGTTAGTCTTTCCCTGGGTGAAATAGCGAATGGGTGAAGGGTTAAAGTGGGCATGCATGAATGTGACGGGAAATTTGCGCGGACCCATTGAACCAAGCGCGAGAAAGATGTACAATTTTTTATTCATAAGGCCTCGTATTCGCGATCCGGGAACGTAGAACATTGTAATGTTTAGGGTATCGTACGCTTCCAACAGAGCCTTGAGATCACGATTAGTTGCTTTTGCATTCGATGGATCCCATATGTAGCCCATCGTTATTTGTGTATTCTTCGGTTACGAACTTTCTTCCGTGTTTTCTTCCAAGAGAAGACTGACAGAGGATGTCACGCTTCGCTGCTGGCATCGGCTATAACGATCAACACGTGTGTTAATTCGCCGCTCTGTAATTACAACAGTTTGACACAGCGCTTCCGTGTACATGTTTTCCATGACTATTGCGGAACCTAGGTCAGCGAAAATACAGACCACGTGATTTTTTTATAGGCAATTAGTTCAATCGCATTCACCAAAGCACTGCCTAGGCATTCCGGCCATGGTACAAAAACAACCTTGCTCTCATCTATGGTGTATGTACCCTGTTCTCTGTTAAGGAATGGCTGGAAGAAATCCTGATTATTTGTTTCGCACCGAGCAAACATCACTGGACACGGAATTTGAGGAGCCTTTTGTCATGCATCTTTGCTATCGGTTTCTGTGTATAAAATGATAACTTTGTTTTTTGAGTTAATAATGGCCTCTAATACCTCAAGGGCCAGTTCCTGCTTGTCCGGCGGCACTCCAGAGAACACCAGTAAAAACATAAAGGTATAGACGAGGTACGACATTGTTGCGGCAGGAGACCGCATCCGGTTCTTTGCTGTAAGCGAATACCTTTCAGGCCCCCTAGTGGGTCTTCCTATCACCGAACAAGTGCTCCACTGGCGCGTTTGACCTTTACGGTATATACTGATTAGACAATCCCTGTTACCCTGTAGAGGCGCACTTAGGCTAGAATATACAGCTATTGAGCGTCTGCTTGAAGCAAAATTTACCCGGTACGCCACGCGAAGTCTTACGCTAGGCAACCCACCATTTATCTCCAACTCCACCCTACTAAATCTACGTAATGTTGCGTTGTATTTGTAGCAATTTGACCATCAATCTCGGTCTGTGAAGTCTCCTAAACGAATCATCGGCTACTCCTATTCGTAATCAACAGACCATTTCAACATAATAAGGTATGATTGCTTTAAAGGCATTGAGACCAGAATATTACTTGTAGAATATATGTATTTTTGTTCACTACCTACTTAAAAATTTAGAACTTCTGCAGTGTTCATCTCTGGTAAGCAGAATTAGGGCAAAATACGTTTTTTCTGAACTTTCCTTAAAGTGGGGAACGAATGAACTGTGCAGGTATTCAACAGAAACGCTGTCCCAACTGACCGTTACTTAGATCGTTTAAGGCCTACATTTTGCCCAATGGCCGTATAGTCATTGGGGGAAAGTTTCCAGTTTCAGATAGCTATGCTACGAGCTCTCAGGCAGAATGTCTTGCCAAAAGCACCATCGGAGTGTTGCGATATCTTTTTAAGTTGTGGGCTGTTGACTGGCTACTGGTGTTGACGTCTTCTACAAGGTTGCGTGACAGGAAATTTCAAAAAAGTTTTTTCTGGCAATACCTTTTTTGCATCAATGCTTAGTTCTTGGAGTGTTGCGTTCGAGCTTGGATATTTGAACTGCATTTCCTTTACTTCATGATTTTCCTTTCAAATCGATGCTAGTGGCCCTGCAATGAAAGGCACGTGGAATATTACAATGATCCCGTTGTAACCATTCATTTGCCGCACTAGTGTCCCAATGGGAATTTCTATGCGGCCTGGTTTTTTGAAGGGTTCCCTAGTCTTATGCAGCACATTAGAAGATTGTCAGCCTTACATTGTTGGTGGAAAACATTCGCGTTGCCCCCGCCTTGCGCTACGGCAAAAATAGAAATGGAGCCAAGGTATGAGGCTTCCGAAGCACTTCCCCCAAACAGCCGTGTCCACTATCAAGCACTCTTGGCATTCGCGGCATGGAATTTCAATCGATTCAGCGTTTCTCCCAACGGGGCTAGGTGAAAGCCTTCGTAATTTAGTAAAGTGAACCAATGCATGGAATTCGAAGGTTATGACGGCAACAATGTTAGCTTTTCTTTGTAGCTATGGCTTTTCTTCCAAAACAACCTTGGTAGCCTAATCAAATGCCGATTTTGTAAAGTCGCAGTTTAGTTGGTTGTCTTTGAGTGTAAACTGAAAATCACGACGTTTCGCATGGTCAGACAGGTTCTGAAAACCATGCACATTTTACTGTTTGCTGTATCGGATATAATGTTTGTTGCAAACCTCAATAACAAGATTTCTGGAGGTCACTGAAGTTTGTCTTTGAGTTTTCTATGCCTAAAGGGGTATGTTTCAAAGTCATGATCATTTTAGGAGACATTAAAGGCGCAATAATGTAGAAACCCGGTAAACACGTTCTTGCGTTGCACACCCAATGATTGTGATTTTTTGATTATACTATTGCAATGCAAACACAGTCAGTTTCAATTTTGCTTTCAGTTGAGCTTTCAGCCTGTCAAATGCTTTTTATAATCGTTTGCTAGCGTTATACGGAAAGGGGAAAGTGACAAAGCGTTATTTTCCACCAAAATAAAGTAGTTTCAATTCGTTGCGCTTTTGGATGGGAGGTCAGAATTATGGGCAAAGGATTTCGCTTTGCATACTCGACTAGCAAAAGAACCCTTAGGCTATAAATTGCAGCGGTCCTACAGAATGGGATAGAAACTTTGTTTCGTCATCATCACTTGTACAGCGATGCTTACGGTTTTTTACAAAAACCAGCCTTCGTATCACCTTGGCAGTTTCTATTTTCCTTCCCAAAGTTTCTCACCGCACCTTTTAAGAGCTTTTGCCCTAGTTTTCCATCAAAACCGCCAAGTAAAGTTTAGTACCGACTCCTTAAATTTGTCAGTGCTAATTAAACACTGTCGAAAAAACCTTTTTTTTATTTCCTGTGTGCAGGCTGCTTTTGGTTCCTGACCTTACATAATATTACTATGCAGTAACAAAGGAAGAGACGTTGTTGTTAAAATTATCTTGACAGGAGCAAATTTCGCTCTTCCATAAAGAAAAAATACAAACGGCTAAGTATTATTCAACACAGCGGCATAGATTTTTGACAGTCGTTGAATTAGTTGCCGGCGTGTTTGCACTGTGAGCATTTCTCACTCAGCAGCAAACCTCGGGAACGTTGGGGCGGCTAACCCCAAAGTCACTAACAAATTTATTTTTTGAATCACCTCTAACTAAAACTCACACTTATGGCTGAGCAACTCCGGTACGGTCCCTCAAACTGAATCTCACTGCAAGCGCAAAACACAGACCTGACTGAGGCTCAGAGCTCGATTTGGGCTCAAAACCTACTCAGGCTTCAAAATCACTATGTACCCCGAGCTCACTCGGGCGCAGAACTCAAAATAAACTCAAAACTCGCTCGGGCTGAGAAATTCAAAGCAACTCCGACCTCGCTCTAGCTCAGAACTCAAAACAAACACAAAACTCAAACGCCGTTAGGTTGACTCAGAATTCGCATGGATTAAGTTTGGAAAATTCACGCGGGTTCACAAAGCGTACGGGCGCAAATTTTTGTGCTCATGTTCGTGCATTTGGTGAGAAAGACATGATCTGAGAACTTCAGTGAGGCCGTGAAAAAGTTACGCGGCAGGTTTGTAATGGCTGTGCTTGCTAAACTAGGATCCGTATCGCTGCTTACAAGCAAAAGTCATTAAGTATTTGCACCCAAAACTTGATTTAGGCTGAGTGTAGATTATAAATAGGATTCAGGACCGAGGATGAGTGGGACCCGGGGATGAAACAGACATTGAGCAAGAAAACCTGCGCTCAGTTCATATACATCGAAACTGCTTAGGGTTAAGGTACCATGCAGTCATACCTCTCTCCCTAAAAAACGCCTTGTGGCACAGCTAACTGTTCCCGCAAGTCTCTGAAGCTCGAGGCGTTTTCAAAAGTGTCTTGGGTTTGTTTCCATGCTTGCTTGTTTACAGGGGCTCGACGTGGGAAAGGTGTCACTACTTGTATAGGTAAACAGTTCCAAAGGTGGAAGAAATCGCTAACATAGTCTGGACATCTCATGGCATACCCATGTGTAACACGAATGTTTCCCTGCATTATATATGTGCATCCGCTTGTAACCTTCTTTGAGTTTAGCCATATGAAAGCCACTTCTTGTTCAAAAATTAAGACCACACGACGCGCATTTAGCCTACTTATCGACCGCATCAAGAGAGGCATGCCTAATCATAGATTGGGTTAAAATTCAAAATGACACGTCCAGTATGAGTAGGATATAAAATTTAAGGTCTTGATGCAAGGAATCACCTGGGAGAATTAAGAAATTGCTTGTGGCTATTTTCGTGACACTGCCATGGTCAGTCACTGCGTAGGTTACCATACAAAAAGATGGCACTGTGTACGCGAAGTAAAATATAAATATCTAGACGAGGGGAATGACGTGGTCACCAATGCGTCATGGTTGTATCACGATAGGCACAGATTGGTTTAAAGTTCAAAATTATGCCTAATAGGAGTGTAAAGTATCAAATGCAAGCTACCAATGAGAGGAATCGCATGGGACAAGTAAAATGACTCCGTTCTTAAAATCATGCACAGACACGCAGAATCAAAAGTGGGTTTACATTTGTACTGATGATCCTAGGGTGTGTAGGGCGTCAATCTCAAGGTCTTGATTAGGAGATTCACATGGGGCAAATAAAAAATTGCTTCCTGTTTATAATTATGATGCTGCCATGGTTCTTGTGAATTGGGTAAAACTGAAAAGGTTGCCGCTGCCGCTACGGCGTGCGTAGTATGAAATGGAAGGCGCGAATAAAGGAATCACTTTACAGAAATTCAAAAGGCTTCCTGGTTTATATAATAAAGCTTTATATAAAATATGAATGCTTTATATATAAAAAATTATATCAAAAGTAGAGAAATTATGACATAGGTATGCTGAGTCAGATTGGGATAAAACTCAAAGGGATGCCGCTATTGCATATGGGGTGGGAAATTGTCTCGACGAGGGATGTCACGTGAGACAAATAGAAATGCTGCCTCCTTATCCTAATTAAACAGTAGGAACGAGGTTTGAAAGGTTTAAAAATTCTAGGAAATGCCGCAAGAATATGTGGGGTATCAAATAAATTTCTCGATGAGGAACTTCTTGTAGGACAAACAAAAAAAGTCATCTAGCCAATCAAGACTAGCTAAATGTAGGTAAATTTTTCGAGGTCACTTGTCAGGGGCTACGAAGAATTCGCTGGGGGCCGACGAACGAAAGAAAAAAGAAGTACGAACGGAAAGCGGAGGAGACGGCCATGCAGCGTATACGACACCGCCACAGCTTACGCCGCCAACGCCTCCCCGAGACGCCGCCAGTGTTTATACGTAACATCCCGCGGCCCCGAGCGGTGCTAGCGTTTTATACGTGTTGTGTGCGTGTGGTTCGGATTTCGGACCATCGCTTGCGAGGGGGAACGGAACTTCGTGCGCAGAGAGTCGCCCCACCGCCACGCATCGCGACGGACGTTTTAAGTGCTATTTCCCGATCCTATAACGAAATGTAATCAGTTTTCCTGTCATTAAACAGTTTAATCTCTTTCCAAGACAAGTCCTTACTAAAACCGGCCGCTCTGACACACTGCAGGTGTGAAAGTGATAGCACAAACGTAATTTTTGTGATGAAGAGAAAATTGGAGGCCGCAAACTTCACACTGACATTCATCGCATCGTGAGGCATTTATGTCCTGTCACGCCATTAGTCAAAATTCGGAGTTGTATCGCAGCTCATGACGACTACGAAATAATGGTGCACCTATAGCAAACACATGCCTGTGAATAAGGGTGAGTTACCTTGATGGACGGCACTAACCAAAAACCTTCATCTAGCGTTTCAGACGAATCAATCGTGCTAGCCGATTTTGACCAGGTGATCTGTGAAACGTGAATGCGTCGACACACTGCGGCGCGCAATCTTGGAAAAAAAGCGCGCATTCGCCAAACACAAGGCTGGCGAACAGCCACAAAAGCAATACCGCGATGAAAATTGTGGAAAGTTTTTTTAAACGTCGGGAAGGGCCAGTCAGGGTAGCCACCCACAGCTCATACGACTGCGTTTGTATACCTTGTACATTTGTCATCTGTTTTGTCAATCAATATGAGTTATCGGGGTCACCTGCACTATATAATGGTATTTTATGAACAATATATTCAGTTGGCAAGTCCGCGTCATTCTGTTTTTTATGTTCGGTCAGTTCCTCTCAAGAGTTGATCCGCAAGTATAACCACGAATGATTTTTTACCTCACGTGATTCCTCTTATGAAGGCCTTAAACTTCATACCCTCCGCCCACCGACCCAGCGGCGTCATTTCAAAATTTAACCCAATGTACCACTCACCCTTGACTACGTGGTGAAGCAAGTGAACAAGCAAGCATCTAGAACCCTAATTGGTCACCCACATACTGTAGAGTCAAATATTTCAATTTTATTCCAATGTATGACTGTACATGAGCATCTCTTTACTATAACATGAAAATGTTCTTCTATTTCTCCCACGTGCTTCCCCTTATGTACAACTTTAATTTGATACCCTACATGCCCTAGCGCCATCAATGTCATTTTTACCCAATATATAACTCACTGTTACTCACTTATCACTACAAGCAGGAAGAGTGTGCCTTTGTTTTTCCCTCGTGATTTCCCTCACCGGGAACTTCATTTTAATACCGCACCCCCTAGCGGCATCGATTTTAATTCTTGTATTCCTATCTCGTGATTATCTCATTTGACTGTCTATCCATTCATCCATCCATCCATCCGACTATACCATGACTATCTATTTGACTATCTCATGATCCAATTATTATTTGAGCTAAACGGGCGTCGCCGGCCTCTTTAGTTTGGGGGAGGCGCCTTGGCACGATACCTTCTGGGCTAGAGGGTGTTGCTCGGAGCCCCTCGGCGCGAGCTCCCTCTCTTCGCCCTCCTCGCCTGCCGTGCGGCCAACGGGCCGCAAGACTTGGAGACGTCGCCGCCCGAGAGATGGCGGTGGTGGACATGGAGCAGGGGGCAGCGGTGTGGGGAGAAGCGGGCGTCCGGCGGGACTCGGACTCGGGACGCTGGTGGTTTTGCTGCTGGGTGCCTGTGTGTGTACCCGGACGGGCGACAGCGAGGTCATGTGAGTAAAGAGTTTCTCTTGTACTCAACCGCAGTGTGCCTTGTTTCTTGGCATGTCGTAGAGAGCAGGCCCTTTAGCTTACACTTCATTTGAAACGCAGAAAGATGCCACTAGGGATTGGCCTAGGGATTGGCTGCATGCTTCGCTTGACTCCGGTTGTTCTTGCTCTTGACTCCGTGATTCTTCAGATGAAGTAGGATGGAAGCAACAGGCCCGTCAGTGAGTGTGCCGACGCAATTAGTGAGAGCATCAGCGCAAACACTAACAGGCCTTTAAATACCACTTCAATCTCGTCTCCCTCACGTATATACGCATGCAATAAGAAAAATTACACGCATCCCCCAAAGGGAACCTTGAGTAGGATATATGCGCATTACGGGGTTCACTACATTTCCACCAAATTTGGCTAACCAACATCACGGAAACGCAAACGGACCCCCATGACGGTCCGCATCCCACTCATGGTTCCCTTCGGGGGAATGGGTGTAATTTTTTTTAGCATAACATTTTGCCGGAACGCCAGCATGGTTTCAGGAAAGGCGGCTCCACCGAGTCTGCGCTGCTCTTGCAGAAACAAATAACATTCAAAACCATTGAAGCCTCCAAATTTACACGTGCTATATTCATCGACTACAGGAATGCATTTGATTCTCTGCATCATGAAATTCGTCTGCAAAACCTTCACAAGTAAGTAACCCTGGTGTCTCCCAACCGCTTATGCAATCCTATATGCCTAAGAGGGAGCAATGTGTTGTGCACAATGGCTATCAGTTTTCATTTAGAAACATATTATGCGGTGTACCGCAAGGAAGTGTTCTGAGACAGGTGTTATTCAATGTTTATGTTAACGACCTTATTTGTCTCGTTAATTTCTATTGAATTTGTGTTGTACGCAGATGATACTAGTTTAGTTATTAGCAATGCTGACGCAACCCGCCTGTTTCCCGCCGCCAATTTTACATTAACACAATTACACGCTTGGTCAAACGAAAGCTAAAAAAACTAATGCAAAAAAACCAAATGCATTTTATTCCCGCCTTAATAAAAATGAAAATGTAAATGTAACCGAACACTTGATCTTGGGGGCCTCGGAAATTCCCATTGTTAAGCAGAACAAAGTATTGGGGGTGGTGTTCTTTCACCACATGACAAGGGACGCCCATGTGGGAATCACTTTCTGCAAAAAACTGTCATGCGGAGTGGGCGCATTGTACCGATGCCATGACGTCTTCCCGCTGAACAATAAACTTTAAATATAGCACTCGCTTTTCCGGTCACACCTTAATTACTGTACGTTAGTTTGGGTCACAACAACCAAGAAAAATATTACCACATTACTGCTGCTAGAAAAGAAAGCTATGAGATTTTTAAACAACGTCCCGTATCTTGATCCGACTAAGCAATTGTTTGAGCAGCATAGACTAATCAATATTAGGCAGCTGTGTTCTTGCCGTCTCCTATATCAGTTACACTTTTGAAATTAAAAATACAAGCAATATTAAACACAATTATGCGGTCTAGGTATACGAACTAGCACTTATACTACTCCAGGCTCGGGACAGTGGCTGGTTCCACGCCCACGAACCAATTAGCTTTGGCAGTCAGTGGCATACAACATTCAAAGCATAATAAATAAATTACAGGCGATAAGCGGCATTTATAGAACACTAACACGGGCTTTCTTTCGTGATGCGTTTGTCAGAAATGATTACTTTTGAAGTCCCCTTTGCTATAATGTTGTGTAAATTTGCGTGAATGGTCTGGCCTGTTCTTTTACCTGTACAGGGTTATGTGACGCCGAACCAATGGGTTTAAACTCGCTATACAAGTATTTTATTCTATTTCTTTTTTCGTGATGTTTATCGGCCTTCTCAAAGGCACTGTCATGCTGTATCCCTCGTTTTAATCGCATTGTAATGTCGACATTGTATTATGTTCAGAAAAAAATAAAGTTGAATTTGAATTTGAATTTGAATTTTTGAGTGAGCTATGTAAGACGTATGGGAATATGTGTGATTGTCACGCAAATGGGAAGCACACGTGCCATCAAAAACAAAGATATCCTCTCACACCTGGTCATCAATTGATACGACTGTTAGGGCAAAGTTTGGCGCTACCACTTTGCTTGCACAAATATAGAGATAATAGAGCCAGGGAAACTAGAAGCCCACGGGATCAGAAAACGAGGTGACAGATGCATCATAAAGCCGTTCGTAAGACTATCACAAAAAAGTGCCGCATTTAGATAGCAACATGTTGTGCAATTCGTAGCAACAATGTGTGACATGCCCCCGCAAGGGGCACCTTGAGTATTTATGGTGACGGTGAGCACCGACACCGTTGACCCCGATCTACCATACATAAGCCGTGTCCAACCGTGGCGAGGTGTTTAAAGGTTAAGGGTAGAAGCCATAAACCGTGGACGTCGGAGCCTTGGTGAAGCTCCGGCCGATGAACTCCCTGCCTGTCAACCAGGCAGGGAGCTCCGAGACCTCTTTGACTACCAGAATAAGGACAAAGGAGAAAGTACCCCTGTCTCCCTGTTTTTATACTATTCCGTATGATATTTACAACCCCCCACCATGATCGGCTCCCTAAAAGGGGCCAAACCGAAGTATCGCTTCCCCCATTGCCATCTTTGACATTTCCAGAACCAGATCATTACTCTCGATTTCTTGTCATGTAGTCCCTTAATCCAACCCACCCTCTTGCGTCTCAGTAAGTCTTGTTGATCGCCAAGTATCTTGAAGCCATAATAGGAAAATCGTATAGGTGCAAAAAACAAACGTCTGGTGAACACCCAATCGAAATAAATGACAAGCAGCAGTCTGCAAAGCTTCTAGCTCAGACTAGGCTGGCTGATCTCAAACGTCTGGTGAACACCTAATCGAAATAAATGACAAGCAGCAGTCTGCAAAGCTTCTAGCTTAGACTAGACTGGCTGATCTCGACATCAGGGTCACACCACTTCAGAGCCTCAACAGCTCGCAGGGTGTGATATCCGAGGCAGATCTCCTGAACGAAACGGAAGCGGATATCCTTGCCCACTTGAAGGATCAGTGCGTCACTGCCGTTAGATGCATCACTATCCATAGAGACGACAAGGAGATTCCCACACATTATTTTGACTTCTGACCGCGCAGTTCTTGCACAACACATACATGCAGGTTTTATGCGTTGCTACATCCGTCCGTACATCTCGAACCCGCGGCGCTGTTTTCAGTGCCAGTGGTTCGGGCATGGTACAAACTCTTACCGTGGCCGAATGACGCGTGCGAAATGCGTGGTGCATGATCACCCGAGTGACTATTCTCCTTCCGATACCCTGTCTTGTGTGAACTGCGGCGGACCGCACGCAGCTTGCTCCTCCAAGTGTGAAAAATTCCAACTGGAAAAAAGATAATCAACATCAACGTAACTGAGAACATCACCTACCCGGAGGGGCGAAAGAGGTTCGCCTCTTTACCCCTGGGGAGGTACGCTGACGCAGGTCGCCGGGGGGCGCAGCGGCGTCTGGTATCCACAGGGACCTAGTTCAGCGAGTCTGACCTGGTCCGGCCCTCACCCCCCGCTGGGTTGCCTCACGCAGCCCAACCCGGCACCACGCCGCTTGCTGAGGCAGCAGCGGTTGTGGTGCAATCCACTTTTCTTGGGACCGGTGCCGCTCCCGGCTCTGCCTCTACGTCCTCCAGTGCGTTGGAGGGTGCCGACGGGGCAACACCACGGCTCCCACCACCACCGCACCGCCCGTGCAACCTGTGGCGCCCCGACGGTGGCGGCGCAATCGAAGGGCTCCCGAAAGGGGGCCAAGTCCGGAGGGCCCAATTCGACGGGCACGCCCCGGATATCTGAGGACGACATGGACGTCACGCCGTTGTTGCCGGTATCGCTTCGCAAGGAGCGGCCTCCGACTGCCAAGCCACCAGAAAGGCCTAAAAAGCCCAATTCAAGAGTAACAGCCACGAAAAACGACACATGAACACACACGAACACACAAACTCCAGTCATTCCTAAATATAAATAATGAGAACAGAAAACTGCAGAGGCCTCCTTAAAAATCTCGACGATGTGAATGAAATTCTGCATGCCAGTCAGCCAAGTATCGTGTGTCTCCAGGAAACCCACCTCAATTCTAAACAAAAAAAATTCTTATATAGGTACATGTTATTCAGAATGGACAGGCTTGGCTACACCCACTCTTCAGGATGTGTGGCCATTATCGTCCGGAAATCATTAGCATGCCACACTCTCTCTTTGAACAATGTCCTTGAGGCTGTAGCGATCCGTACAATATTGTTTAATATGTTGATAACGGTATGCTCCATTTCCATCTCCTGATTTTGAACTTCTGAGCTCTGATTTGGAGGTGCTGGTTGACCAGCTACCCAAACCATACATACTAACAGGCGACCTTTATGCGCACAACTCAGTTTGGGGCTCCTCCAGAACGGATGCCCGAGGTCACCTGATACCGAGGTTTATTATATCCTCCGGAGCATGCCTTTTCAACAAAAAACAGCCTACATACCATAACTTAGGACACAATACATACTCGCATCTTGACTTGGCTATTGATTCCGCAGTTCTCTTTTCATGCCTTGAGTGGGGTGTGGGCACAAGCCCATATGGTAGTGACCATTTCCCCACTTCATTAATGCATATATTACAGGCCCAAGCAGTCCATCTTCCATAAAAGGTCTATTGAATCAAAAGCAAACTTCAGCACATTCACACAAACAATCCAACTACACCACACCTCATAAAACACCTACACGTGGAGGAAGCCGCCCAACTCTTCACGACGCACATCCTCGACGCCGCCGAAAAGTCCATTGCCAAGCCTCCAGTGCATCCCGCACCTCAAGGAGGCCCTGGTGGAACGAGGACTGCAGGCGGGCGCGAGAGGCTCAGAACAAGGCGTGGGGTGTCCTTCGCCGGTACCCCACGTCAGAAACCTCATTTATTTTAAATGGGCAAAGGCTTTTGGGAAGCCAGTGCGTCGTGAGGCAAAAAGGGAGAGTTGGCGCACCTTCCTCACTTCCATCAACTCATACACTGAGACACACAAATTCTGGACACGAATACGCAAACAACAAGGACAACAGGCACACAGCCTGCCCGTGGTTAGTACAATAGGGGGCGCACTGGAACACCAGGCTAACACAATCGCACTACACTTCCAACACGTGTCCAGTTCAGCACACTACACAAACACTTTCATGAAACACAAAAAAATGGCCGAAAAGAAGCCTATACTAGATAACAATCGATCAACATCTTCCTATAACTCAGAGTTTTCTCTGCATGAACTGAGGGCTGCTTTGAGCACGTGTAAACCCTCAGCTCCACGACTAGACAACATTACATATACAACGAGACACAACACCTATACGCAGACACACTTGAAACACTTCTAAATCTATACAATCAAACATGGCTTTCGGGGCACATCCCACACTCTTGGATGTAGGACATAGTAGTGGCATTGTTGAAGGAGAGAAAAGATCCGTCGATCCCCTAAAGCTACCATCCTATAGCCTTGACGAGCTGCCTGTGCAAGCTCTTCGAGAAGATGATCAATCACAGGCTCGTCTACTTCCTTGAGTACAACGGTTTTCTCGCGAGCTGCCAGGCAGGCCTAAGGGTGGGGCGATCGACGAATGATCAACTGGTAGCACTTGCCTCATACATCAAGGATGCCTTCGTGCATAAGCAGCACTTTATAACTGTCTTTTTTGACCTCGAGAAGGCCTACGACACCGCTTGGCGTCATGGAATCCTTAGTGACCTGAAGTCTTTCGGTGTTTTGGGTAACACGTTGAACACCCTTGTCAGTTACTTGTCAGAGAGAACGTTTCGAGTAAGAGTTGGCTGTGCACTCTCAAAAGTTCACGTCCAAGCAAATGGCGTGCCGCAAGGTGGCGTGTTGAGTTGCACTCTCTTTAAGGCAAAGATAAACTCTATTTAAAAGGCACTGCCACTAACAATCTTTTATTCCATGTATGTATATGACTTGCAGTTATCTTTTAAATCATGTAATATATCAGTATGCGAACGCCAAGTCCAGCTCGGCATCAACAAACTTGCCGGCTGGGCAGACAAGAATGGTTTTAAATTGAATCATGTAAAAAGCTCCGGCGTTGTGTTCTCCATGAAGCGCGGTGTCCATATGGACCCAGACATTACTCTAAATGGCATGTCGCTTCCTGTGAACAAGAAGCACTAGTTTTTAGGTGTGGTGTTCGACCACAGACTCAGATTCATCCCACATATTAGGAAACCTAAGCATATATGTCTCAAAACAGTGAATACCCTTAAGGTTCTCTCCCACCAATCCTATGGGGCTGACAAATACTCCTACTGCGGCTCTATACTGCTTTGGTTGCTTCTCGTTTAGAATATGGCAGTGTGGTATGTGGGTCGGCGACTAAAACCGTGTTGCGAATGCTTGACCCAGTGCTGCACTTGGTGCTACGGCTTACGTCGGGTGCTTTTCGCACTAGCCCTGTCGACAGTCTGTATGTCGAGTTCAATAATTAGAGCCTTTATTGCCTTTTAAACTTTATGCTTTTAAAATTTTATTGCTGAATAACCATCCTTTTTATCCTGTCTTTAACAACACATCCACATCGGAGCTCTTTGTAAATCACCCATCCGCTCCTCTGCCCTTTTCACTTAGATTGAGAGAGTGAGCCTCGTATCTCATCGCTTCGTTTTTAGATGTGTAGTGGTCATCTTTTTAAAATATTTTACCGACTTGGCAAGTTCACCCTAATCCAGTGACCTTTCTTTTATAAAACGTGACAAACATCGGGTACCGCGAGCTGCATTACTGCAGCACTTTCTGTTTCTGCAGTTTAAATACCCACTAGTAGAATTTTACACTCATGCTTCAAAAACCTCCACAATGGTCTCCTGCGCTGCCCATGGTCCCAATTCCAATGCAGCCAGAACCATGAGCATGCACACAACATTTTTTTCAGCAGAAGCGTATGAAAATAACTGATTGTACGACACATACTTAAAAATCAAATTCCGAAGTTTTTTATCTACACAAATTCCTTGAGCGTAGTTCGCTCCTGTCATGGCATTAGCCACTCAAAAACCATATAGTTAATCTAGTTTTCAACACCATTATGTCTCCCCACACGGGGCACCTTTTGTATACATGGTGACGGTTCGCAGCGACACAGCGGACCCCGAGCTCCTATACATAAGCTGTGTCCAACCGTGGCGAGGTGTTTAGAGGTGAAGGTAGAAGCCGTAAACGGTGGCCGTCGGAGCCTTGGTGAAGCAACGGCTGACGGGCTCTCTGCCTGTATACCAGGCAGGGAGCTCCGGAACATCTTTGACTACCAGGGTAAGGTAAAAGGAGAAAGTACCCCCGTCTCCCTGCTTTTTACTATGCCATATGGTATTTTCAACCTCCCCCCCAAACGTGATCGCTCCCTGAAAGGAGGCCGCACCGAAGTATCCTTTCCCCCATTGCCATCGTTAACCTTTCCTGAACAGGTTCATTGTCCTCGATTTCTTGTCATGACTTTACTCAGTCCATCCCACCCTCTAGCTTCGCAGTCAGTCTGCTTGATCGCCAAATATCTTGAAGCCATGATAGGAAAATCATTTAAGTGCAAAAAACAAAGGTCTGGTGAACTCATAATGGAATAGTCGTCAAAGCATTTGTCAGACTAGACTGGCTGATCTCGACATCAGGGTCACACCTCATTGGAGACTCAACAGCTCGCAGGGTGTGTTATCCGAGGTAGATCTCCTGAACGAAACGGAAGCGGATCTCCTTGCCGGCTTGAAGGATCAGTGCGTCACTGCCGTAGATGCATTACGATCAATAGAGACGACAAGGAGATTCCCACAAAGCACATTATCTTGACTTTTGACCGCTCAGTCCTTCCACAACACATAATGCCGGTTTTCTTCGTTGCTCCATCCGTCCGTACATCCCGAACCAGCGGCGCGGTTGTAAGTGCCAGCGGTTAGGGCACGGTACAAACTCTTGCCGTTCCCGAACGACGTGTGCAAAATGCGCGGTGCATGATCATCCGAGCGTCAGTTGTCAATCGGATACCCTGTCTTGTGTGAACTGTGGTGGGCCGCATGCGGCATACTCCAGCAAGTGTGAAAAATTCCAACTGGAAAAAAGATAATCAACATCAAGGTCACGGAGAACACCACCTTCCCGAAGGCGCGAAAGAGGTTCACCTATTTTCCCCTGTGGAGGGATGTACGCCGACGCAGCTCGCCGGGGGGCGGAGCAGAGTCTGGTGTCCACAGGGACTCAGTTCAGTGAGTCTGACCGGGTCCCGCCCCCAACCCCGCTGGGTTGCCGCACGCAGCCCAACTCGCCACCACGCCTCTTGCTGAGGCAGCAGCCGTTGTGGTGCAATTCACTTCTGTCGGGGCCGGTGCCGCTCCCGCCTCTACTTCCCCGTCCTCCAGTGCGTTGGACGGTGCCGAGGGAACGGACAACACGGGCCCCGCACCGGTTCACACCGTCACCGCACCGCCCGTGCCCCCTCTGGCGCACCCGACGATGGCGGCTCAAACGAAGGGCTCCCGAAAGGCGGCCAAATCCTGGGGCCCGGTTCGACGGTCACCCCAAATACATCGGTGGACGAGATGGACGTCGCGCCGTTCGTGCCTGCAACACAGCGCAAGCAGCGGACTCCAACGTCTAAGCCTACAGAAAGGCCCAAAAAGCCCAATCCAAGAGTCATAGCCCCCAAAGACGACACATAAACATACACACTCCAGTAGCTGTCACACTAAATAACGGGAAGAGAAAATATAATACAACGAAACTATAGAGGCCTCCTTAAAAATATTCATGATGTGTACAAGACATTGCATGCCAATCAGCCAAGTCACATCGGTCTTCAAGAAACGCATCTAAACTCCAGGCACACAAACTTCTAGAATAGTTACATGGTAGTTAGGAAGGACAGATATGGTGGTGGCACATCCTCCGGTGGTGTGGGCATCATTGCCCGAAAATCTTTGGCGTGCCACACTGTCAAACTACAGACTGTCCTAGAGTCTGTGGCCATTCGAACCATAATCTTTATTAGGCTTATAACATTATGCTGTATTTACATCCCCCCCGACTTCCAGCTGTCGAGCTCGGATTTCGAGGGTCTGGTAGATCAGCTACCCGAATCTAATCATTCTTTTAGGCGAACCCAACGCACATACCTCTCTTTGGAGCTCTGCTCGTACGGATGCCCGAGGTCGCCTTATCGAAAAATATCTAACATCTTCGGGAGCATGCCTATTCAAAAAAACAAGCCTATATACCATTATATAGGACACAACACATACAGGCACCTCGACTTGGTTATTGGTTCCGCAGTTCTCTTTCCATCTCTTCAGTGGGATGTTGGCACTAACCCATATGGTAGTGACCACTTCCCAACCACATTAACATACACAGGTAAAGGTCCGAAGAGTTCACCTTCCCATAACAGGCTCAATGAAGCTAGAGCGAACTGGAGTACAGTTATAGAAACATTCAAACTACACCACACATTCATAACACACCTACACATTGAAGAAGCTGCCCAACTCCTCACGGCCCACATCCTCGCCGCCGTCAAAAAGTTCATTTCCCAATCCTCTGCTGTTTCGCACAACCCAAGGAGGACCTGGTGGAATGAGGACTGCAGGCGTGCGCGACAGTCCCAGAACAAGGCGTGGGGTATCCTGCGCCGGTACCCCACATCAAATAATCTCATTGCTTTCAAACGGGCCAACGCTTTTGGGAGGTGAGTGCGCGTGAGGCGAAAAGGAAGAGTTGGTGCACCTTGCTCACTTCCATCAATTCATACACAGACAAACACAGAGTCTGGACAAGAATACGAAAAATAAAAGGACCACAGACACACAGCCTGCCCCTGGTTAGTACAATAGGGGACACACTGGAAGACTAGGCTAACACAATCGCACAACACTTCCAACACGTGTCCAGCTCAGCACACTACACAAACGCTCTTATGAAACACAATACATCTGTAAGAAAGAAGTCCCTGCGTGATAACAACAAGTCGCACACTTCTTACAATTCTCCTTTTTCAGTTCATGAGGTCAAGGTAGCCCTGACCTCATGTAAGCCTTCAGCGCCAGGTGGAGACAAAATCACATACACCATGATACAACGCCTACACTCAGACACCCTTGAAACACTTCTACATCTATACAAGAATATATGGCTTTCGGGGAACATTCCTCGCTCTTGGAGGGAGGCCATAGTAGTGGCTTTCCTAAAAAAAGGGAAGGAGTCTTCCTCTACTGCCAGTTACCGGCCCGTTGCTTTGACAAGCTGCCTGTGCAAGCTCCTCGAGAAGATGATAAACCGTATGCTCATGTACTTTCTTGAGTACAATGGTCTTCTCGAGAGCTGCCAGGCAGGCTTCGGGCAGGGCGATCCTCAAATGATCAGCTTGTTGCATTAGAATCATACTTCAAAGATGCCTTTATACACCAACAGTATTGCATGACCGTATGTTTTGACATCGAAAAAGCGTATGATACGGCATGGCGTTACGGCATCCTTTCAGACTTAAAATCCTATGGTGTAACAGGAAATATGATGAACACTCTTGATAGTTACTTGTCGAAACGAACATTTCGTGTGATAGTCGGGTCGGCACTGTCAAGAGTTTACATTCAAGAAATGTGGGGCAGATCCAAGGGCTGAGTATTCATGGTGACGGTGTTGGCGACACCGCGGACCCCGAGCCCCCAACATAAACTGTAACCTACCATGGTGATGTATTTAAAGGTGAAGGGTAGAAGCCTCAAACGGTGGCCGTCGGAGCCCAGGTCAAGCTCCGGCGGATGGGCTCCCTGTCTGTTTACCAGGCAGGGAGCTCCGGGACCTCTCAGGCTATCAGGGTAAGGTTTGAGAAGAAAGTACCCCCGTCCCCTGCTTCTTTTACCTGCCATATGGTAAATCGTAAATCCCCCCCAAACATAATCGGCCCCTGAAAAGGGTCCGCACCGAAGGTTCATTTCCGCCACTCCCAACCCACAGTCTTCCAAAGCCCGATAACTACCCCCCCTTTTTGGTATTGGAATCCAGTGACCAAGAAAAGCCTCTTGCATCACAGTCCGTGTTCCTAATATCGAAATTTCTGGAGGGCATCATTGGTGACAAATATAAGGCCAAAAAACAAAGAACTGGATAAATCCTGGTTGAAGTACACAACCAACAGCATGCAAAGATCCTCCTTGAACAAACTCGCATAGCCAATCTTAAAATCAGGGTGACACCCCACCGGAGCCTGAACAGTACTCAAGGTGTCATCTCTGAAGTAGACCTGATGAATGAGGCAGATGCTGACCTGCTGGAGGGCCTGAGAAATCAGGGCGTGACAGCTGTGAGGCGCATAACAATGAGGAGCGATGACAAAGTAGTTTCGACCAAGCACATTATCCTTACTTTTGACCGGTCCACACTCCCAGAGTACGTCAATGCAGGTTTTGTACATTGTAATGTCCGGCCCTACATTCCAAACCCGCGCCGCTGCTTTAAGTGCCAGCGGTTCGGGCACGGAACCAACTCCTGCCGTGGTCGTCTGACCTGCGCAAAATGCGCTCAGCATGATCATCCATCTGATAATTGTCCATCGTCAACCCTCACCTGCGCCAACTGCCAGGGACCCCATGCCGCCTACTCTCGAACGTGCGAGAAGTTTAAGCAGGAGAAGGCGCTTATTAATGTGAAGGTAACTGAGAACATCACCTTCCCAGAGGCGCGAAAGAGGTTCGCCTCTTTCCCCCTGGGGAGGTACGCCGACGCGGCTCGCCGGGGGGCGGAGCGGCGTCTGGTTTCGGCGGGGACCCAGTACCGCGAGTCGGACTTGGTCCCGCCTCCGCCCCCCCCCCCCCCAGGGTTGCCCCAGGCAGCCCAACCAGCCTCTGCACCGCTCGCTCACCCAGCAGCGGCTGTGGTGGCAACAACATCTGTTGGGGATGCCGCTGCATCCACTGCTTCCTCTCCACCGGCCCAAAGCACATGCAAGGGCACGGAGATGGAGACGGAGGCAGTCGCAGGGACCCCCTTCCCCACCTCACTGCCTTTGCCGTCTGTCGTGCTCCCCACGCCTTCGGCACTGGCAGCGCAGGCAAAGAACACCCGAAAGGGTACCACGCCAAGGGGGCCCAGTCCGCTGGGCACCCCGTTGCCTTCAGATGACGATATGGACGTCGAGCCCTTCCGGCTTTCATCGCAGCGGAAGGAACGGGCTCCGACGTCCAGGTAAGCAGAGAAGGTCAGAAAACCCCTCCCAAGAGTCCAAGCCCCGAAAGACCCTGCATAAACAGTCACACTCCAGTAGCTCCGAACACATAATAATGGGAAGAGAAAACATAGTTCAATGGAACTGCAGAGGCCTTCTGAATAATCTTGACGACGTTTATGAGATTCTGCATGCCAATCAGCCAAGTACAATGTGTGTCCAGGAAACACATCTAAATTCCAAACACACAAATTTCTTGAATAGTTACATGGTATACAGGAAAGACAGGGATGGCTGCACACACTCTTCTGGCGGTGTTGCCATAATCACCCGCAAATCCTTAGCATGCCACCCTGTCACCTTGAACACCGTCCTCGAGGCTGTAGCCGTCCGCACAATAATATTTAATAGATTGATAACGGTATGCTCCATATACATTCCTCCTGATGTTGCACTTACGAGCACCGACTTCGAGGCGCTGGTTGACCAGCTACCCGAATCATACATACTTACAGGCGACCTTAATGCTCACAACTCTCTTTGGGCTATTCCAGAACGGATCTCGAGGTCGCCTGATAGAGAAATTCCTTACATCTTCTGGAGCATGCCTTTTCAACAATAAACAGCCTACATACCATAACATAGGACACAATACATACTCAAATCTTGACTTGGCTATTGGTTCGGCAATTCTCTTTCCATGTCTTGAGTGGGGAGTGGGCACTGACCCATATGGCAGTGACCACTTCCCCACTTCACTAACATATATAGGTAACGGCCCAAGCAGTTCTTCTTCCCATGATAGGTTCAATGAAGCACGAGCTAACTGGAACACATTTACAGAGACATCGAAACTACACCACACATCCATAGGACACCTACACGTTGAAGAAGCCACCCAACTCCTCACGGCGCACATCCTCGACGCCGCCGAAAAGTCCAATCCCCACGCCTCTGGTGCCCCGCGCAACCAGCGGAGGCCGTGGTGGAATGAGGACTGCATGCGGGCGCGAGAGGCCCAGAACAAGGCGTGGGGTATCCTTCGTCGGTACCCCACGTCGGGTAACCTCATTTTGTTCAAACGGGCCAAGGCGTTAGGAAAACGTGTGTGCCGTGAGGCGAAACGAGAGAGTTGGCACACCTTCTTGACATCCATTAATTCATACACAGATACACACTAATTCTGGACACGTATACGCAAGCTCAAAGGACAACAGTCACACAGCCTGCCCCTGGTTAGCACAACAGGGGACACACTTGAAGACCAGGCTAACACGCTTGCACAACACTTCGAACACGTGTCCAGTTCAGCACACTACACGAACACTTTCATGAAACACAAAACATCTGCAGAAAAAAAGCCCTTACACGACAAAGACAGATCAAAAACTTCTTACAACTCTGAATTCACTCTCTATGAGTTGAGGGCTGTCCTGAGCTCGTGCAAACCTTCAGCTCCATGCGCTGATAAGATTACATACACCATGATACAGCACCTACACCCAGACACTCTTGAAACACTCTTACACCTATACAATAAAATATGGCTTTCGCGGCACATTCCACGCTCTTGGAGGGAGGCCATAGTAGTAGCTTTCCTAACGGAAGGGAAGGACCCTTCCTCTCCCGCCAGTTATCGTCCCATTGCCCTGACAAGCTGCCTGTGTAAGCTCTTCGAGAAGATAATAAACAGGAGACTTGTGTACTTCTTAGAGTACAATGGCCTTCTCGAGAGCTGCCAGGCGGGCTTTAGGGCGGGGCGATCTACCAACGATCAACTCGTTGCATTAGAGTCTTATATCAAAGATGCTTTCCTCCACAAGCAGTACTGCATGACAGTCTTCTTTGATCTTGAAAAGGCGTACGATACTGCTTGGCGGTACGCCATCCTTAGCGACCTGAAGTCCTTTGGCATGTCGGGTAACATGATAAACACGCTTTTCAGTTACATGTCCGAAAGGACGTTTCGCGTGCGACTTGGAACTGCACTCTCTCGGGTGCATGTGCAGAAAAATGGAGTGCCACAAGGTGGAGTTTTAAGTTGCACCCTTTTTATTGTGAAAATGAACTCCCTGAGGAAGGCATTGCCACCGTCGATTTCCTGCTCAATTTATGTAGACGACGTACAATTATCCTTTAGGTCTTGTAACCTGTCTGTCTGCGAGCGCCAAGTCCAGCTTGGTGTTAACAAGCTAGCTGGTTGGGCAGACAGCAACGGTTTTAAATTTAATCCAGGGAAGTGCACTTGTGTCTTGTTTTCCAAGAGGCATGGCATCCGGCCGGATCCAGACATTCAACTCCACGGTGTCTCGATTCCTGTCAAAAAGGAACACAAGTTTTTAGGGCTCCCACATGTGCTCCCACATGTGCAATTCTGCAGCATTTCTTGTATTTGCAGCAGAAGTATGAGTGCTCTGAATTTTATACGGATGCCTCTAAGACTTCCACCTCTGTGTCCTGCGCGGCGCATGGGCCCGGCCTTAGTGTCACCGAAACTCTGAATAGTCATACTAGTATATTTACGGCAGAGGCTTACGGTGTACTTCTTGTTAATCATATACTTCAAAGCCACATCCCACAATCCATTATCTATACAGATTCTCTCAGTGTTGTGCGGGCACTGTCGTCAACAAAGCCTTCGAAAAACCACGTTGTCAATCTGATCGTCAAGGGTATTATGTCTGTGCATGTACGCAAGTTTGAACTGGTTCTTTGCTGGGTCCCTGGCCACTGTGGTATAGCCGGGAATGAAGCAGCAGACCGAATGGCTGCTGCTGCTACACTCACGAATACAGTAGACATAACCACATTACCCTACACCGACGTGAAACCACACATCAGACAACAACTTCGCAAAACATGGCAAACACACTGGAGTGAACAAACAGACAACAAGTTACACGTAATAAAACCACACTTGGGACCATACACCACCGACACACGTAATAGATACACTGAAGTTGCCTTGGCTAGATTACGGATAGGGCACACTCATGCAACGCACTCGCACCTTCTCACGGGGTCTCCAAGACCTCTGTGCAGCAGGTGCGGAGAGGCCCTATCCGTGATCCACATCCTTATACAATGTAAGGCACTTGACACAACACGACACAAATACTTCCCACAACTGCACACGCGACATATTCCACCACACCCGTCATACTTCTTAGGAGATGAAGCCATGTTTCCAATCAAACGCGTTTTCGAGTTTGTTACCGACGTAAAATTTTTACATCTCATTTCTTATCATGCATGTTGAAAACCTGGCCCTTTACACCAGTCATCATCTTCATTATGTCGTCTTTGACTTGGTTTATTTTTACTGAAATGTTCTACTTTTACTTCCATGCCACTTTCATGTAATCACTATTGTTTGGCGCTCTTTGCCCTTTGTCGGCCTTGCGCCATTAAACTCCAAACATCATCATCAGATCCAAGGGCTGGCGACGCCCACCCAGCACACTCGTCGCGCTGGCTCAGAGGCTGAGGCGTTGCGCTGCTGAGCACAAGCACGTGGGTTCGCTTCCCGGCCATGGCGGCCGTTTTTCTAATGTAGGCCAAAACCAACCATGCCCTTATGTACGAGATTTCGGTGCACGTTAAGGATCCCTTGGTGGTCCAAATTAACCCTGAGCCCTCAACAACGGCACGCGTCATTACCTGCGTTGCGTCGGCCCATTAAACCCTACATTCAATCAATTAGTCAATCAGTCAATAAAGCCCACCCAACCTCCGGCCCCCTAAAGCCACGAGCTATTCCACACGGCTATCTTTCACTCCCCTCGGCACTGATATTTCATGACGTGCAGTTTTATAGACCGCGGCGTGGAATATTGTCGTCCATGGCGAGCGTAGCACCACTCATATGTAACTAACGCAAACGCTACCTTAGTTGGAACGTCCTAGTGGCTTTTCCCCATATAAAATTTTCTCTTCAAATAGTATGAGTGCACCAGCAAGGAAAGATTTTTTTAAACCCGCCACATGGTTGTCAGGAATATGTTGATCAAAAAGCACTATAACTGCAAGTGAGAAGAAATCATGGAATTTGGTTGGTTGCGCTCTCCAGCCCTCCCAGCAGCATAGCGGCCAATCCCTCACCCTCCAGTAGGCCCCTCGGTCTGCCCCCGACAAATGCATAGAGTGGGTTGGTACGTTTCCTCTTTTCAAAATACAGTCAAACCCGGATATATCGAACTCGCAAAAAACGGTCATTATTTCGATATATCGTATAATTCGATATATATAATGTTTAAAGAATTTGACAATGCACAGAACGTACCTCATCACTAACTGTTGTTTACTTGCAAGATACATGCTCCGCGGGCACACTAGCGCGAGAAATAGTCTCCGATCTTCTTTTGCTTCATCATTTTCGAAGCATTGCTGAGCACAAACTTTTCAACATTGTCAAGTGACTCGAAACAGCTGAGCCCACAGCCTTCTATTGCCGCGCAGTGGCGGCGAAGAACGCTCAGCGCGTGAAGAGCATCGGAACATGGGGGCGGGGCGGAGCTCGTCGAGTCCTCACAGTTGCTGTCATCGGCGGGGCCTTCCGTAGCTAGATCGAAAACGATGTCTTCATCGGCGAGCTCTCCGGTAGTTTCAACATCGTCATCGACGGACACAAAGTCTGCTGCTGCAGTCCCGTCACAAATGGCACCCGGGAACTCGGACAGCTGGCTGAACAAATCATCAAGCTCCTCAAGGGCTTCGTCGTTGTCCAATGAGCTTGTGCCAGCCTCGCCAGAAATGCAGAGTCCACAATGACGAAAGCAATTCTGAATTGTCTTTCTCTTGACATCGTTCCATGACGCATTCAACATAGTGATTGTGCCAAGCAGGCCAATCTTTAGCTCTCGCCCAGTGCGCAGGTTTTCTAACAGCCGTTGCACAAGGCGCTTGCGGTAGCCCGCCTTCAGTGCACGAATTATGCCTTAGTCTAATGGCTGCAGCACCGATGTTGTATTCGGCGGCAGAAAACGAAGCTCAATGTTGCTGAGGCTGACCTTACAAGTGTGGGCTGAGCAATTGTCCACAAGTAGGAAGACTTTTCTGCCTTGGCTTGCCAAGTCGTTGTCGCAGGACGTCAGCCACTTTCCAAAAAGTTCGCCGGTCATCCAGGCCTTCCCGTTGGACTTGTAGGTCACCGGGATTGAAAGAGCGTTCTTTAGGCACCGCGGCGATTTGCTTTTTCCGATCACCAGAGGCCGAAGCTTTGATGACCCATCGGTATTGGTGGCAAGCAGCACCGATACACGGGCTTTGTTGGTTTTCCCGCCGTGGGACTTGTCATCGCGACACGCCAGCGTCTTGTTTGGTAGCATCTGCCAGAAACAGGCAGTCTCATCCGCATTGAATATATCGCGGGGATGGTACCTGGCTGTAATGTCGCTCCAAATTTCCTCGATCCACTTGTGCACGCTACTGACGTCCACCGCGTGGCTTTCACCGGTGACCGTGCGGCCGACAATGTCGTAACGCTCCTTGAATCGCTGCAGCCAACCTGAGCCTCCTTTGAAGTCGGGCCGGTTCAGAAGGAACGCGAAATTCTTCGCTTTCTGCTCAATCATGGGGCTAGAAACGGGGATGTTTCGCGACCTCACATCCAGGAACCATTTGTACACGGCTGCTTCTATGTCGTCATACGCAGCCGTGCGTACCCGTCGGGCGCTGGTAACGTCAGGCCTCTTGTCCGCCTTAGCCCTTATGTCGGCCTTGTTCTTTAAAATGGTGCTTACCGTGCTTCTCGGGATGCTGTACTCCGCCGCGACATCAGACTTCTTTTCCCCGCATTCAACTTTCTTGATAATTTCGAGCTTTGTGGGAATTGGCAGGTTCTGCCGCTTCACAGCAGCCATCGCAAATGGGGCAGATGAACAAGGCGTACTGATGCGTCGTCAACCGCGAAAACACGCAAATGGGAGCATGCGTAGAAGCGAGGGGAGAGAGAGCCCGCCGCGCGAGACTGGCGAGACAGCGGAGAGTGTGGTCCAACCACTATTCCCAGGGGGTGGCTGTCAGAGCGAGCGAGAGTGCGAGCGCTTGGGCTAAGTGACTTTTCAAACTGGGGGAGGAGGCGTAGGCAGCTCGCCCAGCTGCCGCGCGGGAAAGCCAACTTCGGGGGCAATCTTGCGCTGCCGAAGTTCGATATACAGTTTGCGGCTGCCTTTTTTGTTCGATGTAGCCGTACTTTTTGCTATATATTCTCCCGGTAACATTATAGTGCACAATAATTGTTCGATATATGGGATAATTCGATGTAAACGGGTTCGATATAGTCGGGTTTGACTGTATATCTAAGTTGTGAATGGCAGCCTGCTTGCGTTTACATCCGCCTTTCCCTCTCTCTTTTTATGCCACTGAACACAAATTTAGACAAACTCACCCAGTGATCCATTTTGATGCATTTTAACATGCATGCGATGGTCCCCAAATGCACACACCTGGCTACAATCCCAACATCGTGTCTTTCTGTGTGGGACATTGCAGCTGTCGAGATTATTTCCGATTGATCACTGATACCGAGGAAAATGACATTCATTGAGTTGTGAATATACGCAAATGCGCACTGCGTAAGCTTTACAACCGGCATCCACCATCTAAGACGATTCAGCCTGCAGTCTTGTCAGCGTTCACGTGGTGTAATATTCTGCAGTCAAGTCGAAGTGCTGTGGTTTTACAGTCAAATTTGGGGCGAGTGCACAGAGACCCTAAACATGGGCCGCAAGATGTACTGCAGAATGTTATGAATTTATTGATACCGTGAGGTGTTCCTTAAAATGGGGTAAAAGATGCGGCTTTTCGGACTAGTTATTCAGCTAGCACAACTGGCAAGTACTATAAACCAGTCCACATGGTGGCGATGACTAGGAATGGACACCCTACTAACTCTTTCAATGCGAATCGCAAGATATTTCGGGCAAAAACACACGCACAACCAAGTGTGCCTGCGTTGCATCTTTACCTAACTCTTTGCCACTCCTAGACAACTCATTTAAAAAATATTGTGGGCATGCCGTGCCATGGACTGATGTAACTGAAATGAATATATCGTGTCAGGTAAATTTTCCACAACAAATTAAGCGGATGTTTTTTCACCAGGGCTACTTTGTCTCGTTTGAGTGTCTTGCTCACGCTGGCCACGGCGAGTCAGATATGACCAAAATACCAAAGGGCGCCTCGCTATCACTGTGTTAGCTGCCAGCTGCTGCTTAGTGTGGTGCATTGTTTTAAAAAATATTACACTAAAAAGTTTTCCAAACATCTTGACATTCTCATTAACAGGTAACTAGTTAAGCGTAATGTTCAATAAATTGCTTACATGTTTTGCAAACACTCATACTGCATTACTACAGTAAAATTTCCTATAATTGACGACCCATAAGAAAACCATGAGAAAACCAATAAAGTGTCATTTTTGAACATGCAGAACTCTAAAAAAATTTAGTTTACGAAAGCCTGTGGAAAGCAACTTCGACGCAGCACTCAATGATTGCTTGGCACATAAGCGGCACCTTCATGTTCACATATCTGTCAAACCGCTGGCTTCATATAAGCACACTCAAACATTGAAGGATCCCTGTTGACTAGTGCTATAAGAAGGACACACCCAGACGCATACTGCAATTGGAGAAAAACGGCTGCTCTGAACTGGTGCACTGTTTTGTGGTGCCAGCGTGTAGCAGCATGAAGTGCTTCGGTTTCAGATAGTATTTTTTACACAACCAAAATTCCAGCACTTCATAACTGCGAGCCTTGATTAGGTGGGCCTTATTCATCCAATACTGCACGAGCCCACCTGACACACGTAGTCCATCGGTATCACAAGCCTTCATTGGGGGCTAGGTGGAGCTATTATAGGCTCCTTCATTGCATTGCTTGTCTTTTATGTTCGAATATTTAGTATAAATCTTGGGTTGAGTGAGCGCTTACATTATTCCTGGTTAGTTTCTGTAAGGCTTGCGGTTTTCTGATAATGGTACCTCGCACACTCACTTAACATTCTACACTGGTTCACAACAATCCAAGTGCCTCTAAAAGTAGCGCCACAATCCCCGCGAGCTACTCTCGACAGAATCAAGTGTACCTTTTTGGTAAATAATTCTGGAGCACCTCCCGTCCATGTTATTTCTTGGTCTTCCGCGGGTATCTCTATTCGGGCGTAGTCGCTAAACACTGACTTCGGTCCGTAGTCATGGACAAATCTGGATAGACAGGCTACGCACACATGCCCCAGTACTAAAAAACCATCGCGTGATGTCAAATGATTGATTGACTGTTAGGTCTAACGCGCGGATGCAATGCAGGCGATGAGACGCCCTTTAGTAGAGGGCTCATGAATATTTGGACCACCTGGGGATCCTTAATGTGCGGAGAAATCTCGTACACATGAGCGCTTTTGCTTCTCGCCTCCATCAGAAATGTCGGCCGCCGCGATAGAAAATCGAGAACGAATCCTCGCGCTCAGCAGCACAACGCCTCAGCCACTGAGCCACTGCGGCGGGTACATGATGTCACATAATGAGTAGACCTATACTGCAGCGCAATTATCGTAGCCAAGGTATAGCTTACGTGTGATTTCATGCTGACAGACACAGAAATTGAACTGGTAAATACCGCAGGCCCAGAAGGGTTTCCTGAGCATTTGCAGCTAATGAGGTTGGGGTCTAGTGAACTAGTGATCTATGGAAACCAAATTAACTCCAAACAGCTACTGATTATAAAAAAAAACGTACTTAACGTATGAGGGACCAGTTTTTCGACACAAAAACGTTTTTTACTGCAGTCGTCAGCTCGAGACTAGGACACTTGGTTTGGATGAAACGTTATCCACCACTTTTGACGCCCGATGGAAACGGCGATGATAGTTCTTTTTGCGTTCTACCCGTCCCCGTTTGTCGGACACACGCGGGTGTCGGAAGAGCAGACATCCCCTCATAAAATTTCTCTGAAAATTATTTATTACAAAAATCCAGCTCTAAATTAAAAAAACGCGCCAGCAACAAGCATCGCATGTACATACAAACATGAAAAAACAGAGAAGCAGTTGCCATACTGCAATATTAACAGCTCTATTTTATTAAAAGTGATGCTCTTGCGCTAATACTGGTAATAATGGTTCCGTTTTCAGCAGCTATAGTAGGTTTATATCCTCATATTGAATTTTTTAAACGCAAAATAAATACAGATAAATTACCCTGAGGTAAATTAGATAAATATCGCTGATGTTAAAGAAGTTCTGACTTCCTTTTTGTTTATTAGTTCACGATTTTTTCTTCAGGCCGCGAAATACTTTTATCACTCTCTGACTAGGAAGGGGGTGGAGAGCGGTTACTCTGGCAACAAATAGGGCAAAAGAAGTGAAAAAAAAAGTTCTGGAGCAAATGGAGCCATAGACCTTCAAAGGAAAAGTGGAAAGGTTGAGCATTTACCCACTCAGCTGTCGCGAAAATCCCACGTGCAGTCAAGAAAATTGTACAGCTGAGTGGGCTAGATGAAGAAGACGAAGGATTTCAGGTACGCTTGTTATGGTTACCATGTTGCTAATAGAAACGAGGCCATCTTGTGTAAGCATCTCTCCTCGATACGCCCAATTTGGTCTGGCGCTTGCTGGGACGTAGTTATCTTCGTGATGTTCTTTCCCCCGGAGCTTCTCTTTCAAGCCGCAGTAGCCCTGAGGATCTGACCCCGGGTATGCTCAACCGACAAACTCAGCTTCCGATGCAAAAACTCTACATTTATTTACAGCCCGGAGGGCGACTAAAAAACAGTACTCGCGCGGAGCCCGAAGACCAGGGGCCGAGCTCTCCTGCGCCCAGACCGCGTCTCTCTTTGCTCATCTTCCCTTCCTCCTGCCGCTGAAGGCCGGGGCAGAAGGAAAAGCCAGTCGTCTTCGTTGGTGGCCATCCCATGTGATGGCGTTTAAGACATCTGTGCGAGCAGGCGCAGACTTCCTTGGAATACGCGGCGTTTCAAGGCGCCGCGCGACACGTGCGTTTCATTTGTGCGCTGCTCGCCCCACGTCCCGTGCCAGTTGGTGCGTCGAAGCGCCCGACAACTCCGCCGCCACTGTGAAACATAGCTTCAGGAATGTTTCACACACGAAACACACAAACACCACACACACTTTGCGAGCGTGCTCCATCGTTCCTTCAATTGGCGACACAACAATAAGCACGGCCACTGCCCCTTGACCCTGGCAGCACGTACCATGACAAGGTATGAATAGCTCATTCAGAGCGAGCGGCCTTTAGAAGGCGGTACGCACCGGCCGTCGTCATTGGAATACACCCTTCCCATGCGGTGCACCCCGTCACACAACAGAATCAGGGGTCCCTCTCCTCCTCGCTTTCTCGCTCGAGTAGGGACAGCTGCCGGCTCGTCAGCATGCGTTGCAGCCACTCTGCACTCAGGTGAAGCGGACTGACGCAACAGTATCGGGAACCCCTCTCCTCCTCGCATTCTCACTCGAGGAGGGACCGCTGCTGCCTCGTCAGCCTGCATTGCAGCCACGCTGCACTGCGGTGAAGCTGGCTGACGCTTCCTCCCCTTTTTGTCTGAACAGCCCAGTTAAGCCAATCCTGAGCTCGGAGCGCCGTGCTCCACTACGCGCTGTTCATCAGCGTTATCAGCAGACGCTGCTTAGCGGCCGCATTAACACTGACAAGCAATGCTGGTGAGGCTATCTTTTTAGGCACTCTTGCAGCCTTCCCTGCCACTCCCTTGGGCGGCATTACATGAGCGGCCGTACGCTGATTTGCACTTTCCCTGCTCAATTCGCTGGAGCTCCCCATGGGAATCACATTTTCGGGACTCGAAATTTGGGGACCTCCAGAAACACAGGATGCAGTGTGCGCGACACCAACCGCATCCGGTTCCTCGCGCGATTCCCGTGCTGCCGCATCCTGCAAAACTACTGGCTGCTCGGCCACGCTCTCGGAATGTTCTCCGTCTCCGCACGGTGCAACAACGGGCTCACACTCAACTAAAGCCAGCCTCAGCCCCTTCAGTACTGCTGCTTTAAGAACTGCGTAGCTCTTGCGCTGCTTCCCCGAGAGTCCAGCTAGGCACCCTCTACCCCTCACGCTCAAGTAGGGAAGAATTACCCCTGCTCGCCATTTTGCGGAACACAGTAGGAGTCTAGTGTGCCCTCGGCATCAGCGAACCAATCAAGCACAAGCGCTTCCTGGGAGGGCATATCTACGAGCACCCCTTAAATTATGCTCATTGATCTAATCTCCCATCCATCTCGCTGCACCCTTGTGTTCGCTGCCCGATCGGTGACGCGGTGGCGTTGTTAGGGCTTTTCAAACGCTCACTCCTTAAACGTTCCGCTGCTAACTCCGCCTCAGCGATCTCCAATTTCGCCTGCACTAGGGCCATCTCATCAGCGAACGACATGGCTGACCTAATCCTGACGCTTGCTGCCTCGTCAGCCCTCACACTCAGCTCCATCTCTGCATGCCTAGCTAACCGGCCCCCATTATCTAAGGGCTGCTCACGATGCTCATGATGCTCAGGGCTGCTCAAGGCCCCCTACATGTCATGGTGAGCCACGCACCCAGGATCAAGAGAGGCAGTGACCTGCATAGCTCCGTGCCTGTAGAGATGCTGCACCGATGCAGATGGGGTATCCATTTAGGCACGGCTCCTTCAGCCGAGATGTCCGAAAAACAATGGCCAGCTGACCTCTCGCCTGCCGACAGCTCGCTGCTCCTGCCGCTCCTCCTTCAGTGGGCTACTGATGTCTCCACTGACCGCTGGTGAAGCTGCTTCTCAGCCGCTCAGCAGGCCGCAGAGATTCCCTCAGTCGCCGTTGAGAAGTCCGTTGATCGCCGATCGAGCCGCTTCTGCACCTGGCTGGCAAGCTTGCTGCTCCCGCTGATCTCGTTCAGCAGAGCGGGATTTCTCCGGGTGCTCCGTCCGTCGAGGAGCCCTTCTTGCCCGCCGGCTGGCTGAGTCGTCGCCGTTGATGATCCTGTCGACTGCGCCAGTTATTTCCATGGTGTTCTTTTCCCCGGGGCTTCTCCTCCAAGCCGCAGTAGCGCTGAGTATCTGACCCCGGGTATCATCAACCGACAAACTGAGCTTCCGATGCAAAAAATCCCCGCATTTCCCCGAGGGGAAGAATGTGAAAGTGCGAATGCACGAGTTGAATTTGCGCGGTTCGTTAATGTTCGCGAAAGAGAGATCACACACACACAGACAACTACAAAGAAAGAAAGGTGCTTTTATTCACAGACACCTATTTGTGTTGTCGTTGTACTTGATTGCTAGAGCGGATCTCAGCTTTGAAATTTCGTGTCAGTACTCCTTTAAGCAGGTGCATTAGCCCTTCTCACGCCCGATTCTTGGCCAATCCCCCACGTGGGCATGTGCCATGTCAGCGGCGAGGCTGCGCGCGCCCATCTCCACGTGCGCGGACATCGCCGGTGGACGCTGGTTCAGGGTCGCTTAAGAAGTGCATTGCACTTAAAACTGTACATTTATTTACAGCCCGGCGGGCGACTAAAAAAACAGTACTCGGGCGCAGCCCGAAGATGACGGGCCGAGCTTTCCTGCGCCCGGACCGCGTCTCTCTTGTCTCATCTTCCCTTCCTCCTACCGCTGACGGCCGGGGCAGAAGGAAAAGCCAGTCGTCTTCGTTGGTGGCCATCCCATGTGGTGGTGTCGGTTATGACATCTTTGCGCGCAGGCGCGAACTTCCTCGGAATGCGCGGCGTTTCAAGGCACCGCGCGACACGTGCGTTTCATTTGTGCGCTGCTCGTCCCACGGCCCGCGCCAGTTGGTGCGTCGAAGCGCCCGAACGACGTCCTCTTTGTTTTCCGGCCAGTCAGTCTCGGCGTAGGATCGGACGGTCGACAGGACAGGATCGTTGGTGGTTGCTGCACGGAGCTCATCGAGCCGACACTGGTAAGCTGGAGCGAGGGCAATGTGTTAACATTCAAATGCACGGTTTTTTCCGTCAATTAGGCCTTCCTCGAAAAACGAGAGAGCGCAGCAGCCAAGAACAGGTCTTTTCCTGGCTTCTACTGCCGAGTGATGGCGCATTGCAGCAATGTCCATCGCATTCGGTGCAGACGAAGTGTGCACTGGTGAAGTGGCCTATTGCAAATTGGCACCAATGGACGATGGTCTGTTTCCACGGTAACCTCTGACTGGGAGAAAATATAATCGTGCATTTTTTCGCAATCATGCACAATCAATAGAGCTTCATTTCCAATCTGGTCGTACCGCGTCTGGGTATTGCTGAGCGGTCTAGAGTGGAAAGCGATAGGGCGGCCGTCTTGTATTACAACGGCGCCAACGCCCACATGGCAAGCGCCAACAAAGACGGTTACTGGCGTTTTCTTATCAAAGTAAGCGAGCACCGCCGCTGTAATAAGCCTTGACGCAATTTATTGAAGCTGATTTGCTCTGTTTGTGTCCAAATCCAGGCAATATCTTTGCGGAGCTAAGTTGTAAGTGGTGCAGGGGGCAGAGACGTTTTCGGAATGAAGCGCTGCACGTAATTCATCGTTCCGAGGAAGACTCAATTGCTTACTGTAAATCGGCACTGCCAAGTCCAAAATGGCTTGGACGCGATCGGGGTCCTGGCTGAGTCCTTGGTAATGAAAACGTGTCCCAAGTACCAAACTGGCGCCAGAAAAAACACACATTTCTTCGAGTTCAGACGGAGGTTTTGCTCATGGCCGCGTGCAAGCACACCGGTCAAGTTATTAGCATGCTCTTCCTTCGCTGTGCCCCAGAATAATATGTCCTCCATTACCACAGCTACTCCAGGCAGGCCCTCCCAGAGGCGTTGCATGGCTGCTTGAAATATTTCCGGGAGAGATGCAAATCCAAAATGCATGCAGAGAAACCGATAGCGCCAGTAAGGCGTGCTCATTGTGCGCAATTTAGAGCTACTGTCAGAAAGTTTCATTTGACAGAACCCGGAGGCTGCGTTCAAGGTAGAAAAATATTTGGCTCCAGACAGCCGTTGCACGACCTCTTCTAGAACTGGCTTAGGTCAGTGTTCACCCAGCATAAACTTGTTACGCTCCGTTGGGTAGAGAAAAAATCTTACTTTATCACCTTTACCTACGGCTTACGTATAGCTTGACCATTCCGTTGGTTCGGTTACCTCGGTTGGTTCCGTCTCGGGAGCCAAAGCACAACTCATGTTAAGTTAGGCTCTTCGCGGGCTTCTAGAAACCTTCAAATTTTCGAATTATGAACTGTACACCGCTTGTATCCTGTCCTGGCTCAAACTTGAACGAGGCGTACGCTTTTCCAGCCTCTTTCCTAATGGTGACTAAAAGCGTCGCCGCCTGCAATTGTTTAAGTTGCTTGTTCAGCTGAGTAGCCATAGTAAACAGTTCCAACTCGTGAAAAGAGCAGAGCAGCACCGGAGGAAGTGACATGGGCTGACGTCACCTACGGAAGACCGAAAGAAGCGCGCCCGCCAAGGCCGGCGCCGCAGGTGCACGCGCACCCACAGCCGCGGGCGAGCGAAAGCCTGACAAACAAGTCTGAAGTCAATCGCGCAGCGATGACGCAAAAGAGAGAGCCCGTCGTCAAGACAACGAACGGGGCCCCGAGCGGGGCAGCTGCGGCGCCGAAGGAGCCTGGCAAGATGCCAAGCGGCGGCGGCTGCAGCGAACAGTGCAAGAAAGAGACGCGGGAGCTGAAAGCCACCGTGAAGAGAATGGAGAAAGCGATGGAAGAGCTTCAAACGGCGATGGCCGTGATGCAGCTAACCATCAAACAACAACGGGGAGTCATCAACCAACAACGAGACGCCATTAGAAGACTCCAAGAGGGCGAAACGAAGAATGAAGCCAACGACGTCAAGATGTCGACAGAAGCCGACGAAGAAGATGACAGTGCCCGAGCGAACACCCCGCCAACACCGTCATCAACACTACAGTTCCCAAGACCTTCCAATTCACCGCCGGCACGAAGATCCCGACCAGGGCATCCATCGTGGCAACGGCGAGAGGATTGAAAGAACAACCCGAAGAGGAACTCGAAAGCGCTAGTGAAAGCGACGAAGAAGAAGACGACAGCGCCTCGGTCATCTCGGTGGCTGCCACGAATAATGGAGACAAAGCGAAACCGTTAGGCTATGCAAGTCTCAACAGGAAGATCAACCAGATCTCGAACACCATGAACAAGTGGGGCAAGAACCTCGAGGTCCTCGAACAGAGGATTCTCACGAAATGCACCCAAGTAATCCAACAACAGCTAGTGCAAACAATCCAGCTCCAAATAGAGCAGGCGCTAGAGAGGGCCCTGAGCCCCGAGAAGCTGCAACCACTCATCGACAGGTCGGTGCAGCAATACTGCAACGCACCGAGAGCTCTCCCCCATAATGGACAGCAACAATAAGCTCAAGATCTGGCACTGGAACGCCAACGGGTTCCGGTGCCGCAAAGCAGTCCTTCAACAGCACCTGAGATCGCTAGAACCATCGGCTCGCCCGGACGTTATAGCGATCCAAGAAACCCACTCAGAAGACACGCCGACGCTGCCCGGATATCGTGCGCATGCCTGCCCCCCGTCCGCTCGCACCTGCGGGAAGGGCGCGGCGCAGGGGGTGTGCACGTTCATTCGGAAAGGCTTCGCCCACGTGAAACACCAGCAGTTTCTGGGCAACAGGGACACCGCCATCGAACTGTGCGTTACCGAGCTAGTAATCAACGGCAAGGGACGCGGAGCCCGAGGCAGAAGGAAGAAGAAGAAGACGTCGACTACCGTCTTCCTCGCGAACATTTACAGTAACCCCAGACATGGAAAGCAAAAGTTCAAGACTCTGTTCCATAAGACTAAGAACGCCACGACCCAAGCACAGAAGGACATGGCCAACAGAGGAGACGCCGCCGCGATAGTGTGCGGTGACTTCAACGCCCATCATCGAGAGCTCGGCTACACGACCACCACGTCCAAAGGGAGGGATCTCCTCGAAGACGCGAGCGAAGCCGAGTTCACGTTGCTAACCAACCCGACCCAACCATCAAGGATCGGCACGTCGGCTGCCAGGGACACAAACCCGGACCTCGCCTTTGCGATGCTGCCTGACGGCGGCACCGCGAGGTGGAGGAACACGGGAGTCAACCTAGGCAGCGATCACTTCATACTAGAAATCGAACTGCCGCTGGCTCATCTCAACAGAGACCCGAACCGCGGTAGACCAACGAAACACAAGCTCGTCGACTGGAGCAAGTTCCGCAACACAGTACTTGGCGAAGTTGACAATATCGACGAGTGGTCAGCGAAACTGCTGGCCGCAAACGAAGACGCCACAGAAGAAATCGAGGCACCCGAAGAGATTGAAGATATGGACCCGAGATTAGCCCACCTTCTCGAGGTCAGGCGCTCGCTCCAAAAGCGTTGGAGACGGCAACGTCACAACAGAAAGCTACGCAAGAAGATCGCAGAACTACGCCGAGAGATCGAGCGAAACAGTAGGCAGCTATGCTCGCAGCAATGGTTTGCACTCTGCAGCCAGGCTGACGGGCAACTACACCGCGGCGGCACTTGGAAACTCCTCAGGCAACTGATGGACGAGACCAAGAGCTGCGAATATCAACGAACGCGCATGGCCCAAATCCTGCACACCACAGCACGCCAACTGGGAGAAGAGGAGATGTACAAGCGACTCAACGAGCGCTACCTCCCCATCACCAGTCGCGAAGACCACCCCGACTACGCTGGCCAGCCGAACCCCTACTTCGACCGAGACATAGAGGAATGGGAAGTGAGGCAGGCCGCGCAGGACCTGAACTGTCGGTCGGCAGCCGGACCCGACAGAGTTACCAACAAAGCACTACGCAACCTGAGCGACTCAGCCATCGCATCGCTGACACGCTACTACAACGATTGCTGGCGCGGCGGCAAGCTGCCCAAGGCCTGGAAGACAGCAAAGACCATCCTGCTGCCAAAGCCAAACAAGCCACCGGGGATAGAGGGCCTGTGTCCCATCTCGCTTACGTCCTGCGTGGGCAAGGTGCTGGAGCACGTCCTCAACACCCGGTGGAACCGCTACCTGGAGGCGCACAACGTCTACCCGGACTCAATGCTGGGCTTTCGGGCCAAGCTGGGAACGCAAGACGCCATGCGCCTGATCCAACGAGAAATCCTCGACCCTCCGGGCGGGATTCCGAAGAACGACAACCGAGCGATCTTGGGCTTGGACCTGCAGAGTGCCTTCGACAACGTTCGGCACTCGGCGGTCCTGGCTCAGGTGTCCCGCCTGGGGCTGGGCGAAAGACCATACAACTACATCAGAGCCTTCCTCTCCCGCCGAACGGCCAGGCTGGAGGTGGGCGGCACGAAGCTCGAAGAACGGGAGCTGGGCAGTGCCGGGACCCCTCAGGACTCGGTGATCTCCCCGTTCCTGTTCAACATCGTCATGATCGAGGTGGCCAGGCGTCTGGAGGCGCTGGGCCCGGGGATCCGACACTGCCTCTACGCCGACGACGTAACCATCTAGGCCTGCAGGCGGCGGTGGACGCCGTGGAATCCGCGCTCTCGGGCACGGGTCTCCGGTGTTCGCCGCAAAAGTCGCAGCTGCTCATCCTACCGCCACCTGGAAGACACAGGAAGAAAGCAAGTCAGGAAGCGATCGAGAACATCGTCGTGCGCACGAGCGACGGCGTGCCGTTCCCACACGTTCCGGGGCTGCGAGTCCTGGGGATGTTCGTGGACGGCACCCAGACCAACGCCACGGCGGTCAAGAACATCACAACCAAGATGGGCGTAGCAGCACGCCTAGTCAGGCGGGTCTCGTCCCGATACCGGGGCATGAACGAGAGGGGGCTCCTGCGTCTGCTGCAGGCTTTCGTCGTAAGCCATGCAGCATATGCGGGAGCCTTCCACCGCTGGACGAGTGCGGAGCGAGCCAAGATCGACGCCGCCATCCGGAAAGCCTACACAGGGGCTCTCGGGCTCCTGCCGGGCACAAAGACCACGGCCTTGCTGTATCTGGGAGCACAACACAACACGCTCTCGGAGATTAGCGAGGCCCAAAGAGCATCGCAGCTGAGCCGCCTAAGCAGCACAGCAGCGGGCAGAAGACTACTACACCGGGTGGCATTACTACCTCCAGGCGAACGTGTGGGTACAGGACCGGACGGCGAACTGGAAGAGCAAGTCCCCCTGAGCGACGAGGCGGCGAGGAAGATTATCGTCTACCCGCTGCCCAAGAACACCGACCCAGAGAGAGACGAGGGCAGGCGAGCGGCACGAGCGGTGGCGCTGGCCCGTCAGCATCAACGAGACGAGGGTGCAGTCTACGTGGATGCCGCAAGGTATCCGGGGAGACGCAACGCCTTTGCAGCGGTGGTGGTCCGAGCTACTACCGGAGAACTGCTAACAGCAAGTACCGTGCGCGCCCGAACAGCCGGCCAGGCAGAGGAGGTGGCGATTGCTTTGGCCCTGGGCCTACCGGGTACACGCACGGTGATAAGCGACTCGAAGTCGGCGATCAAGAACTTCGCCCGAGGCACGTTCTGGCAGGGCACGGAGCGGCTAGTGAGGTCATTCGAAGCCACGCGGGCCGCCCGAGGTGCTGCTGCGGGACCGACCATCGCTCTCAAGTGGTTCCCGGCCCACATGGGTCGGCAACTAGCACCCGACATCGAGAACCGCAACGAAGAGGCGGACGCCGCGGCCCGTGGTCTCATCACGTGCTGGACCGCGGCAGTCCGTCCCTCCGAGACCAGCGGAGAAGACCGAAAAGACGACTTCGAGCCCCTCACCGACTACGGTGGGATCCTGGCGGCTTACAGAGAAGTCAGGAGAGCCTTCCCGCCCCCGCACCGAGAACTCTCGCGTGCGGAGGCAGTAAAGTTCCGACAGTTGCAGACCGAGTGCGTGCTGACGCCGGCTCTGGCCCGGCACGTGTGCCCCGACATGTTCGTGGACGCAAAGTGCAGTGTGTGCGAACGTGAACTAGCTACTCTCCGCCACATCATGTGGGGAGGGTGTAACAGTGCTGTGGACAATGGGAACGGGCAGTGCCAGGACGCCACGTATCCCGAAGAGATGGGAGCGTGGATACGCTCCGAAGACCCGAAGACGCAAAGAAGGGCCATCCAGCGGCTTGAGGAAGTTTTGGCGAAGCAGCGGAGAAAGGGAGCCGACGACCCGTCTAACGGGCGCGGAGGCACCCGAGTACCTGTCGCCTAGCTGGAGCACAACATCCTCGAGGTCTAGGCTCTGGGACTATCGGACTCTAATAGCCGTAGTCTTAAGATAGGCAACATCCGCGCCCTGCGAGGCCGGGGACTTTCCACACGCCGGATGTGTAAATAAATGTTATTTCTCTCTCTCAAACTCACTTTTCCAGGTCTTCCACCCAAGCCAATCAATGTCTCGATGGGCTTCGGAGGCGGCAGGAGCGTTGTCGGCAATGCAGGCTGTCGGCAACGCAAACGGTGTCATGATGCTCACTGTTTTCCGCTGCCACCACGTGAACGAGCACTAGGCAGGGGCCGAATAGCGCTTTATTTCCGGTAACGACGGGTTTTTGTAGGCTGGGCGAGTGACGTCACGCTAACGTAGGAGGTACAGCTTGTGCTCGCTATCGCGGCAGTGTCAACTCGGTTACAATTCCTACCAATCCTGGTCTCAGTCATTCGTCCTGCACGTAACGCTATATAGGGAGAAACACACAATAATAAAATGCTTTTTGTATACGTAGCAAAGGTGGAAGAACAAAACAATTTAAACTATTTTATTTTAACTTCATCAAAATTTTATGTTTAGAAAAAAATTATAGCCCATACAAACTGTTTTTTGTTATTCCAAAATATGATAGTTTGCCACTTGATACGTGGCAGTGTGGGGAAAATCAATTTTCGGCATCAGCTAGTCTTTCCTTCACATGTAGAGGCAATGCCTCTAAAACACGCGTAACACTGTTAATAAACATCGAAATTATACATTTTTTCCTTTTCGCTAAATAAAATAAAGACAGTGACTAAATAGGGCTTTATGTCAGTTGCAGTGCATTTATTCAGGACACTCATTTCGTGGTATTGAATATTATGAAAAAAATACTCTTTTTGATAAAACAGTTGAAATGGCTCGAGCGCGCTTTAGAATCACTGTACATGTTGTAGAAAACTTTTGACGCTATTTTTGTGAACAAGGGGAATAAAAAAAATAAACACTTTGGTGTAAATGCACACAAGTAGTTCTGTAACAAAAGGTTTTTGTTCTATTTAAAGAAACGTGTCCCTAAAGTAATCAAAATGGCAAGTGCGTTGCTAGGCAAAGTTTAGGTACACGTATTGATTATTCAGATGGGCTGCTACTTTGCGGGGCAGTGGTTGAAGCTGACTGAGGAAAGTGTTAGGCCATAACATGGGCACTGGTGTAATTCTTCTTCTTTATTACACCATCCGCATAATTTACGTAAGATATGGTACCTGTTTGTCTTTGCAGGGGCTGATTCAAAGTATATTTCTTAGATCGATTGAGCTTGAGCGACATAAAACGTTTTGTAAAATATGTGTTGTCCTATATTTTTTATCGGGGTTTATTTTTTTGCAGTGCTTTTAAAAACGTGAAATGTCGTATCTTCGCTTACACTTTTACATTGTTCTGTGGAGCGCTGTAACATAGTTTTAAAAGGAAACGTCTAGTAATTTTGTAGCCGTATAACAAAAAAAAAGAGTTTTGGCCTTTTTACTTGAGGACATCTTGTCTTGGTTGGCAAAGCTTTCGAGGATTATTCCTTTATATTACATCAACTGTTCGTGATTCATTAGATGCTATGATATGTAAAAAACGTTTTACCTATATATTTGTTTAAATCAGTATAAGAATAAGAACTACTGGTACTACATTATAAATTAGGCAAAAATACAATTACTTTTCTGATACAGAAATTGTTCTCTCGAATAAAATATTTGAAAAGAAAGAACTAGAACAACTTACTTAATCCAGCTCGGCCTCCTGGGCTGATATACGCCCACAGGCCTAATTATAATAACTCTGCCACCGGTTCAACTATTCGTCAACACAGTCAATGAGATATTGATTTTACTATGACCATTTATTTTTCAGTCTATTGAAGGCTATTTATCTTCCCTTCTGGAATGTACAACATTCAAAAACGTATGTTATTACTTTAAAAAGCGTCAAATTCAGGGTATATTTTTGTTACAGGCTGACGTAAGTGAAACTTTTCGAACCGTGCAAATCAATTGGCCGATAAAGATACTTAGACACATCGTCCGTCGCACAAGAAACACCTAGAAAAACTGCAAGACACTGCACATTTGTTACGTTTCATGGGAAATATTATGCCCGTGCGAAATTTTTATAATTTGGGAATGAAGCCACAACTTCCTTTATTTCCTAATAATTTATAATTGAAGGTAATTGAAACGGCTGGGAAAACCGTGGACGCTTGTACATTAGCGGGAAGTGTTATCTGCAAATTTAATTTTTTGCCATCACAAAGGTGATTTCGATCGGTGCGGCACATTGTGTGCCTAAAACATTGACAATCCCAATATTTATCATCCTCACTTTAAAAGATAAAAATAACATCCCTTTTTTGCCGTGCTGCTGAAAGTGTAAAACCAAAGCTGCTGCGTTTGTGTGAGGTTTTGAAATGAAGGTGCGGCTACCTTGTTTACTCTCGATAGGCAAAGTGAGAGGCTCATTTTGCCTGATGAAGCCTTGTATTCACTTGGTTAACCTTGCAATAACTGGAAATATTATACTAACCGTCTAAAGTGTACCTTCCGTTTAGGTTGTGCTCAGAAGAGTGGCGTTTCTCGAGTCAAGCGGGTCGCTCTTCCTCAGTCTCCGGCAGTATCTTCGTGTTCTTTGCATCCCGGAACCTCGCGGGGTTGTCAAAAGCCGCTTCCGGACGACGGGTCAAAGCCCGTTGCTTCCGAGCAATGCTCAGAGGAAAGATAGCCCCGCCTTGCTCTCGTTCATAGGCAAGGTGACCTGAACGCCGCTAGTCCCGTGAAAAGATGGTGACTCAGGTGAGCGGCACGCATGCGCCAAGCCAGCCGTAGCGGCAGCAGCGATGGCGGCTACTGCACGCAGTAGTTGGCTAATCTCGGATTTGCCAGCAACGTGAGTAGTAATGCGCAGCTGAGGTGAAAGGAACAACAAATACTCTGCAACTCTCAACCCTTTAGACGGCATTGGCCAATCTTCGATTTTAAAACTACTGGTGCATTCCCCATATATATTGCGTTAGTAACAAGGTATTTTTTCTTGGTGGCAGGGCATGGGTCATAATTGACACTAGCACAGTATGCGCAGGTTCGGCGAAACGGCAAGCTGACGCCCTCGAGGCACTGTTCTAATAGGAAGTGTTGCCTTTTTACTTAGGTAGAAGTTCCCACACATGTAGATAAAAATTTTCTTTTTATATTTGGTAAAAAGGTGGGCAAAGGGCAATTTTTACTGCAAGTAGTAAGCTTTTTGTTTCAGCCGCAACCTCAAAGAATGCATTCTGTCCGTACAGAAGACAAGTAATCTATAATGTCTTTTTAAATTGTGTACGTATCAATGAAACATGTTACGTAATTGTGTTTGTCTAATGGGTTATTTTATTGACGTGTTGAGTTAAAAAGTTCATTTACTTCACTTGGGGGTGATAAAGCTGTTCCCTTCATTTTTTTTTCTTTTCAAGAACCTAAGTGCACCTCTGCACGAATGGACCTTTGAATCTTTGAACATGAATTCTACAAGTGGAATAAGAAAAAAAACGTAAATATTTTGCAAGAAAAATGCTGACTAATTAAGAGATCAGAAAAGCTGCGCCGCTGTCATAGTGTGTAGACATGGAGCAGCTAATAAGCGAATAGTGTGTAGAACTCATGTTGCAAATAGGGAATCTCTGATTCTCTATTTGAGGAACTTTGACTTTTAGAAAGTCCGTATCAGCCAATTAAACATCTTCAATGTGGTTTCAGACTACAATGCCCACCCAAATAGTAATATTTCGCAGCCCGCATTTAAAATATGCCTCGATGCAGATATCCGTTTCCATTTTTACCCTAGTAATTTCTCAGGCCACCAGCGGTTTATTGGTTTTGTAGAGGGGTTTGTGTGAACATCAAAGCAGATTGCAATTTACGTAGGCACTGAGAATACTCGGCTTCAAACGCTACCTAACTGCGACATCAGCACATGTGCCTGGTGCTTTCTTGAGGTAGCCTGCGGTTTTTACAAAGGAATGCGATTGAGCGGTGCCTGTTGGAATAGCGTTCTTTTTTTCTTGTTTTAGGATACATCCGTAGCGCCGACTTGTGAACTGTTTGATGGTAATGACGTCCTTTAATCCTTTTGTGTTATGCAGTTTTTTTATAACTTTTTTCGTGGGTGAGCAGGTCATCAGAGGGGGCTGGTTTTACTGCTCACTTAGAGAGATGCACGCACATATCTTGTACAGAGAAACAAGGATTTGAAAGGCAGAACACCGAACGAAGCGAAACTACGTATAAATCATAACACGCATATAGATATGTATTGGAGCTTTTTTGAAAAGAAGTAAAATACGAAATCCTAAAACGCGTGTGACAACTACAGAACTTGAGTTACAGAAACCGAGTGCGTGCTTAGTTTCTGCTGCGAGAAAAATTTGTTCCTGTTTTGAAAAATCTAAACCTTGGTGCGATAAGGAAATCTTCGTGTTTTTATGACAGAGTTCTGTAAACTGCGCATACCTTGCACTCTAAATTTTCTCTTGACCTCAGGAGAACTGATATTCCGGGATGTATTGAGATCCTGCATTTTTTCACAAATTGGTAGCTGTGTTTAAGAACGTGCCCGCGCACTTATGTAACCGGAGGTTTTTACTGGTGCAGCGGTGTGTTGTTGATGCAGCGGTGTTTTTAATTGATATCTGCTGGATGTTTGATTCTGCATGTGTTTTACACGACATGTTGATAGCCAGTATGGTCATCCCTGGCTTGCAAAGGCCCATTATTTTTTTAGCGCTAATAAGACCACACCCACGTCGTGTGCACCCGCCACCTTTTGGGGAGTTGGTAAATAGCATCGACGTAAGGCAACACCACTGGTCGTTCATGCTTTTCTTTCTTTTTTGGATTTCTTTTCTCACATTCTGCTTCTTCGCCACCACGTTCAACACTTTTTACAGCGAAGCTGTATAGCAAAGCGTGATTTGTTGGGTCTGTAGTTAACAATATCAAGATATTGCAAAGCGCGGGCACGTCAGCGCGGGCCTCGCGGCGACAACCCGGCCGTTAACAAAAAAAAATTCCTAGCGCTCTTGTGTGCATGCGTAGCTACGACCGTCTGGCTTCCTTTGCGCACATTTGTCTGGCCAAGCATACGCACTATTTGAGATTGGCCGAGATTGCGGCGACCACCCGGACGTTAAAAACAGTAAAATTCATAGCGCTCGTGTGTGCGTGTCTCGCGGTGACCACCCAAGGTTACCGGCGCATGTTTGTAATGCCAAGCATAGCCGCTGAGTGAGATCGGCTACGATTGAAAAAAAAAAAAACCTCAAGCCTTCGCCGAAATTGTGCTAACACTAGCTCAGAACAAAAATGATTCCAGCGTTTGCCGTTATCGTGGTAACATTTGCTTTGAGCGAGATAGAGACGACCTAGCGTATTGCCACTCCAAGGTGATTTTGAATATTTACCACTACCAAAAAATAGAAGACGGTTACACTGTAGCAATTTTGATGGTGTAAAGGTCGTTGAGGCAGCAAAGAAGAAGAAAATCGATTGAAATGGTGTACTTATCTCTTCGTTACGGTCGTCAAGGTTGCGTACAGCTTTACTATCTTGAAGGTTTACGCCATAGTGTGAGCTTCCATCGTTGGGCCGCATTTTTTCAAGTTGTGGGACTGTTGGTGAATGTAGGTAATTACCGCAACTGTGTACCTCCGCGTTGTGAACTCTGCGCCATGCTGAACCTTCGCACACAGTCATTGAAGTACCGCCTCTGCAACGCAGGTGAGTACAGCACCAGGGTAGCCTCTGCTCTGACCTTAAAAGCATGCTGTGCTCAGGCACGCCGTTTATGCCTTGAGGGTATACTTTAAGCACAGTTTTACCATGCCTGTTTTTACAATTTTCCTATAAGAGGAGTTGTTAGGTCTACTTGCTTCAGTGGTTGGTCACAAGTACAATAAGAAAATTCCATGGGTTTTTCTTTGTAGTTGTTCAGAGGTATACTGTTTTGTCGTGCTTTAGTTGCATGCTAGAAGTTTTTATCCAAGAGACTACGTATTCTAACGCCGAATTTACCACAGGTGGCACCTGGATGCTATTACATTCATTGAAAATGATGCAGTCGTCTGCCAAAACACGCGGTCGGACCAGAATATATATAATATTACCAATGTCCTTAAAAAATAGAAAAAAATGAAGGCACGCTTCCCTGCGGTAGGCCTGAAGTAACAGGGAGGGCGTCATAAAGGGCTTCCATTGATGTCGATGTACTGTATACGTTTACATAAATCGGCAGTCACCCAAGAAACTATAAACAGTAGGAAGCCCTATTTTAAGTAACTTCCTGATTAATTTGTCGTGTTGAACGTTATCGAATCCGTTACTCAACCTAAGAGATTGAGGCCAACCTGTTTTTCCTTATTAAGAATTGAAGGTGCGTGGTGAAAAATTGTAAGTAATTGAGTCATGGTCGAGAATTCTTTGCGAAAGCCGTGCCTAAATGGAGCGAAGATTTGGTGGGTATCGTTATGAAATTGCGTTATGAACGTAGCAACGACGTCCTCAAGTAACTTACAGGCAGAAGATAACATATATTTAGGTCTGTAGCTATACATTCAGAGTGGGTCGCCTTTTTTGTGAATAGGTACGATATGGGCTATCCAAAAATCAGAAGATAGCTTGGCCGAATGAATAGAAGAATAAAGAACAAGGACAATAAATTTCGTCACAGTTTCAGCATAATGCCGGAGAAACGCGTTCGGTAGGCAATCGGTTCCTGGCGTACATTTGCTTTTTAATTGGAATAATATATTTAGGACACTATTGTGCGAAACTTTAACATCAAGGTAGGGAGCTACGAGTTACTCTATTTCAACAAAGACTGCGAAAATACACTATGAAAATACAGATCAAAATGATTTCCGATGGCTCGAGGATTGGTCAACTTAGAGCCGTCCAATAAATTTTAGTTAAGGTTTCTTAGAGCTGTCCAATAAAGTTCCAAAATTTTCTGGTTGCTCTACGATGAAGGTCGGTAAAGTAGTATTAAAGTAGAAATTTCTAGTATGATTAATAGCACTGGAAAGGGCAGTACGAATCTCAGAGAGCTGTTTAGGTGTTCTACGTTTTTTTTGCAAGAGCCCGGCTTTACATTTCAGGGAATATAGATCTATTTACCCATGGCGTATAATTGGCGGTCTTCTTAACTTTATTGAGTATAAAATTGCGCAGACATAATAAACATATAATTTTAAATTCATTCCAAAGCACCTCAACATCATGCTCAGCAAAATTGGGTTTAATATTTTCGAAATACTTCATAACTGCTGTGTCCTTAGCTTGTGTGATGTCTCGCATTTTTCAGATCTGGGAAACTTGTTACATTTTGGTAATGAAAAAAATATACATAAAAACGGTTTTGTGATCCGAGAAACCGTGTTCGACAAACACATCGGGCTTTTCGAAAGATATGGGCTGAAAAACAAGGGCAAAACAGAGGACGAATTTCCACGAACTCGTGTTGGTTGTGGAAATATTTTCACACGGTTCTGTGTAAGCAATATGTCAAGAATGTCATCACTCTGACAAGAATCTGGTCTGTTCTAAAACGGTCCCAATAAAATGTGGGCAGATTAAAATACCCAAGAAGGAGAAGCTTATTTTTACTTAAAGAGACCGTATCGTTTCGCACGTTCACAAGAAAATTGTGCTCAGAATGACGTGGTCTGTACATAGCGATAACATTGATTACTCTGTTACAGAAGAAACACTTAAGCATAGGCTTTCAATATCTGGCAATTCCGCAAGAAAGGGGGATTAATACTTGCCCTTAAGATCACTACAACAGTGCCACCTCTAGTTGGCCAGTCTCTTCGAAATATTTCATAACCTGGTGGCGCTAAGTTGTCCAATGGTGTCTCAATGTGAAGCCATGTTTCCGTAACGACGGTGAAGTGCGGGCTGTGACACCAGAAAAGGGCTTCGAGCTCTCCAGTCTTGTTAGCGATACTGCGGCATTTAGGTTAACGACGCTGCAGGTATTTTCAGATGACTGTAAAAGAGCAGACGGCTCAGGATTGCTTCCATTACCCTCAGATTACGTGTCTAATATATCTACCTCGAGCGTGTGCTTGCTAATAACACCGCTAGGATGTGAAGGCATGTGCTCTTGATCCGAATGAGTGGAAAATATTTTTTGCGGGTTAGAGTTTGCATTCCAGATAAAAGCATCGCCGTCGACGTGCAGTTTATCATGAACGAGATAAACTTTTAAATGCAGAGCATTTCTTTAACTCACGATGTCACCCGTTCTAGGCGTCCGTAGTAGTCCGCATCGCTCGCAGGTGCGCCCTCTCGGCGCGATCGTGGCGTGATAAAGGCGGGTGTCGGCGAGGCTGGAACGCACTCATCGCCGCGCTCTCTCGTCAGCCCCGCTTCTCGTCGCCTACTCTCCGCTCGCATCGCGCGCGCTCCCCGCGGTCGGTTCGCGCCCAACAGGTGTGGGCGCGCGCGTCGTGGGATCAACATCTGTGGCTGATCGTGACGTCAGCATCGCGCGCGCGTGGCGCGATCGTGGCGTGATAACGGCGGGTGTCCGCGAGGCTGGAACGCACTCATCCCCGCGCTCGCTCGTCAGCAGTTGCCACAAGTGCAACAACAATTACGTAACGCAAACTACTTAACGTCGTGTGCCTCCGGAAATGCTCTGCATTTCATCGTGCCTCTCGCGAGGGGGATGTTTCTTTGCCCCTACCACCATTTGCGCTGGCTTTAATTTCGTATGCTGGAGCTGCTTTGCGGCATTTCGAACGCGCCATAATTTTTTCACCAGCAGCTTTGCCGCATTTGTCACTTTCCCAGAGCATTTTTACGGCAAAGCAGTATATGTCTAACCACCCCCCCGCCCCCCCCCCCCAGTTTTTATTACTGTGTCATCGATTTACTCGGCGCCGCTGCGGGGCTTCTCCTCGAAACCGCTGACACGCCTTTCACAAGTTTATTCCCCCCTTGCCTACACCGATTTCTCTTTCGCAAGTTGCGCAGTCGGCAGCTTACGGATTTTTGTGCGGTTAGCAGATGATTGCGAAAAATATATAGAAGCACGGATGGGTATCAAAAATGCACTGACGATTACTATTCTCCCTAATATAAAATTTGTGCGCTGTGCGACCTAAAGTCTTCTCGTTCACGGCGCATTTCTGGTGCGTCTTAGGAAGTGTTCGCGCGATGAGCGAACGTGCGCTAATCTGCTGCTACCACGAAGACCGCTACCGCGACCGGACAGCATGCTGGAAAGCGTGTTTGTGTGATGGAACATACCCGCGAAAGGGACTGACGCCGTATTCTACGCGAGAAAGACGAAGTGCAAGGCCAAGCGCCTGCTGAGGAGTTGGAGGAAGAAGAGGTGAAGGAGGCACGGGCGCAGAGAGCGAGACCCCAGCCAGGGAACGAGGCGGACTGAACGGGTCACGGCTCTGTGCGACCTCAGGGCGAGACGTCTGGTCTATGCGCCACAGTGAGACAAGGCCGTCGCGAGTCTCTGCTACGGTTCCGGGCGTCGCCACCAAGGCCCGGGACATCGTCGCCAGCACGGGCCACCGTCGACCGGGCTCCGGCGTTCCGAACAGCGCGTGACCGGGCTCGAGGCGGGAGCAAGGCCGTCAGCGCACCCGGCGGAAAGTCTTCTGGCTACGGAACCTGGGCATCCAACCTCAACGACGCGGACACCGCTACGAGGGCGACGTCGGCACCCGCGTCCCATACAACCGATGTGAGCGTTTCCTGCCCCGGGACGTTTACGCGGGGACGGTGCGCGGACTTTGTAGTTGCGGGCGCTGCAGCGGACCGCGTGGGCTGTTTTATCATCTGAGTTTCCCCTAACGCTTTGTGAATTCCCTTTGTCATTAATTCAACCCTCTGTGCTGTCCAGTCTGTAAATAGAATGTCATCTCCTCATCCGCACTAAGAGCGTTCCCTCCGTTTTGTGTGATCCGGCCCATTTCATTACAAAAAGTGGCGAGCCTGCCAGGATCCTATCATTAACATCTGCGGAAATTGGTTGAACGCTGTGTGCGGACGAGTGATCTGACAGTTTGAAGATGAATTTGGAAAAGTTAATGGCAATAGGGTCACAGTTAGGCTTGACGGGACCCGAACTTCGGGAGTGGATTGAAAGCAAGCGTGCGGAGGAGAGGGATCACAGGGCAGCCGAGAGAGAAGCCCTGAGAGAAGCAGCGGAAAGGAAAAAGGAAGCTGACGAAAGAGAGTTGGCACTCCTCCAACTTAGGCTGCGCATCCAGGAAGGGGCGCAAAACACTCCAGCACTTACTGGAGAGAGTAGCGCTGGCCCCAACACGCTTGTGTACAACCCACAGAAGTTGCTACCCTTGTTCGATGAGAGGCGAGACGATTTGCACGCCTATCTGCAAAGGTTCGAGCGCGTAGCAACGGGTCAGGGTTGGCCCCAAGACAAATGGGCCGTTGCCATTAGTATGTGCTTGTCTGGTGAGGCCCTTTCAGTTATCGGCCGGATGACTGCAACAGAGTCGTTGGACTATGCGAAAGTCAAGAACGCTCTGCTGCAACGGTTTAAGTTTACTGCCCAAGGCTATCAGGACAAGTTTCGCAAAGCACGAGCTGAGGATGGCGAAACAGGGAGGCAGCTAGCAGCAAGGATATCCGGTTATTTCGATCATTGGATTGAAATGACCGGGATACCAAAAACATTTGAGGGTCTCCGCGATCACGTCATTGCGGAGCAGTTCCTCCGCTGTTGCCATCCGAAGCTCGTAGTCTTTTTAAAAGAGCGCCAGTGCAAAACTCTGGATAACTTGGCAGATTACACCGACCGGTTTCTGGAGGCGCAAAACCTCCCAAATCTTGGGAAAGGCAAAGATGACGCAGATCAACCGCAGAAGAATGCGCAAGACGCACAGAAGAAGCAACCTCCCAAGTGCTTCTTGTGCAACCGGCCGGGCCACCGCGCTTCGGACTGCCGCAGCACCGCAAGGGATCCACCGAAGTGCAGGACATGTGTACGTGTCGGGCACAAAACAGAGGACTGCCAACCTGGGTCAGACGGTGAAAAGCAGTTTGCTGCTTGCGCAATGACCATGGCCTCTCCAAATCATCCGGTGTGTAGCCAGCGGAGTGCTTCCGGAGCAAATGCTTATCCTTTCGCCCACGACCGCGGTCAAGTCACTGGAAAGGACGCGCTTTGCGTGAATGGCATGCCTGTCGTGGAAGGCCGTGTTCAAGGGAAGCCTGCTACAGTCCTTCGGGATACTGGAAGCAATACCGCCATCGTTCGGAGAGATTTGGTTGAAGACGGTTGCTTAACCGGAAGAACAACACGTGTATCACTTATAGACGGCTCCATGAAGCAATTAGCCCAGGCGAGGATCCATGTCGACACTCCGTACTTCGTAGGGGAACTCACCGCATCGTGTATGGAGCGGCCGATCTACGATCTCGTCCTCGGGAACCTTCCAGGTGTCAGAGCGGTGGGCAACCGGGATCCTCACTGGAAAGGTCCAGGCGGGCGTTCACTCAATCTAGTGAAGGGTGTCACCAAGGAGCTTGTCTATCCGAGCAAGAACGTTTTGGTGTCGGCCGTCGCACAGGTGACCTCATCAAACATCAAGGCCTGGAAAGCGCTTGTGATTCCGACCAGGGACACAGAAAGAGAACAGCTCGCCCGGGAGCAGCAAAGCGATCCTTCGCTCAGAAGCTGCTTCCGCAAGGTTGGACAAACGGTCTCATCAGGGAAAGGCGGGAGCTACCGTTTCGTCAAGACCAGCGACGTCTTACATCGTCACTTCCACCTTTCAACGGGTAGAAGATGCACACAGGTCGTTGTGCCCAAGTCCAAAAGGGAACCTATCCTTCGATTTGCACACGAAGGCTTCGGCGCAATTCATCAGGGCTTACGAAAAACCGTCTACCGCATCTTGGACGAGTTTTACTGGCCGGGTCTGCGCGGAGACGTCAAACGCTTCGTCTGGTCATGCGACGGTTGCAAGAAAACATGTACGGACAGGGTGAATGTGTCCAAGCAAGGAAAGTGTGACTTCATAGAAACGAATGGGTCTTCCCTAAACCACGGTATAAAGGGCTCGAACCTACCTCGTCCACAGACCTTAAGGAAGATCGTGAACTTTGAAAGACCTACAACGAAACGGGGCCTCCAGTATTTTCTCAACTTGACTTGGCGCTACCGGAAGTACATTCCGAATTACGCTGCAATCGCCAAACCCCTCACTGACCTGATGGACACAACAGAGAGAAACGGGGTTGCTTGGGACCAGTCTCAGGAGGCGGCGTTCAGCATACTGAAGCAAAAGCTTTCGTCGCACTTTTGCTCTGACGACAATCCTTTGCAACCTGTCTCCCAGACTCTTACCAAAGCAAAAGACCGGGAATAACCTATTTTTGACAATTCCTACAATCGGCTAAGCATGTCCACAGTTTTGCACTGTCGCTTTCCATTGTACGAGAATATTTTGTGTTAATCCTGCCAAGAACTCTTTTACTGTATGAGCTTACCGTTCTATTTGACGTGCCTTAGCAACTTGCATGCTTCCGTAGGACACACTTTTTGTGAGGACAATGTTTTTGTGTACCTGTTGGACTTTTTGGGACTCTGCTTTGGACTGTAGAATAGTTGTTCCCCGAACAACTTTCTTAAGCGGGGGGTAATGTGATGGAACATACCCGCGAAAGGGACTGACGCCGTATTCTACGCGAGAAAGACGAAGTGCAAGGCCAAGCGCCTGCTGAGGAGTTGGAGGAAGAAGAGGTGAAGGAGGCACGGGCGCAGAGAGCGAGACCCCAGCCAGGGAACGAGGCGGACTGAACGGGGCACGGCTCTGGGCGACCTCAGGGCGAGACGTCTGGTCTATGCGCCACAGTGAGGCAAGGCCGTCGCGAGTCTCTGCTACGGTTCCGGGCGTCGCCGCCAAGGCCCGGGACATCGTCGCCAGCACGGGCCAACGTCGACCGGGCTCCGGCGTTCCGAACAGCGCGTGACCGGGCTCGAGGCGGGAGCAAGGCCGTCAGCGGACCCGGCGGAAAGTCTTCTGGCTACGGAACCTGGGCATCCAACCTCAACGACGCGGACACCGCTACGAGGGCGACGTCGGCACCCGCGTCCCATACAACCGATGTGAGCGTTTCCTGCCCCGGAACGTTTACGCGGGGACGGTGCGCGGACTTTGTAGTTGCGGGCGCTGCAGCGGACCGCGTGGGCTGTTTTATCATCTGAGTTTCCCCTAACGCTTTGTGAATTCCCTTTGTCATTAATTCAACCCTCTGTGCTGTCCAGTCTGTAAATAGAATGTCATCTCCTCATCCGCACTAAGAGCGTTCCCTCCGTTTTGTGTGATCCGGCCCATTTCATTACAGTTTGCTCCTCCCGCGCAAACGTCATGTGGTTCGGATTGCCCCGCACAAGGAAGCCGCGAGCATGTTATTGCAAATCATGTTTGAACCTCCCGCGCAAATGTCACGTGGTTTGGATTAGCGGAGAATGGAACAGCGCCTGAGCGAAGTGTTAGTTGGAGGCGCTTCTTTGTGGCAACACATGAGATGTGTTAGGGAAAGGCAGTGAGAGAGATAACGGCGTAGCCACACGTGTCGTACTTAACCTCAGCGTTCGCTAGACGGGCCTCTCCACTTTCTTTCTTTCGTCGCTGCTGCGATCGCTCACTCAGTGACGCGGACATAAACAGACACCGCTCCAGCGACGCCCCGGTAACGGCTGCCAATGGGCTTCCCCCTAAAACAACCGAAACCCGCTGTCGCCATTTTCACTCAAATTCCACTTAGCCACGTGGCTGTGAATCCCTCCCAGTTGAAGAGAAACTTTCCCAGTTGGACCGCTGGCGTTTAACCCATGTTATTTTTTTCACGTTGGAAGGCCTTCCAAGCGATATTCTCCCCGGTGTCTTTCACGCCTAAGTAAGCTCCATCAGCGGTTGCCGGTTCATGCGTGCACGGTTTGCAGGTGGAAGGGGGCCGTGCACACACAGATAGGCTTCATGCCGATACCGACGAAATGTCATTTGTGCTGGCATTTGTGGGAGATTTAAACGTTGAAATTTTATTGCTTAGTGCGCTTTGTCGGCTGCCTCCCTAATTCGAGTGGTACGGATGCGGGTTGATGTGTTACGCAGACATCTCATACAAGCATTCTGATACCTACGAGGGGCAAGGTAACCGGGGCGTCATATGTTTGTAAGCGATAATAGACCTCAAGGGTTTCGAGGTTTTATATTCCTATGGCACGGATGCATGCCATTGTATTCGAGGAAGAAGAGCAAGAATTGAAGCGTTGGCCCGGACACCAACGCGAACGGGGCAAACACAAAGCTGCTGGCGCCGCCGTTACCGACTTAAGTTCAGCTCGTCGAGTACCGGTTCGTTTCCCGGCCGCGGCGGCCGCTTTTCTGATGGAGGCGAAAAGCAAAAACGCCCGTGCGTACGAGATTTCGGCGCACGATAAAGATCCCCAGGTGGTCAAAATTAATCCGGAGCCCTCCACTACGGCGCGCCTCATCGCCTGCGTTGCGTCGGCGCGTTAAACCCCACAATCAATCAATCAAATCAATCGTCGAGTACCGGCGAATCTCTCGGAGATGAAAAGAAACTTGCCCGCTTGCAATGCCAGCGTGAGCCAAATCACTTGTTCGGAGGGCTTTTACGAGATATTTTCCAACGGGGCACTTCAAAGCGCACGCACATGAACAGTTGCCGGGTAACATGTGCGCACGTTTTTAGTGGAAAACAGTGGGAGAGAGGGTGGGGGATGTGCACGCACAGCTATAGGTTTCATGCCCGTACGAATGGGTGGCATGTCTTTTGTGCTGGTGCGAGGTTTCAACGCGCACTTTAAACGGCCAAATGGGACCTTTCTGGAGTTTTTATTGGTAGAGCGTATTGCGTTTGTGTGTTACACAAACTGCAAGATGCTTACGACTCGGGGGTGACCCACGCAGCTCCATGTTTGTCTGCAAGAAAAAAGCTTGGATCCTTCAAAGGTTTATTCAGCTAATGGGAAGTGTTCTCCATTGGAAGTAGCCGGAAGTGTGCTCCATAACAAATTACATCAAACGTGCTTTGTTTCCAGCACTCAGTGGACTGCGTCCAGCTTTGCAGGTCATCCTTCTTCATAAAGTGGAAAGGCACTAATTTTTTTTCTTGTTTAAGGTTATGAGCTGAATAGCCATTCGAAACAAACAAAATTGTGCCCTTTAGTGTTTTTGAATTCTTGAGGACAGCAACCTTTTTATTAAAGTCCCGGAAAAACAAAATAACTGGCCCTTTTATAGGACGTTTTCCTCTTGTGTGAATTCGAGCTGCGGATTCGCAGTTATCTCTCAGTTTCTGTTGAAATGCTTCCCTGATGACTTTTCGCTTAAGATCATCTGAGGTATCGTCACGGTCTTCAGTTATGCCAAAAACCACCAAGTTTGACCGTCTGCATCAGTCTTCAAGGTCGACAAGTTTTGCGCCTTTGGGATTCCACCGAGGTAGAAAAGGAGCTTAGGGCGCCGTCCATGTCGTTTAATCTTGTAGTTTTTGATTTCAGCTCGTTAATGTGAATATCAAGTTCTCGAAAACGGATCTTCAAGTCCCTTAAAGGGACACTGAAGTGATTTGTAAACAATGCGGGATTACGAGCGCAAATTGTAGTCCGGAGTCCCTAGGCCCTGTTTCGACCACTCTGAGCACGTTTACACGAATTTATATTGTAGAAAAAGCGATTCGAAAATGCTGTCCTCCTCTCTGCACTCTCGCCCATTTTCTGTGGCGTTTTCGTGTGACGTCAGCAGGACAGGAGCTGGCAATTGGCTGCGCTACTGCACGGCTCGGCGACCTTCCGCGACCGAGTCAGTCCGCCCAGCGTTTATTCCGCCGGGCGCCGACGGGTCGTCGCAATTCGCTAGATCAGTTGAAACTAAGCCACAACACGTTTGGGAATGGAAGAATGTGCCTTTCTTTACTTCGTTAGTTTGTACACTACATCTAGCTCCAAGTCAAGGTCGCTTCGCAGAAGCGCTGCACAAGCGCACATGCGACGCTTCGCTGACTGGTACGCCAGTAGGAAAATGTATTGCCTCTTGAAGGGGGAGAAGAGTCAGCGAAGTCAATATAGGTACTAAGGAAATAAAATCAACTGATATTTTTACCGCACAGCGTAAACCTAGGGTGCGGGAAGCACTTTTTTGCGCTGGGCGAACAAGCACAGCGGTCAGAAGTACGACTACGCATCTGCGAACGCTTTTCCGTCTACGAAATGCAATTCCTAGACGTGAGCTATTGTGGAAACTCGGGGGACGCTTACTGCACGAGCGCAATACAACAAATAGTCAACTAAGCTGCTTGAAATAATAAAAATAAATAAAAGTGTTAACTGGTTATACCTTATATACCTTATATTTCGACCGTCGGGCAGCCTCCGCGCATGGCCTAGTTGTTTGGAGCGCTAGGTATGTCATTTTGCCAGTCGCAAGTTCGAATCGCCACGGGTACATGCTTTTTTTTATAAGTTAACTTTTTTGTTGTTCGCCGATGCTTTCTATACTGAGTTCACGTTTTTTTGGGCCGCAACGTTCACTGCTCCACGAAATAGTCCGCAGAACTCGCGCAGCCTGTCACTGGCGCCGCGCTAGCGAGTTCTCGTTGGTGTGCTGTTGCCATGAGCACCGACTGCTTGCGGGCAGTGGGCACAGGCCAGAATCAACAGACCCTTGGCTTGGTGCGAACACGCTTTTTACAATACAGGCATGAGTGAGGCAAGCTCCAAATATGGGGGTAAAGCGCATGCATTTGTGTGTCTGCGGGGACGCGGAGGGCGTTCATGCACTGCGTAGGCCTCGGCTAGTGAATGCTACGATTCCAAGCCGTCGTGGGAGGCTTATCTTATGCATTTTACAGCCGACAACATGCAGAAGCGCGGTACTACGATTACTGGGATATTGAGAATGTCCATCCAACGACGCCATCGGACGTCAAACATGCTGTTTTACAGAAGCGAAACCGAAACCGAAACTTGTTTGATTGCTAACCTTGGGCATCGTCCAATCACTGTGCCCCCTCCTCGCAACGTCACAGCTTAGTTGGTGCGGCCGCCGCAAACCGCGCATGCTAGTTTTTCTGCTTTCGCGCTTTGTAGAATAATTACCGATTTGTCAACCGGATAAACGATGAAAAGTGTGCTAATTTGAGCCACTCTACGCAGTGCAAGCAAAAACGGGAGCTTGACAAATTCACTTCAGTGTCCCTTTAAAGGCTTTCATTCTTCACTTTTAGGTCTGCCACGTCACCTCGCCGTGTCTCTTGCCCTTCCACAATTTGCCGCTATAATAATTTTGTTTTAGGACCAGAATTGGTTTCAACATCTCTACAAAGAAGCATTTCAAGAACAATAAAGCACTCATAAGCACATTTGTAGCTCTGTCGGGGGCACGGCAGGACAAGCAGAAAAGGATTCGGTTTTTACACAGGTGTAAACTGAATCAACCTGCATGAGGTAAAAAAACGGCTCAAAATGATCATGGCTGCCGCCAGGCTCGCCATGCCGACTGAATTTAAAAATGATATCTACATATCATAATTGCTCCTGTACTGAAAGCTTGCACGTTAGGTCTACACCACCAGCAGACACCATCAGGATTGAATTTAAACCGCATATCTACATACCCTAATTGCTCCAGCACCGGAAGGTCGGAAGTAAGGTGAAGGACATGCAGAAATTCTTGAAACAGGGTTAGCAAATTCGCACACTCCTGTGTGAAATCAGCGGGTTCGTATTTATAAACAATCAAAAAATTATCTACAAGTCGAAACAGCCGCAAGGCATTGATTCCTTCTAATCTTGCCGGGAGCATTCTGTCACAAGACAAAAACAAATTGCTAGCTCAGGAGCTATGCAGAACCCTAAACACGTTTCCTGGTTCTCAAGATGAGGTACCTCTTAAACTGCGCAAATTTATACCTCATGTGAAACACAGATTTCTAAAAACCGTGATGCGCGAACCTCCACCTGTGTTCTACAACGCCACGGAACCTAACTGTTCAATGCGTAGTCGGCGCAATGAAGCAAAGCGTCATGGGGTAAAGAGAAAAACAGATCATTTATGTCAACATCGCCGGCCTGACCGAAACCTTTGTTACAAATAGTGCTAACCTACTCTAAAATGTCATCAAAGCTTCGCCCTACAAAACTTTCATCAATTGTTGACTATTGAGATTGGTTTGCCAGGGCATCATTGGTCTGTTGGGACATCACGGGCTTCATTGGTCTACCTCGACCTTGTTGGTCTTGCATGAGATGCATAAAAATGCATACAAATCTTTTTGCATGCATGCATCACCTTTGCAACACCTGTAAGGCATACCGTAATAAACGACCTTTTTGCCCTAGTTTTAAGTTTTAACAGGGAAACGTAAGCGTGAGGAGCCAGTAGATTTGGCACTGCGTATGGTGCTTTAAATTTGAAATTCTCCAAAGGAAACGCCACAAAGCTCGTTCTTTCGCCACTGGTAAAACACAAAACGAGTGGCTTAAGAGAAATAAGGCTACACGCTTCAGAGAATGTTTAGGCACAGATGGTTTACACCGAAGAAGTACTTCTACACCGTCTGAAGCAAAGTTTTTTCATCTGCCTTATGTACTAGTTGGGAAACGTTTGGGACTACAGACGTTAACTTCGGAGCCGATTTTTTTCTACAGCAAACAATGACCCTAGGGAAGAACTACGGCCACTTCTTCTGGCAAGAATCAGCCTCTGTATACACCATCTGCAATGTACACAGGCTGCTTCTGGAAGTCCGTCTTCACGACCGGTAAAGTCATCAATGGTTTCAGGACTTCTTCCCACAGAAACCCGGTGCTTTGGTCAGCCAGATGGTGGTAATCACGAAGTTTGCCCTGAGAGCTTGGTGAAACAGTCGGACAAAACGCTTGGACCGTTAATCGTTGGGGTACCGGCCTACTCACCATCCACTCGCCCCTGATGATCATGCAGATTTTATTTCCGTTTCCCGAAGATGGGGAACACCACCAAGGAAAGCATGAATTTCCGTTGGCAGATGCCTGGCCCTTAAACAGTAGGAGAAAGCTTTGGGACTTCATGCCATTACCCCTATGACCGAAACAGCAGACCAGATAGAGGAAAGAGTAACCAATTCAGGATTACCATACTGGCGAAACAACCTGTGGAGTAAAACCCGTCCAGAACTTCTGCTACTGTAAAAAAACGGCTGTGTACAAAATATCTCTTCCCTATGGCAAATATTACATCGGTCATAGTGTTCGCTGCCTCAATAAAGGCTCCAGAAACACATTAAAAAATGTGCCCGAAAATTTCACAACGCATTGTGCAAAATCCTAATGCACCACGGAGTATAAGAAAACGTCACGAGGATCCTTGTACCTTTTTGGAGGCACATACGAAAGCGAAAGGCTGCTAGCGGATTCAGTGGATGCAGACCGACACACAGCTCATACTATACTGCTTTTAAAAGTGCAGTTGGTTGGCCTCTCAAAGTAGATTACCGCATGATCTCTATAAAGAAACGTGCGGCGTTCCCCGCTTCTAACAAATGTGTGCTGGCCGTTGAAAACAAAATTAGATAATTGAACCCTTTTGGAGCCGTGCCCGACGGAAAAGGTGGCAAGCGAAAGCAAATCAATTAAAGCGATACAATGCTCATAATGTTCTGAGCGAGAATGTGCACAGCGTGGGTCTCTAGAAGGTACACAACATTGCACACTCCAATAGAGAAAAGCCGGTGCCATCCCCGCAGGTTCGCCCCCAATCTATCGTGTGGGGTTTCAGTATGGCCCATACAGTGTTCTGATTCAAACATACCAAAGTCGTACAAATATTTGCTGCATTGGCGTGACATTTAGCCGAGTGCTTCATCAGTGTGACCGGAATCGGCCCTCACCACGTTACGGGATTAGGAAACAACTATTGCTTCGAAGGACGAAGACATTCTGGGGCCAGTTGGATGCAGCCGCTAGGCGTAGTGGTTCAAAAGCTGTGCAGCTCTGATGAATAAAGTTTCGGCGGCGCTGATGACTTCAAATCGCTACTTGATGTCGATCGACGACTCTTCGGGTCCGTTGGGTGGTAAGGCGATCGCGGCGACGGTTGATACGGGCTGAAAAGGGGAAGACAGAAAAATTTGCGTTCTCCTTAACTTGCCCAATCAAGCTGCCAACATCACCTGGAACAAAGTACATTTCTTGTTTTTAGTCGGTAGAAGAAGATTCGCTGGAGCCACCCGACGCGGTAAGAAATGTACATTCACAGCAAGCAGACAAAATGGGGTGTGATATCCACGATAGAACTGCTGACAAGGTAGGCACTGCAAACGGAATCGGGGACAATTTAGAGCGCCGCTACCGTAATTGGAAAATGGTGCTACAGCGTAAACGTAAGGTGGGTGTCGCGTTAGCTTTGTCGTTTCCATCGCCCAACTCTTTCACGGTTGTTCTTGGACCTAAGCAACAATATCGCCTTACCAACGTCTCAAGAATACGCCCGGATGAACTGATTGGGGACATGCAAAGCAAGTTTGCTATCACTGGAATTTTTCTCATTACAAACGCCCACCTTTTCTGACATCATTATCTTTAACACTACCAGTGTTCATTTTATGCATGACCTACTAAAGAGGCATGAACTCCGTGTGCAAGCAAAGGAAAGTATTCAGGTGCAAACGTATGAACTGGCACCCGATGACGCCTCACATGGGGTTTTGTACTGGCTCACCCGATTCGAACTGCCTATACGTTTATAGTGTGACAATCATCGAATTCCTGCCGTCAGACTAATGAGCACGAATGAAGCAATCCTGATCACTTGTGAAAGACACATTACCGACAACGATGTCCTTCGGCCTAGGCAAAGCCAAAGTGCTCCCATACAAACCACGCGTTCCGGTTTGTACTAGGTGTATTGCACAAGTAACTGCAAAAATGTTCGCCCAAATACACAAAAGAAAGCGTTGTATGAAATGGGGAAGCCCATAGCATGACCCTAGTAGGGATTTGGAGAAATGCTGGATGACAGGAACACCAGTCTGCAATAATTACTCTGTCAGGCATCAGGTGGGTGATCCGGGTAGCCCGGCCGGCCAAGCAGGGACGTAAAGGCTTCCAGCTAATTTTCTCTGCGGGACTATAGCTGCTTTAGGAGAGATCGAACACGTTCGTTCACTTTCTATCTCATTTTAAGTTGTTTTCGTGAGGTACGTGTACACCACACCACTAACGGTTCAAAAGAACTTAATTTTCCTCTGATGTAACACTTCGTTAAGAAAGTGTGGGCGAGTTGCGAACAACGTCTCGGTTCTGACGGCTGCAGATCTATCCCACTTTGGGTTTATACAAGAAAAGGCGTAACACCGTATTTTTGACATTTTTTTGTAAACCAATAACATAGAAATGATAGTACGCATACTGCAACCAATAAAACACATTCAATATATGATTGGTGAAGTTTCAAAGGCTCTCAATCTTTCTGAGGCGACCTTGCGGCTAGGCCCGGTGTATACACACCTTCCTCCAGCTTTAAAATTGTAGCATGACATTTCTCGCACGCCCCTCGAAAACAGCGCCAGCTATTCTTTGCACCAAACCGTTCCAGAGGCCATGTTTTTGCACTTTCATAAGCATAAATAGCTGCGTGTTAGCCTCTTTCTGTAGCGGCAATTGACACTCAGAGGAAACAATTTTTGTACGCTGCTATTCCTATTTGCTAAAGGATGCCCGCAAAAGAAGCACTTTTTACGGGTTCTCTTTAACTACTTCCCCTTTGCATGTATTACAGCAGGGGGATACATAAAAGTAAGCTTCAAATTTGAGATCAAATAACAGAACAATTCTACAACGCTTGGGGAAATTTTTCATTTAAAACGATTGATACAGGAAAAGATGGAAGATAATTTTCTTCAAATATTGATCTAAGAAAAATTCCATTGCGCTACGAACACCTATGAAGGGAAGGTAATTTACTTTAGGATTGTGGTCCCACTTCAGGATGTGTAGAATTAAGTTTGGACATACTTCTCCTCATCAATTCCAGTTTCCGATTGATAGATATCATAAAAAGAAATTCAACCTGAGGTTTCATCTGCAATCTTTAATTGTGTTACCACTTAAGTTTACTATTGCTTTGCTCATGCTAAGTTGATGATACCAGTTGCCTAAAGCGAATCGCACTGCCCTGTCCTGCATGTTTTCGGGTGTGTAGACCAGTTCTTTGGTGTATGGACCCAGCAAACGCATGCCACTCTAATATTGATTGCACATGAATGAAATACGGTTATTGTTTTCAGACGGATGGAGTTTCGCTGAAATCTTGTCTCAGTAAACCTAAAACTCCGGCAGCCTTCAGTTTTATGGTGTGAACATGCCAATTCTTCCCCTCAAACCAGTTGTAAATAAACTCCTAATTATTTATATTCCCTTGGCGTTACTAAAGAAGCGTCCTTTACAATTTAAATAATAAACTGGTATGTACGTTTTCTTGTAAAGTTGACATGAACAAACGTTTTAGCATTCAAAGACGTTTCTCAATCGGCACACCAGGGTGCCATTACATTCCAGTCATGCTGCAGCTATTCCGAATCCTGCGCATTCTCTAAATTCGTTTAAACTACACCGTCAATCACGATCTTTGTGAACGAAGATTTCGGACCAATAGTAATATCATTTATATATAACAGAAACAAAAAAGGGCCCACAACTCGGCACTGGGAATGTCTGAAGGTCCCGGAAACATATCCGGAGCAACTGTTCAGAATAACCGATGGCGGTCTTAGATGGATATATTGGGCTATCCATTGGATACTCGATTCATTCAGTTTAGAACTCTGTAATTTACTAAGGAGAAGGTCATATAAAACAACGCCAAATGCTTTTTTGAATCTCAGGAAATAGAGACAATACTTTACGCTTATCTATTGCTACAGCCAAATGATTCTTGAACTCAACAGTGTGTTGAGCAAGAAAAACCCTAACGAAATTAGTCTTGACGATGATGTTGGTGATTGTGGTTACCCGAAGGTGTCATATCCCCAGTGTAGCTGAACTCGCCTCCAAACACCAAAACTAAATAAAATCCAGGTTTTGTCCCTGATTTGGCGGTGTTGTTGTGGTTGTAAATTTGAAACACCTATTCTTTTTAAACAGGCAGCCCTAAATCAGACGAAAACATATAGTGCAAGGCACGAAGTGGCACGTACAAAAGCACGAGCTTTGCCTCTCTTATGCTTAGTACGAGCATCATAACTCAACATCGTTTTTTGCAGAATTATTGTCTGAACAACTTCCGCAAATTTGCACTTTTCCCCTGCCTTGCCTTTCTTTGGCGGGAGTCATGGATATGGCGCCGGTTGAGCTCCTACGTGGTGGCTGCTTGCTTGGCGCCCTTGTAGGCTAGTTATTTTCGGTTAAGCACGGCTATCTCAGGACGGACATCTATACCTAGTTTATGTTTCCAATGCTCCGCATTTCTCGAGGGAGCAAATACCCAGTAGCTGGGGCGTCGATGAGGCCGGTGGGCGAAGCGTGGTAGCGCTATGACTGGCGAGGCTTTGCCCACCCGTCGGTGTGGCGCAGTCTTCTTGTGGCAAGAATTGGTATTGCGATCATCTAAGAGAGTACGTGGTAATGTCAAGTGAGCCCTTGCACTTGCCGGTTTACCTAGTACCACTCATTACTGCTTGACAAACGAACTGCGTTATGTTAAGGCGTAAAAAAACCGAGCGGATGTAAAACGCGTCTGCATCGCTCAGCTCACAAACGACTTTTTCTCACCGAAAGAAAAAACGGACGTACACCGGCTGGTCTCCCTCCAAGCACCAGTTGCTGGAAGTACATGGGGCTCTCAGCGTCCAATCGCGTGCCGTCATTCGGCTGCTCTTCACTTACAAAATGAATGACGGATATCCGGAGACCTTACCTTGGCTGGTCTCCTCCTGGACACCGGTTGCCAAATATTCTGCGACCATTCGCTTACCGCAACCCGGCCGAAAACCGCTAAACTAATGAAAAACGTACGTTCTGGGCCCGTATGTCCGCTAGTCTCCTTTTTAACACCAGTTGCTCGAAGAAAACGAATATTCTGCCGCTGGACACGCGGTTCCCCATAGAAAGGCCGAATACCCTACAGCCACATTCTTGCCGGTCTCCTTCCGAACCCCAACTGCCACAATAATACGAATATTCTGTGGCCGGTTGCTTGCCGGGTTTGGCTGAGCACCACTTCTTGAAGGAAATACGTAAGTACGTAGGCCGTACGTCGGCGGTCTTTTTTCTAAACATCGGCTACTGAAAGCAAACTTCATATCTGAAATTCGGGTAGCTCCAGTTGGGTGTTAGAACACGGACGGCCGGATTAACACCAAAGCGCTGGTGGGTGAATGTTGGCTGTTGAACGTATGATCATTGGCTGCCAAAACCTGGATGCTGGCCACACATGCCAGAAAGCGGTGATAGACGGTCCGGTCTTGGGACACAGTTTCTGTGCTGCCTGTGCACGTGGTTCGCTCGAAGATGTCGCGGCTTCCGCAGTGCTGAAAGATGGCAAGCCACTGCTGTGCAAAGTGCGGGTGCCTCGAGATGGTATATGAATTGGCACCCGGCTCAGCGGCGTGGCCCCAACATGCCGGCAGGAGCTATGGCCATCTCAGCAGTACTGCACGGTCGCCTTGACATTGCCGCGTGCCGTGACTGTGGCAAGCTGTCTTCGGTGAGCTGCACTCGTCCATGCTCCCAGCCTTCCAACGTCCTGTCTGCTTCTCCTCTTGGACCTACTTAACTTTTTTTCACCGTTTTTCACTACTCACCATGTCCTGGCACGCACAACACTACCCCCGCCACAAGTATACCCTTGGTGTAAACAACACACATTCAAAAGAATATTCCTGAAAAAGTCCTCCCATTCAAATTTCCAATTACCTAAAGGTTCCCAACAGTTCCATTTCACACTGCTAACATAAAGTGTCTTTGAATAGTACTGAAGTTCGCAGACCAGTTACAGCTAAACACAGTTCAGTACATCCACACAACTAAAGGTCAAGACTGAAGGAATGGCTCCAATACGAATATTTAGCCTATTCTGTTCTTCCGGTTGTCGGGAAGCCCTATTGCCAGGTTCACCAATTGTGTAAACTAGTACACCTTGCCGCAGTCAAAATGAACATTTATTTCCCTTTTTAGAACATTCTCTTTCCCGCAGGCGGTTTACCAGTTGTCTCTTTCGCCTGTATATCCAACGTAGCTGGCAATGAACATAGAAAACGTGGCCCTCTTCCGAGAAATATCTACGCCGGGTTTGGGGATATTTCCTGCTTGGTCAACTGTTTTTAATGAATCTTTCAGATACGCATTACTTTTCTGTAGTATTTTTTAGCGAGTCCTTGATGCACTTCAACCGTAATGCCTAATTGCACAAAAACGGCAATAAAAAGCTGTGGGTAACATTTTTATAATTTGGAATCAGTTGAGGGTTATTCTCTGCGGAGCTTGACTCGACAATTTTTCGAATGCTCGCTTCTCTTTTGAGAGGCTCATGTCTCCCAAACTGGAGTAAAAAAGGCCTGCAAAGGATTCTTTTTGCGGTACCGTCATTTCGACGTTTGGTCTTTAAGATTGTTTCGCAAAGTTGAACGATTTTCCTCTTCCGGATGTTTTGCTTACTAGTCTTAACGTGAACCGTTTAAACCAAAGACACCGTTTTCTAGTGATCGGATCGCATTGGTAATATGACCGCACCTGAAGCAAGCAAGTCTTCTTGGTTGCTTGCTGCTTTGCAGCTAGCAACCAACAAGAATTGCCCTGGGTAATTTCAGTAACCTGTGGAAGCAGCATGTCCTGACTATATAGGGCCTCTCGGATGATACGAGTCACAACAGGCAAAGACGCGTCATGAATACTTAGCTTATATAAAACCACCTGAGTTTATAAATTTTGTGGCACAGGTGCGTTTTTTTGTGCATCTTACGAAACTTTCAATAAAATACATATTGCCATTTGTTATCGATGTAGGCGTCTCACTGCTCTTACCAGACGCAGTAGCAAATCCCGCGGCGCTGCAAGTTCAGCTAGTTGCCGTACCTGCTCTAACCTAATGAATGCATTTTTGCTCCTCGCATGGCATAGAGTTTAAGCGCGCTGTCTCCACCCATGCGCGAAGTACTGCATCGATTTAGCCTAGCATTCAACCAGCAGCGATAAGCTCCTGGAACCCCAGGATACCATCCATATCCACCCATAACAGTTACCTGTCTCGTTAACTGTCGAGGAAAATTGAGATATGTGGTCGTCGACTCCAGTTGTGATAATATCAGGGTTTGGTTGTTGATGAACAACGAGACTGACACACTGTGGCCGGAAACTACAGAGAAGTAACACTGGACTTCAGAAAACAGCAGAACAACATTTATTGACTGGTGGCCGGAATACAAAGGCACGAGAACTAACGACTAACGTCCAAGCCGTGATAGCTCAGGCAGTCATGAAGGTTTGGCAGCTTGTATTTATGTAAGTGAGAAGAACGAGCTCACGCAAAACGGGTCCTTGTAGAGCTTTGGTTGTGGGCCGTAGGCGATATTATCGGAGACGCCCTACGAGGATGTGGCGCAGTGGCGTCCTGTAGCCACTGCCTTGATTGCCTGGAGTAAGGACTACGCGGGACAGTAGCAGCAACGGAAAATATGGCTGCTCTAAAGGGATCGCACGAACCGAGGCACCGCGGCTCACAGGAAAGGGGCTTCGATGTACGGCAGAAGCAGGTTTTCCGCCCGAAACCTGGTAGCCCGCTCCGGATGGAACGGGGTTCCTGGAGATATTGGAGGAACGTGTACGCCGCTCCACGGCGGGGCGACCGCTGTACCAGCGGTAGCTTTCAGAGCGTTGATACTACTACAACGTCGCCTTGACAATGGCTCTTGCCGTCAGTGCGCAAATTCGAATTTGATGAGTTGCCCTTCGCTCCACCAGTCTTACCTGCTGCGACCGTCCCAACGTCCTTCTCTCCTCTGTTGTTGTTGTTGTTGTTGCGCCTTTAGCTATGGCACATACCCAATCAGGGGATCGGCCAATCAACAGAGGATGGTTAAAATGAATGGAATTCTTTTCTAATCACGCGACTTTTAGGAAAGATAATTTAGACCGGTTTGAAAAATTTTTGAGGGAAAAGGAAAAATAAAAAAACCCCTGAAAAATCAAAGCGAGGGTGACCAATCGCACCCACTTGTTTTTTTCTACAGGCGGCAACCACGTACGAGGGATTGGCCATCTTCATTTTGTACTAACACGCCCCCACTGAGGGGGATTAGCCATTGTTTGAGGTTTGTCTAATTATTAAGATAGTATTCTTCAAATTAGACAATATTGTAAGGTAATAGAAACATAGATGCTCTCCTAATGAGCGGGGGGGATAATGTATTGTAGGAATTAGCTCGCACGTAAGACTTTTGGTGGCCATGTTGTATGCGCGAAGGAGGAAGTAAATTTCTTTGCTTTGCCGGGGCCGCTAGTACTGAATGTGAGTGGAGAAGTTTTTAGTTAAAGTGTAGGCGTTCGAATTGAAAAGCAAGGGGACGTTTTCTTTGCTCTGTAAAAGAGCGACATTAAAAAAATGGTGTTTTAATATATCGCCTTGATTACGAAACAAGAATGCATGTCGTTATGTCAATACTGATTTTCTGAAATATAGTTTAAAATTTTAAAGGCAGCCCTTATGGATTTGCCGGCCACATCACGCTGACAGAAAACACAAAACAATAAATACCATTGATATTTTACGTGACAATACTCTGATCTATCGAGGTTACCACTCGACCGCTACCTGAGTAAGAAAGTTTAACCAGGACGTGCCACAGTGTAGTTGTCATATTTAGACACACATTTAGTGCAGGGTCGCCGAAGGTGAAACCCCTAATGAGTTGTCTGTTTCATTTAGAAGTGTACTTAAATAGCCTGGCACGCACACAGCACAGACTGGCTCGGTCTCATTTAAAAAAAACTGGCTAAATTTTATTTTATAAATTCATTTTTTCGGATTTCACCAAAAGACGAGCAATGGAACGGGAAGTCAGATAATTATACAAATTACATGCGATACATCGCTAGGAAATTTTTTAATGGCCAGATTCGTAAACAGTAGTTTTGCCTGCATTATGCGGGTGTAAGCAGTCAATCTAAAACAAAAACTACGACCAAGATGACATGAACAAATGCCAACAGCTCATATGGCGTTATATTGCGAGCTATTAGTGGCAATAACTACATGATCGGGAACACAAGTACGCCCCTCTAAAACTCCCTCTAAATCGCCCAGGAAGCCGCTTTTCTTTGGAAAACTGTTGTCGACATAAAAGGCACTAGCTTGTCCACCTGCCGATAATAGTTTAATAGAAAAGCATTGAAAACCATTAGAAGACAGAAATTTGTTAACAAATAGGAGCTGAGAGTACCAATATTTAGGCCATGGCGCCATAAAAAATGTAAGTTGTGAAAAAATATCCTGCTCTCTAGCAATTTAGAAGCCTCTCGTCCAGAGGTATATTTTCACTGACAAAAGTAGGAATTGCAAACATAGTGGTGAACGTTACTCTTCTAGGTATAGCACAGTTTCGGCAAAAAATCTGGGTAATCTTACACGTAAATGCAGGACACATTTTTCAAGCATATAAGCGGCCATAATTTATATGAAGCAGTACCACAGTAGAGTGAACTGCTCAATTCTGAAATTGGAAGAACATACAATTTGTACGAAATTGGCAATATTTATACACGCCTTTCCGATTTGTTATCAAGCCTCCTTAGTAGACATACTCTCGCTCACCTTTTAAAGTACAGATTCGATGTGGGAGCCGAAATTAAAGGAGGGATCGTACATAAGGCAAAGAATTAACGCGCATTCACTTCTTTAGTGATTTAATTTTGGTATGTAAGAGAAATTCACGCGTCGTATTATAAAGGAAGAACTAGCCGACAACATATGTTTGCGTTTAGAGCTAACTGTAGGGTTGGGGCCATTTAGTCAACGTGTCTATACACATTTGAAGCCGGGGTATAAAGCTGTGGCCTGTAGCACTGACTGTATATTCATGGGTTGAAACGTCGGGAGAACAGCCACGAAGCTGTTCTCCAGATGTAAGGGTGACATATAAAGCCCACCTTAGATACAAATGATGGAGTACAGTTGGATTTTGTTGATGTTTGCTTGGATCACTAAGGTATAAGAAGGCGTGTCTTCCCAAACGTTATGTTCCTATTGCTTTTTTACTATTAGGTTTGCGCTGGTTCGTTTTTTGTAAAAAAAATTCGTTAGAGGGGCCCTGAAAGGCATTTTCAGCACACTAATTGAACAACACAAGCGTTAAATTGGGCGGTCAACGTCATCTGTGCCAAGTATTACTCTTGTACGCGCAGCGGACAGCTCACACTTTTGTTGCAAAGTTTGTCGCCCTTTTCTTCCCCTTGCCTGCGTGTTTTTGGACGCCGCCATCCGCAGATATCAACGTAATCGATTCCAAGAAGTGCGTCTTGAGGTAGAAATCCAGCCATTGGGCGGATTTTGCACGCATTTCAGGCAAATAGATGTGTCGTCTGCTCAGCGTCGCCTCGCCAGCTGATCTGCCAGGGGAGTGCCGGAGTGCTTGGACATTTTACGACTATCCAAACAAGTGTAAACAAACACTTAACCGTTGTTATTGAATGCAACACGGCCATAACACGACATGAATATTCACTTGCCTGAGTAGATTTCATAAATAAAGCGTTGAAGCCCCGTGAGACTTCTTTCGTGCAACCGCAGAGAACGCCCTGAACCGAATGCGCGGGTTTGACGCATACATTCAAAACAATACAGAGGTGCGTTTCGAGTGAACCCAACGTCACATCATGCGTTGCAAGTCTAAACCGCGATTGACAGACGGCCAGTTGCCTCCTCCTGCAAGTCGTAAATTCGGCACTCACCTCGCCCGCGGTCTTAAGGCACGAACAACAACTCACTTAACCCAGGCGCGAAATCAGAGAAGGCTTGTAGCCGCGCACAAAAATCCTCACTGTACTGTGCGCACACTGCACATACCCCATGCGAGTTTGAGTCGTATGTCGCTCGAGAAAGATAATCCCGACAATGGAAAGCACTATCCACGCGCAGAAGCAGAACGTCGCATTTCATCGTGATACAAACGCGTCCACTACACACACACCATTGCCTCATGTATTTGTACGATGCCAAACGCTTCGGCCACTTCCAAATGGGAGTGAGTAGTACGCCTGCTGTGCCCGTATGTCGCGAGATGGGGCTCCGACCTGAACCGGGATCACACAACCGTGACTGACTTCGAGAGTGGTTTGTGTCTTGTTGCCAAGGCAACCGATATTTGAGATAGTCCGCGAAATAGCGTTTTCGCCAGCGCTAGAAAGCTCAGAGTCACGGCGGAGCATGTTTTGCCAAGGTTGCCGCTACCCCCAGGCGTCGCCTCAAGCTGAACGGGTCACATGATTGAAGCGCTGGGAAGGCTACCGATTGTGGGAGAGTGGTCAGTGTAGAAAGAGAGGGCTTGGTTGCCGGTTTGGGCTGATGCGGTTGGCGTTTGGCATTGTAAAAATACAGGAGGCGATGCACACACACACACACAGCCTCAGTCGCTGGCTTGGCTTAGCTGCAAGATTCGTTCGTACAGTCAGCGATGTTACGACGGTACAGGTCTGCGTGAAGGTAATGTGCTAACCACTCAACGTATTTAAAAACACAGGTGCAAAGAACCTAGTTCATAGGAAGCAAAATACTGTCCAAAGAATAGCGCAACCGTGGATGTTTGCGCGCTACTTGCCGCCATGTTGTAAACGCAGACTTCTCAGTACGCATGTTATTTTGCTGTAATAGCGTCCGCTTTTTCATACGCTAAATCCAGAAGCGTATTACCGTAACGCGCATTCGCAGTGCGAACAATGCAAAAAAAGTACTCGCAAACTGTTTGCGTACGTCTAGGTACGTTATTCTAAAACTCTATATTACTACCGTTCGCAAGATATGGGTGAAGCTTGTCAGAACACGGGTGCACGCTGCTCGAGTGCGGCGCTGGTTTGCTCTGCGCCTTCCCGTTCTTCGTCACTAATAAAGGGATGCGAACTGGCGCGTTATTTGGACGGCTTCTGTATCGATTTATTTGGTCTTTTTATTATGCCGCCGGTAGGTATTACCACTGCCGGAAAATAAGATTTGGTACCAGCGGGGCAACATCTGAGACAGCGCTTTTTGGAAAAACAGTGCACGGTGCATCAAAGGGAACGAGCGCACGATCCTCCCTGTGCGGCTACGAGTTCCCCGCCGATAAAAAGTAACGATCCGTCGATAGGAATTGCAGCAAGGTACACCGCGAAAGGGCAAGGCCAAGCCACACGCATGCGGCCAGATATTTTGTTCGCGTTTCCAGCCTTCAGCGGAGTGCAGAAACTATGGTGTAAACATAGATTAAAAAGCCAAGAGAGCTTGCCCGTAGCAGTCGGCAGTTTGAGAAGCGCAATAGCGGACGAACGTCACCGCTGAGAAGCGCAGCCTCATGTGAGAGAAGACTATCGCGCCGTCAACAACGAAGAACAGGATGAAAGGAAAAGGAAATGTGGCGTGACGATAACGCGCAGTTTCTGTTTTACAATTTCAGCTAGTACTCATCGCTGTAACAAAATTCTTGTGGGAGGACATTTGTAATGCATTGCTTTGTTTGGCTACATGTACATCCATGCATCAGCGGAAGGTATTTCAGGACCCCTTTAGGCTACTCACTTTATGAACTTTCTTTTAAAAATTGGTAAATATTGGTAATTCAACAACACTTACTTTAATCAAACAAACAAGGTTATTATTTGGTTAAGAATCTATGCATTCTCAAAATACTATGAGTTGCATAAAAGAAGTGTAAATACATGTAGGTGAATGGGGGTGCATAGCTGAATTTTATGACATTCTGAGTTGGGTCGTGCGTGTGGGTAGTTTTTTTGGTTTCTTTCTCATTCATCGCTGGAGCTGGACCTGGACAAACGAGCTGTGAGTTGTAATTTAATGTACCGGTTAAAGTCCCCCCACAACCAAAATAGCGTTGGCCTAAATCAGAAGCACCATGACTTCACGAAAGCAAATCACAGAGTGATCCAGCGCTAAATCTTGTAGTAAACATATATTTGTCAACCACTGAATGTTGTTTTTTGCTATGTACGACTGTTTGCGTTTAAATGTTATAAATTCCGCATTTGACAGTAGAAAAAGGTTGGTTAACTGTTTTATATTAGTATGGTTAAATGAATCGCAGGATAAGAGTGACCTCTGCGTCAGAACGGCAGCACTACATGGCAAATTGCAATGTCATATTCATATAACGGCTGAGTGTGAAGCATCCCATATAGTTTAGAAAGCAGGCCTCTTGCAACGTTGACAAGCCATCCTCTGGGAAAGTTTAACGACCGTAGAATGTTAAAATAACTTGTCAGCTCATAAAAGTACTGCAGGTCGGACCCAAACACTGGGTGGGAGCACCTTTGCGAGGTGTGTGTTAATGATGAGCGGCTGCTTGGTGGAACGACAAAACCACAGTATGCGCGATGCCGAATTTTAATACGCGCTTTAAACTTTTACTGCTGAAGGGTCGTGCAGACAAGACTCGGCCGAGCTGTCAAGGCTAATGAACTGTACTGTACTGCTTACCTCGGAAAAGTTGGCGCGGCTCACTCAAACTCACTCACAATTTTTTTTCGAATCACCACTCACTCAAACACACTCAATGCGGAGCAGCACATCTGCGCTCAATCAAACTCAAACTCACATTGAGCGCAAAGCTCAGAACTCACTCGGACTGAAAACTCAAACTGTACTCAGAACTCAAAATGTACTCAAACTCAAAATGAACTCAAAACTCATATGTACTCTGAACTCAAAATGTACTCAAAACTCAATATGCACTCAAACTCAAAATGCACTCAAACTCAAAATGTACTCAGAACTCAAAATAAACTCAAAACTCAAAATGAACTCAGAACTCGAAATGGGCTGATAACTCAAAATGAATTCAGAAATCAAATGGCCTCACAACTCTCTCGTGCTAAAAAATTACTGGGGCTCAGATCGACCCTGATTTATTAGCATTCAGTGTTTTCAAATTCACGCGTGGTTAAAATATTACGGGTGCAAATTTGTGAGCTCAAACTTTTGCATTCCGCACGACATGACACCGTAGCTCCTGTGAGGTCGTAAACAATTTCCGTTGCGATTTAATACAGCTATACCTGCTGCCCGTAATGACTTGCGCTGGTTGCAATCGATTGTACGTATATATTGGATACCAAAATCTTGATGTAGGCTCCGTGTTCGTGTTTATGAGAGAGGCGCTCCAGACTCGATGGTGTGCTGGGTCCCTGTGTCGGCACAAGAATGATTGGGCGTGGGGATGTGCGCTCACTGCTCCGTTGATTTACGTCGAAGCTATTTAGGGTTACGGTTCCGTGCATTCTTGCTCTGCATACTGAAAAAAAGCCTTGCGTCAAAGCGACCTGCCCTCGTGAATCTCTGAAGCGCGAGGCGTTTATGGATATGCCTTTGCTTTTTATTGCGTAGCATTCTTTGCCGAGTACCCCCCCCCCCCTCTTTCAACCCCTCCCCAGGATCGTGTAACGCCCTGCATTTACACAAAAATGCAGATATCACGGAAGTTCAACCTGTAATAATTACAAAAGCGTAAATGTAGTCAATTCATCAAACTAAATGTTAAAAAACTAAAAAAAAAATACCAAGAAAAAATATCGAAAATTGCGAACCGTGTGACACGGGAGTCATGGATAGTATCAGATTGGGTTAAAATTCAGAGAGATGTGGCGCTAAAGAATTTCGGGTATCAAATTTAGGGTCTCGAGGAGCGGAACCACGAGTGACAAACAGAAAAGTTCCTCGTTGTTTGCTGAGGCACCTGCATTAGTTTTTGTTAGCATTGGCTAGGTGGGATGAGCTCTCGTAGCTCGGTTTGGCCAAGCACCACGCTATTGTTGTAAGCAATTAGCGCCACCGTACCCAGCTGGTAATTTCTAGCATGAACGTGGGTGCGTGTGCGAGTGTGAGTGCGTGTGCGCGTGCGTGTGCGTGCGTGTGTGTGTGTGTGTGTGTGTGTGTGTGTGTGTGTGTCTGTGTGTGTGTCTGTGTTGCGTCAGTCATCTGTTCCTTCATTGTGCTTGAGATGTAGTCGTAGGAGAACTGCAGAGCCGAAGTTAATTCTTTTCCTTACAATTTCATCGTGTGCTAGGTTTGATATCTTGCGCTGATTTCTCATTGTAATAAAATCAGTTCGAACGCACACACAAACTGCGCTTGCTTATTTTTCTGAAGCGTTTTCCTTCTGTCGCAATGTCTGTTTATGTCTTGGTGGCTCTGTTGCCTCTCTATCTCCTACACTCTAGCAAGGAGTTAATGTCTGACATGTAATTGGCCAATTCTGGATTCGAGTGCACGTTGGTACACTGTGGGAAGAAAATACGGAAACGAAAAGCGGCCGCAAGGCTCATTGTTAAACAAATGTGAACTTCGCCTTTCTGATGAGCTCTAATGCCCCCTGTTACTTATGGGGGTCCACAATTTCCACGACATCATCTGTGTCGACGGATTTGCTTGTTTGTTGGGACACGGGGAAATGGAGGAAGTAACGTTTGAATGGCAGCTATTAGCAGAGAGTTTTTGAGTCTGGTGATTTAAGTTCCAGAGCTTGGAATGCCTTCGTTCTTACCCCTTCCCATCCTGCCTCGGTGCTTCAGCAAATAGACGCCAATATTTTTATTACTATATACCACATTTATGGACATCTCTGGACAAGCCTTCGCATGTATATAGCACAACTGCCTTACGGGTTGGCAGGGAATTTTGGTTAAACCCGACCAAGCAATAAAGAAAGATACCATTTGCTATATCCTCATAACTATAATCAGAAAGCATTTTTATATTTGCCCACGTGATCCCCTTGACGAGACCTTTAATTTGATACCCCACACACCCTAGCAGGATCATATAGAATTCACACATGTCAAAATAACCATCACTCTCATGACTGTAACCAGGACGCATTATTTAAATGTCCGATGAGATCCCCCTAACTGAATCTTCAATTTGACACCCCACATGCTTTCGCGGCCTCACCTTAAATTTAATTCAATCTATGACTCATGATGACTATCTCATGATTAGAACCACGAAGCCTTTTTTTTTGTACCACGTGATTCCCCTCGGCAAGGCCGTAAATGTGATACCCTACACGCCCTAGCTGGGTCACTTCGAATTTTAACCAAATGTAAGGCTCGCCATTACTATCTCATGGCTATAACCAGGAAGCATTATTGTATTTCTCCCACGTGATTCCGCTCAGCAAGACCATTAATTTGATACCCATCACATCCTAGCGGAATGAATTTCAATGTTAAACCAATCAATGACTAACCATGAATATCTCATGATATACCCATACCGCATTTTTTTCCACGTGATTTCTCTCATCAGAACATTCAATTTGATGCCGCGCACACCCAGTCTTGTCATTGTGAATTTTACCCTAATTTATGGCCCACCTTGAGCATGTCATCATAATAATCAGGAAGCACGTGATTACCCTCATCGAGACCTTTAATTTTATACGCCACACGCCCTAGAGCAAGGAACTTAAATTTTAACCGAATCTATGAGTAACCATGACTGCGTCATAATATAACCATAACTCATTTTGTCCCGGATGATTCCCCACATTGAGACCTTGAATCTGATTCCCCAGATGCCCTCGCAGCGTCATTTTGAATTTTAACCCAATCTATCACTCATTATGACTGCCTGATTACAACAAGCAGGAAGCATTTTTTATTTATTCCGAGTGATTCCGTTAATCGGGGTCTTTCATTTGATACCTTACACGCCTTAGCGTCATCACTTTGACATTTCACGAAATATAATGCGGTCATTATTCTGTCTAAAGGGGCATTCACCAGTCAATTTAGCTACTTCATTTGAAACAGCAGAAGGGACAGCCCCCTTTTCCCCCCGGCTCTCACCTCTTCCTTTGTGACCCCTGGTATATCAAGCCATTGACTGCAGCAGGCGAACAACGAGCAAGCAAGCGCCGCAGTGTGCTTTCCCATTACCCTTTCCCACCCTCTTAGTGGATCAATCAGGATGAAAACTTAAGACAACCCTTTTTTATGACCTCACCCGTCAATTATCACTCACGCGCTAGCGGTGAAAATTTGGTATAAAGCAAGTGCTTAGGGTAATGAAAATTCAACGGGAAAGTAAAAAAAATCAGACATCCCCTCCCTCCCAACCGGTCATGCGCATCGGGAAGGGTGCCATACCCGCAAGTAACATGAATTCCGAGCCCACAGCGACGCATGAAACTTTACAGCCAACCATAGCTGCCTGCTAGGCTACTCATATGTACTCAGAATTCAAAATGGACTCAAACTCAAAATGAACTCAGAACTCGAAATGAACTCAAACTCAAAATGTACTCAGAACTCGAAATTGACTCAAACTCAAAATGTACTCAGAACTCAAAATGGACCCCCATTCAAAATGTACTAAGAACTCAAAATATACTCAGAATTCACTGGGTCTCAGGCGTATTCAATCTCAATCGGACTCAAACTCAGTCGGGCTCACTCAGCTCAAACTTACTCAAGCTCAAACTCAGCATGCCACATTAGCCTCTTGCTCACTCAAACTCAAACTCACGCGTGAGTTTGAGTCCAAATGAGTGTGAGTGAGTGGACTCATGAGTGATTTCACCGACCTCTGCTGTACTGTAATGAACTGTACTGAACCGTACTGTACAACGAGTTTGTCATTCACAAAATCAGTATACATCAGTTTTTGCGCTATAGCTGTAAGGTTTGGTTGTCATAACATTTTGTAGTAATGCAACGCTGTGTAGAAAACTAAGGTGGTGGGCGCTAACGAATTCACTTATATTTTAAATACCTTGCCGTTCACGGAAGTGCATGGTAGGCAAAAACAGCTGTAACTGTGTTTTTGGAGGCATTTTGTTAAACGTTGTACGATATTTGGCGGATAACCGCAATTCATCATTACTCATAACTTCATTTGCTGTTTATAATTATTTAAAAGTGAAGTTGTAAAGGTTTTAGCATTAATGTCTACTTTTTATAAATCCCCGCGTACACAAACAATATGGGCACTGAAAACTGCTAACCATCATGTTGTTATGATCACCACTGCCCGAAGCACTTTATGTGCGAAACAATACAATGTTTTTTCAATGACGTTTTACAACGGGACTTTATTCTTTGAATATAGTAAATCGCTATTCTAGACTTATTATTGTTATCCGCCAATACATCTTCGCGGGTCTTGTGTCTTCACAAAAATGAAAAGTCCTATATAATTATCTTTTGTGACTTAGGTGTGTTTTGTTTTGTTTTTTTGCAATATCTTCCTTCATTGTTTATCATTTTTCTCCTCTTCCCGGGGCGCTTTTATGGTGCGTGGTATTCCGAGGCCATGAACATTTTCGTTTCCTTAACGTGCAGGTGGCCCTTCTTACATAACGTGCATGGGCGACGAGAGCTCGGACCTCGTGCTTTTGCAAGCCATTTAGCTTCGCGGCACCGCCTAGAAGGCCCATATTACAGCGACTTGTGCAAATCAACGCCTTTCTCTGTTGTTAACCACGCAAAAGTGTAGGAACTTCATTTTCATGTTATGTTTGCTTCTTGAAGGGCTGCTTGTGTTAAGTTTTGGTCGGTGCATTCCTGTTAAGCTGAGCGCGTCCGAGCCGGATTTTTGTGGGTATTTTTGTGTCTACGCACACGTGCGGAACCAGTTACCGGTTTTGCCTCCACAGGTGGGGGCGGCAGGGGGGGGGGGTGGTGGCGGGAGGGCGGAGCACAAATCTTGCGGCTGGGAGCATTGCAGAGGGAGGCTTCTTCCCCATTCCAAAGATATGAAGATTTCCCTAGCTGGTATTTTGGCATGGACATGTCACGCGTTAATTACGACACGACTGGCATCCTCTCTGGTAGACATTTTGGTTGGTAGGGTACATAGATTGCAAGACGCGTCCGACTTGGACTCAAACTAACAGCCCCGATGTCTGCGAGAAAAAAAAACTGTACTGCAATGTTTATTCAGTTAACTTGCAGTATGTTCACAACCAAATAACAAAAAACCCTGTTGTACTTTCAGGTGTACCAAACATGGGTGTTCATCCTGTCTTTCACAATGCAGGAGAATTGAGATTTTAATTGAATAATGCTGTGTAAAGAGATAGTGAACCTCCCTCATTTTACAATTTTTAAGTCCTATTTTTACAAATCATGAAAAACGCTTGCACAAATTTTGGGATCATCCGAAATGCATTTGTAAGACGTACGTGTTTCTTCATAAAAAGAAATAATTAGGCTAAGTAACTTTATTCTAAGGAAACATCATTGTTCAGAAACGTACTTATTTCCAAAAACGCTGAAATTTATAGAGAAACAGCCATGCATTCTAATAATGTATGACATTAGCTTGATGTCTAGTAGTAGAATGTTCGCCCAAAGGGAGCGATATCTGTTTGGCAGTTTTCAGGTGCAAGGCTTTGCAAGGCTTTTCAGGTGCCGTGAAAAACGTAAGTAAGCGACTGGATGTGCCACGTCACCCGCTAAACCGGCATTACTATACCACAAGATTTCTATTTAAAAAGAAATGCGAATGGAACGAGTAAAACTTTGTACTATGTAATATCGTCATTAGAGGAAACAATATTGTCATTATCAGAGATTAACAACCGGTAGTTACTTGTAAGCCACACTTGTACCTCTAGGCTACTGAGATAGAACTTCAGAGATCTTTGAGTGGTTTCATAACCAGAGTGTTCTAAACGAAGCAGTTGAGTATTGTGTCTTATACTACAAAAGCTTTGGCAAAAACATCCTATTCAAAAAAAGGCAAAGTTTCTTACATCGGGTGTTTTAAACTACGGTTTTGGGATGTTCCGGAAAATTATGTTCTGTGTTTGTTGTACAAGTTTGTTGTGTCAGTAGCATTCGATGTTTTCATACAGAGCTTGGGAGTTCTTGCGATACTTCGTTAGACTTTGCCAGTAACTAAAAGAGTCTGTAAACACGCCGAAATTTACACGTGTTAGTGCGGTTATTTTTGAAATATCTAAAAAAAACATAAAGCATTTCTTCCAACGTTGAACAGTAAAACATTGCTGATAATTTAGAAATGGTAGTTTTGTACACAAACTGCGATTTGAGGCTCAATACCAGCTTTACATTCCTGTCCGCCTCCCAAACACATTTTTTTCTATGTCGGTGCTTACATTACACAGAAGAAATGTCCCTGTGCAAAGTGGGTGTGTATGAGTTTATGTGATAGACATTTTGGTTGCGAAAGTTTAACGCATATCTGGAGCTAAGATGATATGGCGAAGCATGGATCCGCTATTTAGTACTCTGATTTAGAAGTGGCAACAGTGTCCGCTGTTTGAATATTTGGAATTTTTTCTGGTCGGGAAAATATCCTCCATAGCAATTTCTTTTACAATTGCATTGTGCGCCCTGAAAAGAAAGCTTGCACAAAACGAGTTGCTGTTTGTGCGACATCTTTTAGTCAGCAGGCAGGCAGAGTTGGGTTGAAGATTAGTAGGTTCAGATGTTTATGTGACTGATCTGACCAACCTTGTATTCTGAAATAGAATGACATTATTACGGAAAGCTTTCCACAGCATCCTGACTTTGCTATTTTATTTCCGTTGTCAAAAGAAAGCAGAGAGAAATATTTCGGAAGATTTCAGTGCTGCGACACTTTTGTTAGCTTTTCAAGCCTGTCACATCGGTAAAACGTCCAGGAAGATCCCGCAAATTTACCACCTTGCCCATGTTTATTTCCAGAAAAAGAATAATGTATGATTCGTCCTACAGAATGTGTTACGGTAAAACCCTTCTTATTTGGCTGAATTGTATATGCCTACACATTTAAAAAACTTTTTATATTGTTAGTTCGGTGGCAGAACGTTTTACAAAGGAAGGGCATTTTTTCTATTTCTGGGATGGGGTCACTTGTCTAGGCGTAAACACCCTTTATTTGTGCATTATTAATTAGGCGTCACCATACCATTTTTTAAGAACGGTTATAATGCGAATAAAACTGGCCTCTCGGTTTTTGGCAGGCGTGAAAACTTTGCAGCTTTAAGCAAATACGATGGTTTTCCTACTTTTCTTCTCTTTCATTCTTCTATTTGCAGAGTGCATTTCAGGTAAGTTTGCAGTTGGTTCTGTTCTCTCATAGGAGAAAAATATTTTTTTAGTTTACGTGAAGCATCAAGAGGTTTTCCACGGGTGGTAAAAGGCTTGACAGAATATTTGATGCAACAATATGGGCGTTAACCGGGTTGTCGTGGTTTCACTTTTTGATTACCTTGTTTGAGGTTGTTATTTTACAAAACCCTCCAAAAACCGCGTTTCGGTAAATAAAATAAAATTATTTTTTTTCTGGGCTGAAAGTTTTCCGACAAACAATGGATGTGGTGTGATTTATTTGCGATACAAGAAAAAATTGTATCTCGTGAGTTAGGTGGAACCCACCGAAGTTCTAAGTCGTGGTCTACAAGAATCATAGATAGAAGGAGCGTTTAAAACTGCATAAATAATAAATTACTTGTTAAAACATGCTGTGAATATTGCCTGTCTAACTAATCACCATGCCAGCCTTATTCACAGCAACATTCGCTACCACAAATTCACTGCAAATAGGGACAATGCAGTACTAGTTCTGTGCATCGGCTCTGGTAAAATGGTGTACATTATTAAATGGGGCAGGAAGAAAGAACTGACCGCCCATTGATGCTTTTCAAGCTATACTTATATAGGAAAGAATTGCAATCGGATCTACATATTTTAATTTGCCTTTGATGAACAGCTAGTAAAATTTTTATGTGTTGTTCGATGCAGCGTGCCCTCCTCTCTGGTTTACGAGTACTTTGGAAGCATCCATATTTAAGGATAACAGTAAAGTTTTCTGTTGTCGAAAACGTGCCCGACGAGCCTGCCGCCGCGAATGGCGCTTTATGTTACGGCAAGGATTTGCTTTGAACGTACACATATTTGCCACGTGTTCTTGGGCAAAATACCTATTCAAATACTTTATTGGAGGCGTCGGTGTGCTTGTTGTTTTGGCATATTTTGCAAAATTTACAACCGCAGCTGGCAGTGTTAGAAATTTTGATGCTTCAAAGAAGCGATGTTCTGCCACCCCTCCCAGCGTAAGAAAAACTGTTTTTCAAAATGTGCGCTAAGGGTTTGTTGGTGTTAGTAGGCGCAAATTCTGCAGAATCTTAGCTCGTTTGAGTTCTTCGCCCTTTGAGTTCACACGTTTTTCTTTTGTGGATGAAGCGTCCGCGTGGTAAGCTAGAATACCGCAAATTCTGTTTCCAAGTAACGGTTCTCTCTGGCGAACGGACACTTCTTGCCCCGGACAGTTACTCTAACTTTCCAGACGTACGCCAAAGGTGAGGATAAATATGAGGACATCATCACAGTAAATGACATGAGTTTGGAACTTTAAGTTCAACTGCCCAGCGTCTGTACCGGTGTGGAACCTTGCTGGTCCTGTGTATCGCCCGAACGGCACTACATTTTACTCGAATGCCTTGCAGACCTTGTAAACGTTACATATTCGTAGTACCTATTGTCGAATATGATTTGCCAGCACCCCATTCCAAATTCCACCAAAAATACAACTTTGTAAGAACTTCGTAAGATAGAGGGTGGGTCGTCCTTCATATGAATTCGATCAGTCGGTGGTGTTCCACACAGAACCGCAGAGTGCCGTCTAGCTTCTTCACAAGCACAAGGGGGGCCGCTTAAGAACATTTGGACTGATGAAGTCGTCGCTAGGGATGTCGGTACTTGAACAGGTTAGCCTTGCGCTGGTATGCGGACACATGCAAAGATGACAGTCGCTTAACGAAAGCTCTGTCCTCGTCCATAACACCATGGTTCGTGACGGGCACAACTACGAAGTCGAACATACTCAATTCCACCACCTAGAAAACCTTTTTATTCCTTATGTGTTTCTTTCAATATCAGCGAGTTCAATATTTATATAGGATGAGGCTTTTCTGCGTCGTTGGGCACATTTTAAAAATCAGCGACAGAGATAACACCCTTTTCTTGGTGACTGTTAAAATGACGATTAAGATAAACTTTGTATAGACGGTTATAATCAATATTAAATTTGTGACAGAAAAAAGTCTCTTTTCCTCTATTATTCGCACAATGCTTTTGCCGTGGAGGCGCCGTAGTTTTAGTATTGTTGCGGTAACCCACCGTGATGTGTCGCTGGCCTTCGCGGACGGGTAATCCTCAAAGGCGATGGCACTGTGGTTTGGATACCACTGTTCAGTGCTGGCGTCGCGGCGGCACTCACGAGCGGAAGATAAACGGGGACCCCTGTTCCGGTTCATAGTGTGGAAGCGTTCGGACGAGTCACGCCTTGCGTACGCGTCGCCGACCGCGACAGTATGTTGTTTGGGGATTGGTTTTGACGCATGGCGCCACCAGGAAAGAAACTAAAAAACTCGTCCTCGGACTCGAGGGTAACATCGGTGTCGCTAAATGTTGTTTTACAGAATTACACCAGGATAATACTTGTACAGTGCGACAAACGCAGAAGAGAACTTGCCCCGTTTATGGCGCCGTGTAATTTAAACCTTGTAATTTGGTTCCTCACATTCCGTCTTGCAATGTATATTGCCACTTCCCACCTTGCCGCTCGTGAAAAAACGAGGGCGCGACAACAGTTACTTTTGTTGGCAGGATGGCCAGCCCGTGCGTGTGCATGTGTGCCGAAGTTGTTGAAGTGAATCAAAAGGTAGAGGGGTGCCCGAGTACGTTTTAAACTAAAGTTTTTTACTGCATTAACGAGATAAGATTACATGGGGACCGACATTGCTTGACTTAAAAAAAGAAAAAAAACTTTACGCCGACATCGCTTTGTGTGCAGTAGGCACTGAGGGTTGGATGCCTTACGATGTGCGCGCTGGGCAGCCAGCGAACTGCGTTAACTAGAAAAGCAACACAAAAAAAAAAACAAATGCACAAGGGGGGTATATAGAACAACACTAACTGGGGAAGCTTACATCTTAATACAAGAAAACAACAACGACGAGAAAAACCGCAGGTACGAAAGCTCTACGCTACACAGGCAAATCTAGGGGAGGCATGTGTCTTACCTCTAGGCATGACGATGGGTAACTGCGCGCTCAACGACGAAAAGTCACGGCGAAGTGAAGTCGGCTTCGCCTGGCAGCCGCTTTCGTTTTTCGGGAATCCGCGGTACAGAGTCAGGTCGGTCTTGAGACCCGCGTCGACTAGGCGAAGCAGACCGGAAGCCTGATCCTGTATATGAGGCGCTGGTCGTTCCGCCGCGGGTCCACCGAAGAACCTCCGCTAAGAACGCGCCACCCCCAGACGATTCCCAGCGTGTTGCACCGTCAAAAATCTCCAGTCGACTGCTTTAGACTTCCGCTCGCATCTACCTAAATAAACTTCGCCCGATCGCCCGACTGTCTCGCACCTTTTTTCCCCCTTTCCCAGCACCACCGCCCACACGCCGCATCTGCGAGTAAGGGGCTGCTTGCACGATTGGACCGTCGTCATCACGGAATCGGAGACGCAGCGAACGAGCTGAACTGCACTGACCCCGCAACGCACCCCTTCGGCGCATCAACAACGAAAGGCAGGACCAAACAAAAAAGACACGGGAAAAGTGTTCAGGGTTACTCAGGTGCCGAGGCCCGATAACAAATGGCCTTCCCCTACTGAAGAAGCCGTCCTGTCGGCAGCCTGAAGGGAAAAAATGAGGGCCTGTCCGGCTGGTTGTGACACTGGTTCCACTTGAAGAATATTCTACCACAATATTCTTCACTACACGAACGTCAGGCCGCAACACTTGCACAGCGCTCTAAACAGGCGAGACACTGAAGAGGCAAATAAAAAAACAAACAAAAAGTCCGTAACAAGAGTCAGTGTCCCTGTGGTCACACAGCTCCAATGCATCGTTGCACCGCGCACAAACGGACCCGAGCACTGTCCCACCTGAGCACTTTTAGTCGTCTGTACTGCGCACATTCTCCGGCCACTACTACGCATGCGGAACTGTTCCTGGTTTTCGAGTACAGTTGGTGCTCACCACTAACACAGCCTAGGTCCGCGTACACAAAAAACACGCAAAATGAGAAACATCAGACACATCGTTCTCGGGAAAATACCGAAAACAACACATCCTCCGCTAAAGCACATTTAACGTGCTTAGAAGACACACTTGCGCTCCACTACTTACGAAAAGAATGGACGCGCACCACACACAAAAATTTATCCACGTACACACCAAAAAAAAATTCACCCTACTTCAAAATTTATTTCGCGTGCTTCGAGGGCACAAGAAGCATCACGCTCAGAAAGAAAAGACTACAGCACACCCAAACATACAAAATGTGCTCGACGAACCAAACACTCAAGCTACAGCAAGCTGACTCTGCATGCTCAGTCAGAGTACACTTTTCGAGTGACCGGTAAACGTTTCGAGTGACCGGTCCGGCGAGGGGGTACAAAGCGAATATCGCACAGATGATCCCTGAACCCCTAGTGCGAGTGCGTGGCCAGCTTGACAGACAGCCACAGACCCTTATCTCTCTCTCCCGTTGGAGTCTAAACTCCGAGAGCGCTGGCCAGAGTGTGCCTCGTGCATAGCGAGCATCCCTCTCTCAAGCGCATATGCCAACTGCCAGTCAAAACCTTCAATGTGCCGAACACCGCTGAAAATATAGAGCACCTCGCCAATCCGACAACAGGTCGGCGCGTCAGCCTACACTCCTCGATGACGTTTCTGACCCCTCCAGTCTTCTATTTTGCCCTCTTGCGGAGACTTTCCAGGGCTCGTAACTCCGCCTCAGTCTAGTTTCTTTGGAGCTCCGTCTCGATCTCTCTTTGGCTCATTGACTGCCTTCACAGTCTTCAATCTGGAGCCCTTGCTTAAACTCACCTTGTCTTCTGCACTGCTCCTTACAGTATTCTCTGGAATGCTCCAGCTCAAAGAAGTCTTGCTAGCATATCTGCGCCTCCTTTTCTAACTCTATCTTCTTCCTTCGACTCGCTCGTTCTGCGTCTTATTTCTCCCTTTGCCATCTTTGTTCGATTTCTGAAGAATTTCTCCTATCCTCCTATACGTATCCTCCCCGCAAATATGCCTTTGCTGCTCTAGAACATATGTGTCACCCCTAGCGCTAGGCCGAGCTCCTTTCCCGATTCTTGTTCGATCCACAGATCTAGCTCCATTTAAAATCATTTCTCTCTGTCGCTAGCATGTCGCCCCTCGTACTCGTTATCCTCACCTCGCCAATCGCTCGGTCGTGCTATTTAGCTATCCAACCATGCCACAAACAGCACTCCCTTCAAATCAAACAATTGTTATTGGAGAGAAAACTGTCTAACCTTGCGTGTGTTATGATGACAATCTTTCTTTGACTCTCTAGTTCTGCCTCTCTCTTCTCCCTGAGTTTTCCCTGCTCAATCTTTGGAGAAGTATTTACTGCCTCCTGTTCGCATTCTTCCACGAATGTCTGCCTTTCCTGCTAGAGCACATGCGTGTCAGCCTTGATATCTATTTCAAGCTCTTTCCTCTATTCCTTCTCCATCCAAAAATCTAGCTCCCTATCGGATAACTTCTCTTCTATGCTAGTCTGCCGTCGCTCCTACTCACAATCCTCATCACGCCACCTGCGCTCATGTGCGATTTCGCTATCAAAACATGCCAGCAAGTACTATCTTGATCACAGTTAGGGTGAACACTGGAGCGCCTGTCATTCGGTGCGCAGGAGCCGTCTGTCGGCGTTCCGGGTAACTTCGCACACATGTGCAGCGCATTTGCAACGACGCCGTGCGATGCGCGTGAGAAGTTACCCGGAACGCCGACAGGTGGCTCCCGTGTTCACCCTAACTGTGATCAAGATAGTTTCCTCCCTTCAAATCCAACAACGGTCCCATGGAGAGCAACCTGTCCAACTTTATCAGCGCCCTGTGGCCCAAAACAAAGCACGGGGTTCGCGGCTACCGCAAATACGAATAAATTTCTCGGGCCCCGGCAACATCGACACCTAGACGAACAGTCGAATCGCAGACACCACTTCTTGTCACAACCATCATTGCCCGGTCGCGAAACAACGAGGGCGCGACAAAAGTTTTTTCGATTGTCAGGGTGGCCGGCCGTGCGTCTGCACGCGTGCCGAAGTAGCTGGAATGAATAAGAAGGTACAGGGGTGCCCGAGTACGTTTTAAACGAAATATTTTTTACTGCCTAAAACAGACGAGATTAATGGGGACAGAGAGTGATTGGTTAAAAAAAAAGAGAAAAACTTTTATGCGGACATCGCTTTGTGTGCGCAGGCACTAACGGGGGGTGGGGTAGAATGTGCGCACGTGTGTGCTGGGCGGCTAACGCACGGCGTTAACTAGACAAGCTACAATAGAAAAACACAAATACACATTGGGGGTATTCCCAACAACACTATCTGGGGAGGCTTACATCTTAACACTAGGAAACAACAACGACGAAAAAAAACATAGAAGATACGAAAGCTCTACTCGACACCGGAAAAACAAGGAGGAAGCATATATTTTAACCATAGTCGTTACTATGGGTAACCGCGAGCTCAACGATGGAACCTACGGCGAAGTCGAGTCGGCTTCGCCTACTGCCGCTTACGTTTTTCGGAGATCAAGGGTGCGGAGTCACGACGGCCTTCAGACCCGCGACGACGAGGCGAACTCGATCCCGTAGATGAGGCGCCGGTCGTTCAGCCGCGGGCCCGGACCCTTCCCAGCTTGCACGTTCAAAAATCTCCAGTCGACTGCCCCAAGCTCAAGCTCGCATAAACTTCGCCCGATCAGCCGACTGTCCCGCACCTTGGTTCCCTCTTTCCCTGTGCCCCGGCCTGAACGCCGCATCACCGAGTTAGGGGCTGCTTGCGTGATTGCGACGTCGCCTTCCCGGAATCGCAAACGCGGCGAGCGAGCAAAACTTCCGCAACCCCGCAACTAGCCCCCGTCGGCGCAGCCACAACAAAGGAGAGGACAAAACAAAACAAACGCGTGAACAGTGGATGGGGTGAGTCAGGTGCCGAAGCGTGACGAAAAATGGCCGTCCTTGCTTGGGAAGCCGTCATCTCCGCCACCTGAATGAAAAAATTGACGGCCTACTCACATCTGAATAGTCAGCTAATTTTTCTATTTTCGAGACTAGGTCAATGCTGTGAATTAATGACGGGCATTATCGACTTTAAATTTTAGGTGCGTTATGGTGTCGTGCCACGGCTAGGGTGGGTTGACTCTCGGTCACTAGGCGTTGTCGTAGTAATTTTGGTAAGGTGAGCTTTGGTGCCGTCGCGTATGGCTCGCCCTGTGCGACTGTCGTTACCGGGGATCACGTCGAAGGTCGACGAAATTGTCGGGCTCTAGTCGCAACGAGAAGTAAAAAAGTCGTATCGTCGACGAATATGTTTTTGCCGTAGAGTGAGTTCATGTGCAGACCATGCTGGTTCCGTGAGTACCAAAGATGTAAAAAAATCCTTGCTATGCAATCTGCAGTTAAAAACAGCAAGAAACTGTCGATTCCACAACGCGCGCACGTGAGCTCATTTTTCGCGGTCACAGCCCGTCTGTTACTGGGATGAATTACTTTATCAGCAAAAGGCCATTAGACCTTGCAGCGGGATATGGAAAAAAGGGTAGGGGCAGCTTGTTCATATGAATATTTACAATGCACTGTGGACGTTGCCCTAGCAAAGTATGCCTCGTTACGCCCTAGAAGAACCATACGGACAGTTGTAGGGGCGCGGATGCTGCTACGACGATTGTATGGGTATTCAAAAGGAGCCGTTTGGGAACCAATAATGATGCGCTTGAAAGGTCATCTTAAGACGGGATGACAATCTGTCATCTGACCACTTTATATAAAGGCCTAATTTGAGACCGAATTTTAAAATTGTGGTATAAAAAACAAGAAAAGTTGAGTGCTCTCGTTTGCCTCCTGGCCGCAACAGCCCAGCTTCACCGCACACGTTTGTCCATCCAACCATGCCCTTTGGGTGGCAGGTAGGTGGCAGGTGCCCAACGTTCCCGGAGGCGCATTTCCAAACGCTTCGCTGCACAGAGTACCCACGTGACATATCTGTTCGCGCGATGGAGAACGGGAATTAAATGTGGTTCTTGGCTGCGCCACAAACCGAAAGCGACCTAAAACATATCAAAGCATCATTATTAATAAAAAGTACGCATAGATTTCAGTTTAGAAAAAAAAAGAAATGTAGAAATAAAATGGGCAATGAAAAAAAACAAGAGATAGACGTGCAAGAGCTCGAACCAAAGCTGTCAGCGCCAAAACTGAGTGCTCTACGTCAAGGCGGGTTCGTTTTAGCAGGCGCTCAAAAGAATAGCGCACGCAGTGACATCACACATGTCAACTGGGTGCTCTGTACAGCGAAGTGTTTGGAAACACGCTCCCTGGAGCAGGTCTGTCAAGCCAAAGATATCCACTTTTGGCGATTGACCTGGCTTGGCGAGAAAAACTTCTTTGTTCGCCGTAACTCTGCCAACACTTGCCCTGAACAAAAAAAAAAACTCGAGCGTTCGCCGTAATTGTTGCCACTCTTTCCCTGAACGAGAACAACACACCATAGCCTGCACCCCTGCAAAGTAATTTACAATGATTATACGTGCAACAAATGAAGGAAGCTCACACGTATAGCAAAACCGACGGAGTAAAGATCGTTGCGAGACGAAGGAAAAAGCAAATCGGCTGCAATTGTAGAGTTAAACCGTCGTGATGGCCATAAAGGTTTAGTACAGCTTCGGAAACTTCAAATTCTTACAAGGTACTCTGACATTCCTTCATTTTTCTCCGAAGTGGTTTGAGACTACGCGAAACTCAATCATTTTTATGGCTGTTCTGCTCATCGCATGCATAGGCGAGGATGCTGATTTTGTCTTGTATTTGGTTGTAGTATTCGGGCGTTGATGCTGTATAGGGTGCTCAACGCCAAAGGAAAAAAGTCACAATTACAGTATTTTTGAAGGACACCGAGGGTAGATGTGGTCGGATTCTCGGCTATTGGAGCATCGCAGAGGAACCAAGGAGTTTTATAAATATCCAATTAACTCGGAGGTGGTGTTGTACTATCGCCGGTAGTGATGTCAACAGTAGACACAGCCTCCTTTCTAAGGGGTAAAGAATAATGGGGGCGCCGAACAATTGCGGCGTAGGCCATGCATTTCGTCTGGTGTGGTACATGGAGCACATACAATCAAGCAAACCACGTAACGTCGTGCAGATATCCCGGAGACGTTAGCAATCGACATTGCAGATGTCCAGGAGACGTACCGTTGGGGTCGAAGTTACATATATTCAGCGTTGCTGCAACTGCAAAAAACCCATCCAAATCACACGAAAGATAACATCCAATAGACGTCTCATGCTACTTTTATATGCTGTTTACGGGACGTTACCTTAGTGGCACGTCTTCATTTCATTTCATTTCATTCTATTACCTTAAAGACCCCATTGAAGGGGTATTACATAAGGGGTGGGTACATACATGAAAACGTGAAAGCCATATTTTATTACAATGCAAGGTAATTTGTTACGGTGTTCAAAAAGGTTGAAGGACAGGTTGTGGCGGTGATTGCATTAGAAAGGCCGTTCCAGTCTGTTGCTGCACAAAAAAAGAATGAGGACGAAAATGCGACGGTGCGCGTATGCGGACGCGCAACTTGTTGCGGGTGACCGGTGCGATGGGAGATGCGTGAAAGTGGGAGAATGTATGGTGGCCTGCCGAGTGAGCTGTAAAAAAACTTGTGAAAAAGGCAAAGACTAGAAATGCGGCGACGAGATGCAAGCAATGATAGGCCAGATTCTGTTTTCAGTGCATATATGCTGACGTCGTAAAAGTACTTGGAGTGAATAAATCGTGTGGCTCGATTTTAAAGCGACTCGAGTTGATTGATTAGATATGCCTGATGTGGGTTCCAAATGGCAGATGCGTATTCTAATTTCGTCCTTACCAGAGATTGATAAGCTAGTAATTTGACATTGTTAGGGGAGTGACGCAAATGGCGTTTTAAGAACCCGAGTGTTATGTTAGCAGATGCAATGATGGTCGTTGACCAAGTCAAATCGCTACAAAGGGTTACTCCAAGATATTTTTAGGAAGGAAATTGTTCGAGGTTTGTGTCAGCAATTTGGTACAGGAATACAATCGGATTTCGACGGCGGTGGAAGGACACAGTTTTACATTTGTTAGGGTTTAGTTCCATTAGCCAAAGGTTACACCATTCTTGCAAGCTTCGCAAGTCAGTTTGAAGAGACGTGTTATCGGAAACGGTGTTTATTTTGAGATAAATAACGCAGTCGTCTGCAAACATGCGTATGTTAGAGGATACATGAATTGGTAGGTCATTAATGTAGATCAAAAACAGAAGTGGGCCTAGGACGGACCCTTGAGGGACACCTGAGTTTAGCGGGGTAGAGTTAGAGATTTCATTGTTGACGGAAACTGATTGCGAACGGTTAGTTAAGAATTCTTTTATCCATGCCAATATGGCGGCATTTAAATGTAACGCGGCAAGTTTTAGTAGTAGACGCTCATGAGGAACTTTGTCAAATGCCTTTGCGAAATCGATGAAGATGGCGTCAGTCTGGAGGTTAGAGTCGAGGTTAACATGCAGGTCGTGAACAAACATAGCTAGTTGCGTTTCACACGAAAATCCTTTCTTAAAGCCATGCTGCGCTGGGTAAAAAAAACGGTTCGAATCAAGGAAGTCCATGATGTGTGTGTAGATGATATGCTCGAGGATTTTGCAGGGTACGCTGGTTAATGAAATGGGACGATAGTTTAATGGGGAGTGTTTGTTACCTCATTTGTGGACTGGAAGGTCCTTTCCGTGCTTCCAATCTGGAGGCAGCATTCCTGTTGAAACTGATTGTGAAAATAGAAGACACAGATATGCTGCACAGATATGTTTAGTATTTTTCAGAAGATTGGATGTAATATTGTCTACACCAGCTGAAGAAGAAAGTTTGATTTTGTCAATCAGTGATGAAATACCGCTGGGAAAAATTTCAATTGGTGGCATGATACACTCAAAGTTCGCATGAGGAATGGTGAATGACAACTGAGTTTCTTGTGTGAAAACTGATGTGAAGGTGGCGTTAAACACGTGTGCACATTCCTCGTCACTTAGGGCATCACCTGACTCATTAGATAGGGTAATAATGTGCGTGTCATGTGGGTTTAAGCCTTGCCAGAATTTCTGGGGGTTGTGCTTAAGCATGTTCGGTACACCAGAATGAAAGAATGAGTGTTTCGAGTGACGTATGGCTTGCAGATAAGAAGATTCGGCGGTTTTGTACTTGTTCCATGCATCAGGGGTGTTACGCACCTTAGCTGCGCGGAAGGAGCGTTTTTTTTGTTTTCTAATCGTTTCAGAGCTTTATTGAACCACGGTTGAGCGGAATTATAAATAATGTAATTTGGGGAATGTATTTATCAACCATTTCATTTAGTTTGTCTCTGAAAATTAACCAGTTTTCGGCTACAATATGACAAGAAAGGGCAGTTTCAAAAGTGGAGTAAAAATTCGTTAGTTCACAGTTAATTGCTTCGTAATTTCCTTTATCATGCAAACGGATAGTTTTTGTTAAAGGGGTCCTGAAATGCCTTCCGCCGATGCATGAATGTACACGTAACCAAAAAAAGCAATGTATTAGCAATCTCCTCCTGCAAGAATTTTGTTAAAGCGATGAGTATTAGCTGAGAAATCGTAAATCAAAAACCGCGCATTATCGTCGCGCCGTATTTCCTCCTCCTTTCAACCATTTCTTCGCTGTTGGCCTCCCCTCCCATGATGCTCCGCTCCTCAGCGGTGACGTACTTCCGCTATTGCGCTCCCACAGACTGCCGTCTGCTACGGGCCAGCTCTTTCGGCTTTTTCATCTTTGTTGACACCATGGACACTCCTCTAAAGGCTGGAAAAGCGAACGAAAGACCTGGACGCATGTGTGCGGCCTGGCCTTGCCCTTTCGCGGTGTACGTAGCTGCAGTTGGTATCGGCGGCGGACTCGCAGCCGCGCGGGGAGAATCGTGCGCTCGTTCCCTTTGGTGCACCGCGCTCTGTTTATCCAAAAAGCGCGGTCTCAGATGTGGCCCCGCTGGTGCCGGGTCTTATTTTGCGGCGGCTGTAATTCCTACTGCCGGCGGCATGTGAAAAAAGACATTTTAAACCGACACAGAACCCGTGCACAAAACGCGCCGGATCGGATCGCTTTATCAGCGGCGATGAACGGGAAGGCGCAGAGCAAACCAACGCCGCACTCGATCAGCGAGAACCCGCGTTCTGACAAGCTGCACCCATGTGTTGCATTCAACAGTGACGGGAAAGCGTTTCTTTGCACTTGTTTGGATAGTCGTGAAATGTCCAAGCACTCCAGCACTCCGCTAGCAGATCAGCCGGCGAGACATTTCGGAAAACATTTGACAGATGGCGCCGTATACATTAGTGTGTCGCTACGCAAAACTGATGAGACGCTCTACTAAAACTCCCCTCGCGGTGTTTACATAGCGTAAAAATTTAGCGTTTAGCGTATGCAAAGGCCACAAACGCTGTACCAAAACTTTATTAGCAGCAAAACGCCGTGCGTATGTGAGGTCGCTTGCGTTTACAAAGCTGCACGCCGAGCGCGTACGTTTCAAACCTAGTGACATCGTTTAAATACACTGGCAAGCACAGTTTAACGTAGTCAAATATCAACCGTATGCTCAGGCGACAAGCAAGAGCTTATTTTATGTGGGACGGAGATTGCGCATAAAGGCCCGTTCGCACTTGTGACGAAAGCGAGCGAAAGCGACAGAAATTCCGTCGCTTTGTCGCGCGACGATCGTTTTTGTCGAATGGTCAGGACAAATTTTCGTCGCGTGACAGAATTCCCGTGGCTTTCGCTCGCTTTCGTCGCAAGCGGGAATGGAGAGTTCGGCCGCTGCCGTCTGCTACGCAGCTCGGAGGCAACTCGGAGGTAACCGCGCGATCTGCTCGGGCCGGACGAACGTGCATACTCCCGCATGGCAGCGCCCCAAGTGGCAGCCGGCCGCGTACATCGCTCCTGGCGCCGGCCTGGAGCCCACCCTCGGCACACTAGCCAGTATATTTCAGGCACTATAATGGAGGAAAGATTTTTTGCTTCCGATGAACCAAGTTCTTTGCCCCTGTATTTTTAAATGCGTGAAGTGGTTAGCACGTCGTCCTCACGCATCTCTGTATCGTCGTAGCATCGCTGACTGTCCGAACGAAGCTTGCAGCTAAGCCAATGCAGCGACCGAAGCTGTGTGTGTGTGTGCATCGCCTCCTGTGTGTTGTGGACGCCTTTGTTTCGCGATGAAATGCGACGTTGTGCTTCTGCGGGTGGATAGTTCTTCCCATGGTCTGGATAACCTTTCTCGAGCGACGTACGACTCAACCTCGCATGGGGTATGTGCAGTGTGCGTGGCTAAAAGCCATCGGCTTGTGCGCCAGAGTTAAGTGACTTGCTGTTCGTCCCCGCAAACCGCGCGCGAGGTGAGTACCGAATTTACGACGGGCAGGATGCAACCCATCCTCTGTCAATCGTGGTTCGGACTTTCAACGCATGTTGTGACGTTGTGTTCGTTAGAAACGCATCTCTGGATTGTTTTGAAGTTGAATAAAATGTATGCGTCAAACCCGGGCATTCGGCTCAGGGCGTTCTCTGCGATTGCGCGAAAGAAGTGCCACGGGGCTTGAACGCTTTCTTTATGGAACGTACTCAGGTAAGACAATATCCATGTCGTGTTATGGCCGTGTTGCATTCAATACAAACGGTTAAGCGTTTGTTTTACACTTGTTTCGTTTGTCGTAAAATGCCCAAGCACTCCGGCACTCCGCTGGCAGATCAGCCGGCGAGCCGACGCTGAGCAGACGACTCATCTCTTTGCCGGAAGTGCGTGAAAAAGCCGCCCAATAGCAGGATGTCTAGCTCATGACGAACATCTGGGAATCGATGATGTAGACATGTGAAGATGGCGGCGTCCAAAAACACGAAGGAAAGGGTGAGAAAAAAACGACAAACTTTGTAACAAAAGTGTGAGCTTTCCGCTGCGCGTAAAAGAGTAATACTTGGCACAGAGGACGTTGACGACCCAATCTAACGGTTGCGCTAGTTCATTTAGTGTGCTCAAAATGCCTTTCAGGGCCCCTTTAAGGTCGGGACCAAAACGGGCTTAATTACGAAGTCAACATGAATGACTTTATGATCACTGATTTTTGGGAGGTACGCAATGGAGGACACGTTCTCGCTATGGCTTGTTAATATAAGATGTAAAATGTTTTGGGAGTTACCGGTAACGCGGGTTGGTTCTGTAAGAACTTCAGATAGATTAAAGTTAAGACGTACATCAAGGAAGTCGTTCGACTCCCTTGATGTAGCCTCAGGTGCAGGCTGGCTTGACCAATCGATATTAGGAAAATTAAAATCGCCAAATAGAATTACATGCATATTAGGGTGCTTGGTCGTTATTTCGCTTAGGATATTATTGATCTTAAAAGAGAAGTCTGGAGTACTGTGAGGGGGCCTATAGCAAACGCCTAGTAAAACTGAGTGCGGTGCGGCATGGCATTTAAGCCACAGGATTTCAAGGTCCGACAGAATGTTTATAGACGAATAGGATATGTTGTGACTGACAGCGACAAGGACTCCTCCCCACCTCTTGTCCCTGCGATCGTTTCGAAACAGTCGAAAATTTGGTAGGTCAGCGAGTACCTCGCCGTCGGTCAGGTCACTTGTAAGCCATGTTTCTGTTAGCATCAGAAGGTTGCTGTCAGATGACAACACCAGAGTAGAAATAATGTCGCGTTTTGCAATAAAGCTGCGTATGTTAGTAAAGATAGCAGAGAGCAATAGGTATAAACGAGGGGCGGATCGAGGGCGGTGAGGCGCATTTTGATGACGGAGCAATTGCTACATTTCCTCAACAAAGCCTGTGGAGTGGTCATACACGTAGCGTTTGGTGCCAATGTGCAATGTTTGGAAGCGCAGGGAGTAGGACGTGGATTTTGATTTAGCGAAGGCGATAAGGTTTTTACGAGCAACTCTTACAGGCTGAGAGAAGTCTTCACCGACACTGAAATTGCTTTCCTTAAATTTGGGGCCATTACAAAGTACAGATTCTTTAGTTTTGAATTGATTGAATTTTACAATGAGTGGCCGAATATGGCCTCCTGTATGGCGTCCTAGGCGATGCGCTCTTTCCATGTGGTTAGGGTCAATGGCGAACTCCAAGTGATCACTACAATGACGGATGGCAACTTCCTCAGATTCTGCAAACGTTTCCTTAGGGTTGGGGTCGGGAATGTTATAAAATATTAGGTTATTCCTACGTGACCTGTTTTCAGTATCATCTATCTGTGCAGCAAGACGGACAATCTGGTTAGCCATTTCAGTGGTATCTGTTTTTGTAGTGTCCAGGTCGGTTCGGATGGTTGAAATGGCTTGATAATGTTCTTCTAAATCAGTCATGCGTCTATTAGGATTCGACAGGGTTTTGTCTGTTGTCAGTAGCTGGTTTTTAATGTCTAGTATATCGGTAATCAGCTTCGACTGCCCAGCCATTAGCTTTCCTAACTCGTTCATTACGTCCTGAATACTGGGAGGGCCTGGGTTAGATTCATTATCTCCCGCCAAAAGCAAAAGAGACTGCATGACATGAACACATTCGACAACAATTGTAGCGCAGCACCGTGGGCTCGGTAGCTGTATAAGGAAGTAATTGCTAGATTTTTTTCCAGAAGAATGATACGCTCCACCAACCTGCATGGCGAGATTCAACGGATTAGTGGTCTGCGCAGAAGCACAGCCACCGAGCCCACGGAGCGCGCGGGGCAACAGGGGCGGTTTTGTAGCTGACGTGACGGATGATGTTGCTAACGATGGCGCTTTCCAAGGTAATTCGGGAACCAAGGAGGGTAGTGGCGGCGCTGTTGAGCATGCTGAATCGGTCGTGGACGGAGTTGGGCAGGGCACCGCGCCGGGCGCCCACGCCGCGCTGAAATCGGTCGTGGACGGAGCAGGGCAGGGGACCGCGCCGGGCGCCCGCGCCTCGCTGGAACGGGTTTCTGCGATAGCGGAAGCTTGGGGGAAGGCCAGAATTGCGGGCAGAAGTCCGGTGAAGAATCTGTGCACCTGCATGGCGAGATGCAACGGATTAGTGGTCTGCGCTGAAGCACAGCCACCGAGCCCACGGAGCGCGCGGGGCGACATGGGCGGTTTTGTAGCTGACGTGACGGATGATGTTGCTGACGATGGCGCTTTCCAAGGTGATTCGGGAACCATGGAGGGTAGTGGCGGCGCTGTTGAGCACGCTGAATCGGTCGTGGACGGAGTTTGGCAGGGGACCGCGCCGCGCTGGAATCGGTCGTGGACGGAGCAGGGCAGGCGACCGCGCCGGGCACCCGCGCCGCGCTGGAACGGGTTTCTGCGATCGCGGCAGCTTGGGGGAAGGCCAGAATTGCGGGCAGAAGAAGTCCGGTGAAGAATCTGTGCACCTGCATGGCGAGATGCAACGGATTAGTGGTCTGCGCTGAAGCACAGCCACCGAGCCCACAGCCACCGAGCCCATTGATACTGTAGTGGTACGCATGCAAGACGTATATAGATGTCTGTTCTACATTGTTTTTTGTCTTTGGCACAAACATTAGTTTGTTATATTCATGACTTGTGTACGTTAGTATGATATTGTTGAGGTGAACCTGTATGCTTGTAATTGACATTCTTTATACATTATTTGGAAGTTTGGCCAGCCCCCTTTCAAGGTTGCCTACGTGTTGTGGGCATTGATACTTCAAATACATGTCTGACTAGCTATTCAGCACTGTTTGCTGTTACTTGTCACCTGGTTTCTAGAGTAATGTGTTTTAACTTCTGAAGTGCTTCATACTGCATGAAGTCTCATATGTGAAGTGCCAAACTGACCACACAGTCTTGCAGAAGCACACAAACCACCGCTCTAAACAAGAAATGCCGCATCGAAAACAAATGGCAGTAAGTAACAGCAAACCAGTCCTGATCAGCACAAGCGCCCTTGACACTAAGGCAACCACAGTAGAGTCATCGACTTGTACCACACAGCACGGCTGTAGTGGCATTCTGCAAATAAACTATCAGAGAAACAATTCAAGAAATAAACTAATTAAAATGACAGTCTTGCCAACCTAGCTGTACGTTTAGCTGGGTAGTAAGAAATATTTCAAAGTACACATAAAACACAAGAGTTCAAGTAACACAGGTTATGTAGTCAAAAGTTCGACGAAAGTTCGCCTGGTCCGGTATAACGATGAGCACGAAATGCGGTCACTGACCAAGTCAAGGTGAAAACACAGAGACGTTTCGAAACCCTTACGGGATCCTTGATCACACTAACCAGGCAAGAGCCGTAAGTCGCTTCCTATTCTAAAATGTGACGTAATGAACGGGTGTAGCTTGCCGACAGATTGCCATCTGTCCTATTGATAGTGCCCTTGGTCTTTTCAATGAACACGGATTCCAAAAAAAAAACTCGTGGCTGGGTTCTTTTGCTTTTCTATTATAGCGGCGTTATCCCAGTCGATGGAATGACCGTGATCATCGGCATGCTCGGCCAGGGCGTTCGACGCTTTGTTGTTGCTGCCCACGTCCCTTTGGTGTTCCTCTTGAAGTTGCCAGTTTCGCCGATGTAACTGCAGCTATAGTCTGCGCATGGTATCTTGTAGACAACACCAGGGTATTTCTTGCTGTCCAAGCGATCTTCCACGTTCACTAGCTGATTCCTCAGCTTGTTGGACGGCATGTGGGCAACGTGAAGGTCATACGTTGAAAAGATAGGGCTTAAAGCTTCGCTCACCCCAGGAACGTATGGGATGCTGGCGCGTCTTCAATATGACTTGCCCTGGAATGGCGTGGGATTGAAAACACGGTCGTCGGCATTCTTAATAAATGTCACCGGGTGCCCGTTCGTCAGTAATTCTTGATGTATGGTTTCAAGTTCTTTCCTCCTTTTGTCATCACTTGAGCAAATACGTGTTACCCGCGTCACAAGAGAAGAAACGACGGATTGCTTGTGACAGGCTGGGCGGCACGAATTAAAATTCAGGAAGTGTCCGGTACGCGTCGCCTTCCTGTGCACAGCAAATGAAAGACTAGTTCCGGTACGCCTAAGCTGGGCATCGAGGAAAGGAAGGCTGCTGTCACACTCATATTCTGCAGTGAACTGTATGGAGACTTCTATCGAGTTAGGAAGAAGCAGGAGCCGTGGGCCATCGTTCTTAATGTTGATGCAGAAGCAGTCGTCCACGTAGGGGACGAATATGTTGGACGTGAGATCAAAACCAGCGAGGGCCTTCTGTTCAACGACCTCCATGGCCAGATTTGCCATAGTAACGGATATGGAAGCTCCCATGGCAATTCCATGGATCTGCTCGTAAACCTGCTCGTGGTAGGTGAAGTATGTGTTGCTTAAACAAAATTCTTGCACCTGACACACGTGTTCAACCTCCAAAGTGTGCGTTACGCGAGCAGTTCGTCCGCCAGCAGGACCTCCTTGCATGTTGCTACGGCCAAGTCGACAGGAACAGACGTGAAGAGCGACTTGACGTCGAAAGACACCAATACGTCGTCTATATCCAGGGAAATGTCGCGGACTTTCTCGACGATAGCTGAAGAATTGGCAATGTGAGTTGCTGTCTTTCCGGCGAGCGGGGCCAACACTTGGTGTAGGTATCCCGAGAGTCGGTGCAGCGGCGACCTTGTGAAGTCGACGATGGGCCGTTGCGGAACGCCTGGCTGATGTACCATCAGTAAACCGTAAATTGCAGGTGCAGACCCATTGGTACACAGGAGGCGATAGCAAAGGTGCTTCTGCTGCGGTGGTACCAACTGAAAAACCTTTAAGAGCAACTTCTGCAGTTTCGCTTGAATTCTTGTCGTGGGATCTTTCTTCATCACTGCGTAAGTATCCCCGTCCGACAGCAAATCCATCATCTTCTTGTCGTACTCACTTCTGGTGAGTATCACAACGGTGTTTCTCTTGTCCGCAGGAAGTATGGCAATGGAGGCATTGTTCCAGAAGCCCTTGATGGCTTAGAATAAAGGAAAAGTCTCTTAGAATAAGAAGCGACTTACGGCTCTTGCCTGCTTAGTGTGATCAAGGAACCCGTACGGGTTCCGAAACGTCTCTGTGTTTTCACATTGACTTGGTCAGTGACCGCATTTCGTCCTTAAGACCGGTTATATTGACTTCGAAATTTTGTAATATGCTTTCGGAACACAACCACTTTAGTTTTCATTCCTATCTGCCCTAGCCCACAGGGTACGCATTGTATAATTACAAGAATAGTACAAATATTTACGACTATAAATAGGTCGCACACAGCAAAAAGGTTGATCAATATGAAAAAAAAGCAAACATGTAAACCCAGGGTACAAGCACCAGATAATTATGCAACTTGAAATATTTCACATTATGTGAAATGTGTGGAAAACAATGCAAGAACAGTGTGAAAACAAAACATGATTGAATGGTGGTTACAAAAACGAAGCAAATTTATGAAACTAAATAGTTCAAATCTAGTGAACAATTTGGGGAACAATAAACTAAAAGCACCTTGGAAACACAAAAGTGGTTTTGAGTGGTGTTTTGGTTGCCATAAAAATTTAAGCTACTTTAGGCAAACCAGCATCTAGGGAAATAAATATGCACCCTAGAAAAGGTGTGTATACAGAAATGACTGTACGGTGGTTACAAGGGCAGTAGAAATTTACGTAATGAAATGATTCACACTTAGGGAAATGGCAGGACAGCAATAAAAAAACAAAAAAACTTTAGAAACAACTTATTGAATTCTGGTAAGGAAAACAATACGGAGTTACACTATTTCAATATTTCACACAGTGATATGATTTGTGAACAAACAAAAAAAAATGGGGAACATGGAAATGATTCAATACTAGTTACAACAAGAGATTTACACGACTACGTGATTCCCACCAAGTGATACGCTCAAAAAAGAATAACACAAAATAAAACGCATGGAAGCACAAATATTTCAATGGTGGTTGAATGGTGCATGCCTCCATCATCAGTTAGAGTAAGGATTCTTGACCAGTTTGCATTCTTCGTTGTTGTGCCAGCCTAGCCAGAGCCACTTCAGTGTATCTGTTGTGTGAGTCAGTTATGTAGCGTCCCAGTTGTGGTTTTATTACGTGTAGTTTGTTGTCTGTCTGTTGACTCCAGTGTAGTTGCCATGTGTTACGAAGCTGTCGCCTGATGTGTGCCTTTAGGTCGGTGTAAGGTACAGTTGTTATGTCAACTGTGGTCATGAGAGCAGCAGCACCAGCCATTTGATCAGCGGTCTCATTGCCAGGAATCCCACAGTGACCTGGTACCCAGCATATGGTTATTTCTAAATCTGAAGCATATGCACTCATTCTGACCTTTAAAACAACATTGATTACATAGTTTTTTGACGACCTTCCTGATGACAATGCCTGCACAACGCTTAGAGAATCTAAGTAGACGATGGACTTTGGAATCTTATTTTCGAGGATGTGACCTAAAACGAGTAAAATGCCATACGCTTCTGCCTTGTAAATACTGCTGTGAAAATTTATTGTTTTGATAACTCTAAAATTTGGTCCGTGCGCTGCACAAGAGACAGTAGAACCAGTTTTGGACGCGTCGCTATAGAAATCTGTAGCGACAACTGTACTTGTCCTGCAGGAACAGGAAGTGCTGCAGAATTGCATTCCTGGGTACCCTATTTTTTTCTAGAAGAGTGAATGATAGGTCACATAATACAGGACGAAGATGCCATGGTGCGATGAAATGATGAATGGGTGTCTTGTGCGTGTCTGAAAGGGGGACATTGAGTGCAGAAGCCTCCTCCCTAACTCTGAGAGAGAACGGCAAGGGAATAGATGGCCTGTTTAAAAAGAGTTGTAAATTTGATGTATCGTTGATGATGGGATTAAAAAGATGGTTGGTCAGAGACACGATCTTCGATGCATACAACAGGTCAACATACACCCGCTGATGCCCTAGGCACTATTTGTCGCACTCGACATAAAGACTTTCAGCAGGGCTAGTGCGGAATGCATCGCATGAGAGGCGAAGGCCAAGATGCAGCACTGGGTCGAGCATTTTCAGTGCTGTTTTTTAGCCGACCCATACACGACACTGCCGTAGTCGAGCCGAGACCCCTCCAATACTGTGTACAGGCGCAGCAGGAGTTGTTTGTCGGCCCCATAAGATTGATGGGAGAGGACCTTAAGAATATTCATTGTTTTAGAGCATTTGAATTTGAGCTGTCTGATATGTGGGATGAATGTAGGTTTTTTGTCGAATAAAATACCTAAAAACTTGTGCTCCTTGTCCACTGGAATTGGCACATTCGCAAGAGTGATGTATGGGTCCGGGTGAACGTCACGCCTCCTGGAGAACCGAACACAAGAGCTCTTCGCGGTATTAAGATTAAAGCCATTCTTGTCAGCCCAGCCGGCAAGTTTCTTGACGCCAAGCTGGACTTGATGTTCGCAGATACACAGGTTACATGATGTAAAGGATATCTGGACGTCATCTACAGACATGGAATAAGAGATTGTAGGTGGCAGTGCCTTTCTGTTGTAAATTTGATGTATCGTTTATGATTGGATTAAAAGGATGGTTGGTCAGAGACACGATCTTGGATGCATACAACAGGTCAACATACTCCCGCTGATGCCCTAGGCACCATTTGTCACCCTCGACATCAAGAATTTTAACAGGGCTAGTGCGGAATGCGACGCATGAGAGGCGAAGGCCAAGATGCCGCACTGGGTCGAGCATTTTCAGTGCTGTTTTTTAGCCACCCATACACAACACTGCCGTAGTCGAGCCGAGACCACTCCAACGCTGCGTACAGGCGCAGCAGGCAGCAGGAGTTGTTTGTCGGCCCCATAAGATTGATGTGAGAGGACCTTAAGAATATTCATTGTTTTAGAGCCTTTGAATTTGAGCTCTCTGATATGTGGGATGAATGTAGGTTTTTTGTCGAATAAAATACCTAAAAACTTGTGCTCCTTGCTCACTGGAATTGGCACATTCGCAAGAGTTATGTCTGGGTCCGGGTGAACGTCACGCCTCCTGGAGAACCGAACACAAGAGCTCTTCGCGGTATTAGGATTAAAACCATTCTTGTGAGCCCAGCCGGCATGTTTCTTGACGCCGAGCTGGACTTGACGTTCGCAGATAGATCGGTTACAAGATTTAAAGGATATCTACACGTCATCTGCATACATGGAATAAGAGATTGTAGGTGGCAGTGCCTTTACAAGAGAGTTCATTTTTACTATGAAAAGAGTGCATCTCAACACTCCACATTAAGGCACGCCATTTTTTTGCACGTGAACATTTGACAGTGCACAACCAACTCTGGCGCGAAAGGTTCTCGCCGACATATAACTACAAAGGATGTTCAATATGTTGCCCGCAACACCGATTGACTTTAGGTCACTGAGGATACCGTAGCGCCAAGTGGTGTCATAGGCTTTCTCTATTGCAAAAAACACCCTAAGACAAAATTGTTTATGCACAAAGGCATCCTTTATATATGTTTCAAGAGCTACAGTTGATCGGTCGTAGATCGCCCCGCCCTGAAGCCTGCCTGGCAGCTCTCGAGAAGACCGTTGTACTCAAGGAAGTGCACGAGCCTGCGATTTATCATCTTCTTGATAAGCTTGCAGAGGCAATGGGTCGATAGGCAATGGGTCAGGGCAATCGGTCGATAGCTAGCAGGAGAGGAATGGTCTTTCCCTCCTTTCAAGAATGCTAAAACTATGGCCTCCCTCCAAGGCTTCGGAATGGGCCCCGAAAGAAATATCTTGTTGTAAAGGTGAAGGAGTGTTGCAAGAGTATCTGTGTGTAAGTGCTGTATCATTGTATATATAATGTTGTCTGGGCCTGGAGCTCAGGGTTTACACGTGCTTAGAGCAGCCCTCAGCTCATGTAGTGAAAACAGGGAGTTGTAAGAAGTCTGTGATATGTTGTTGTCACGTAGGGACTTCTTTTCACAAGAGGCTTTATGTTTCAGGAAAGTGTTTGTGTAGTGTGCAGAGCTTGACAAGTGTTGAAAGTGTTGTGCAAGTGTGTTAGCCTGATCTTCTAGTGTGTCCCCAGTCGTGCTGACCAAGGGCAGGCTATGTGTATGTTGTCAGGCTTTATGTTTCAGGAAAGTGTTTGTGTAGTGTTCAGAGCTTGACAAGTGTTGAAAGTGTTGTGCAAGTGTGTTAGCCTGATCTTCTAGTGTGTCCCCAGTCGTGCTGACCAAGGGCAGGCTATGTGTATGTTGTCCTTTAAGTTTACGAATTCGTGTCCATACCTTGCGCGTGTCTGTGTATGAATTTACGGATGCTATGAAAGACTATGCCAACTATCACGTTTTGCCTCAGGGCGCACGCGCTTTCCCAAGGCCTTTGCTCTTTTAAAAGAAATTAAGGTAGCCGACGTGGGGTACTGACGAAGGACACCCCACGCCTTGTCCTGGGCCACTCGCGCTCGCCTGCAGTCCTCGTTCAACCAGTGCCTACATGGGTTGCGTGGGGATCCGGAATGAACTTTGCGGCGGCGTCAAGGATGTGCGGCGTGAGCAGTTGGGTCGCCACTTCTACGTGTAGGTGTTTTATGCATGTGTAGTTCAGTTTAGATGTTTCTGTGAATGTGCTCCAGTTTGCTCTTCCCTTATTGAACCTTTTATGAGAGGGGGAACGGTTTGTGCCTATGCCTATGTATGTCAATTTGATGGGCAAGTAGTCACTACTACATAGGTTTCTGTCCACATACCACTCAAGAAATGGGAAAAGAACTGCAGAGCCAAGAGCCAAGTCGAGACGTGAATAACTGTTTTGTCCTATGTTATAATTTGGAGCTTGGTTTTTGTTAAAAAGGAATGCTCCCGATGATGTTAGAAATTTTTCATTTAGGCAACCTCGGGCATCTTTGGGGGAAGGGCCCCAGATGAATTATGTGCATTGAGTTCGCCTAAGACTAAGTACGGTTCTGGTAGTTGATCTATCAGGGCCTCAAAATAGGTGTTCGATATTTGGTTATCCGAAGGGATGAAAAGGGAGCATACCACTATTAACCTATCATAAATAATTGTTCGAATCGCGACTGCTTCAAGCAAGGTGTTTAGGTGGATGGCGTGACACGCTAAGGATTTTCGTGCTACTATGGCCACACCACCTTAAGAATAAGTGCAAGTGTGCCTGTCTTTTCGAAAAACCAAGTAGCTAATCAAGAAGTTAGTATGTTTAGTATTTAGGTGTGTTTCTTGAAGGCTCATGAGACTTGGCTGATGTGAATGAAGTATCTCGTACACATCATCTAGATTGTTGAAAAGGCCTCTACAGTTCCATGAATGATGTTGTCTGTCCCCATTATTTACAGTTGAAGACTGGAGTATGTGTGTGTGTGTTCATGTGTCGTCTTTCGGGGCTGTTACTCTGAGATTGGGCTTTTTGGGCCTGTCTGTAGGCTGGGAAGTCGGTGGCCACTCCTTGCGCTGCGTTGTTGGCAGGAACGGCCCGACATCCATCTCGTCTACGAATGTCCGAGGGGTGCCAAACGGACCGGGCCCCCCGGACACTGCCCCCCTCGGGAGCCCTTCGTTTGAGCCGCCACCACCAAGGACGTCCGGGGCGCCAGTGGTGCTACGGGTGGTGCGGCGGCGGTGGGAGCCGGTGCGGGCCCGTGGTGTCCATCACCTCGGTACCCTCCAACGCACTGGAGGATGGGGAGACCGAGGCGGGAGCGGCACCGATCCCGACGGAAGACGTTGCCACCACAACCGCTGCTATCTCAGCAAGCGGCGTGGTGGCGGGTTGGGCTGCCTGAGGCAACCCATGGGGAGCGAGGGAAGGACCAGGTCAGACTCGCTGAACTGGGTCCCTGTGGAAACCAGACGCCGCTCCGCCCCCCTGCGATCTGCGTCGGCGTACCTCCCCAGACGGAAAGAGGCGAACCTCTTCCGCGCCTCTGGGAAAGTGATTTTTTCTGTTACCTTGGGATTGATTATTTTCTTTTCTATTTGGAGCTTTTCGCATTTCCTGCAGTAGGCCGCATGTGGGCCCCTGCAGTTCGCACAAGTGAGGATGTCAGAATTACAGTTGTCGGTGGGGTGGTCGTGCGCGGCGCATTTCGCACACGTTGTTTTGCCGCGGCAAGAGGTTGTACTGTGCCCGAACCGCTGGCACTTGAAGCAGCGGCGCGGGTTCGGAATGTAAGGACGAATGAAGCCTCGAATGAAGCCTGCGTTGATGTGTTCAGGAAGTGAAGAACGGGTCAGGATAATAGGTTTGGTGGGGATTATGTTATCATCCCTGTGCCATCGTGATGCGCAGCACATCTGTTACGCCCTGATCCTTTAAACCTTCAAGCAAGTCGGAATCATTTTCCGTAAGATCTGCCTCAGAAATCACACCCTGGGAGCTGTTGAGGCTACGGTGGGGTGTGACTCTGATGCCCAGATAATAGATGCGGGCTTGTTCAAGAAGAGTGTGGGCTTGTTGTTCGGCATGGAGTTCTACAAGGATTTCTCCCGTCCTAAGCTTTTTGCTTGATACTTTCCACTATTGTGTTTTGCAGGAATTTCGAAACTAGGAATACAGACAGGAACACGACAGGTCTTGCTGAGACAGGTGACTCTATCACAAGGAAACGAGCATAGTTATTCGCGGTTCTTGAAAAGACAGTTGTTGGAAGGGTTGGGAATAAAACTTCGGTGCGGCCTCTTTTCAGGGACCGATCACGTTTTGGGGGGGGGGTTGAAAATGCCATATATCATAGTATAAAAGCAGGGAGACGGGGCTACTTTCTTTTTTTGACCTTACCATGGTAGTCAAAGAGGTCCCGGAGCTCCCTGCCTGGTAGACAGGCAGGGAGCCCATCGGCCGGAGCTTGACCAAGGCTCCGACGGCCACCGTTTATGGCTGCTACCCTTCACCTTTAAACACCTCGCCACGGTTGGACACGGCTTATGTATGGGAGCTAGGGGTCCGCGGTGTCGCTGCTCACCTGTCGCTGCGCGGTGTCACCATGAATACTCAAGGTGCCCCGTTCGGGGAGTCTCATTTCAACGAACCGCTCATTTCCTCTTCTGAATCGCTACATGAAAAGCGAGCGCCTCTATTCAGGCAGTCTTGGTGCCATAGGGAGCTTAAGATGTTTCAACACTGGTCGAACATTCTTGAGATATTGTAGACACTGGAGTCGGGAACCCGGGGGTTAAAAAGACGGTCCCCTTCACCCTGGGTAGCACGAGTGGCGCTGGCTACCAAGCCCAAGCACAAGAAACAAAATACCTTAACATAAATACCCCAGAAATTGGAGAGGAAATAGCCTCGCTGGTAGCATAGTGGTAATAGCACCTGACCGGTGTTCTGGAGGTTGTGGGTTTGGATCCCTCCCGGCCAGCATTTTATTTTCTCCATTTTTTTCACCACTTTCTTTGGGTCTTTCCAAATTCTTAAATCGGTTCCAATGACCTACCACATCCTCCCCTTTGCTTTCCGATGTTTTGGTTGACTGCCAACGCTTATTTCTGTCTTACTTCTACGGGCCCCTCATTTGCCTTTGATTCGCTATAGGCATAGCGAGGGCCGCCTCTGTTCTGGCAGTCTTGGTGCCATAAGGAGCATAAGAGGGTTCAACGGTAGTCGACCACTATGGAAATGTAGTACACACTTGAGTCACGGCCCCGGGGTTAAAAAGAAGCTCCCCTTTTTTCTGAGTAGACCGAGTGGCGCTGGCTAACACCCCCAAGGGCAGGAAACAAAAATACCTTAACATAAATACCCCTGAAAGAGGGCGGGAAAATAACCCAGCCGGTAGCGTCGTGGTCATCAAACCAAACTGGTACTCTGGAGTTCGTGTGTTCGGTTCCCACCAGGCGGGTATTTTTTCCCCACATTCTTTCTGTCTTTCCAATTTTTTGTCTGCTTCAATGCCCTACCACTTGCTTCCATTTGCTTTCCGAGGTTTAATGAGTAACGGGTCAGGGTTTGTACACGCTTCCGCGCACACTTCTCCTCTGATATTCTCGCCGGACGAAAAATTGGCCGCTCATCTCATCTTTTCGTTGCAAATGTCGTGTAAACACGATAGTCTTTGTAGACATTTGCCAAGAAAATGTGCCCGTTTTGCTTTCCCGCTCACATATAATGCTTTTTGTATACCCTCGCGCTCGTCCTAAAATAAACACACCAAGGGTTTGCTCAAGGCGATTTCAATTTACCGCGCTCCACTGCTACAGGCCAGCATCCTCGATTCAAGCGCTGCAGTACGGCGCTGACGCGCCTGAATCGAGGCGGCCAACTTCAAGGTTTAAGAACCGCGTGGCCGTGTTCAGGTGCGTTCGAAGCAGAGCGTGAAACCTACTTAGTGGAACAACCGATTTAGCCCTGGCCAATTCCGATTTGTGGGTGCATGACAATATATTTCAGGATATCACTATCATCTTTCGTTTCTGTTGTGGCGTGATTTTTCATTTGCCGTCTGGAATTGGCGTGGTCCACCGCAGCAAGTGGTTTTCTGCAGTAGATGTAGAATATCATTTTCTTTCAAAAAACCAAGCATCCATAAATTTTTTAACAAAGGAACACTGTAAATATTCCTTGTGTACTAATTTCGTGCCTTATATTGGCGTACTATCTTGTTCTTGTTAGAAAAGTTAACAAGTATGAACATATAAACCGGGCTTAAACGTTTTCCTTGTGCTGTGGCTATAGAAGACTGTTGCGCAATATCTATTTTGCTTTGTCTTGGAAGCTCAATCGAGTCACAGACAGGGAGATAGACATACAGACTGACCAAAGTTTCTGGGTTTAACTAGCCCAAGGAAGACTTTCGTCTTGAAAACATTCGTATGATAAGCCCACGTGGTACCGCAAACTCTGGCAACACAGCCTTCTCTCAAAAAGCACAGCAAGCATTGTCCATGATTATAAAAAGAAAACAGAAAAACAGCTGAAAAAAGGTGAGCAAAAACGGTCATATAACATAAGGACTACAGCACCTTCGCGCAGTTCAGCAGAACATCGTACCACACAGCAACTTCTAAAATAAGAAACGAAAAACAAGAAAGCAAGTGCAGAAGGATTGCCATTTAGGCAATTTGGTATTTGCTAACATCTTGAATGGCTCCGTAGTGCATACAAAGGCCTTTAATCGGGTCTCCCACCACGCCTAGCTGCGCTATTTGGCTGCTCTTTCTCCTGGCACGCGCACCTACAACAACGTGTGGCTTTTCTCGCTAATCGCACGGCCGTCATTCAGATTAATGATCTGCGCTCCGGCATTCGATCCAATCCCTTTTCCATGGCCAACAAAGAGACGCCGCAGGGCTCCGTAATCTCCCAATGCTCTTCAACCTTCCCATGATCAAAATCGCAAAAAAACTGCACACCATTCCCGACATAGGCTTCACTTATCGCTGGCGTAAAAACGCCCGTGACATAACAATCTTGGCCCCTAAAGGATCACTGGCAGCAAAAGAAGACGTACTTCAACAGGCTACAAACTTGGTGTAAAAACTGGCTGCACACAATGGGTTACGATTCGCACTAGAAAAATCCGAAGTTATCCGAATCCACGGCACCCTCTATGGAATACCAGGGCAAATAAACATTTAGCTTTGAGATTACACAATACCGGAAAAAGATAAAATAAGACTCCTAGGGGTGTATATACAAAGTAATGGCATGGCAAAATTCACCATAGAAAAGATCAAGATGTCCACTCTGCAAATTGCAAGAATAGTAAGAAGAATAACTAAAAACAGAGCCGGCCTCAAGGAAGAAGAAACTCTGCGGATTATGCAAGCCTTGGTATTCAGCCGCGCGGCCTAGAGCTTGCCTTTCCATTGCGTTAACAGACCGGAGACTGATCAAGCCAATGTCTTACTCCACAGGCCTTACAAAGCGGCCCACGGTCTCCCAAACAATACAGCAAAGAAAAAGCTGATGAGCTTGGGTGTATCCAACACCTTTGAAGAAATCAGAGGCACTTCTCATCTTGAAAAAACAACGCCTGCAAGAAACAAAAGCCGGAAGGGTTATCCTGCAAAACGTGGGGTCCCCTGCGGACGTACACTCGACCATTCACTATTGACAAAGAGGAGGTGATCAGAGAAGTGTGAACACGACTGAAAATACTCCCCCCACCTAGAAACATGGACCCATATCTGCACAAAAAGAGAATAGCACGAGTAGCCTTTCTACGGAAACAACTTAAAACAAAAAAGTGTCATCTACACCGACGCTGCCTTCTGCAGCGGAAAAAAATGCCGCCATCGTTATAATCGATCACGAAGGAGCTATCAAATTTTGCCTCACGCTAACAGACACCACTGTCGACGAAGCCGAAACTGGTGCTCTACTCCTGGCAATATTGTATGGGCGGCACAAGAACAAACGTCTCCAAATAGTAACCAATTACAAAAAGGCTATGCAAATTATTTTAAACGGAAGAATTCACAAGCGTCTCAAAAAACTAGACCCAAAAATGTCGAATCAGTTCCACCGCACTGTGTGGACTGGAGGACATGAGGAGATGGACGGAAACGAGAGGGCCGACAAGGCTGCGCGCGATCTTACAAACCGCGCGGCTGACAGTCCTAGCCTTCTGCAGCCCCTCCCAAGTGGCTTTGGCAAATGCCTCACTGTCCAAAGAGGTGAACGAGCCCTTTTCCCAAACCCGGAAGAGAAAGTTTCAGGCGCAGAAGCTCAAACACTGAAGCAAATCCAGACGAACACTTAACCTAGCAAATCCCGACAATCCAAAATGTTCCCTCAAACACACAAAGACGCATGATAAGTGCGGAAACCATTCCAGTTTATTTCATCCAACATGGGCCTGGCCTATCATCTGGCCTTCAGGAAACAACACCACGAACATGGTCGCGCTATGGGAGGTACCTCTGGCCAGCTCCGACTTCGGGATTCAGAAGGACCTAATTCTTCGAGCCCGGAGAGGAGCAGAAGAGTCTGGGGCCCTGGAAGGAGGGCACCACCCATAAGACAATCGCGACACCTCCTTTTTTCTAATAAACGTTTATATAAATGTATATATATATATATATAGCGAATCAGAAAATGGGAAATGAGGGGCTCCGTGAAATAAGACAGAAAATAAGGGTTGGCAGTCGAGAAAACCTCGGAAAGCAAAGGGGAGGTTGTGGTGGGTCATGGAAAGAGATCTCTTTCCATGACCCACCACAACCTCCCCTTTGCTTTCCGAGGTTTTCTCGACTGCCAACCCTTATTTTCTATATATATATATATATATATATATATATATATATATATACAGTGAAAGAGAAGACTAATGGGTAACGAACGAAAATGTATTAACGTTTCGGCTTCGGAGAAGCCTTCGTCAGAGTGACGAAGGCTTCTCTGACGAAGGCTTCTCCGAAGCCGAAACGTTAATACATTTTCGTTCGTTACCCATTAGTTTTCTCTTTCACTGTATATTTTTTACCGGCCCCATCGTACTTCATTCATACGCTATATATATATATATATATATATATATATATATATATATATATATATATATATATATATATATATATATATATATATATATATATATGTGTGTGTGTGTGTGTGTATATATATATCTCAACAGTCCGAAACGCGCCCGCACACATCCAAACATTCTCATCTGGCTGGATGATCACCCCGCTGCATGAGTACCATGCCTTAAATACCTAGGCCTCAATATCCAAAAGAATCGCGCCAATACCACTTTCCTCGCCCAACTTACATGCCAAGTAAATCAGGCCATCACCCTCCTACGTCGAATCACCACCGGCCACGAAGGGCTCGAAGAGATAGAGCGATTGCGGCTGATGCAGGCTTTTGTAATATGTCGCATCACTTACTCTCTTCCTTACCTAGCACCGCCCTCTAAGGAAGTGAAAAAGGCGGATTGCCTCTTTCATAAAGTGTACAAGACGGCGCTCAGAATTCGGCAGAGCGCTCCTTTCGCTCGTGTAGAATCGCTTGGTGTCTACAACAACGCATCTGACCTCCTCGATGCCACTTTTGTTAGCCAGTACGCCCGCTTTGCAACAACCTCAATAGACCAATCTCTGCTCCGGCGACTTCCAATCAACTTCCTTTTTGCTATTGAATCCTCTCTTGCCACCGCTAGCACTATCCATGAACTATTCATTGTTCGGCCCATTTCCCACAACATGCACCCGAATCACAATCGAGCTCGCAGGGAGCAGCGTGCACCCGCTCTTACAAAGCAACGCCCAGAGCATCCGGGAACTGTTGATGATCACGCGGCTAGCTATCGGCACCACAACGCCTACACGGTCGCAATCACCAATGGTCCCAACAGTCCCCATCCCCACCATTCTCACCCTTCGCACTTCTTCCCCCGCGAGTGCGCAAAAGGCGGCTATTACTCTTGCATTAACAGTACGGCCTTCCCCTGCGATCATAATCTCCGATTCGAATACGGCTGTTCGAAATCCTATCCGGGGCCGCATTTCTTTCCTGGCACTCAAAACCGTTCATCAAAATCCCCTTACTTCTCCACCGAGCTTGTGTGCACCCCGGCCCACACGGGTGTGGGAGGGAACGAGGCAGCACACAGAGCTGCTCAAGAGCTCACCTGACGAGCGGATCTCATCTTTGGACCCTTCCATGGAACCCTGTCAGCTTGAGATCGGCTCCTTTCCTCTCATGAGATTACGTTTCATTACCGCCTCTGCCGCCGTCTACGGCCCCCCAAAACAACCGGCGCTCTCGCCCTGAAGAACGCCTATGGCGCTTAGTACAAATGTATACTCTTCCTTGCCTCTTCCGCCTGCACCGCATGTACCCCGGTCTGTATACTTCACCCCACTGCCCAGCTTGTGGGGTGGTCCCAACCATGGATCACCTCCTCTGGCAATGCCCCCACAACTCATTCCGCCATAATGAAACGGTGAGCACTGGGCGAGGGCGTTAGGCAGCTCGTTTTCGGCGGTGCCAGAGGCCATCCTTGCACGGGCTTCCAAAATCACAGGGGACCTTCCTCCCTCGCTCACCACCCCTCTCCAGCATTAGCCCTTCCGGCAATAAAGGTTTTGTCTCTCCCTCTCAAATGCGCGAGGAAAAGAAGACAGCATGCCGGCGCTGTCGATGAATCCAGCATGACGGCGTTTCTCTCGTGTTTGGTGTATTGTGCTGCCGTTACGCAAGCAAGATGATCGACAGACAAGTACACGTGGTCCCACGGGAGCCTGTAACACACCGTATTTAAAAAAAAGTTATTAGTTGTGTCATTTCTTTAGTGCTACATGAGGGGCCACAACGGTAGTACGTGACTTAATACAGTCATCAGGGCACACGCCACGGCAACACGCCAAGTTCCAACAATACATAAATACGTAAGTGTCGGTGTTCCTGCTTGAAGGCCTCAAAGTCAGACAACCAGTAAAGGTCAAGAAGTGTTCGAGTATTTGATGGGAAGCACAACGTTTGTAAATCCAGAATTGAGGCTGGAAAGACAACTAATAAATCATGAGTTTATCGGGCAAACTAAATTGTGGAAAAAGCAGTACGCTAAAAACAGTGGAAGGGCCGGGATAGCCCGCTGGGTGTCGCAAAAGTGCCCCCGAAAGATAACTGGAGTTGGTTCACCGCAGGGACATAATCCACAAGGGCAACACACCTGTCATGTGGTACGTAGTATACAAATTTCAGGTTGCGTAAACCCAGGTACGCGCAGACTGGACAAACATCCAAGCTAACCGCCCAGCTTGCTTATTCGTTGTGGGGATACGTTTGCGTGGTTTAGGTTGCCAAAAACCTACTCGTACAGCGTGAAGGTAGATTCAACTTCCGTATCTTCCTACGAAGTGATTCGTTTAATTAGTCAACCAATATAAAGCTCTGGTTTCGTGTAACGGCGGTGTGGCTTACACGCCGCACGTCCTGTTCTTCGGGAGTGACACTTTGGAATTGGCGTTTCAAGAGTGACTTCTTTCTGTAAAACTTTTATTAGCCTTGCGATGTCTGTTTAGCCATTCTTAAAGAAGCAGCATGCCTATACTTTACTTGAATCCATTACCCTCCTTTCTGTGCAGGCAAACATTACACTTCACGGTGCTTTTCACAGAATTACTCACTGTCACACGGAAGTTGATTTGGCCGCAAAATGTGAGCACAATACTTTTGTATTTTCCACATTCTTTAATTTGGACACCAGACAATATATGCTGACTGAAGTTATTTCTTCTACTTCAGGAATGAGAAGATTTGTGCAGGCATAAACATCCCCAATTTTTACATAATAATTACTAATTTACCAATTAGGCTTTTCCGTACGATTTCAGGAGGAGAATAGGTAAATTAAAAAAATCGTGGCTTGCCAGTTTTTGGTTGCGGTAAAAACTTGGGAGCATAATGCAAATATTTCGTTTTTTAATAATAGTTCATAATTTTTCTCGGTTTGCAGAGGCCAATATATGTAAGATTGCAGTAACTTTTCTTCTCTCGCAAAACCAAATCTGTCATTTTGTAATGAACAGTATATTTCAGATCCGGTGTTTTTCTTGTGTGTGAAATACTGGATAGACGGTTTTGCTCAAAGCCAACCGTAAAAATTACAGTTTGGCCCTTCCTGTAGCGGGATAGGAATGAAATTGACATTTATTGATGCGAATGAAATTAAGAATATATTGTATTTGAGGGATGAAACGTTCCGCGCCAATTAGAGTGATGCTGGGATTAAGTTTTATGACAAAATGTGGTTTTGGGGCATTATGAGAACTATGCAGAATTTCTAGGGTTTGTCTCACAATCAATCAGGTAAGTAGGGCGATTCTTATTCTGGCTAAAATAGATTTTTTTATTAACAAATTGTGAATATTGCTTTTCAAACTCATAATCATGCAACCCATATGTGGAGCACTTTCTTGCTAAACTTGTCTGCATATATTTCGTACACTGCGGGCAAATACTACGAGCCGTTTTTTTTTTAGGTTCGTGTTTTTATCTGCGTACACCAACACTTCATTTTCAGCATGAGCATCTTCCTAAAACATTTCTAATCAACCATTGCTAGACAACGCAAGAGCAGTTAAAATATCTGCTGTGGTGCAAAGATAACTAGCAGGAATGGGACAGTAACGAGAAACTTGTATGACCACATTTTGTCTCTCGGCCTTCCCTTTTAAGGCATTTTAAAGCCGCAGTTATTGTTACGTGATCGATATCTTTTCACTTATTGTTTAAACACTAGTTTATATTTAGTGGGTGGTGACTGCTGGAACGAGAATTGGTCTGTAGTTCACAAGTCACGTGCTTCCTGTATGTACGGATGAGCAGCAATTGGTCAATTGTCTAAACGTGCTCCGCAAGCGAGCAACGAGAGCACGCGAGTTTTATACCGGCGATAGTGCATCTTGTCGAAGTCCTACTTCAGTGCATTCGTTTATTTTGTACGCAAATAATTTATATAATTTTTTTCACGCCAGAACGTTACACTGTTTTCAGCAGCATATGCACGTTTCATACGTTTTTTTTCTTTTTCAACTCCGAAATATACTGCATCCTTTTTCACTTTGTTCAATCTACCTACATACATTCGCTACAGGGTGGCCTAAAGGGCATACTTTGCGTGCACCCGAAGCTGGTGTACATTGTAAAGCAATCACGTTGCATTGCCCCTGTTGGCAGTATTCTATTCGTCCCCACACACGGCGCATCACTAAGCCGCCCTTGGACATATTTTCGGTTATTTAGTAACCTTTGAAAATGTAATGCATTCCTTTTCTAGTTTTAGTAGCTCTCTGTGGAAGTTCATAACAAAGAAAGCTGCGTATCTATTACCGAAAAAGATGAACAGCGGTTTTTCACTGCTGCCTAATCCAAAGACGCGTGACTTTATATACAGTGGCATTTGTGTGGCAAAGTATGGATGCATTGCGTTGGCGTCTTTTGCTGCTCTGTACGTTTATTTTACGCGCACGCAAATGTACTGCATTTGTCGTCACTTTGGTCATGCTGTGCGCACATATTCGTTAAAATATGGCGTATGTAATCCATTACGAGGCAACGGATAAGGTTAAATTAAAAATTTGGCCCCTTGCGCAAGCCTCTGTTCACTGTGTGTTGTTTTCTGCCAGTAATCTGGGAGTCCTTTTCCTTACTTGGGTGCTATGCTGGTGGGTTTTCCGACTTGTGGAAGAACTGCATTCTTTTTCACATCTGTGAAGAACCGTGTACATGCTTAAAACAACATCACGTGTGTAACCTTTACCTAGAAGACGGACGGCGTGGTTTACTCAAGCATACGCCCGTTTGTCATGCATTCGTTTGCGATGTTCTTACGGTTACCAAACACATGAAACCATGTTATAGCTCTTAGACGGCCCCGGCTTCGTTTCGCGCCGTATGAGGTACGGCCGACCCACCCAGTTTGTAGAAGTAATTTTTGAATTTCCCAGCAAAGCGGGGTGTGTATTGAGGTTTATAAAAAAGCCACTCCTGCTTTGACACTACGTATTTCTTGGTGGATTTTCTCATTTGACTCTGCATTTTTGTCTTTGGAATGGCACAGCTCCCTTTCACTGCGGAATAAACTTTGACTGTGCTGGGACAACAGCACGTGTCTGGAAACGGTATGTAAGAGAAAACAACTGTAGTTGCTATGGTGCTATTCCTGACGCAGATATCTTTTGACTCAGCCGCCTTCGTTGCTCATAAAATATTCATGACGACTCTAAGACCACTGGTCAGCAGCTTTGGTGGCCGAGCTGGCTGGCGTCTTTTAGACTGCGCAAGTGAGCATTAGTACGGTATAATTGCGCACTGTGCCGAGACAACGAAACCGATTTGTAAGTGGTGGAACTGGAGGAAACTACTTAAATCGCCTTTGGATATTATTGTTGCGGTTTTTTGGTCTCTTGCCTTTCTTCCTTACAGCGAAAGGCAACTGGACTGAGAGATATCTCATATGAAAGAACTTTCGCAAGTATCTACTTCGGGTTTGACAGCTCCAGTTTGTGGAACGGCGGTGATCCATTTCAGCGCGGAGAAGAGTAGAGTGTGCTTCTACGTCCGCACCTACATAATGGGACAAATTTTGAACTGCTCGGAATGCGGCCAACCAGGCCAAAAGAGCGAGAACTGCAAACCGAAAGATCCTCATCCCAATCAAGTTTCTTCTCGTGTAGTAGCGACATTCCAGAAAAGGAGACGACGTACTCGTCTTTACATACATATGTCTCTTCCCAGTCCGTGGAACAAGTTTGTAAGAGACACACTAAACCGGGGCGCTCAGCCAACTACTTACCTGTCCTCGCCGGTCAGTTATACGGGAAATCCGTAACTGTTCTGCGGTATTGAGGAAGTAACGCCGTTATAGTTCATAGAGAGCTCGGGTTAGATGCCCGCTTGACAGGTCAAGCCACCACCGTATTATCCTGTAGACGACAACACAGTGCCTCCCACAGGCGTATATCATGATCCATAATTCCGACTTTTCAGGCTCACTCCTGGCGAAGTACGTGACTGACCCACTTATGACTTGGTCCTGCGTATTATATCCGCAGCAAGATATCCAAAAGATCCCTAACCGAACTGCACGCAACATATACAGAAACCATATGTGGTTAAGAAGCTACGTGCACACCCCAGTAAACACAGCGACACCCGAGAGAATGACCCACCTGGGTTTGTCTCCGTAGTCAAAGCATATAGCTCATAGCTTAACAACAAAGGACTTTACATTTCCTGTGGGGTCAAGAGAGGAGATCAATACAAAAGAAATGTGAGATAGAACAATGCATTGTTGCTTTAACGGGCAAGAGCAGTATCTCACATCTACAAGGCACTGCCGCTCCTTTTTGTCCAAAAGAATGGCTTGCTGCACCGACGGTGCAACCTCTCATCGGGTCAATAGTTCGAACAACTCCTAGTTGCAAAACCATTCCGAGACGCTGTGCTCCCGATATTCATACAACATACAACGGACAACCGAAACAATTCCGCATAACGTTTATTGGCCAAATACCTTTGCTAAAAATATAAAATTCGTAAAATATTGCAATATATGCCTGCGGACGGCTCCAAATCGTGAAGTTATTGTTGTGCCTTTGTGGGAGACCTCTATTTGTGCGACAACGTTGTCTTGCAGACGGGCCCATTGAGACAAGAATGCACGAGCCGCCGTACTGCAAGACGTGCCGCTACTATTGTTAAACATTACTTCATAGTGCAGTGCATTATTCACAGAGACAATATTGGTGCCGATTTGTTAAGCAGTGTGTGAACATCCGCGTGTTTTCATCCTACACATGTGCGTTTTTTGTTGGCGGAGTGGTGATTGGGTGGGGTGTGAAAGTGTGTGTGTCTTGATGAACAAATTTTTAAAGGGGAGAGATGTGATGAAGTATCGGCCACCTTCCGTTTTTCAAGACAATTTTGTTAAGGAAGATGGTCAGTCACCACTGTGTGGGTATGCGCCACGGAAAGGAGGTAGTCTCAGAGTTTGAGCACCTCCGGTTCTCATGGAACTTCCGGACTAGCCAATCACGCAAATGCGAAGGTAGCCTAACTAACTTTCACTGTGGCGTACCAAATTTAAACTATTATTTGCACCGCTGTCATCTGGCCCCTTCAACCCTTTGTGTATTTTGCAATGAGTTAGAGACTACAGAACATTTTCTCCTCTTCTGCCAACGGTTCACCTCCATACGAAAAAAATATCTGGAAAAACCTTTAATTCAGTTGGCCCACCCTATCACTGTTCCTCTCATATTATCATTCGGGGCGAAAGTACTGGGTTTTTGCCGTGGGGATTTTTGCTGCGCTGTACATTCATTCATCTTTGAATCACGCCGTCTACCATGCTAGCAGCTAATTCAAGATGGCGGGCTGCTCTTAAAAACACGTCTGCGCCTGTATCCACGGCCTATCCGCTCACTGCCTCTTCTTTTCTGCCGAATCTTCTTTATTTATTTTTTTACGTACTTTTCACGATTGTCCTTCTGCCTATCCTTTCCTTATTCATTTCTGTTGAGTTTATAGTTGGTGAGCTCGATCTGCTGCCGCACATCATTTTCTGGCAGTTTACTTATCTTTTTTATTCCCGTTGATACTCACTTTTTTCCTGTATTTATTCTTTTTACTTCTTTTATTCTAAATTCATGTTTTTCCTTTTCTCTCAGTTAGCGGCCATTTCCTGGCCAATCGCGCTGAGTGGGTACGAGCCATTTTTGTTGGCACCAACCAACCAACCATTTCTGCCGAATAGAAGACGGCGTACCCCTGCGTTGCCTTGCCGCGATCGTGAGAGCAAGAGCGCAGCCTTCCGGCCTGACGCCACTGCTCCACAAACGGGGTGTACGGCCGTGGTTACTCTTTTATGGCCTATGACACAACGTGAACGAAAACTACAGCACGGACAAGCGCCCCACCACCCAACCACGTTCGACAACGTTCCTCCGGTGGACCAACGAAGCCTTAGTCAAGCTCCTGCCAACTTGCACCCTCCCCAGCAGCTCGTCCAACTTGTGAAACATTTTACGTTTTCCAATTTGACTTCCCTTAGAACTGACTCGTGATTTTTACACAGTGTCAGTTTCCTTATTAGTTAGCGGCTTTCTATATATTTTCCGTCGCCTTTCATCTCCGCGTGCTTAGTCATTTTGCTGACCTGATAAAGTTTGCTGTTTTTTAGTTTTTTCGTCTTCCGGTATCAAGTATGGTATTCTCCCGTCCTTAAATCTGTTTATTGTTAGGACCCTGTATATCATCACAATAGGGCTCCTTGGATGATACAGCCATTTTTGTTGCTCTTTGCTGCATGTGACAGGTGGGCTGCAGCTGTGCCGCAGGTGGCACAGGTGGTGCTGCAAAGGTGGGGGAGGCCACGGAGTCCTCCGTCCATCTGCATACCTTAAGGTGTGCTTTAGGACAGCGCAGGAGAAATCCTTTGTAGCATTATTCCCGACAACGTCCAGCCTAGGCCGGGCGGCGGGAGACATTTGATTCGTATACTCACTCCCTGCTCTAAGCACACCCTGCTATGCCCCAAGTAGAGCTGCGTTGTCGTACCTTAGCTAACGAAACGAGTGAAACGTCTTTCGTGCGTTTGGGGAGCTCATATTTTCGGAGACTACTTTTGCAATTTCTTTTTTCCACTTCGACGTTGGCACATATGGGTGAATAGGTGAGGTGGGGTCCCTGGCAGTTGGGATAGTTGAGGTATTCGATGTGCTGTTTTACAGAAAAACGTACAGTTTACCTCCACCCCACAAGGCTATCATAGGGGTGGGAAAAAACGATCTCCGTGCACAATAATGCCGGGGCACCGAGGCCTAAGATACCGAGCGCATGCGTGTGGTAAATCATACATACCACAGAGAGCTCAGAATTCGTTTAAGAAAACAACAAAACAACCGTTAAAACTGCATTATGGATGATAAGGCGCCTGTGAACAATGGAACCATCCGCATATGTTGCTCGAGCAATTGATATTTGCAGAACATATTTTAGGTTAGGCAGGGCAAGTGTAACTAACTATAGTCGTTCTTGTTAAAGACGCCGAACGCGTGCGTCAGGCCAGGTGGGACCCAGCATCTCTCCCAAGAGAAGCTGCGCGTAGTGTCAGTAGATAAAGCAATAAAGTACCGCTACCGAGACACCCAGGTCAGCAACGGCAGTGATTTTGTCATTCATCGTTTTGGCGAGGTTGCCGCATCTACGTCCTCACTGTTTAATTCGACGTGTCTTTTGTTAACAACAATCCCGAATATGTAGCAAAACGGCATCTTTGACACACTTCTGCTGCTGAAATGCTGTTATACGCGTTATCGTGGATTTGCATTCGGAATGATGTCCGTCGCGGGAAACCAAAAGCAGGCAAGACAAGGCAAGTCTACCAGATCTGCCCAAACCACACACACCAAAAAACAAAATGGCAGCACCCATAAAGCGCCGCAATTTAAACGAAGCCAGTCAATGCGAACTCACCAATTATCATGGCGGCGCAGGACAATAGGAGAAAATAGTGCTGATATATAGTGTAACTAGCCGAGCGCAAGGGGGCGGCCTATTGTTTGCGGAGACGAAAAGGAAAGGAAATACACTGGGCATATTTTGCGCTCAGCAGAACGCCCACCCGCATACAACCCAGTGCAAGGGAATGGAAGTAGAGGAGGAGTGATAGCATAAAGTGGAGAGAGACAGAGAGAGAGATAAAGAGAGAGAATGATAAAGATAGAAAGAAAGGTACAGTCAGAGTTGTCAGTAAGTGAAAGATGTCACTCCGGGCTCTTCAGTCAGTCACTGAACTCCGGGCTACAGCTGCTCTGTGAGTACAGTCGTCTACAGGAATTGGAGCAGATAGGCGAAGACTTGCCGCAGGCTACTCCGTAACCGTAGGTTCTCCATGCCGCCGATCGGAAGGCCTCTACGATGGAGGGCTCTGTGGAGCTCTGCTCTCGGCCCCGCGTTGGGGGGGCAGTAAGTGTTCTGGCGTCTCTGGTTCCGAACAGCCTACACATCTCGGAGAGGCCTTGCGCCCGTGTACGTACAGGCGCTCAGCCACATTGCAGCAGTCGAGCAGCATGCAGAGAAGCAGGTTGCGGAAGTCCCTGCTGATGCGTGAGAGGCAACGGCCGCGGTTTTAGGCCAATGACCACCTGAGGGTAGGGGTGCATCACCTGCACCCAGCGTGCCAGGGTAGTGCGGGCCACATCGAAGGGGGTGACGTTTTCGTAACCGGGTGCCCCCCTGGTGGGGCTCTGCCATCACAGATAAGCTGATCGAGCCTCAACTTCCTAAACGCAGATGCGGAATGTCCAACCCTTCGCGACTGTGTTTTTGTCCTGGGCCTCCAATCTCTCCTAAGGATACGGACGGACGCGGTTGAGTGCTCGGCGAGCGCAAAACCAGCCTTTCGTCACTTCGTTCAAAAAGTAAACTGAACCACGAGCGCGCTGGACGGACCCGAGACGGACGAGTCACTGCGCGAGGCATTTGCGAAAGGCGGTCAGGCGGCGAGTTCATTTAAAACAAAGACAGCCAGAGAGAGAGAGAGATAAAACTTTATTTGATCCATGCCATTCAGGTGGCGCTTGTAGCCGGTGGCATCCACCACTCACCGGCGACTGCCACAGCCCTACCGATTAACTGGACCTGAAGGATCAGATCGGAGCTGCGGAGCGCGGCCTCCCAGTGCTCCTCAGAGGTGATAAGTGGGAATGTATTTTGTGGGCATGTCCATATGATGTGAGAAAGGGTGGCGTGATCTCCGCACAGGCAACAGGCTGCGGTTGGATAGAGAGTTGGGTGTATGTGCGTCAGACGAGCTGGATTGGGGAAGGTATTTGTTTGTAGTAAACGCCAAATGTGCTCTTTGTGGTTGTCCAATTGCTGGTCCGCCGGTGGGTAGATCCGGCGGGAGAGGCGGTAGTGTGTTGTGATGTCATGAAATGTGACCAGGCGATCCCTCGCAGACCGCGCCCCGTGATAGGGATAGAGGTTAGGCCCTGCCCGGATCGTGAGCCCTCGGGCGAGTTCGTGGGCCGTCTCATTCCCCTCGAGGCCGGAGTGCGCGGGTGCCCAAATCAGGCATATTTTCTCGTCTGGGGATTTCCATCGAAATTTTTCCAGAATTTTGAGTGCCACTCGTGATAGTCTGCCTGTGGCAAAATTTTGGATTGCAGTCTTTGAATCGGAAATGATTGTCTGGGGGGTTGGATTTTGTATGATGGCTAAGGCTATGGCCGCCTCTTCCGCCGTTTCTCGGCGGGTGGCTCGTATGGTCGCCGAGTTAAGTAGTTTTTTGGAGAAGTCTGTTGTAGCAACCGCATATGCGTCGTGGTGTCTGTACTCTGCTGCGTCCACATAGATGGTGTGTGGGTTATTCCGGTGTAATTTATGGAGTGCTTCTGCCCGTTTCTTTCTCCTGGCTATGTGATGTTCAGGGTGCATGTTGCGTGGCAGAGGTTTGATAGTTAGCCTTGTGTGGATATTGTAACGGTGAAAGTGAGCACTGGGGTTTGTAGCAATAAAGAAAAGCACTTTATTTAGAGGGCGAACTTGTGCCCGTAAGTCTGCTGTCACCGCTAGCTACAGCGTCCACCGAAAACTGCTCCTTCGTCTTTCTCTTCGCCTTTTTCTCAGCTGCTGGCTTAACGTCCTCACTTCGAATACTGGGTGTGGGCCGCTGGGTCTGTCTGGCAATGATAATAATAATGCGGTGGCATTATGTGTTGGTATAGGGTGGAGGTGTGTATAGTTGGTGTGGTGTCCAATAGATAGCTCTTGGAGTATGTGTCTCCCTGCGGCTGATCGTTCCAGTCTTTCATACCGGCTGATTAGGTGGGCCTCTATGAGCTCGCGGACTGTATTATGGAGGCCTAAACCGTCGAAGCGGGCAGTGGATGTGCCGGGGATAAGGCGAAGTGAGGGTTTGTATGTTCGCCTGATGAGTACATCGACCCGCTCTAATTCATGTCTGGTTAAGTGAAGGTAAGGCAGCGAGTATAGCAAACGAGTGAGAACGAAGGCCTGCAGAATGCGGATCTTTTCATTTTCTCTCAAGCCTTTATGACGGTTCGTTATTCTCAGTATTAAATTGGCGGTTTGTGTCGCGTTTCTTTCCATGCGATCTAGGAATTCTCCATTTTTTCTATCATTCTGGATAAGTAACCCAAGTACTCGGATGCGCGAGACCTCTGCGATAGGGTGTTTTTGAATGTGAAGCTTGATGTTTGGCTTGTCTGGCCTACGCGTTTGTGGTGGTAGCAGAAGTAACTCAGATTTGGTGGGTGAGCATGTGAGTCCTGCTTTGGCGGCTTCTTCTACCACTATCTGGATGCCTTTCTGGAGGAGTCTTCTATATGCGCGTCACTGCCTTGGTTTGCCCAGAGCGTATTATCATCTGCGTATAGGCTGTGGCACAGTCCTGGGATTTGGTTGAGTTTTTGTGGTATTGTAAGGATGGATAGATTAAACAGAAGGGGAGATATGACTGCTCCCTGGGGCGTGCCGCGGCCACCTACGTCTATCGAGGGGGTGTTATGGCCACCTACGTGAAGGGTGGCCGTTCTGTCGGTTAGGAAGTCTTTAACATAGTTATACATTCGTTCTCCCGGATTCACTGATTGTAGGCCTGCGAGAACTGCGCCATGGGTGACATTGTCGAATGCTTTGCTTAAGTCTAGAGTAAGAATTGCAGCGGAGTCATGACTGTTTGTTCTTGGTTCTATGATGTGATGGTAAAGCCTGAGCATGACGTCTTGTGTGGACATGTTTGGCCGGAAGCCCACCATGGTGTGTGGAAACTGATTGGTGTCAGTAATATAATGTATGAGTCGTGCGTGGATGACATGCTCCATGAGCTTACCAAGGCATGACGTCAGAGAAATAGGCCGGAGGTGTTCCAATTCTAGTGGTTTATTTGGCTTAGGAATCAGTATAGTTTTGGCCCGCTTCCACGATTTGGGTATAGTGCCGGTTCGCCAGCATTCGTTAAAGTACTCAGTGAGTAATGTGATTGACTTATCGTCCAGGTTGCGTAATGCTTTATTTGTGATTTGGTCTGGGCCAGGGGCTGAGTTGGATGGGAGTTTTGCTAGTGCTGCTCTGACTTCCGTCTCTGTAATATCTCGGTCCAGCTCAATGTTGGGAAGTCCTGTGTATGGTGGTAGTTGTGATCTTGGGGTAGGTGGAAGGTAGATGTCGCGGAGCGCATCTAGGAGTTCCGAATCCGATCCTTGGTGTTTCTGTGTAATCTGAGTGAGGCGGCTACTTTGTTCCGTCTTACAGAGACTGGGATCAATCAAGTGCCTGAGAAGTTGCCACGTTTTCTTTAGGTGTAGGTTGCCCTGCAGACGGTCGCATATCTCGTCCCACTGGTTTTGAGCAAGTTGCGAAGCGTGTTTTTCATGTTCCGACTCCAGTGCGACCATTCGTAGCTTAAGATTTCGGTTGAATTAATTCCTTCTCCAGCGTGTTTGGATACTTTGAAAGGCTTCCCAGAGATGGGCGAGCCTGGAGTCTACTGTTAAAGAGGGAATATCTGTATCGATTTGTTTCGTTACAGTTTTGATGTCCGAAAGAAGTTGAGCGGTCCAGTTCTCAATGTCTGTAATATGGGAATCTTCTACTTTCCTTCCTCGTAGCGTGCGGAAGTCATCCCACTCAGTTAGTGTTTGTTGCCGGGGGACATATTTAATCCTGCCAGTGTGCGCTATAACGGTTTCTATAATGTAGTGATCACTACCTAATGTATGTCCTGTGTTGTTCCAGTTCTCTTCCTTGGTGTGTAAAGTGAAGGTAAGGTCTGGGTTGGTGTCTGCTTGTGCACTATTGCTGACTCTGGTGACTGTGCTTGCGTCATTAAGGATGTTAAGATGGTGTTTTTGTGCCTGATCCCAGAGGTCTGTGCCTTTAACACTGCTTTTTTTATATCCCCATGCCGCGTGTGGGGCGATAAAGTCTCCCACAATTATGAGCGCATGTGGTCCGGCCTCCTTACGAGTTAGCGAGAAGAGGCGGTTGAATCTGTCCTTGCGGTGTTTTGGAGAGCTGTATACATTCAAAATGAAGATTTTTGGGTCCCTTCGTTTTTTGGGGTATACTGTTATTAGGTCGTGGGGAATATCAACACTATCAAACTGTTAATGGGCTGCTGTGAGGTTGCGGTTGACCAATACCGCCGTTTGCGGGTAATGTTGATTTTGAAAAGCCTTGTAGCCCGCTAACCTCGCGTGCGTATTTGTTTCTTGTAGCGCAATTATGTCCGGCGGGTTACCTTGAGATTGAACCAGTAATTGTAAGGCGGGTCGTTTACGTTTATACCCCCGGCAGTTCCACTGCCAGACTTGAACGGTACGGTTTGTTCCTTCCGCGTTCAACATGAGGTGCTGGGGACTGTTGCGGGATGTCTGTTGGTACCTGAAGATGCTGTGGTGATTCGACGCCTTTCATAATGTTGTTTAGGAGCTCCGTGGTGTTGTGGAGTTTTGCGTCAATGTCATGAAATTTACTTTCGAGGGTTTGTTCTAACCCGTTAAGCCTATTATTGATGGCGTCGAGTTTTTCATCATGGTCAGTGAGTTTACTAGTTACATCTTTAGTAACGGGAGTCTCTACAACCCGTTTTTTAATAGGGGAGAGTTCGTCTCTGCTTCTCTGTTCGTCTCTGTTGCCTGTGATAGGCTGTTGCGCAGTGCCTGGTTCTCTTTGTGTAAGGCCAAGTTGTCGTTTTTCAGTTTTACATGCTTTGTTTGAGCGCTTCGATTTTCGCTCGCATGCTAGCTAATTCGTGTGCGTGTGCAGTGGAAAGATTGGGTGTTTGGTGCTGACTCTGAGGAGGGTGGGAGCCCGCGCTGCCCCAGCTCACCTGCTTATTGTTGGGCTGGGTTTGCGGAGGTGGGTGCTGAGTTTCTTCTCCTCTTTGCTCGTTGAGCGACCCTTTTTGTTGGCCGATGAATTGGAACGGCTTCTTTCCCCGCGCTCCGGGAGACCAGGCCAGTCTTGTGGGCAGCCGGGTACAGGCGGCGGCGGTGGTGGTGGTGGCTGTTGCCATGGTGGGTGCTGCTGTTTGTTCAAGGGTGGTGGTCTTCGTCTTGGCTGGAACCTGGATCGGAATTCCGCAGAGCCGGTGATGTGAGTGCCTTGGCACACTACACATTTGGGCTGGCACGGGTGTTCTGGGTTTGGATTGAGGAGTCCACACTTTTGACAGCGCACTTGGGAGGTTGGGCATACGTCCGGTCGATGTCCTGTGCGCCAGCATGTGGTGCAGGCTTCTGTTTTCCGTCGGAACGGTTGGCATCGGTAGGTAGCTCCTCGATATGAGATGTGGTACGGTATAATAGTGCCGTCGAACAGTATTTGGACCGCGTTGGAGTTGCCCATTCTTCTGGCGTTTAGGATACTGCATGTCGGATTGAATCTTACGAAGCTCTCAGTAATGACCGCAGGTGTGTCTTCAAAGGGAACGTTGAATATTATCCCTGTAGCAGTGCAAGATGGGGCGGCGACATTTGTGGCCACCTCGAAAGTCTGGCCTCTGATGTTGATATGTTTGATCAAGGCGATCACACTGCATCTCTCCTCTGAAGGGGGGTTGAACATGAAATAGTTCGAAGAAACGTTGGTTCTTAGCTGCTCACCTTGCAGGTATGACAGTCCCGCTGCTTTATAAACGGCGTCCAGTATGTCGGCTTGGCTTGTTGTGCGGACATTGAGTCCGCCATGAGGTCGGAAGACAATTTTGAAGTCTTCTTCAGGGAGCTTCTCCGGCGGTGGAACGCGACGTCTCGGGCGCGGACGATGCTGCTTCGTCGCATGGTTGGCCCCAGCAGTTGGGTTGGGCGTTTCGGCGATCTTCTTTTTGGCGGCGGCGTTCTCACGATGGACATGGTGGACGTGCTTCCAATCGTCCTTTTGTAGTTCGTCAGGGGGGATGTCTTCTCCTTCCACGGCGACTTCCATTCCGCCGCTGGTCGTCGGAGTGGAAGCTAGGCCTAACGAGGTAAGCCTAGTTCCAGCGTGGTCTCCTATCGTGGTAAAGATCTCGGAGATCTTGGCCCAGGGCCCGGAAAGCTTGCCAGGGTCGAACACTTACACGGTAAGAGTTCTGTTCGCCAAAACACGAGGTGAAAAAGGGTGGTGTCCCGCTCAAACGCCGAAAACCGACGGAGCCGAAGTGAGGCACGTCTTTTCGCAGCGGCGACTAGAGCGCCCCCCACCACAAAGACGGCCATCCACCGAGATAAACGCGTGCCTACTCGCTTACTTATACCGTCTAGCATATACGCTGCAAGGGGTGAGTGGGCTTTGAAGGCACGCACACCAGTTACGGCAAACGGCACTACTCATCTTATACATCTGTTTATTTCCTCTTTTTTTCTTGGGATTTCCATCATCAAGAGTGATTCATTCTTTGTATATATACCACACAGCCCGCAATGTGTTATTGGCGTTCTCTTGTTCTTGATGCACTGTAAAATTTGTTTTTCATGCTACAATCCTCGGTATTGCCTGTAGCCGAGATCTACATTTTATCCGTATATACATCTATGTGCCTGTGTTTCCATGCATAACAATAAGCCTTGTAGGCGCTCTCATGCTTACACGTCCTATATCTCTTGCCCCCATGTACACTGTACAGCCAAACCCGGATATATCGAACTCGCAAAAAACGGTCATTAGTTCGATATATCGTATAATTCGTTATATATAATGTTTAAAGAATTTGACAATGCACAGAACGTACCTCATCACTAACTGTTGTTTACTTGCAAGATACCTGCTCCGCGGGCACACTAGCGCGAGAAATAGTCTCCGATCTTCTTTTGCTTCATCATTTTTGAAGCATTGTTGAGCACACACTTTTCAACATTGTCAAATGACTCGAAACAGCTGAGCCCACAGCCTTCTAATGCCGCGCAGTGGCGGCGAAGAACGCTAAGCGCGTGAAGAGTATCGGAACATGGGGGCGGGGCGGAACTCGTCGAGTCCTCACAGTTGCTGTTATCGGCGGGGCTTTCCGTAGCTAGATCGGCAACGATGTCTTCTTCGGCAAGCTCTCCGGTAGTTTCAACATCGTCATCGACGGACACAAAGTCTGCTGCTGCAGTCCCGTCACAAATGGCACCCGGGAACTCGGACAGCTGGCTGAACAAATCATCAAGCTCTTCAATGGCTTCGTCGTTGTCCAATGAGCTTGTGCCAGCCTCGCCAGAAATGCAGAGTCCACAATGACGAAAGCAATACTGAATTGTCTCTCTCTTGACATCGTTCCATGACGCATTCAACATAGTGATTGCGCCCAGCAGGTCAATCTTTAGCTCTCGCCCAGTGCGCCGGTTTTCTAACAGCCGTTGCACAAGGCGCTTGCGGTAGCCCGCCTTCAGTGCACGAATTATGCCTTAGTCTAATGGCTGCAGCACCGATGTTGTATTCGGCGGCAGAAAACGAAGCTCAATGTTGCTGAGGCTGACCTTACAAGTGTGGGCTGAGCAATTGTCCACAAGTAGGCAGACTTTTCTGCCTTGGCTTGCCAAGTCGTTGTCCCAGGACGTCAGCCACTTTCCAAAAAGTTCGCCGGTCATCCAGGCCTTCCCGTTGGACTTGTAGGTCACCGGGATTGAAAGAGCGTTCTGTAGGCACTGCGGCGATTTGCTTTTTCCGATCACCAGAGGCCGAAGCTTTGATGACCCATCGGTATTGGTGGCAAGCAGCACCGATACACGGGCTTTGTTGGTTTTCCCGCCGTGGGACTTGTCATCGCGACACGCCAGCGTCTTGTTTGGTAGCATCTGCCAGACACAGGCAGTCTCATCCGCATTGAATATATCGCGGGGATGGTACCTGGCTGTAATGTCGCTCCAATTTTCCTCGATCCACTTGTGCACGCTACTGACGTCCACCGCACGGCTTTCACCGGTGACCGTGCGGCCGACAATGTCGTGACGCTCCTTGAATCGCTGCAGCCAACCTGAGCTTCCTTTGAAGTCGGGCCGGTTCAGAAGGAACGCGAAATTCTTCGCTTTCTGCTCAATCATGGGGCCAGAAACGGGGATGTTTCGCGACCTTACATCCAGAAACCATTTGTACACGGCTGCTTCAATGTCGTCATGCGCAGCCGTGCGTACCCGTCGGGCGCTGGTAACGTCAGGCCTCTTGTCCGCCTTAGCCCTTATGTCGGCCTTGTTCTTTAAAATGGTGCTTAGCGTGCTTCTCGGGATGCTGTACTCCGCCGCGACATCAGACTTCTTTTCCCCGCATTCAACTTTCTTGATAATTTCGAGCTTTGTGGAAATTGGCAGGTTCTGCCGCTTCACAGCAGCCATCGCAAATGGGGCAGATGAACAAGGCGTACCGATGCGTCGTCAACCGCGAAAACACGAAAAGGGAAGCATACGTAGAAGCGAGGGGAGAGAGAGCCCGCCGCGCGAGACTGGCGAGACAGCGGGAGAGTGTGGTCCAACCACTATTTCCAGGGGGTGGCTGTCAGAGCGAGCGATAGCGCGAGCGCTTGGGCTAAGTGACTTTTCAAACTGGGGGAGGAGGCGTAGGCAGCTCGCCCAGCTGCCGCGCGGGAAAGCCAACTTCGGGGGCAATCTTGCGCTGCCGAAGTTGGATATATAGGTTGCGGCTGCCTTTTTTGTTCGATGTAGCCGTGCTTTTTGCTATATATTCTCCCGGTAACATTATAGTGCACAATAATTGTTCGATATATGGGATAATTCGGTGTAAACGGGTTCGATATAGCCGGGTTTGACTGTACTACAATTTATTTCTGTAAATAAAGTAAATTTTGAAAAAAAACCTTGTGGTAACGCCGTGGTTACGCACTCGGCTCATACTCCGAAGACCCAGGTTCGATTCCTAATCACTCTGAAATGTGTTTTTGTTTTACTCTTTTCAGCGGCGGCCGTTTTCTGTGCAGGGTAATAACTACTTCATCAACAAGAACGCCGGTTGCTTGCACCATAGGGCACTTCAGGGTTCGCCTTCAATATTCGGCAGTCCCTCACGCGAAACCTTTACGTTTAACCATCGTCGTCGTTAAACGGAAGGGTGAAGATTTTACAGCAATGTTTTAAACAATCCTATGAAAAAGACATTTGGCGTGTTAAGTACTTTGTATACAATTGCGGTAAATGTGAAGGAAAGGGGGTGCTAGGGAAGGGGGCGTGGCATACTTCTGGTAGGCTCCTGTTAATCGTCCGTCGCCTTCCGTTAACTAAAATAGATGGGTTTATCCCATGCTATGCTGAGCTAGCCTGTCTAGACCTAAACCTAAACGGTGAGGTTGAGGTGATATCGAAAAAAATAATTTTATTTTCGGGTGACAGACAAGCTGGGGAGGTCATTTTCCCACCTCTGCGTAGCCTACACTTAAAGGGGTCCTGAAATACCTTGCGCCGATGCATGTATGTACATGTATCCAAATAAAGCAATGTATTAGCAATCTCATCCTGCAAGAATTTTCATAAAGCGATGAGTATTAGCTGAGAAATCGTAAATCAAAAACCGCGCATTGTCGTCGCACCGCGTTTCCTCCTCCTTTCAACTTACTCTCCGCTGTTGACGGTGCCCCAGCCTTCCCTCCAGTGATGCTGTGCTCCTTGGCGGTGACGTACGTCCGCTATCGCGCTGCTCGTACTGCCGTCTGCTACCGGCAAGCTTTGTTGACATCTTTAATCCCGCACTCTGCTCAAGGCTGGAAAAGCGAACGAAAAACCTGGCCGCATGTGTGCGGCGGCCTGGCCTTGCCCTTTCGCGGTGTACGTTGCTGGAGTTGTTACCGGCGGCACGTGACTTTTTATCGGCGGCGAACTCGCAGCCACACGGGGACAATCGTGCGCTCGTTCTCCTTGATGCACCGCGCACTGTTTCTCTAAAAAGTGCCGTATCAGCTCTGGCCCCGCTGGTGCCGGGTCTTATTTTGCGGTGGTTCAGCTTCAACCAGTTCAGCTTGGGACGACGTGTGATGGAAAGCGGCAACGTTGAAAATTTACGCTGCGCCGCGGCTCTGAGCTTTCTAGCGCTGGAACGAGCGCCATTTCCTTGACAATCTCAAACATCGGATGCCTTGGCAACAAGGCACAAACCACTCTAAAGGACAGTTACGGTTCCGTGATCCCGGTTCAGCTCGCGGCCCCACCTCTCGACATGTGGGCACTGCAGGCGTACCACTCACTCCCATTGGGAAGTGCGAGATGCGTTTGGCATTACAGGAGGCGATGGTGTGTGTGTTGTGGACGCCTTTGTTTCCCGATGAAATGCGACGTTGGGCTTCTGCGGGTGGATAGTGCTTTCCATGGTCTGGATTATCTTTCTCGGGCAACGTACGACTGAACATCGCATGGTGTATGTGCAGTGTGCGTGGCTAAAAGCTATCTCGGCTTGCGCGCCAGAGCTAAGTGACTTGCTGTACTTCCCCGCAAACCGCGCGCGAGGTGAGTGCCGAGTTTACGGCGGGCAGGAGGAGGCAATCCATTGTCGGTCAATCACGGTTCAAACTTGCAACGCATCTTGTGACGTTGTGTTAGTTCGAAACGCATCTCTGGATTTTTATGAAGTTAAATAAAATGTGTGGATTGCACGAAAGAAGGGCCACGGGGCTTCAACGCTTTCTTTATGGAACGTACTCAGGTAAGAGAATATCCATGTCGTGTTATGGCCGTGTTGCATTCAATACAAACGGTTAAGCGTTTGTTTACACTATTTTCGTTTGTCGTAAAATGTCCAAGCACTCCGGCACTACGCTGGCAGATGAGCCGGCGAGCCGACGCTGAGCATACGACTCATCTCTTTGCCGCAAGTGCGTGATAAAGTCGCCGAATAGCAGGATGTCTAGCTCATGACGAACATCTGGGAATCGTTGACGTAGACATGTGAAGATGGCGGCGTCCAAAAACTCGAAGGGAACGGTGAGAAAAAAGAGACAAACTTTTCAACAAATGTGTGAGCTTTCCGCTGCGCGTAAAAGAGTGATACTTGCACAAATGACGTTGACGACCCAATCTAACGATTGCGCTGGTTCATTTAGTGTGCTCAAAACGCCTTTCAGGGCCCCTTTAATGTACGCAAAACAAACCCAATGCTCTCTTGGAAGTCCATCTTCCTGTGCTTGTGGAAAATTTAAAAGTATTGTATCTCACGTTTGTTTTACTTTAAGTGGGGGCTTAAAAATCATCTAACGTGGGGCAGTTTGGTAGATGGAGGGCATTTAGTAGTAAAACGAGGCTGGACTTCTTTACATTTTTGCACTATTTTCTGTAAGGACTTCGATTGTTCCACATATACTGTCGCCCAGCCAGGAAATACTCTAGGTTCTCGAAGTAGTAACTTTTATTTGGAGCGAACTTGCGCTCCTTAATAAATTGAGAAAAGAAACACAAACATCGACAGTGAAAAAAAGTGGCATGCACAGACGAGCGTCGGCGAAATGAATGTCAAGGCGTAAGTTCTGCACAATTTTATGGATAGGTGCTCCTTTCCGGAAACATCGGTTAAGACCTAGAACAGTATAGATTAAACGAGAAGAGTCAATTATAGCGACCATAAGAAAGACATTTCTCTTATCAAAATAGGATTACCGGTGGGGCGTACAAAAGGAGGAGGATGTAACCCACGCTTCACTTAACACAAAACATACAGCTGGGCGCAGCCAGGAGCTAGCACCAAAACACAAGCACAAACATCAAATGTGCATTGTTCTCGGCAGTGTAGTTTTGATGTAGTAAATTACCAGAACCGAATGTCAGGAGCCTAACGGCAGTCAGAACCAATAAAATGGCCGTAAGATGGCAACTCTATTCTTTTAACTATGCAAGAAAAACAGCAAGCTATTAGGCCATTTTAATTTTATTTTCTCGCATAAAGGAAGCCCTCACCTTTATGTTGAGCATATGGCATTATAAAGCATGTCTGAACACTTTTTCAAGGCGCCTACAGCAAAGCTCGGAGAAGGGAACTCCGCAGCTTCGTACGGCGATTCTTATTATATAAACACATGGGCGTAGCCTGCAAGCGTGTATTCGTACGCTTTTTGAGAGAGGTGGGTGGTTTTTCTTTCTTGGGTTACTCAAACGGGAAAATTTTGGTAGGTCTCTGTCTGTCCACCGTTTCAGCCAACCGACCTAAAGTTACTATTGTTCACCGAGACGCTTATATAGGCAAAACCGTTCCAAACTATTAAAACTGTAAAGAGTTGTAATGCGTGCTCCAAAAAGTTAGCGCAAAGGAAAGCACAGGCACATTTGAGGCACGTCACGGGATTACTCTGGTTCTTTTAAGGGGACATTGAAGTGATTTGTCAACATTGCGGGATTACTAGCGCAAATTGTAGTCCGGAGCCTATAGCCCATGTTTCGAACACTCTGAGCGCGTGTACGCGAATTTATTTAGCAGAAAAAACAATTCGAAAATGCTGCCCTCCTCTTTGCACCCTCGCCCATTTTTTGGGGCGTTTTTATGTGACGTCAGGACGGGACGAGTTGGCAATTGGATGCGCTACTGCACGGTTCGGCGATCTTCCGACCGAGTTAGTCGGCCCAGCGTTTAGAGCGCCGGCCGCCGTCGGGTCGTCGCTGTTCGCTCGCTCAGTAGAAACTAAGCCACAACACGCTCGTGAATGGAAGAATGCGCCTTTCTTTACTTTGTTAGTTTGTACACTGTATCAAGATCCGTGTCCGGGTCGCTCCACACAAGTGCACATGGGACGCTTCGCTGACTTTACGCAAGTAGAAAAATCTAAAGCCACTTGAAGGCGGGAGAAGAGTCAACGAAGTCAATATTGGTACTAAGGAAATAAAATCAACTGAAACTTTTACGGTACAGGAGGGAGGAGGAGGTGAAGGGACGCCGGTGTCTCGTCATCGACTCGCAAGACCGCCAAGTGAGGCTGTGAAGCTACACTGGCTGCTGCACGGCGTTAAAGGGACACTGAAGTGAATTTGTCAAGCTCCCGTTTTTGCTTGCACTGCGTAGACTGGCTCAAATTAGCACACTTTTCATCGTTTATCCGGTTGACAAATCGGTAATTATTTTACAAAGCGCGAAAGAAGAAAAACTACCTTGCGCGGTTTGCAGCGGCCGCACCAACTAAGGCTGTGACGTTGGGACGAGGGGCGCCGTGATTGGACGATGCCCAAGGGCAGCAATCACACAAGTTTCGGTTTCGGTTCTGTAAAACATAACCAATGGCTTTGTTGGATGGGCATTCTCAATATCTCAGTAATCATCGTACCGCGCTTCTGCAATGTCGTCGGCTGTAAAATGCACAAGATAAGCCTCCCAGGACGGCTTTAGTCGTAGCATTCACTATCCGAGACCTACGCAGTGCATGAACGCCCTCCGCGTACCCGCAGACGCCCAAATGTCATGCGCTTTTCCCCCATATTTGGAGCTTGCCTCCCTCATGCCTGTATCGTAAAAAGCGTGTTCGCACCAGGCCAAGGGTCTGTTCATTCTGGCCTGTGCCCACTGCCTGCAAGCAGTCGGTGCTTATGGCAACAGCACGCCAACGAGAACTCGCTAGCGCACCAGTGCCAGCCTGCGCGCGGTTTGTGAACTAGTTCGTGTAGCCATGAACGTTGCGGCCCAAAAAAAGGTGAACTCAATATAGAAAACATCGGCGGAAAACAAAAAAGTTAACTTACAAAAAAAAAAAAAATACGTACCCGCGGGGATTCGAACTCGTGACTCGCGAAACATTTGCAGGGAATTCCTAGGGCCCCAGACCGCTAGGCCACGGAGCGGGACGCGAATGCCGTGCTAATATAGGGTATATATTGTACAACCGGTTCACACTTTTATTTAGTTTTGGCATTTCAAGCCGCTTAGGTGACTATTTGTTGTACTGCGATCGTGCAGTAAGCGTCGCCCGAGTTTCCACAGTAGCTCACGTCTAGCAATTGCATTTCGTAGACGGAAAAGCGTTCGCAGATGCGTAGTGCTGCTGACCGCTGTGCTTGTTCGCCCAGCGCAAAGAAGTGCTTCCCGCGCCCTAGTTTTACGCTGTACGGTAAAAATATCAGTTGATTTTATTTGCTTAGTACCTATATTGACTTCGCTGACTCTTCTCCCGCCTTCAAGAGGTCTTATATTTTCCTACTGGCGTACCAGTCAGCGAAGCGTCGCATGTGCAGCGCTTGTGTGAAGCGACCTTGACTTGGAGCTAGATACAGTGTACAAACAAACCAAGTAAAGAAAGGCACATTCTTCCATTCACAAACGTGTCCTGGCTTCGTTTCAACTAAGCGAACGAATTGCTTGATTGCGACGACCCTCCGGCGGCCGGCGGACGAAACGCTGGGCCGACTGACCACTGGACTGACTCTGTCGGCCGGGGAGCCGTGCAGTAGCGCAGCCGTGGCGCAGCCAATTGCCAGCTCATCCCCTCCTGACGTCACACGAAAACGCCACAGAAAATGGGCGAGCGTAAAGAGAGGAGGACAGCGTTTTCGAATTAGTTTTTCTACTAAATAAAATCGCGTAAACGCGCCTAGAGTGGTCGAAACATGGCCTGGGGACTCCGGACTACAATTTGCGCTAGTAATCCCGCAATGTTTACATATCACTTCAGTGTCCCTTTAAAGACGAGGACTTCCGGGCAGCGCTCGCTACCTTCGGAAAGGTCATCGAGATCACCAAAGAAAGATGGCGAGTACAAGGTGTCCTTGACACAGGGTTTACGACGAGGGTGGTGACGCTGAAGCTAAAATCTGGCGTGACTTTGGAAGATTTGCCCCATCAAATTAAGGTGGCTGGGGAGCTGGCCCTCCTCTTCGCACCGGGTAGGACGATGCAATGTTTGCGCTGCCAGGGAACGGGTCAGGTCCGCAGACTACAAAGTGCCACGCTGCTCCCTGTGCCGGCGTTTCGTCCACTAAGAAGCGCAGTGCGTTCGCACTTACGCGGCGGTCACGGGGCCTGTGCAATCCGAGGAACTTGACGAGCACCTCATGGACGTGGTTGAGGCGGAAGCGGCCGCAGCACGCATGGGGCACCAGTTGACTGCGGAGGAGACTACAAGCACCACGGATTTCCCTTAGAGCCCGGAGCCTAGGACTCAGGAGGACTAAGCCGCAGCGGCGTCTCAAGCAAGGGACACATGGGCGGAGAGGGACACGTCTGTGCACGCCATTCCCCGTCCCGGTGTCCGGAACGGCCCCTGCCTGGCACCCAAAACTGGCTCTCCGAATGCGTCAAACCTGCTAGATATTTTCCGCGGCGACACGCGTCAAACGTGTGGGCAATTACCTGACAAGGGGCGGCAACCAATAACAGCACGAGGCGCGGAAGCGTCATTCATGACGTTTCGCACGGGTGTCTAGGAAAAAGGGTAGCCTCTACGGGGTGTGTCCTCCGCTCCTGATTTCGCGAGGTGGCTTTCTCATGCGCCGCAGCAATGAGCAGCTCAAGGGCGGCCTGCATCGCTAAAACGATCAGCTGATATCTCTGGTACGTGCAGAACGAAATATATGGGATCAAAAAACAACTGCGTATCGATTTCGCTTGCCTTGTAACTGCAAAAGACCAGGCTGCATACAGTAAAAGTAGGAGCAACATCTCGGAGAGGTCTCGGCATTGCAGTGCTCTTTTTTACCGTGTAGTCAGTGAAGACTTCGTTTATCGTGGCTGATTCGGTGGTTTTATTAAAGTTTATGTGAAAAGAAGAACCACCGAAACCATTTTCTTGCCCCATTGAATGAGAAAAGCATTTGCAGAAATACAGATAATTGTCTATAATGCGTATCATTCTTCCGCTGCTAGTATTCTTTGAGTTTTTTAGAGCCAGATTTGGCTATGAGTAGCCTAATACGTCGGGGTATTTTTTTTTTTATTTTGTTTCTTTTCGCCAATGATATAAAAAACACCATCCTATTGATTAAGCGCATTTACTTGACCATTAGAGTGTTTTTCCGCAGATGACAGGCGTAGGGCTGGGTTCGTCCGTTTGCGCGAATATTAATTCGTGTTGTCTTCGTTCTTTTCCGCGCTTTTTTGTTAAGTCTTCGTTTTTCATAGGATATGTATAAGACGCATTTTTTTAATTTCGTCTCTATTTTCGGGAAATAGTTATACTGTGTATTTAGGGATGGGTATTCTGTTTGACCATTTACCTTATTTAAGCTATTACAACGATTAAAGCTGTTACTTCCGCCAGTATTGCATTTTTATGAAACTGCAGGGCGTTACATGGCTGGCTCGTCTCCGCAATTTTTTTAATAATTCCAACGCTCTTTTGTTGGCTTTTTTAAAGTTACGTCTTTGTTTTCGAGCAGATGTAAGACATATTTTTAGTAAGTTCACTGTTGTGATTATTTATTTTTTATTTTTGTGGTACATTTTAGTTTTTAAAAAATCCGCGTGGCCAATTAAACCCATTTACGCTATTAGTGCATATAATTGGCCCCAATTAATTAAAGCAACAAGCTCCTACGAGAGGAAATCACGAGCATTTCGGGGCACCCAGCAGAACTCCGTCAAGCAACATGCGAGCCTTGTGCGGGCTACGAAGGGCTCCATGCACGCACGACGGAAAGGGGCGGAGCTAAGCGGCCCGACGCGTCGACGGCGCCCGCGCACCATGTGTCTCCAACGGCGGCGGGGACTGGTTTCTGGAACGTTTACCTGTGCCGAAATCCGCCTGCACAGACGGACATGTGTCTGGCACTTCAGCCGCCATCGGGGGACACCGAGCAACCGGCCGCAGCGGCGTCGGCCGCCAACGGGCGACGCCAACCACCAGCCAGCGGAAGCACTATGTGGTACAGGAGACACAGTCAAGCGCAGCCTTGACAAGTCGGGTGAAGGGGGCGGCCGCTAAACCACGCCGATCAGCGAGGAGCCGCCACTGAAAACGAACCAGGGGCGGCAGCTGTCATCCAAGCCTCGAACTGAGTTCCAAGCCTCGAAAAAGCTGTCATCCAAGCCTCGAACTGTCATCCAAGCCTCGAAAAAGCTGTCATCTAAATCTATCGCGGTCGGGGGCCTCCAGTGCAGCCGGTGCAGCAACTTCCTCCAGATTCATTGGCGGCGGTTAAAAACGCGTAGAGTAGTCCTGACGTGTCAGGCAAGCACCATGCGCCCGGTCTCTAGCCTTCATAAGTGAGCGGTTATGAGTTATTCCCTGAGCGTAGCAACAATAAATGTCCGGGGGCTGTCGGCACGTCGAAAGCAAAGTCAGGTTTACCGTCTGTTAACAGAAAAGGACATGGACGTTGTAGCCTTCCAGGAGACGTTAGTCGAGGGGGATGAGGAGACCGAGCCCATGGTGCGGCGTTTCACGTCGAGGAACTATGCTTGCGTATGTCATGCTGTGCGGACGTCCACCAGATGTGTATAGACCTTATGCAAAAACTGGCGTCCTCCTGCGGGAACCGCGTTCGCTTCCGCCATGTTGGGGGTTTCCCGGATCTCCAGATACCGCGGTGTACATGATAGGCCGGGGTTATAGCGACGCGCACGTCGGCATTTATCTTTGTTCAAGATGCCCAAATACTGCCGTGTAACAGTTCTGTGCATAAACAAGATACGAGGACGACCACGGAAATAGCGTACGCATATTTTTTTTTTCTCAGCGGAAGCATTATTTGAGCCCTGCTTGAAGTGACTTCCGGGTGTCGACTTCCATTAGCGCAGTAAAATTATAGCTAGATTGCATGCATAATCACGAAACGAATAATATGTGCAGGACTAAAAAGGTCCCAAAGTGAGCTATTTTCTAACACTGTATTTGCCGCCGAGCACTCCTGCCTCCGGGTGGTTGAGGTGCACTGCATCTGCCAGTTCGTACTTTATCGTGTGGGATGGGTTTTGAGTCTGCCGTTCATGCCTAGAGCGCCCGTGTTTTGTTTTTATCCTGGACGTGCAGTGGGTTTTTATGGAAGTACCAAGCATTCTTTCGTTTGGCAAACGTTACAGGCAATAAGGAACCCGCTAGAGTTGCAGCCTTCACGTAGCGCCTTCAGTAGCGAAAGTAACGTACGTAGAAACATGTGTATCGGTCATTTACCGCTCGTCGCCTGCTGTTCGACCGTAGCCTATTTTTCCAAGATGAGGAATCGCCACCAGGTGGCCCAGCTGTTCAAACGCCCTTCACATCAGCTCCGAACAAAACCATGGTTCTTCATTTAGTGCGCCTCTACACCGGGCAACTGAAACGCCTCAACGAATTTTAACCTTCCGGGACCATGAAAAGTGAGTTCCCTGACTCTCCCGTGATTTTTACGCCCGAGAGAAACATCTTTCTCTCGCGACCACGCCGCCGCGGAGCTAAGCCTGACCTTCAGCGCCAGCTCGGTTCCACCAGCTCCTCGCCGCACCGGCCTGATCACGTGCGCCTGGCTGTGCACGGGCGCGTGCTACTAGCACGCGCACCTCCGGCTCCGGCGCCCAGCTCCTCATCGTCGGCCTACATGGCAGACGCTTCAAATTGGTTGGCCTACCTTCCTGCTATGGCCGAAGCCACCGACCCCAATGCTGCTGCTAACGCTACAACAGCTGCCTTACCTTCCCACCACATGGAGTGCGTGGTTGAGGGGGAGGACATCGACCCCCAAGTCCTCGAAGAGCCTGGCTGGCTGACCATCCGCCGCAAGATCGCCTTGAACTCCGCAACCACTGCACCTGACGCCGCGACGGCGGCACACCCCGACAGCAAGCAGACCTCCGGTCGCAAACGCCGGCCTCAGCGCCGACGGCGCAAAACTCCTCCGCCCGAAGACCCGCTACCTGAAGACGATGTCAACGTGGTCCTCCGCCCTCAAGGAGGCCTTGACCTCACCACAGTCAACGCCGCGACTCTCGCAGACGTACTTCAGGACCAAGCCAAGCTCCCTCGCCATGCCGGAGACCAGGTTCGTCTCCATTATCGGTCCAACTTTATTGTGGTGAGCACCCCCAATGAAAACCGAGCCCAACGCTACCTGGAGCTCCCTGCCTTGAACTGGAAAGGCACTGTGTACGCACTTGCTAACCACATCCCCCCACCAAGCGCCACAGCGGTCGGCGCCCTATTCACTGTGCCCCCCGAGGAAGACGCCGACACCATTCTTCAAAGCATCATACAGTACAATCCCTCGCTACGCATCATTGACGCCAAAAGACTTCATGGCTCCACGATAGTGCAGGTCCTATTTCAAGGTACCATCGTGCCGTATTGGATCCGCTACCGAGCCGCAACCATGAGATGCTACCCCTTTAGGAGGAAGCAAGAGGCCTGCTACGCCTGTTGGCGGCCTGGACACCGCAAGGATGTCTGCCCGCACCCACCCCCCACCGACCGCTGCACCACCTGCGGCACCACATCTCCTCAACCCAACCACCCCTGCACCCCGTCCTGCATCTTATGCGGGGCGGCCCACCTCACCCTAGCGGCTGGTTGTCGCAATCGCTTCCAGCCCCGGCGGAAGATTAGCACACCTGCCGTGACTCGACAGCACCTGGATGCCCTTTCGCCCCATGGACACTCACCGAAGTCGACCACTCTACCTGACCACCACCTGCACCACACTTCCGCCACAACACAAGCTCACGTCACCCATGTCGGCCCTTCTTCCTACAGCCAAGTGGCCCAAGGACTTCCCCGACGACCACACGTCAGTCACCAAGCGCAGGTGAGCCCCCAGAGCCTCCCAGTGACCCAAACCTCCCCTCCCACCTACTTCCACACCTCACCCAGCACCACCTATGATCACGTAATTCGTGAAATGAAAGGTCTGCGCGAAACAGTAATTCGCCTCCAACAAGAAAACGCCCGCTTGGTGCAGGAGAACCAATCGCTGCGCCAACGTCTTACCACCTCCCCCGCCATCCCTGCTACCCCCTCCGCAGCGCCCTCGCCTACTCAGTCATCCACTCCTCCTAATCCCGCCCAACCACCCCCCTTGAAACGCAAAGCGGAAAGCGATACTCAGCCAGCCTCTACGGACGCGCCCCTTACTCCGCATGAGCTCCGCGCTGAATATCAATCTATGTTCGCGTCGCTTCAGGGCCAGTTGACGGCACTACAACTGTCCACACAAGAATTAAATTCGGAAATGCTAGAATGGATGCGCTCGTTCGCTCAGAACCCACCGCCCTCTGCGAACCTAACTCCTGCGGACGCCCCCATACCCATAGACGCCGACAATGACCTCTAAAGACGTTATAGCCTGGCAATGGAACTGCCGCAGCTTCAAGACGAAGCGGGCATCGCTTCAAGCTTTCATCACCACACTGTCTCACACGCCTACAGTCATCGCACTTCAGGAAACGGGCCCTAATGTCAAAATGTTAAATTACAAAGCATACCGACACTCCGATTTTCCTCAGCTGGCAACTCTAATACACCGCAACTACAGTGTAGAGCAGCGCAGCCTGCCTTTCGACATTCCACACATATTCACGACCATCCTCCCCAAACGTATAGGACACAGACAACTTAACGTACTTAATATCTACAGCTCTCCCCGAAACACGCAACACACATTCCATGACATCTTCCAATCGGCTCTCCAGCACGCAGGCCACCAACCCCTCCTCATTATGGGCGATTTTAATGCCCCGCATATTGCGTGGGGCTACTCCCGCACAACTCGTAAAGGGCGGCTGCTGTGGGAGGCGATCCAACAACTCCACCTCACCACTCACAACGACCCTGACCTCGCCACACGCATAGGAAATAGTGTACAGCGCGACACAGCCCCCGATATCACTTGCTCACATCGTCTCGGCCCTGCCACTTGGCATCCTCTTCCACATACCTTGGGCAGCGATCACTTCATTACCGAGTGGCACACCACGATACACATCTCTTCAGACGAGCACCCACAGCACACGCATATAACGGACTGGGATGCATTTCGCTTACACAGTCAACATGTTGCTCCCCCTGACCCTGACAAAGACACTGATCTCGAGCAGTGGGTCGCCAACCTGTTGCACGCTAAACAACAACACGAGAAACTCGTAGACCCGAAAATCCCCTCCGCCTACGTGGACTCCAAAATGATGCATCTATGGGAGGCTTACAGTAGCCTCGAGCGACGGTGGCGCAAACACAAGCACCGCCGAGCCCTGCGCCGCCGACTCGAACTCCTCCGCACCGAAATTACACGACACGCCGAATACCTTAGGCGGGCCAACTGGCACCAACTCTGCGACGAAATGCGGGGTACCCTCAACATGCGTCGCACCTGGGCTCTATTACGACACCTGCTTGACCCTTCCAAATCCAAATCCAGCCAATCCTTACGTATCACACAGCTTCTCCACAAGCAAGATGGCACCAAGCAAGATATCATATCCCGCCTTAAAGCCCTATACATACCGACCTCTAATTCCTCCGAGCCACCAATTGCACGCTACGCCGGAGCTCCCAACCTCACCCTCGATGCTGAAATTTCCCGCGAGGAAATCATACAGGCCTTACGTTCCCTGCGCCGCCAAACCGCACCAGGCGCGGACGCCATAACTAACAAGCTACTCCGACATCTTGACGATACTTGTATTGATCACATCACCACTTTGTTTAACTACCACTGGGAGCACGGCACTCTTCCCAGCTCGTGGAAACACGCAAACATCTCTCTAATCCCTAAACCCAACAAAACTCTTGCACTTGAACATCTCCGGCCTATATCGCTCACTTCATGCCTAGGCAAGCTCTTAGAGCATGTCATCAACACCCGCCTTACTGCCTACCTCGAAGAGAATCAGCTCCTCCCACCCAATATGATTGGTTTTCGTCCTAGCCTTTCGACCCAGGATGCTATGCTCCAGATTCACGCTGACATCCTCGCCCAGCCACCTAAATCTGACAACGCCGCCATCCTCGCACTTGATCTACATAAAGCTTTCGATCATGTTTCCCACCACGCCATCCTCGACTCCGTCAACCACCACAATCTTGGCAGTCGCACACACACCTACATAACAAACTTCCTTTCTAACCGCACCGCTACACTGCGCCTCGGCTCACTCCACACCACAACTTTCCCTATGCCCTCTCGCGGCACGCCCCAGGGCGCCGTCCTTTCTCCGCTTCTCTTTAACCTGGCTATGACGCCTCTCGCTCGCGCACTTGAGCACACCCCCAAACTCCGATCTGTGATCTATGCTGACGACATCAGATTATGGGTGCCCAGCGGTAGTGATGCCATGATCGAAGAGACCCTCAATCAGGGAGCCTCTATCGTACACCAGCATGCCCAAGCTGCCGGTCTCTCTTGCTCTGTCTCCAAATCAGAATTACTTATATTACCTCCACGGCGATCCCGGTCCACCTCCCTACACGGTGCCGCCGATTCCATCCAGGTCTCGCTCGATGGCACAATTATTCCCCATGTCTCACAAGTCCGCATCCTTGGCTTTATCATACAATCTACTCGCAGCAGCACACACACCATCGCCCAGCTTCGCACTTACACCACGCAGATCATTGCCCTCATTAAACGCATCACGACCTGTAAAAATGGCCTCGTTGAATCTGAGCGCCTTCGCCTCCTTCATAGCTTCCTCATCTCTCGCTTCTGCTACCACCTACCGTATGCCACCCTCACCCTCACTCAGAAGCAGTGCTTGGACGCTCTTTTAAGACGTGCCTATCGTGCAGCGCTTCTCTTGCCTACACACGCACGTACCGAACGACTTCTAGCCCTAGGTCTACACAACACGGTGACGGAGCTACTCGAACCGCACCGCACTGCCCAAATCACTCGCCTATCCCAAACGCCCACCGGCCGCTGCATTCTTGAACGAGCGCATCTCGACCCACCCATTCTACTCGATCCTATGGCTACCATCCCTCTCTCAATCCGCTCCAGCATCCACATCAAACCCCTTCCTCGCAATATGAATCCCGCCTTCCACATTGGTCGCCGTTTAGCCCGTGCCCGGGATCATCTCAGACGCTACTCCCCTTCCCCGAGCGTCGTATATGTAGACGCGGCTGAGTATCCGAGCAAGCCCGCTTTTGGCATTGCGGTCATAGGAACACCTGGTGCCGACCCGCAAGCTTCAGCCACGGTGCTCACCTCGACCTCAGTTACCGCGGAGGAGGCGGCAATTGCCCTCGCTCTTACCCAAACACCCACCCCTCTCATTATATTATCAGATTCGCAACCCGCCATCCGAAATTACCTCAAGGGCACCATTTCATCACTGGCCCTCCAAATTCTTCGCACTCGACCCCCTTCCGAACCCGTGACGCTGCTGTGGACCCCGGCCCACACCGGCATAGGTGGTAATGAGGCTGCCCACCACCAAGCCCGAGCTTTGACACACCGGGCAGGCGCTTCTTTTACACCTACACCCGGCGTTCCCGAGATGTCCCATTCGGTACTGCTCACATACCGGGACATCACCCAACATTACCGCCTCCTTCGCAGACAACTTCCCCCTCCCCACCCCTCCCTCACCGCCGAGGCTGCCCACATGTGGCGCCTTCTTCAGACTCACTCGTTTCCTCACCGCACTCTATTAATGCATACGCACCCTCACCTCTTTTCCTCTCCCAACTGCCCCTTGTGTGACGCACCGGACACGCTCTATCACTCGCTCTGCGAATGTCCGCGCGATCCTGTCCCACCTCTATCCTCCCCCACCCTCTGGGAACAGGCTCTGGGGTGCTCGGACCGCGACCTCCAAGAACTGGTCACCGGTCGTGCCCTCGACGTCGCGGCGGCCCTATGGGCCACCGCCACTCCCCCACCCTAAAACTACAGTTTCAATAAAGTGGATTCTCTCTCTCTCTCTCTCCATGGATGGATGGCAAAACGTTTATTGAGCTTAAAGGGAAGGGGTATAAGGGCGTGGTTAGCCTCCTAAGTCCAGGAGGCCTCTTGTCCGGGCTGCCTCCAGTGCGCGCCGCACCAGGGCGACCTGGCGCTCCGGTGCGGAGCTGGTCAGCTCGCACTCCCACTGCTCATGGGAAGGGGAGGGGTGGGGATGTGGGTGTTGGGGGCAGGAGAAGACGAGGTGGTAGGTGTTGAGAGGGATGCGACAATGGGGGCAGTCGGGTTGAAAGAGAGAAGTGGAAATGTGGGATAGAATGATGTGGTTAAAGTATGTTTCGGTCTGTAGTCGGCGGAGGATGTAGGCCCATTGGGCAGTGAGGGAAGGGTGGGGGGGCGGGTATCGCCGTCGGGAGTTTCTGTGGTGGGAGAGGATGGAGTTGTACGTGGGGTCGAGAGGTGTCAGGGCTGCTGGGTCTGGGGGTGGGGGAGTTATTTGGTCGAGGCTAGGCGAGGGAAGTGCCCGGGTAATAAGTGCGCGGGCTGCGGCGTGGGCCGCCTCATTCCCTGCCAGGCCTGAGTGGCCGGGGGTCCAGACAATGGAGAGGTCAATGTCTTCAGGGAGGCGTTGAAGGAGGTGAATGGCTGCTGGTGGGGCGAGGCCGGCTTGGTAGAGGCGGCACGCTTGCTGTGAGTCGGTTATTATGGTCAGATAGGGTTGGTGGCAGTGGGTCAGGGCAGCGTGAGCGATGGCGAGGGACTCGGCGGTGAGTGTGGGGATGTGGCGGTAGGAGGCCGCGGTGGGGAGGCGGCCCTCGTTGTTAAGGACTGCGATGGTGGTGCTGTGGCGGGTTGAGGACTGCGCGATGTCGGTATAGCGGGTGTTGGGATCCGAGCCGTAGCGTTTTTCGAGGAATCGGACGCGGGCGTTGCGGCGGCCTTGGTTGTAGATGGGGTGCATATGCTTGGGGACGGGAGGGACGTGGATGCGTTGACGAATGGAGAGGGGGATACGTTGGGGCGCGTGTGGGGTGGCAGGGGCCGTGCGTCCGATGACCTGAAGTACCCGTCGACCAGCCGGTGTGAGGGAGAGTCGGTGCAGGTGGGAAGTGCGTTGGGCTTCCAAGATTTGTGTGAGGGTGTTGTGTAGGCCAAGCTGGAGGAGGCGTGTGTTGGAAGTGTAGGTAGGGAGGCCTAAGGCTGCTTTGTAGGTCTTGCGGATCAGAGCGTCCAGCTTGCTAGCTTCCTGTGTCTTGAGGTTGACGAAAGGGCAGCTGTATGTAAGGCGACTGATGAGGAGGGCTTGAACGAGTTTGCAGGTGTCGGATTCTTTGAGGCCGTAGGTGGAGCCGCGGATGCGCCGAATGAGGTGTGTAAGTTGGGTGATTGTTTTGTGGAGCTGTGGGAGAAGAATTGCGCCGGAGCCGTCGTAGTGAAAAGGAACTCCGAGTACCCGAAGGGTGGTGACTTGGGGAATGGGAGAGCCGTGGATGGTCACTTGTGGGTCCGGGGTGGGTTGTGGGGGGCGGCCGCGGGTGCGGGCTCGGAGAACGAGGAGGGCAGACTTGCTTGGTTCGACCGTTAGGCCTCTGGGGTGGAGGTAGGCGACAGTGGTGTCGATGGCTTGCTGGAGAGCGTCTTGTTGCGCGCCGCTGGAGCCACTGGTAGTCCATATAGTTAGGTCATCGGCATAAAGCGCATGGTAGATACCGGGGATGGCATTCAGGAGACTGGGGAGGTCGAGGAGGGTGATGTTAAAGAGTAAGGGGGAAATAACGGAGCCTTGCGGTGTGCCTTTGGCAGGGGTGTGAAAGGTAGGGGATTGAAGAGGGCCGAGCCGGAGGGTGGCAGTGCGGTCCCGCAGGAACGCGGAGACGAATTGGTAGGCGCGGTGGCCGCAACCGGTGTGATTGAGGTTATCGAGGATGGCTTTGTGCGTAACGTTGTCAAAGGCCCCTTTGGCATCGAGGGTGAGGAGTGTTTTGGGGGTGTCACGGCTGAGGTGGTCGAGGAGCTGTTCTTTTATTTGTATAAGGACGTCTTGGGTGGAGAGATGTTGGCGGAAACCGAACATGGTAAGGGGGTACAGATTACAGTCTTCGAGGTAGGTGGAGAGGCGCTGGTGAACTAGGTGTTCATAGATCTTGCCGAGGCACGAGGTGAGGGCGATGGGTCGGAGGGTGGTCGCGGAGACAGGTTTGTTGGACTTGGGGATAAGGGTGATGTCTGAGTGACGCCACTGTGAGGGGTACGTGCCGGCTTCCCAGTTGCTGTTGTAATAGGTGAGGAGGTCTTCAAGGGTGTCGCCCGGGAGGTTGCGGATAGTTCTATAGGTGATGTGGTCTCTGCCCGGGGTGGTGTTGCGGGTGAGGCGGGCAAGAATGGCGTGGAGTTCGGTCATGGTGAAGAGGAGGTCCATGTCGGCGTTGGGGGGTCCGGTGTATTGAAGGTTCGGGGCAGGGGGATGAGTGACCGGATCACCAAAGAGATGCTGCCTGATGGTGCGGAGAAGCTCGCGAGGGGGTTGCGAATGGTTGCGGATGAGTTGATGGTTGCGATGCATTGATTGACGTTGAGTAGAGTGGTTGTGCAGGAGGGAGCGGAGGAGGTGCCAGGTCTTGCGGGTGTGGAGGGTACCTTGCAGGCGGGTGCAGAGGTCCCGCCAGTTTTGATTGTGAAGCTGGCTGGAGTACGTTTGGATCTCTTGGTTCAGGCGGGCTATACGTTTTCTGAGGGTGTGGTTGTGGCGCTGGCGCTTCCATCTTTTAGAAAGGCCCCGACGGGCATCCCACATGTGGAGGAGGTGTGGATCAGCCACCGGCGTTGCGTCTGTGAGGGCTATAGATTGAGTGTGGGCGCAAACCCTCTGCTCTAGGGCCTGTGCCCAGTCGTCTAGGTTGTCGCCAATGGGTGGTAATGAGGTGGGATCCTTGCGAAAGTTGGGCCAGTTCGTGAGGCGTGCGGTGCCTCTGCGGAGGGGTTTGTGAACGAAGGGTACGCGGAGGGTTATGAGGTAGTGATCGCTGCCGAGGTTTTCGTCAAGCCGGTGCCACTGGGCTGTGGGGCAGTGGCTGGTGAAGGTCAGATCGGGTATGGTGTCACGGCTAACGCTATTGCCGGTTCTAGTCGGGACGGTTAGGTCGTTTTGGAGGACGAAGTGATGGTTTTGGCAGGCCCGGAGCAGCGCGGTACCCTTCTTCGAGGCGTAGCGGTAGCCCCAAGTCACGTGAGGGGCATTGAAGTCACCAAGGACAAGAAGGGGGTGGGATCCAGCTATCTGTACCGCTTCTTGAAAGAGGGGTTCTATGGTCTTGAGGTGGTCGTTGGGGGGGCTGTAGATGTTGAGGATGTATACGCTCGGGCGTGTGGGGCGAGTCGAGATGATTTCGACGAAGGTGTGAGGATGGTTTGGCTGAGGCGGTGCGGTTGTGCCGGGTGGGAGTTATGAACGAGGATGGCCGTGCGTGATTCGGGATCTTGCGTGAAGGCGTTGTATTGTGATAGGCGGGGGGTGGAGGTGTTGGTTTCCTGCAGGGCGATGGCATCGGGGGGGTCGTTTTGGGTGAACAGGGAGAGTTGATGACGTTTGCTGTTGAACGAGCGGCAGTTCCATTGATAGACAGTTATGGTGTCAATGGGGATGTTAGGCATGATACGGGTGGTGCTTGGGCTTCTTGGGGGGACTATCAGTGGAAAGGGAGAGGCTGTCCGGGTTGCGTTGGAGGGCGAGTTCGAATTTGGCTTGGCGTTCTGTGAGAAGTTGGAAGCTCTTGACGAGAGGAGCGTGGGTTTGGGCTTGGGCGTTTAAAACTTTTGCTATGGCATCTTCAATTTGGGCGGCCATGCGTGCACCGACAATTTCAGTTACACGTTCGATGATGCGGTCCTCGGAGAGGGGGGGAGGGATGGGCTGAGGAGGGGGGAGTCGCATGAGGGTGTCAACTTGTTTTTTAAGTTCGTCAAGTTGTTTTTGGAAGTGTTGTTGGAATTTTTCGAGGGCGGCGGTGAGTGGGTCGGGGGAGGAAGAGGGGTGAGACGGGTTAGGGGGTGGTGGTGTAGGAGCAGTGGGAGGCGCGAGTAATTTAGCTGACCAGCTCACCTGTGGTAGGGGAGGCCCGGTAGGGTGTTGGTTGAGTGATGCCTGCGGTGGTGGGAGCGGCGGGAATTCGTGGGCATCGGTGCTCGGTCGGCTGGAGGTCTTGGTCAAGTCAAGCGGGCGCTGCTTAGATGGTGGAGGAGTGGGTCGGTAGCGCTTGGGGCAGTCGCGGTGGGCCGTTGGGTGGGGTCCGTCGCACAGCTTGCAGCGAGGAGTGCAGGTGTGCTGCGGTGTCGGATCTGGAGTGCCGCAGCTGTGGCACCGTGGCTTGTCGGGATGCGGGCAGACATCTTGGCGGTGCCCGATATCGCCGCAACATGAGCAGGTTTGGAGGGCTCGGCGGTATGGTCGGCAGCGGATCATTTCGCAGTCAAACTTAATATAGTAAGGAATGCGGGTTCCAGCGAAGGTGAGGAGAGCGGACCTGGTTTTGCCCATAATGCGGGCATGGATGAGGTACGGGCGGTTCGTAGCCGTGAGTTCTATAAGTTGCTCCTGAGTGAGACCCTCAGGGACTCCATGAATTACGCCACGTGCAGTGCCTGGCGGGGGCTTCATGTAGGCGGTGACAGCGTAGGTGGTCTGGCGGAGAGTTAGTTCGGTTATTCTAGAGAGTCGGTCGGCCAGGTGGGGGTCGGAAGTACCAGCCACGATAAGGTTGGTGGTGGGTTGCGCTTGGAGGGTGACGAGGGTGCGGAAGGTCGAGTCGGGTATGCTACTTGCGGCGGCGAGACCTCGCGCTAGGTCGCTGGTCGACCAGTCGCCGACACGAAGGCCGTCATGTGGGCGGACGACAGTGAGGTAGTGGGTCGGCGGGAAGCGCGGTGGTGGTATGGTACGCACCGCTTTTGGAGGCGTCTCGGTGGCAGGGGGTGACGTGGGCGTAGATGTTGACGGCTTCTTTCGGCGTGCGTAGATGACCTCCATCCAAGGGTTCGGGCGGGGGCACGTTCGGCCGCTGAGGTGGTCATAGTCCATTTGTTGAGCGGCGTCTTCTTCGGTTGAGGTGGCGGGCGGCGGGTTGGTGATTGGCGGCGGGAGATCGACGCCGGCGTCGGCAGGCGTAGGTTCACTATGGGAGTCGGAGCCCGTTTCCATCTCAGTGGGGGAGGCGGGTGGCATGTGTTGCACGTGCTCCGGTGGCGTGGCGGAGGGCGCGAGCAGGTGTTCTTGCTGCGGCATGGCTGGAGAGCGGCCGCTCGTGCTAGGCCTGAAGGTAGGCCCAGCAGCGGCGGTGACGCTGGCAGACTTCGCGGTTGGCTTGGGTCGCTGCTGGTGGTCGGAGTGGGCCAAGCTTGGTGTCCGTCGGTTCCTGAGATGCTTAGGAATCGATCGATGGTGGTGGCTAGCGCGTGCACGTCGAGTGATCGCGTATAGAAGGCGAAAAGCGGAAGTCGAAACGAGGCGCGGGTGCCTGTGTCGGCCCCCTGGCGGCCGATCCCTCTCTCTCCAAGATGAAATTTTTCGAGCAAAATTTTTCAAGCGGTAGTGCGAACCCAGTTTTGTTGTTTAGGGCGCGAGCAGGCGACGGTCAGCGGTAACAGCAAGGCACGCGCTCACGAGCGCTCGGCATTTTCTCGCTCTTTAAGGTCTTTGCAGTTTTTTTTTTTGCTAATGCCTTCGCGTGGGCTACGGATGCTCGGCGGTCGCCGCAAGGCACGCGTTCACCAGCGCTAGGCAATTTATTGGTAATTTAATTATTCATTGGCAATTTATTGGTGATATATTAGCAATGTTTAACGCGTTGCGCTATACACATTACAGCCATCTGCGACACTCCGCGGTTAAAAAAATGCCAGGTATGCAATTTATTGTATTAGGTTTTTTTGTTTGTTCTTTGCAGGTTTTCTCTGCGTCCCACAGGGTCCTTAGCGTGTTGCTATATCGCGGAGTGCCCCCTCTTTCCCCATTTCTAACTCAGGGCAGCCCGCATCGGCTCGAAGCGTTGCAGGAATAACTTCCTGAGAAAACCGCAGGATGGGAACCCACACGGATGTGCTGTCAATGTTTGCGTTCTCAAAGCCCACAAAAAAGAGCAGGACAAACGCGGCAGCTCCAAAAGCTTCCCTGCCGGTGCCTCCCTCCCTGATTGATTTTTGGATGCATAATGCATATTTACGAAGTCGCTCGCAAATGTGGGCAACAGAGTACGGTCCACAGATCACTCTTCCCTTGTTTTGGTGCGCTTAAATCTGAATATAAAAGTATGGCCAATCCCAGAAAGCCCCTCACATGCTCTGTACAAATCAATCCCGCGACCGCCATACCGCAACATGGCGTCGCGTGCTTGTTTCGTTTTTCTACTGGTAGATGGCGGCACTTTTGCATAAGGTCTATTGTTGCTGAAGAAACTGCGGGCCTGGTCGTGGAGGGTGTGACGTCGTGTCGTTCGGGCAGTCTTGTTGTGTGTGATTGCAGTGTTGATAATGCGAACTTTCGAATTGTCTGTCTATACGCTCCAAATGCTGTAATAGAGGGAACAAACTTTTTGGGACTCTTAGGCAACACGTCGATACCGACAGAATGCTCATTATAATAGGTGATTTCAACTACGTACTTTCTTCCCGGGATAAAACAAGTAAAAACGCGTATAGAAATGCTAGTACTCATTTGTTATCCGAATTGTTGCGGATTATGGACTCGTTGATGTCGGACAATGTCTAGACGGGGAAAAAGACTTCCGATTCACCCACTTTCAATGTTTCAGCCACCCGAAGCTGGATAGGATTTACGTTTCGATGGATTTAATACAGAAATGCCAAAGCTATGATGACCAAGCGGTTTCCTTTTCTGATCATTGTTTGGTTAAGTCCGGGATTGGGGGCAAAAAAGAAGATTCCCAGATTACATGGGATCTATGGAAATTAAACTCTAATCTTTTGGAGGACGAAATATTTACGCGTTTTTTAGAAAGAAAACTGCCGAACTTGAAGGAACTCTTAGTGACATCGTGGCGCTGTAGAAGTTAAGCAAGCAAGAGATAAAAATAAAAGCGATTGAATGGTGTTTTTCAATTCAAGTTTATTTTTCCCAGAATCAACTGGACGACGTCCTGGCTAAAAGCTGGTTGAACAGCTTGACAAAGGCCAGGAAATAAATATTAGAAGCAGTAGCAGCAGCAGTAATAAAAATGAATACACCAAAAAGGAAAGAATACTTAGGAACAACGTACAAAAACTAAGGTTAGAGGAGGGCAGAATGCCCGGGGTGTTTAAAGGAGTACTGACACGAAATTTCAAAGCTGAGATAACTATGTAAAACGCTCCCTTTATATCAGGAGATATATCCCAGCAAGTTTTAACAACAACCGTTCAGCGAAACATATTTAAAATCCATTTTAATCTTCTCCCGCACGAGAAAGCCCAGAGCGTACCGACATGACATCATCTGCTACGTGCCCCAAACTGCCGACGTCGGGGCTCCCGTGACGAAGCCGAGGCGCTGGCTGTAGTTGGCGCGGGCTGCTCTGGCGTGTGTACACGTCATGGTTTTAGGACTGACGTCATGCTGCCCGGGCCTGTGGGGACGGCGAAGACCTCGAACGGTCTGGGCGCGCGGGTGCGCTCGCTCGCGAGCGCTTCCAGAGAGGCAGCGATACGGCAAGAATGGTGACGACATGTGATACATGCTGTCATGGCGGCCGCTCGGCGTTTTTTTGTCGAAACCGAAACTGGCACGAATAAACGACGCCGTAAATGAATGTTTACGCTGCGCTCGACCGTCTAATCTGTCATTCTATGATTAGTGGGCTGGTAGGCACGCATAGCAGCGAAAAAAACCTAATACGAAAATTTCGTGTCAGTACTCATTTAAGGACGACATTGCAAAGGTAAAGCATAAGCTTGAACTTATCGACCAAGAACGCTATCGAGGTGGCCTAGTACACGCGAGAGCAGAGCAATGGGCAGTAGGTGAGGCGCCCACAAAGCGTACGCTCGCAATACAAAAAGCACATGCGCGACGCAATCTGGCCAAGGACATACCTTACACGGGTAAAGTAACGAGTGAAAACAGCAAAATCGATAACGCTTTTTATGAATATTTCCAAGCACTGTTCGCTCTTAAGGCGGTGGACGCAGAAAGCTTCAAGCGGAATTTCATTGACGGTTTGACTTGTTTGAAAGACGATGATATGAAGAACTGGCTTGAACGACCTATTTCGGAAGACAAGTGAAATGTGCAATTGAAAACCGGAACCCGGGAAAGTCGCCGGGGCCGAATGGGTTAAGCGCTACTTTTTATAAGATGTTTAAATACAAAATGGTGCACACGCTAACGAAGATCTGTAATGCAGCGTATGATATTCAAACACTGCCGCCTTCATATTCCACGTCCCACACAGTCCTGATTCCAAAGACAGATGAAGCGGAGAAACTTAAACTTGTCAACTCGTACCGGTCAATATCATTATTAAACGTCAACTACAAAATCTTTATGAAAGTTCAGACGCAAAGGCTTCAAAGTGTTGTCCAACAAATAGTAGAGCCCCATCAGACGTGCGGAATCAAGGGTCGCAATATTTTTACAAGGATTCATAAAGCAAGGTGTGTTCTGGAGTGCTGTGACACCCTGCAAACGGAGGTGGCAGTCCTGCAGATTGACTTGGAAAAAGCGTTTTATTGTTTGTCACACGAGATATTGTTTTGTATTTGGACCATCTGAACATTGGATTTGTAATAAAAGAGGGCGTCTCCCTGGCGTACCGCAATTGCACTACGCGACTCATCTGAACAAAATGTTGGGAGCCCCAATTGAAGTGCAGCGTTCGGTGCGCAAGGGCTGCCCCCTCAGCCCCCTATTGTTTTGCATATACATCGAAGCCCTCTTTATGAGTATAATCAGAAATAGTGCCAGCAAGGGTTTCCGACTGCATGAGTCGGAAGTCAAACTTTAGGGTTACGCAGACGAAGTGGCTGTTTTTTGTATGAACGAAGAAAGCGTTCAGTTGGTAGTTCACACTGCCAAAAAGTTTGGAATGGTGACTGGTTGTTTTTTGAACTGGGCAAAGTACCGAGAATTTTGGCACGGGGAATGGTCATCAACACCGCCAACCATTACTAGTAATAGTTCGGTCACTACTCCTGGGAAATACTTCGGCGTTGAACTGTAATATTACAGGATAGCGAACCATACTGGCGTAGCCAAACACAGGCGTTGAGGGAGAAAGCCTAGAAAATGGAGGGGGCCGGATCGCCAGTTTTTGCAAGGGCCACGGCATGTTCCTGATTCTTTGTAACGAAAATATGGTATATTATGCAGACACTGCATTGTTCACGAATCAACGTCCAAAAACTTCACCGGGTATTTGCGGTGTTCCTTTGGGATTCAACATGGGAGAGGTGCAGCAGAAAAAACCTGTTTCGGAGTGGCCGAGATAGTGGCTTGGGGCTGGCGCACCTGTATGTCCGACAGCTGGTAAACCGGTTTTTGTTTCGGCGAGATGTTCGTGACCCGTTGTTGCAGAGTGTCATGCAAGTATGGCTGGCGCGTGCTATGCCAGAATATGTAGTATGAATATGGTACATGCCAGGTGACGTGTATGGGTATTTTAAGGAAATATTTATGACGGCCCGTTTTCTATTCGCACGTTATTCTGGAGGGTACCTGCCCTCTGCGACACGCGAAAAACGGTATAAGGACATTTGGTATGTTGTTTTCCCCGTCCCTCTGTATTGATTTCCTTACCGTGCTGGGCCAGGCCAAAATGTGCGACAGCGCGTCAAAAGAATGGAGGTTCACGCTGGAGTGAAAACATTTTCTTCAAACTACACACAGAAACCTTCTCTGTTGGAACCTGGATGCAGAGTAGAGGGATTCTTGTGCCATGGGGAACCCACTGTTCAATGTGTGACCAGCCAGAAACGATAGAGCACGTTTTTGTGCATTGTTTGGCTGCGGTGTTTTGTGGGATGTTCTCCAGAGCACTATTCATAAAGATTTCCTACTGAGCCTCCATGGCATACGCTCTCTAGGGGTAGAAAACGTGGAGGGGGCACCCTCGGACATCGTTACGTTGGTGGCCTTGCATAGCATATGGCGCTCGCGCATGGCTTCGCTACACGGTGATGTGGACGCCCGCCCTACGGGGCAATGTTTTCGTGAGTACATATCGCAGTATGTAGAAGTGCAGAAGCGCAAGGCATGCGCTCTTCCGTGGCTGTCAAGGATAGAACCCTTGACTACGCTTAGGGAATTTTAGGTAGACATCAGCCTTCATAGGTTGATGGTTGTCGCTCGAGTCGCTCATGCAAATAAGTTTGTTTTGTGTTTCTGTGTTGTGGCGAAGACCGGCATTAAAGAAAAAAGAAAGGGTCGTGGGCGAGTGGTCTGAGGCGCTGGGATTATAGTTTTGCAGGTCGCAAGTTCGAATCCCCGAGGGTGCACGCTTTTTTTTTCTAAGTTGATTTTTTCGTGTGCGGCCAATGTTTTCAAACTGAGTTCATCATTTTTGGGCCGTAACGTTCACTGCTTCACGAGCGAGTTCGCAGAACGCGCACAGACTGACAATTACGCGCTAGCAAGTTCTCGTTGGCGTGCTGTTGCCACAAGCACCGACTACTTGCGGGCAGTGGGCACAGGCCAGAATCAGCAGACCTTTGGCCTAGTGCGAATACGCTTTTTATGATACAGGCATGAGTAAGGCAAGGTCCGAATATGCGGGAAAATCGCATGGCATTTGAGCGTCTGCGGTGACGCGGAGGGCGTTCATCCACTGCGTAGGCCTCGGCTAATGATTTCTACCATTCCAAGCCCTCTTGGGAGGCTTATCTCAGGCCTTTTAGAGCCGACAACATGGCAGAAGCGCGGTACGGCGATTACTAAGATACCGAGAATGCCCATCCAACGATGCCCTCGGATGTGAAGCATGTCGTTTTACAGTACCGAAATCGAAACTTGTTTGAATCTCAACCTTAGACATCTTCCAATCACGGTGCCATCTCCTCCCGACGTCATAGCATTTAGTTGGTGCGGCCGCCACAGACCGCGCACGGCAGTTTTTCTTCTTTCCCGCTTTATAAAATAATTAACGACTTATTAACCGGATAAACGATGAAAAGTGTGGTAATTTGAGGCAGTCTAGGCAGTGCAAGGAAAACCGGGAACTGGACAAATTCACTTCAGTGTCCTTTTATGCAAGATCAGACGGAGGCTTGCTTTTTACGATAAAATATAAAAAACCGTAAATAATAACGTTTAAAAGTTCTGACTTAAAATACAAAAAAAGGTGGCTTGCGAGCCCGGCCGAGCTCTAGCGCAACCCTAAGCCGAACAATAACGATGGTTCCAACAGATGGCGGGCGAGCGTCGTGGTGCGGGAAAATATACTTGAATTTAGCTAAACTCTACCGTGTTTGTCGTGGGAACGGGAGGGAGAGAGAGCGGCGGGGAGGGGGGTAATATTGTTTGACGTGGCGGGGGCTGCAGAAGACTATCGTCTTTAGATGACATTTGCAGCGACAAGAGCAGATACGCGGCCATTTTTTTTTCGTAAAGAAACATTTACTTAAAAAGATGCAGTAGCTGCAATTATCGGTCCTTAAAAAAGACTATTTCACCTACGGTCACCTCGACGAGAGGTGTCTACTTTTCTTTCGCTTAACAAGAGGGAGAGCGCCTTGCTTCAGTCATCGTGAAGATGTGCATTCGCTATACAGGAAATTAAAAGGCTTGTTTCCTGGGGCTTTCCTTATCCACACCGTCGCTTTCACGCGCAACGGGAACAGAATGTGGATTTGTTAACCAAGTGTGTTTCTTGGAACAAACCAATCGTTCGGAAGAGGCAGGTTAAGAAAATCTGCCTTCTCCCAAAGAAACCAACCATGTTCGAGAAGTCTGCCTGCACCTTTAAACGCCCAACGAAAGATGTCAATGTTAAAGGGAACTGAAAAAATTGTGTTTGATCTCCGGTGGAAGCGTAGTTTTTTTTTGTACTTCATACAGAAACATATCGGCTGCGCTCTGCAATGTCCTACGTCCGGCATCGTTGGGTCTTCCAAGCTGTGCAGACACTGCTTGTTCATGTTTTTTTTTCTTTTTGGGTCGAACGCGCAGGTCCATCTGGAGCACCATTTCCATCCCAGGGGGAACCCCTTCCTCTACAATCAACTATCGTGAAGAAGCATTAAAAACACATTATTCCGCTTCCTCTGTTTGCATACCATAACGAGGGAGCTAATCAGAATATGCATGATTAACATATCGCGATGGTTTACTCTTCTATACCTCATAATTTGCAAAATATGTTTCACAGAAAATTTGGTTACGAAAAACCATCCCAAATTCTGCATGGTGCGGTTTAATACGAAGCACTGATTGGGGCGCCGACTTACCCATGCAAGTTAAAGGCATGCTCCTTGAAATTAATGCATTCCCTATACATCTAATTTGAAGTGATATCTGCAAAAACTCTTCCGGAACCACACATGCATTTGGTATTGTTTCGTAGACGTTAATGCGCACTTCTGTCGTCTCACAACCGAGGTTCGTCGTCTAATTTATTCGCGCATTGCGCCTTAAATTGCGTCTTAAAAATTCCTTATCTCCATCCGTGCGCGAACGTTTTTCGCGCCAAGCTGATAGATTGGAGGTATATGGGTTCCCGCGCACGGCTCTTCGTGTGTGCTGCAGCGACTGTGCAAACGATTAAAGCGAGACCAAGACGATCAACTGAATACGGCGGCAATGCTATCAGATGGGCGAAGAAAAATTGCAGTTATTCTCTATCCGCGTTCTGCCTCGCACCATTTGAAAACAATCGCTGGTCGTTACAACGCGAACGTCATCTTCCGCGCGGCCAGGAAGCGCAGAAGCATGTGCACGAGTATTGACAGAAGGGTTGCAGAAAGGAAGAGGAGCTCCTGGTGGTCAAAACAACTCTTTAAAGCACTCTACACTTTCACCGACTGCGAATGCGGCGTAATATACTACGTCGCTTCATCACGCAGTGGCACGTATTTACACCAAACGTGACAGGACGGTGCCTAGTTACCGCTTATAGAGAGCACGCTAGCTATCTTAACTGCGGGCGCCGTCACACCTTTCCCTCCATTGCCGCCAGTGGGGCTGCGCCCGCCAGCTGAATCTAATGGTTATTGTGATGAAGGACAAGGGCAAGCGCATCAGGGAAATAAAACTGAAAACTCGTATCTGGGCCATCATTCAATTTCATTGCCAGATACGGAAGTGTCCTTCCTAGACAGCTTGTGTTTGCAGGAGATTACTTTAGATAAGATTTGGTGGTTTTATTGTGCTGTTTTAAATGGGGGTGGTATGGCTAATTACTGCCCCCGTTGCTTTGTTTAAGTAATCCGTGTTTTGGCTAATAAACTTCCAGTTTTAGATAGTGCCTGTGTAGTCCCTACTCTTGTCTTGTGTTTATATTTTGCTGGCCACCAGCGCCACATTCCATCTAGCCCCATCTGCTAACGTGTTACGCTTCATGTTTTCTTTTATATGCGGAGGGTGTTATGATCGGGGGTATGTCCCGCGGATTTGCCGGTGGTCCGGCGTCCGCACACAAACGTTTCTTGGCCAATCCCCCAGGTATTATGCTCGGGGGTATGTCCCACGGCTTTGGCGGTGGTCCGGCGTCCGCACACCACCGTTTCTTGGCCAATCCCCCACGTGGGTACGTGCCATAGAAGAGGAACAACAACAACAACAACTCCGGTTGTACTTGCGCTTGACTCCGTGGTTCTTCAGATGAAGTAGGATGGAAGCAACAGCCCCGTCAGTGAGTGTGCTGACGCAATTAAGTGAGAGCATCAGCTGAAACACTAACAGCAATTACACCCAACTACAATCCACGGAATGTGTATCGATCTCGTCTTTACCAACTGCAATGGCGACGACTGCATACAACCGCTGCTACGAGATCCACTGACTGTGCACTTCAGCGACCATAAGGCCGTCATACTTAAAGTAAGAAGACGTGCAAACGTAAATGAAGACCTTTAGATACCCCTTCAATCTCGTCTCACTCGCGTATATACTCAGCAATAAGGAAAATTACACCAATAACCCCGAAGGGAACCATGAGTAGGATACATGAGCATTACGGGGTTCACTACATTTCCACCAAATTTGGCTAACAAACATAACCGAAACGCAAACGGAACCCCCATGACGCTCCGCATCCTACTCATGGTTACCTTTGGGGAGATGGGTGTAATTTTTTTTACGATCGAGTAGCAATAAAATTACAGTTATTGGTTTTGTTTACAGCATCCTAAGGGGGCAGACTTACCTAACCATTACAAAGATCCCACGTGCTGAAAACGTCTGTAGCTCATTTAGTAGGCCTATGATAAGTAATCCCAAACAAAAAAAGGAAAAAAAAATTATATTCCTTCCCTTGTCGACAAAATAAAATAGGAGTACGCGAAGCTTTTCTTGAGTGCACCTGTTTCGGCAACCCTCAGCGGGCGCGTAGTCGGTGTTGCTCATCGAAAGGGGCGTGTTCCTCCAGCGAGCGGACGATGCCCCGCCTCCTCATCCGCTTGACGAGCCTGAACTGACGACAGGGAGAACCGGCGGAGCACGCGAGCCCCCTCTTCTTGCCTTTAGCCTGTCCGGAGCGCGAACGGCCAATTGCTTGCGCGCTGCGCTGCTAGAATGTTCCTCATAAGTCACCGACGGAGCTGGAAGCCCACACAAAAATTTCATCAGCTTGATGGTGTACACGAACCCGTAATTTCAGACCTTGCCGGTCTGACGGCCTGCCGGTCTGATGGGCTACTGGTCTGTTGGCTTACTGGTCTGATGGCCTGCTGGGCTTACAGCTCAGCAGGCTCCTGTAGCTTTGTGGGCAGGTTCCTGTACACAAGCCGCCTGCTGCTGGCTTTCCACAAAATTATTGGGTCGATATGCTCTTCGAATGCCTCAATCACAGCAAAAAAAAACAAGTTTTGATCAGTGAATTCTTTTTATTGCCCATTACCATCATTTCTGCTGCATGTCGCCCAACTTCTGTGACAGGTGTTTCCGCACAGCCTTCAGCCTTTTGGCCTTCTCGTTTTCCGGAAGACCTTCCCCCATGTAGATGTGGAACAGTGCTGCATAAAAAAATAATCAGAACGAGCTGTGAGAATTGTATACACATAATCACCACGTATAGACTGCATTTCCTTTGTTGTATGCCCATTTTTCAACATCTGAAGCCCAGCAATAGCATATAAGGCTCGCTTCTACTCTTGACTGTGTCAATGACCCTTACCCTAATGCCATAGCAACACCAAAAAAGGGAACCTTGTTTTTTTTAATAGAGCTAAAAGAAGCAATACAAAGAACACGTGCAATTTCTATTCAATGCAACGTAAAACAGCACCCTTTATAAAAATTTAACAAAAACTGAACATTTTCTTTTAAGAAAAGAATTCTCCCAATTATGATGCTTCCCAATGCAAAATTTTAGCACTGTGTGAACTGGTCCTGTTAATGGCGCATAGCTGCTGTGTCTCAAGAAGTGGTTGGGCCATCAGCAATTCCAAAACGGTGTGTACTACTTTGGCATTGTCTCGCAATGCGTGGCCGCCGCCAAGCATGTTGCACAACAAAGTGAAACATTAAAATGAAATTGAAACTGAAAGAAAACCTTCTGCCTGTCGTGAGGTACATTTTATAATGCTGGCTACCTGAGGTTAGCCTCTCAAAAAGCACGTGCTCTGAAGAATTTCTTGCACAGATTTTGTATGTCGGCACGTCTCCCTCTCACTGTTTGTTTCATAAAAATGAATAAACGATCCCCATCAATCTCTTTTCATCATGAATTCAGAATCTGTGATCTCACATGTTGAGTGCAGGAAATTGTTTGGGCATCCCTTCCTGTCTCATGCTCCTGGCAATTCCTGTATAAATAAAACCTTAAGCTGCTGCTATATTCAAGACGCACTAATGTACCAAAAAGGCAACTTCAGAGTCCCTATAGCCAATATATAATGGTACAGGTTTGAATTTCTCTACTTTTGATTGTATCATTTCATTTACGCATGGGAACTTTGGGGCAGCAACCTGGAAGAATAATGTATATTCTCTTTATACACACATATAATGCCAGAAATACACACTCCCTTGGACATGCACAGCAGACATCTGGCTTAAGAGTACACCTACAGCTGGCAGTGACAATTTTTGTCTAACGTTTTTTTGTGCCATAGTGTTCTGACGCTGCAGACCTGTTATTCAAGTACTAACTACTTTACTTACAGGTGTGCAACCTCCGCACACTATGGCACAAAGAAATGGCAAAAAAATGTCAGCAATATAAACAGAATTCTATTTATATTCCTGGCATTTTTACTTGCATGCACTGCATGTCACTTTTAGTAACCTTAAGGATATAGAATCATTATCTCATAGAAGCAAATGAGATTCGAAAAGACTTGGACCAGAAAAAAGCAGTCAGCATGCAACTCTGTAGCTTTGAGCGGTAGTACACAGCACTTGAAGGAGCAAAACCTTGAACCGCCTTGCAGAGACAACACCTCCTCGGGTGTCAGCTTAGGTTTTGGGACCATACGTCCCAAAGACCAACACTTGTTAGAAAGTTCGCCTGTGACACTGCGGTTCTTGAGTTCAGCAGGGTTCCAATAAGATGGCTCTGCAAAGCGGCAAAACATGGAGTCTGTCGGGCCCCGCAGGAGGCTGCCCCAGGTCTCCCGCTCCAGCCACACAAAGCTTCCAGCATACACCTTAAAAATGCAGTTTCACATGAACATTTATATATTCAACTCCATATCTGATAAGAATGTTCATATTGATGACAAAGCATTGAATTGTTCAATCTAAACAACCTCCCAAGAATGTGGATGCCTCGGCACAAAGTACCTGCAAGCTCCCTTGTTAATAGCAAATGGCCCAGAAACCAGCGTCTTAAAGGGGTCGTGAAGAGAAAATGCATTGGTCTTTGCCTAATTTTGTCGGCTTGAACGGCCTTTTTTAAAATATTAATCCTAAATATTTTCACAATTCATTGCTTCTGAAATTTAGGAGGCGCCTTTGAAATTCTTGTTTTGAGGCGCATTGCAAGCGACCACGCTTGCATCGTCGGTCGGCAGCGCCACTAGAGTGACGTCACTTCAAGTACATTCGAGAGGTCAAGGCGTTCAACATTCTTTGGCGATATTGTTCTGCAAAGCTGAAAACCCGATATTTTAAAAATAAAGCCATCTTTATTCGTTGTCAAAACGTTTTCAATCCACGTGAGTGGAGTCGTGACCGCTTTAGTTGTCTGGCAACAATTGCAGCAGAACTAAGACCCACTGATCTCCACTACAGTTCTCAGATCTACTGGCTGTTTGTACAGTTTGTAGCGCTGAATTTTACGTTTATTTTACCGAATTCTCTTCGGAATCAAACCTTTTTTTGTCTGAAATGGCATAAAACCGCTCAAGCAAAAAAAAAAAAAGTGCCCCGTATGCGATTCGAACTTGCAGCGTCCAGGCCAGCCTTACGGACAGCCTAGTCGGATACTCTATCCACTACACTATCGACGTCAGAAGCGTGCGCGGTGAGATACTGCTGCATAAAAGCCTCTTCACATTTGCAACCCTTAAGTCTGTCGTATTTTCATAAATTCTACTCAACCCAGAGCTTTAACCGCAAACTTACTATTGAACGCTTCTGCAGTAAGCAAAAGGGGAGCGCATACAATTAACGAAGCAGCGTTAGCACCATTGTTTATTGCGGAAAACAGGAAAGCAATCGTCGAACTGCATCACGGTGGGTCTCGGCGACATGGCGCTGTATCGCTGCTTCTCGCTAGTTATTGTTGTGCTTGATGGAAGAATGGGTTGTAGGTTCCCACTACTCGAAGTTCCTTCGATAAACGTGTTCATGTTATAAATTCTCAGTTTAAGCATTCGGGTATTTATCACATCAGATCAAATGTTTCACGTGCGCGCAACTCATATTGCAGGTTACGTGAGACAGATTTCCGCAAACTTGTGAAATAATATTGGCTAGCAAAACGACAGTTTAGACTCGTACGAAACAGCGTAAACAGTTTACGAATGCCCAGTTTGGATTAAACATGGTTACTTCTGCCTGCGCCCCTCGCCCGCGTTGTTGATTGGAAGTTCGACCATGTTGATCAGTCGTATCAAATATGAGACCTCTCCCCGTTCAGTCGCAGGGCGAGTTTCATCATGGAGCTGTTGTTGTAGCTTTATCTGACCCTGTGCAAGCCCGCTCTATTCCAACATATCCTGCAGAGCAGGGAAAACCATGATTGGCTTCTTACTGACTTACTGAAAACGTCTCTTCACGAGTTGAGGAGGAAAGCCTCGATGAAACCGAAACTGCATTTGTTTTTCTATTTGCCGGTATCGGGCAACGAAACGGGTATGCATTGTTTGTTTATCAAGGTTCCCCGATTATAAGCACACACACAACACGACTTTTTTGAAAATCTCTTCACGACCCCTTCAACTCCAACTCTAACAAAGCTTTACCCACGTTTCTTTTCCTCTAAAGAATGGAGTGTAATCCCTAAGCAACCCACTTAAGACCTCACAAAGTTGATATAGCAAACACTTCATTGTTACGCCACTAGCAAATCCACTTGACAAAACTCTAGACGGCTAGATAACGCAGCAAACAGCACGCAGAATTCCGCCTTAGGTTTCCCAACGTGGCAGAAATAAGTATGACATAACCGCTTTTAGAGCACCCCGATGAAGTGCACTAGATGGAAAACACTGCAGAGCTGGTCCTGCACAGTGGCAAAGCTTTGCCGCATCATTGTGAACTGGTTCACGGAGAACACACCAAGCTGATTAGATCTCACCACTGCTGGTTTTTAAATGCAGATCATTTCTTTAACTCGCACTGTTACCCGTCGTCCCTCGGCGTTGTCCGCCCTCAACAAAAAGTGCGGGCGCGCATGCGCCTGCTCCGGTGCTGAAAGGGGCGTTGCAGCAGAAGGTGCTACCGGCTCTCCCTCTACTGCGCGCGCTAAGGCAGCGGCGAAGCGTCAGCGTCGAGCGGCCGATCCCGAGCGTCGAGAACGAAAGGCCGCCGCCACTCGTCAGCGTCGAGCTGCGGATCCATGGAATCGAGAGCGAGACACGGCTTCGAGCGGCGAGCGGCGGACCCCGCGTTTCGAGAACGCGATTTCCGCGGTCGGCCTTGTTGACGTAGTCCACGACGTACGCCGCGCACGCGTAGTGGTCGAGGATGATCTGCAGGTCCACGTTGGAGTCGAGAACGCTTCCGATCCACGGGTTGAACGCGTTCACGCGCTTCTCGGCGGGGGTCCTCGCATGAAGCACGCATAAACGCGACGCACCAGCCCGCAGAATCTCCAATTAGTCCTCCCCGGACCGCACGTCGAAGGCGCGCAGGAACTCGTCCAAGCTCGCAAACTCCCCATGATCCAACGCCTCGTGCATTTCGTCGTACATGGCCTTCAAGCGCCGTCGACGCACCCGCACGACAACAACAACTACAACTACCACCGCCAACTACAACAACCTACGCCCCGTGACCACCCCCAATGCTCTGCATTTACTCGTGTCCCTCGCGCGGGGGCATGCGACGGGGCACTTTTTGGTGAAAATCGGAACACAGAGCACGTGCAAAATCAGTCGAGTAGCTAACTAGCACCTTAACGAAATGTATGGGTTATTCTTCGGATACGCAGAGTTTCAATGCAGATATAAAAAATATTGGCCAACAATTGCGACACTCCGTAATGCAAAATTTGAGCGCAGTGATAACTGCAGTCTTCTCGGTGACAACGCACAGCTGCCGTTTAACAGGAAGTGATCACATCAAGAGCAAACATGCGGTGGCACGCGTTGTAGTCTAGGGTTTCCTTGCAAGCACACCGCCAGTGGGAAGAGTGTCGGGCACTCCCTCGGCACGTTGCCTTCTCCCTCACACTTTCTCTAATCTGTGACCTCTTTGTTCGTTCGGTTTCAACAAACTGACAGTGCCATGAAACCACAGCAGCGGGCGCTTACGAGGCTTAAAGGGACCCTGCAACACTTACCATCGACTACTCGGAATGAAGTTGTGGGTAAAGTCTCTTGTCCGAGCAATCTCCTCCCACAAGAATTATGAAAATCCGTACACTATCCCCGAAACTAAGCGCGATGAAAAGTCGCGCATGAATGTTCCCTTTCAACTCAACCGCGGACAACTCGAGGAAAGCTGCGCGCTCTCTCCCCGAGAGGAGGGCGGTGAGCGGCGTTCTGTTCGGCGGCCTTCGATATTTCACATCCGGGGAGTTTTGTGCTTTTCCCCGCAACGTGTACGGGTCTATTTCCGGTCTGGTGCCGCAAAAAAGCAGGCATGGCGGCCTGCTCGCAAGCAAGCGCTCAGGTTTGTAGGGCGTTTTTGAAGCAATAATTGTTTTTGTCGAGTGGGTTCGTAGAAAGTGGAGTATTTATTTCGTCACTCAAACTCCGTGAGCACTCAAAACAAAATTAATAATCAATAATCAATATACACCGTTTATTGTCAAGGAGTACATACAGAAGCAAAATGGGTTCGCCAAAGCCTACAGGTGGGCTTCTGCGGCGTCGCCCGGCCGCAACGGCCTTCACTTCTGTAAAAAAACACTCATTGACCATGGTAACTGAAAAGAAGGTAAAAAAAGACCAGCAAACAAAAAGGGAAAAAAGATAAAAAAAATAAATATAGCAGACAGAACAAAAGATAAAAAAAATAAATAGAGCAGACAGCAGACAGAAGGGCGGAATGAAAAAAAAGGAAAGCAAACAACAATCGACAAATCCAGGAGACGAAGACAAACATACAAACAGAGATACAGTATATCAACATGGGTTTTAGCTACATGGGTGGCATTTTCTTCATCATAAGAAAACAATTAGAGAACAAAGAAATAGCTACCAATCATCGCATACTTCAGCGTAGCAGCACGCAAGTGTTTCCATGTTGTTGAAGAGAACAATTCCTCAGGCAATTCGTTGAAGATAGCAGGAACATAATATGGCTGCGCAACCATTCCGTAATGCGTACGGACCCTTGGCGTCATATATCGAGGTATCTGCAGCATAGATATAGGTTTAACATTGGGAGTTCGGTAATCCGTACACCAGAAATAGTTGAGCACGACGATTTGTTTAAACATTGTATCGAATGACGGTAAACCACTTCCCTTAAATACACTGTCCGAATCAGGAACGTTTGACTTATAAAGAATACTTGTGGCAATGTTTTTTTTTAAATACTCTTAACTCACTTTTTCCATGTCGCGGAGCAGTTTGAAAAACAGCACATGCCATAAAGACGAACACTATAACCCAGAGTTTGAGCTAGCAATTTTCGAAACGAGAAGGGCAGAAACACTTTTAGGTTATAGAGCATACAGGCAATAGTACTAAGCTTTTTACATATGGGGGCCATGTGTGTGTTCAACGAATGATCGCCATCAAAATGTGCACGTAGGTATTTAACAGACTCGACAAACAAAATACGGGCACAGGAACAAGATGCACAATTTGATGAGTGCATTGTATTGGAGCAGTCGTTAGGCACTGTTTTCTGTCGATTTCGGAAGCAAACAAGCCGACTTTTAACAGGGTTGATTGTTAATAAATTTGCTTCAAACCAGTCAGCTACCCTTCTGGTATCGTCTTGAAGATTTGAGAGAGCGACAGAATAACCAGAGTTGCCAGATACCAGCAGGGTGTCATCAGCGTATTGATAGATTTTCAAGTTTTACAACAGTACCTAAGTCATTAGCATACAAATTAAAAAGAAGAGGTGACACGATAGACCTTTGCTGGACACCTATCTTAAGTCTCATACTATCACTCAGCGCTGATCCAAGTGAGACCACTTGAGAACGATCGTGAAGGTTATTTTGAAGCAGAGATAGAAATGGTCCGCGGAAGCCATAACGGTATAATTTAAAACAGAGTATACCATGGCTCACAGTATTAAACGTTTTCTTAACATCAAGAAATAACCCAAACGAATCCTCATTCTGATCTATGCTCTTATGAAGAGTATCAGACAACTTTTCAAGTAACACCTGCGTGCCCACGCCAGAGATGAACCCGTATTGATGTTCGCTCAGTAACTCATGTTTTGTTACAAAGGAAGTCATGACACCCAATATATGCTTTTCAAGAATTTGAAGATACAACTGAAACAGGCCGGTAGTTTAAAGGGTCCTTTTTTGCCGCTTGTATGGAGGGGAAGCACACGTGCGCACTTTAAACTGTCTGGCCAAGAGCAATGTTCAATTATTTTGTTCAGTGTAAACAAAATAACACGTTTTAAATACCCAATTTTTCTGTAGAGATCATCTATGTGTATGTTATCAAGCCCCATTGATTTGTTGCGGCGTAAACTACTAACTATGCAAAGGAGATCTGGCTCTGTCAAGAGCGGGATAAATGGGGACGATGACACAAGATTTGGTAATGCATTGTTACTTGCACACTGCACTGGTTCGTTTTGTTCCATTGGAAACGATTCATTGAATTGGTTAGCCAGGTTGGAAGTGGCGGAACTAAAGTTCCGTTCTATTGTGCATTCTGAAGACAGGCGTTCTTTACCTCGTAATGGATTTACTAAGGACCAAGTTTTAGTCTTATTGCGACCAGACGCTTTGAACTGTTCGGTACCGAATTGCCTCTTTGACAAACGAATCTGCGCGGTCACTCTATTTCTCACCGTACGGAACTCGCCCCGCAGCGCTGTGTTGTCAGGGGCTCGGCGACATCTTGCCCAAAGCGTGTTTTTAGATGCGACTGCGTTTTTAGATGCGACTGCGACTGCACCCCTCCCCCATTCTGCTCGCCGTGCGAGGTGCGCTCTCCGCCGCTCACCCCCTCCCCTCTCCGATAGCGAACACTCTCTCGCGAGGGGCATTGGATTGGATTCGATTGGATTGGCCTGGCTTTGTTTGGCTTGGCTTGGCTTGGCTTGGATTAGATTGGATTGTATTCAATTGGATTAAATTGGATTGCGTTAAATTGTGCTGCGTTATAGCCGCGCCACGTTGCGTCATAGCCGCGGCAGGGGGTTCACGGCACCTTTCACGCGATGGGAGAATCAACCTAACGGAAACAACAACGGAACTCCCTATGCGTCACATCTACACAGGGGTTCCCGCGAGGGGAGGTGGGAGTAATTTTTTTCTTTAATTAGCGCCAAAACACCGGGGCTAAGCCATTGATGCTCAGCCCTCCGTTTGTTGTATTACTACTGTTTTCTTACAGTCCTGCTTCATCTGGCCTAACGTGCGAACAAAATTGCCATATGCAGTGGCATTGTTATTATCTAGAATGAAAGAATTCCAGTCAAAGCTTGCAATTTGTTTGTCAAAGTTTTTTCATCTAAGATGGTGACAGTATGAGAATGATACGTTTGTAAAGAGTTGGATTTTGTTAACTGACCCACAATGAAGTAGTGATCTGCTAGTTTCTGCATAAATACAGCCCCGGCCGTACAAGAAAGGCCAGATGCTCGCACGTTGACATTATCAATACATGTAGGGGTGAGATTATCTTTTAGGAACTCCTCCCTTGTTGGTTCCCAGATAAGAGGTTCTATACCGAATTCAGAAAGGGCGTCCAAGTATTGTTAAGCAGCTGACCGCTCGCTTCGCAGCAAGTCAATGTTGAAGTCCCCGATTATGCACAAGTTGACTGAGCTGAAAGTTTTTCTGCACACCTCCCGCAGTTCTTCTGCAAAACAAAGTGCACTTTCGGAGGGATGGCGATAAACAACTAGTAAACGGGTTACAAGATCATTTTTGGTTAGCTCAAAAGCCAGAGCTTTTGAGCTCCACCAAAAGCATGCAGACAGGTTCAGGCGTAGAAGAGGTTGATATACAGAGCCGACGACGGCGGATCGTCACAGGAAACGCCAGAATTAAGTCGCGAAGTTAAACAGCGGCAGCCAATAGGGCAGCCAGGGCAGCCATAGCCCGATTGACGTCGCAGAGGCCATGCCAGGGATGCATAATAAGGAAAATAAAGAGAGCGCGGTTGGTTTTTCCGCGTCTTTCAGGGCGATTTGCGCGCTTACCGCTTCATGTGCGCATGTAATGTTTGGCTCGGGTGCCCCTGGAAGTGTAATCTAAACGTCGCGCAGGCTTAATTGCACTGCCCGAACAGTTTTGCTTGGTTCTTTTAAGCAAGTAAGCCCGAGCTTAAAACCTGAAATTTTGCTGTCTGCGAAAGAATAAATTAGGGAGAAAACAAACGCTAAGTTAGAAAATCACCAAAAAATCAAATGGTTTTTAAAACTCCGAAATACCTTTCCATCATCTCTCGAGCTGCCAATGACGATGTCAGGCTGTTAAACCTGGGAGGCCGGAGCTTAAAGTTCCATGTCTTCAGCAGCCCACTCCTCATCCATGCTCTCCCCAGGAAGGCAATGTTGAAATATCCATGCACGGGAATTAGTTTACTTGGCAGGTGGAAAACGAGACACTTTCGGCACACAAAATACCCAAGAAATAATCTAAACTTTATAATTGACTGAGACAATCACAGCTCAGCAAACTTAGCTGACAAAAAGTGGACCTAATAAATGTTAATTGTGACCTTCAAACCAAGTTATAAGTGTGTACCAAGGCCTGCCTGCGTGAGTAATTTGAACATTTTGACTTCAGTAGTAGCAATCAGGCATGCAGCAAAGGATGTTGCAATAATTTTTTTTTCTTGGCAGTGGCAACGTGGGAAAGTGCAGCATGAGTATCCAGGACGAAAACAGCCCACAATACAAGAAAGTCATTCGCAGTAATGAGGGGAGGACACATTCGGCAATGGGCCGCCAATGCTTTTACAATCATTACATTAGAAGAGGGGTTTAGGTGTCCTCCTAATTTCCTTTAAACATGAGAAGTCTCACTAACATGCACCATTCATTGGTGGCTTCAGCCTACGCACAGTTCAACACCTGACACTCTTAGGGTCCTTGCTTTTACTTTTTTACACGTCCAATACACTACAGAGTGCAAATTAACTCGGCAGTGAACAGGATGAGTCGAAAGTTGTTAAAATTTTTTAATTAATCAGACACTGCTGTCTTGAATACAAATTTACTAAAGACAGCAATGTCTGAATAATGGGCAAGTACCGTATTTACTAGCGTAATGAACCCTCCCCCTGCTTGTCTTTCTCAAAATTTACTTTAGCGGGAATAGTATGTTTTTATCACAGCATGGTTGCTGATCCCTCAGACCATCTTAGTAATTTAATGTTATGCTACAGTACGTGGAGAAATGTTAAAAACACATTCCAACAAAAAGAAATCTCAACAGTAGAAAGAGACGTGAGCGCGAATGCCGTTGCCCACAATTTAAAAATGATAATGATGATGATGATGATGATTAGCAGCTTCCCCTTTGTAACGGGGTGGCGTTGCACAGCGGCCTTAGTAGCAACGCCACTGTACAATCACCTCGCCAAAAAAATAAAAAAAAAAATAAAACAAAAAGAAAATACTTCAACGGAATTTTCGTGCTAGTCTGACTTCTCTGTCAGCATGCCTTCCCAGACAGTTCTCTTCTCTTTTCCTACCAACATTCTAACCTTCTTCTACTAACGTCTACTGCTGTCCAATTCACTTTTCCCCAAATCTTAAAGCTAAGGGCCTCCGGAAGCTGGATGGCTCCTTCACGGATGCCCGGACGGATGCTTTTGCACTCCGTTACAATTTGTCGCATGGTTTCAGGATTCTTTCCGCAGACTGCGCATAGTTCTTCCTGTACCGGCTCGCGGATAAACATTTTTGTTCGCAAGCAACCCGCCAGGGCTTGAAAAAGCAATGCACTCCCTTTGGTATAACCGAATAATTTTTCCCTTGTGATCTCCTGCTTCCCGATCCTGTAGAGATCTAAGGTCTTCTTCGCATCCATCTTCTTCTTGCAGGTCGTTGTCTCTCTTTCCTTCACTTCAATTTTTATTGCCTTGGTTGTTTCCCCTGTACTTCCAGGTTTCATATACTTTGCCCTGAGCCTTCTGGTTCAGTTCCTCCACTGTGTGTCCACGCTTTTCATGTAAAGATACAGTAACACTTTGGCCGCCCATCTCTGGTCATCAATATTTATAAGTCGTTCTTGGAAACATAGTTTGCTCTGTGCTTCTCTCACTTCGAAGGATGCCCATCCCATGTCTCCCTGCACTGCCTCATTTGTTGTTTACTGTTCACTCCTTATGCCAATGGACCTACGGCCCTCTGATTTACTAGCCCTGATTGAATCTCTGATCTGACAAAAACTACTGTGTTTCAAAAGGTGAGTGCTGGTACCATTGCTCCCTTCCAGATTCCTCTCACTACTTCATATCTGTCATAACCCCACAGTGCTCTGTGCTTCATGATAGAAGCGTTTGTTTTGCCTTTTATTCTTAAATGCTCCTCATGAGTTCTTAGATACGCCAGACCTGCGTTTATCCATATGCCCAGATATTTGTATTTCGTTACCCACGGTATTGCTGCTTGTTGAACGAATACCGATTCGTTACGGTCGTGGTCGTTAAAAACCAGAACTCCCGACTTTGCTGTGCTAAATTCTAAACCCAGTTCAGTGGCTTCTTCTCCGCAGATATCTGTGAGCTGTTGCATTCACTGTTTGCTATCTGCTAGCAGTACTATGGCATCTGCATGCATCAGTCCCGTCATATGTTGCTCCACTTCCTGTCCTTTGCGGCTATAACACAGAATTAAACCTTTTTTACTGTCTTCAAGCTTTTTTTCTAGTCTAGCTATGTACAGCATGACCAGCAATGGTGACAGAGGACAACCCAGCTTTAAACCTCTATTTGTTACTACCGGTTCTGTGCACGTTTGGTCCTCCTAGGAAATTTGCACCTCGCTCTTATTGTAAATTTACTGCAACAGCTGTATAAAGTCCTGGCCTAATCCCTTCCGTTCAAGTATTTTCCATATAGGTTCTCTATCTACGTTGTCGTAGGCTCCCTTTATAACGAGAAATGCTATCCATAGTGGTCGCTCTTGAGCCATTGACACCTCTATGAATTGGGCTAGGACAAATAAATTGTCCTCTAAGCGTCTGTCTCGTCTCAAACCATTTTGCAGTTCTCCCAGTATGCCGTTCCAACTATCCACGCCTGTACTTCCGCTTTTATGGCTTGCATTGCGAGCCTGCATGCTACTGAGGTAACTGTAATAGGCCTGTACCAATCGGCATCATCCCTGTCTCCTTTACCTTTATAAATCATCTTCACCCTGCTCTTACGCCAATTGTCCAGTACTTGCTTAGTTTTTATCACTTTTTCGATTGCTCTAATTAGTTGTGCCTTGCCTTTTGGACCGAATAGGTTGACCAGCGGTACAGAAATTTCATCCGTCCCTGTTGCCCTATAAGCTGTACATTTTCTTCGAATTTTTTCCAGTTTAGATTCTCCAACTTTATCTCTTTATCTGTACGCACCTCAGTTGCCCAACTCCTTAAAAGCTGTACCCCTGTCTCCGTTCTTCTGAACTTCTCTTGTATCATTGCGCGTATGCGAAAAACCGTCCCTTCCCCTTTTATTACCTGGCCTAAACTGTTTATAACATGACGTTGTACTTCTTCGGTCTTTTTCCTTAGTTCTTTTACATGATTGCAAAACTTTCTCGGCGCGCCTTCATCTTTTGCCCGTATATTTCAGGCCCATCGCTCACTTTCTGGTTTAAGTTTTTGTTGTACAAGTTTTTCTACTTCCAGCTTCTCTAGGCGGTACCAATTCCACCTCAACGTTACTTCGTCCGTTGGCATTCCCACTCGCTTGGCCTCCCTGTGCTCTCTGGATGCTTGTTGCCTTTGTGTTATAGCTTCCTTGATTTCCTTGTTCCACAAGCTTCTATGTTTTCATTTTTATTAAGAGTAGTTGCGTTCTTTCGCGTTGCTTTTCTTTCCTTGGATGAAACCTATCAGTTCGCTGTATTCCCACTCTTTCGTAAGTTGTCTCTCGATTTCCGTCTCCAGGATTATGGCAATATTAACCATTTGTTGATCTTTTAATTTTAAGTCGTGTACCACCGTTTTCTCGTTCTGACCTTCCATTTCTCCAAAAGTCAAAGTTATTCGTTTATAGTCACATCCTAAGCTTTGCGCACCTATTTTATCTATTTCCATTAAGGTCAACCTTTCATACAGTCCTTCTGAAAGGAGGCGGTAGTCTATACTGGACTGATTTTCCCCTCGTTTCCAAGTAATCTGTCCCTAACATTTATTCTCTCTGTTTACTACAATCAGATTATGTTCATCACATATATCTAGTACGAGTTTGCCGCTGTGGTCCGAGTATCCATCCAAGTCCCCAATGTGATCATTCATGTCCCCCAGTAGTATCACCTCTCACAATTCTCTCAGCTGATCGAGGTCCTGCCTATTGTAGCCTACCAGTTTTTTTATTCTTTTCTCTAACCTCACTGCCATCCCCTGACAACAGATACGCGACACCCAATAGCGTTTCTCTTCCCGCTATCGTGCCCTACGCCCACATATGTTCTTCGCAGTTTTCGTTTACTCTGTGCCAATTTGCTTCCTGTTGAATAAGCATGCCGACCCCTCCCCCTTTTCTAGTGCTGATGGTTCTGTTACAGCCTTGGCTCTTCTAAATCTCGAAGAAAACTTTCTTTAAAGGCATATATTTCAGTTTTTTTTCTTTTTCTAGTTGACCGCGAACCTCTAGCCATTTTTCCTGTGATCTGCCACGGTGCATGTTTCTGTAGTTAATCTTAGTCACTCCGCGCTTTTTCATTAGGTTAAGGTTTTTCCGATGTTTGGGATAAGAGTCGGTCACCGGGCAGACGTGGCTTGCCTTTTTGCTCGCCTTCATTGCTACCTCATGCCACTTTTTAAGCCTTTGTGCGCCCTGTGTGCTAACTATGGCACTTTCCTTTGCACTGTACATTCGACCTCGATCGCAATCGTTTCTCCCTGCCGCATTTTCACTGTGCCTGTTATTTAGTCCAGCTCCCTGGATGCTCTTGGCTCCCCTAAAAAAGCTACCGCCCGCGCAGCTAGTCGTCTCCCCACCGGCTCCGCTACGCCCTCATTGAAATGCACTCCCTCCCTAACAAAGCCCGGCCCCAGCCCGCATGGTGCAATTCTCGGTTGAGTTCAACCACTTCAAAATTCATTGCTTTAGCGAGCGTCCAAATTTTCCTGTTAGCTTCTACCACTGTCCTTGCTACGTGCCCTCTGCCCTCAACGTCCGGCACAGTGCAGAACGGGATCTGGGGTCCTGGACGTCATCCTAAATCGCCGGGAGTTCAGTGATCCCCTTCGCCACCTGCTTCGCTATCCCTCGTTCTCTTCCCTGAAGACGTCGTTTAACCCCCACATTATCACTACTAGGTTCCTGTCTGTCATGGTGTCCCACACCTGTTCTTTCGCCTTCTTTATTACCACGCTAACCATCTTTCCAGGCATCGTGCTAGCTTTAACTCTCTGATCCTTCCTACCCTCTTTGTAATCAACTCCTCTGCCCGGCGCATGTTCGAGTCGCCCACAATTGTGACTCGCCGATCCCTTGGTTCTTTTAGATGCGCAGGGGTTTTTGCCACCAGGGTTTTTGCGCTGGTTGCCTCTGCGTAGCTCTTGCCCGGGGGTGACCCCTTCCCTTCTTCCACAACAACGTTAGGCCCCTCTCCGTGACCAGCGCTGTCATGACCACCCGCTGCCTCATGCTCGGTGGCCCTGACCTCTTCTTGTAATCTCGCCTCTGGGCCAGGCAAACTCGGTGTGCTTGCCCCGTCCAGCTCCCGGGATGCTCTTGGCTCCCCTAAAAAAGCTACCGCCCGCGCAGCTAGTCGTCTCCCCACCGTTTCCGCTACGCCCTCATTGAAATGAATGGCATCCGTCGGTACACACACGCTTTCTACCTGTGGTTGCGCGTTTGTGGAGCGCCACCTTTTGAACGCAAAACGAACCTTATTGCGCCGTAAAAACATTCCTCCGTGCGAACAAAGCACTAAAAGTACTGAGCACTCCTTCCCTGCTCTTTGTAGCTATGGCTGGTTTTGGCGGTGTGCGAACAAAACACTAAACGTACCCTGCACTCCTCGGCTCTTGAGGTTCCGCGACTTCGCCATCACGCTCGTGAATTTGTTGCTCGGCTGTGTTCCTATTTTTTTTTGTGCTCCGAGCGCGCGCCGTACGACGGGCAAGTGCACTAGCTACAATACCGGGTTTAAACTAAAGCTGGTGGAGCGTGCGCTGATGCAAATGGAAACCGCGTGGCTGGGCGGCACTGCGTGTACGCTACGGGCGAAAAGGAGGTTTTTGGGCGGGGAACAGGGATCGCCGTGTTTTGTCGGTCCAACGAAGGGAAGTTCTCTGGTGTCACAAAAGAAGTTTTGGAGTGCCTTGATAGCACGCAAGATGGTGCACTGTGGGCCAACAATAAATGTGAGGCGGCAAGTGAATTTAATAAGAAGGATTACGGGCCCACTAGCATGCTGCGAATGAAAAATAAATTTGATTACATAATTACCTAAGTGTTTTCACGAATATGGCAAGGCTCTGACAGTGCTTCTCTCAGCAACTTTATTGTATGAAATTTCAACCTTTAAAACTGTAGCAATTTTTCCCTGCATATTGAACCCTCCCCAAAAATTCATGCCAAATTTTCTGGAAAAAAAGTGCGTTCATTACGCGAGTCCAAACAATGTGAACGGTCGGGAGAGTTTTTGCGTGTTTTAGAAGTGTGAGGGCATGCTGAGATATTCGTCCTGATAAGTGATGCCGGTACGCCTGTTGCGAGTCAGTGATGACTGTAATTATTTGATTTTTTGCGGGAGGTGGCCGCTAAGGCGATGGCTGTCTTTTCTGTGACATCGGTGTCAGTTGTTCGGACTGTTGCAGCTGAGATTGATGTCCCTTTGGAACCCTCGACCACGGCAACGTGGTCTTGGCGGTCGGTATTTCTTGCGACGTCTGTATAATAGACATACGTGTTGCCGTTGAATTTATTGCTTAGGTATCTTGTTCTTGCCTCTCTTCTCGCCTTGTTATATTCCGAGTGCATGTGCCTTGGAATGGGGGCTACTTTGATCTTGGTTCGTATGTTTCATGGGATACGAACCAACATCAAAGTAGCCCCCATTCCAAGACACACGCACCAGGAATACAACAAAGGGAGAAGAGAGGCAAGAATAAGATAGTTAAGCAATAAATTCAACGACGACCCGGATGTCTGTTTTACAGACGTCGCAAGAAATCCCGATCGCCAGGCCCACGTTGCAGTGGTGGTGCCTCCCTCACTGGGAATGAGGCGGCTCACGCCGGCGCCCGCGACAATTTACACCGGGCATTCTCAAGTGAGGCCGACGACACACCTCCAATCGCCTCGGCCAGCCACTCAGTACCAAAAACATGCACAGACACCTTATATCATTATCGCCGGAGCGCCTTCTTCACCTTCCTCCTCACCCATTACGCAATACACAAGACTCTGGAATCTGGCGCCGAATCCAAACACAACATGGGAATGTTGCATTATATTTCACCAACTGTTTTTCCCTACAAATCACAACATGCAATACACCAAACACCACCTACCACCTCGTATGGGAGTGCGCCAAACATCCCAACCCAATTCCATCCCCTACATTGGAGCAGTGGGAGCACAGGCTGACCAGCTTCCGCCTCGAGGATCAGGAGTACCAGATCTTCCGGGCGAGGTCTACTGGGGAAGGGGCTGAAGGTGGCCTGGACTGAGGCCACCACCCACTCTCCTTTCCCCCTCCCCTTTCCCTTAAAAAATTAATGGTATTCTTCCTCCACCTAGTTCATTACGCGTATAAGTAAGGTAATAATGCCAATATAATGCGCTTCTGAGAGAGAGATAATTTTAAGAACAAGATGGGCTTTCTTTTGAGCCCAATGTTATTCTAATAGTCACGGCTACCCTCTATTCAGAGGTGGTAAATTTGCATTACAAGAACCTTCCAATAAACCTTTTCTTTTCCTACAGCCGACACTTAAAGGAGCCATGAAGACAAAATACAAGTTTGGTTTATTAGAAAGACTGCTTAGTCGCGATAACAATGATACCAATATTATCGCAATCTTCGAACAAATTACGGAGATATTGAAGAAAACGTGTGAAGCAGTCGCGACCCCATAGCCAATTTCCCGCAACTTTTCTATGACGTCACGGAACCTTGTTTGTGCGATTGGCGGCCGTTTAACTGACCTGTCGCGACGACACATGACTGGACGTCTGTAATGGGTCGTCTAGTTCCATTTAACCGCATCACTTGAATGCTAACGTGCAGTTAACGCACTGAAAATTATGTTTTATTGTTGGCCCGTATGACGTCATTCTTGCTCATAACACGTCACTGTGGCGCAAAATTTGAAAGTTTTTAAATACTTCTTGCTTTTTTTTCGTTAAAAAACATCTTTTGGGGCTGTAATGGAGCTGAGTGAGATACTGAAGCCTAGTTCTTTAAAATTACACAAAGTTGTATTTTCTCTTCATGGCTCCTTTAAAGGCCAACTGCACTCAAAATTTCGACCTCTTAAAAACCCTATTTCCATATAGTTTGCTTAAAAAATAAAGCAACATGCAAAAATACAACAGCTGAAATGCGCGCATGGACGGCGCAAGCGGCCAGCCTAAATTGGCGGTTCTGAAACCGAAACCGAGGAGGGCGCGGCCATTGCAGTGCCGTTGCAGCCGTCCAGCGAGCGGCCGGACGGTCACCAGCTCCGGAGAAGGTCTGCGAGCAAGCTGTACGCGCGCACGGGGCAGCAGCGGTCGACCGGTTCTCCAGCTGCGTGGCTGGCCAGAGGAAGAAGCCCCCGTCGGCTGGAGCGTCACAGGTGCTTTCATGGCTGTTTACGCGATCCCACGGCAGTTGCAGCGTGGTCTGCGGCGGAGTTTTTTTAAATGCTTCGGTTTTTTTAAATGCTTAGGACTACTTACTACGGATTAAAAATATATTTGGCCGATGTGAATTATGAGTGCAGTTGGCCTTTAACCGTTCAAACTACATGCAAGGCGTAGATACACTTCCACAAGTTTTAATGCATGTTGCCGGCACATATAGCTAAGCCGTTAAGCCTCCTTCCAAGTGCAATAGCAATACTTATAGAGAATAGTTTGCCACTTGAAAAAATTGCTCGCAGTACAGGTTTTCTTCCATCGGCACTGCTGCTGTGGTTCCAGAAATAATGGCCACCTTGCTGCAAGAAGGCACAGCTGTGTCTCCTGTGAAGTCAAACAATCACAAATGGCTTACAGCCCTCTGTTATCAGTGTTTTAAATAAACAGATAAAATATCATAGACAACCGTCTCTATCAGACAGGCTTCAACTGGCAATAGACACTCCTCAAGGTAGCTTTCACAGGCTGCGACATCAATAGCCTCTACGCAAAGCAAAATGTTATCTTGACATAAATATACTGTAGGAGTGTCCACTAACTGCTTCCGAACCAGATAGGCAAAGATTCGAGAGGTCTTGAAGCATTTTGCCGCATTTGCACTGAAGTCTTAAAACAGCTAGGTGTTATATTTTTAGCAAAATTAACATTCGCATAGTTCAGCAAAATTCTTAGTGTTCAAAGTTTAGCTTGAAGCGATACCCTGTGACTCACTGCAAATGCGGCGCGGGAGACTAGCAGCAGCTGTCCGCAAGTTGGTGGTATAGGAAAAGCAACTGACACGCCACGTGACAACGAATGTTTGATGCATGACATTGCGCTCACAGAGTGCTGATCGTGCAATTTTCTACCATCGTTGATAAACTCGGGTGTCTGCTGCGGCACCGACAGCCGCCTGCTGCGTGGGATCATACTGCACATGCCACTTGCTTTGCTGATGAGCAAAAGTGGAAACTTGAACACGAGCGCACCAAGAGGCACGTTGAATTTAAAGCGAAGAACGGGAAATTTCAGGAGCTCAGCACTGTGGAGTACGATGCAGAAAATCAATGCCGACGAGCTTTGGAGGTGGCAATGAACACCTCGCCTTCGACTACGATGGCCGCCTCAGAAACTGATGAACCGAAAGTAGTGACAACAGTACTGAACCTTCAACTAGCCATATTGCTCATTTGGGAAACTGTGCTTTGGCTGCTTTTGTTTGCATAACCGGGCGTAACTGAGCTAAGTCCCAGCCATTTTTTTCATCTGCAGGCGAAAAGCAGTAGCTACAACTCAACTATGTCGCCCGTGATGTCATGATCAAAATCCCTGTTATTGAGCCTCAGTGCACAAATGCGGTAGCCATGGCTAACTCAGTCAACACATGTGGTAGCCATGGCCAAGGCTTATAAACGGGCAAATTTGTGATCTAGCTAACTGAATCCGTCCTGACAACGGGACTTCAGAGCACTGCTTACGGATAGCCCTCACACCAAACATTTTAGGCACAATATAATGCCTGCACGAACTAAATTTGTACAAATTAAAAAAATCGGGCTTGAGCCTTGTTGCACTGTTGGGATGGTAGATGATGCACGTGCCGGTTTTCTGATGGAGGCGAAAAGCAATAACACCCATGTGTACGAGATTTCAGCTCACGTTAAAGATCCCGAGGTGGCCAAAATTAATCCGGAGCCTTCCACTACGGCGCGCCTAATCACCTGAGTTGCGTCGGCGGGCCTCATCACCTGAGTTGCGTCGGCGCGCCTTATCGCCTGAGTTGCGTCGGCGCGTTAAACCCCCCACAATCAATCTATCAATCAATTTATGAGCACCCCTTCTGTGGCATCGTCCACTAAAAAAGTGAGGTTACTGGAGCAAAAATTACCCGCACACGTGTTGATGAATAAGCGCCCTTTTCTCTCGCACCTTCTTTTGGTGCTTGCGCCGTTGGTATAGTGTGCATTTTTTAATAGATTGAGTTAATATCTAGGGTTCGTCCTGTGATTTTTTTTCTCTTGTGGTCTGTCTTTTGCGCTAGTAAAAGCTGAGTGTTACCAAACCTAGTTTTTTTATACTGAAGGAAGTTGAATTTCTTCTTCATGACCAATCTAATGTTAGCACAATGTACTATATATCGTAACATCAATCAATTTGCGCATGCAGCTGGTCTTCCGCACATATTCAGGCTGCCTATTGCGCTGAGTTGCATGCTGATGAAGGCGCTATTGTCAAAAGAATGTGCTCTTGCAGGCTCGCAAACACTTTTAGATGCCGTTTGTGTACGTGATGTTTTGCATAACCGGCGTGCTGTGCAAAAGCCAACTTTAGGAGATGTGCAACGAGGGAAAAAAATAAACACTTGTGTTATACAGGAAAGCCATATTTCTGCGTTAACTAAGCTCAGCCTTATAATATGAAAGCTCTCCAACACGACACGGAAGCCATGGAACTAGCGATGAATTGCAGCGCCGAATGAGTCAACTAGACACTGCGGGATTAACTCAATTCTGTTAACAGGAGGCTGACAGAAGCGAAGCCAAAGACACTGCTGGTGACAGCCGTAGCCACGACTAACTCGCAGCTGTTTATTCAGGACAAGGCGGGCCAGTATCCCAAAAACGTCATCTCGATCGAGGCCAACATCCAGGCGTTTTCCCCGCAATTTCTGCAAGCAATATGCTTCGCGACTCAGCTGAGCGTGCATACGTGTTTAAAAATCCTACTCCCGCCCTCCTCCACCCCACACACACACAATTTCGAGCCCTCACTGTTCCAACACCTGGATGAACTTTGCTGTAGCACTAACCGGTAAGGTGCAGGATGTTCGCGGAGTTGTAGCCACCCTCCGTTGCGTCGTCGCCTTTCCAGTAAACGTTGTGTGTTCTTGTCGGGTCAAAATCGGCAACAATTGCCGGCTGAAAATTTTGTGTTAAGACGTCCTCGGCAACCGCAGTTTTCGAGTGAAATTTGTAGGGAATAAGCGCATACATCACGAAGCTAACTGCAGGGTGAGCCCCAAAGGGACCAAAGGAGGAGCAGAGGAGAGTAGGAAAAAGTTACGTAGGTGCCAAGCATGGAGGCCTTCCTCACAGAACAGGGATTCCTCCATTGCGCAAAGCGCGCACGAGCTCATTAGTGCCGGTGCGCCTGCACGCAAATGAGCTTGGTGGTGCTGGTAGGTTGCTAAATAAGTAAAAACAAACTCCAGACATCGCAATTCCTCGCATTTCTTGTCTCTTGCAAGGATGTACAGGTTTCCAAGGTTTAATTGCATGTAATTATTGGTTTTAAACATAACAACTTGGTTCTGTTTTGTGAACAAACCGAAACTGGACTTTCTTTGTTTAAATTTGACCGAACAGCCAGGAAAAAGAGTAGTCCTGTTCACACATAGGCACTCACAATGTTGTGATTAGGAAATCATTATTTCAAACTGCCTACATGTCCTCTCGGTACTATCACCATTTCTGTGCTTTTTACGTCTTTTTTCCTGCTACTGAGCTGGCACGTACCCAACGCTTGCATCACCAAGTGAAGAAAACATTTACCTGGCTCATAATTGCCGCTCAGTTCATTACTATTTTTTCAATCACCATGCTGGAAGTGCATACGTATGCTCAGTACAATCCTCTCCTTTGTTTCAAAGTTGAAGGGCGCATCACATTGACTATATAGGTTCATCTTAGCTAGATTGGCTGAGGTGTGTTTGGAATGTATTTCTCGCCTCGTACTGTGGAGGTCTCTGGTTCAGCGCGGCGTTTGGGAACCTCTGGGGTAGTGCAAATTGTATTTGCTACTGACACGAGACCTGACTACGTAATAGTGGGCTACACTTGATCCCAAGTGTACGACTATTCGGAAAAACCGACACAGTGCACCCGTTGTCAGCGCTTTGGCCACATCACAGCGACATGTACCCGCAAGCTGCGTTGCGCGCGCTGTGGGGGAGACCCCGAGCTTGCGGCATGTAAGTCTGCTGAAAAGCTATGCGCAAACTGTACCAGAACACACCAAGCGGTTTTCCCTTACTGCCCAACGTTCCTGCAAGTGAATGGCATATATCGGTTCAAGAGTGAGAACAAGGTTGACTACAAGGTTGCGAAAGCGGCAGTCTTATCTGAAAAAACGCTCTGGGAAGTGAAACGCAAGCAAGATTCACACAAACAAGCCAAGTCAGGCAGTGTCTCAAGATATGAACTTTGACGTTACTGACTTTCCACCGGTACAACGCCAGTCGTCAGTCCAAGTTCCTCAATGTCCTGCTCGGCGTGCAGGCCCACAGCAGCCTGCCTGGAAACGATCCAACCAATTGCGAAGGCGTCGGTCCAACAGAGAGCCGTCCGCAAACTCAAGCTCCTCCCTCCTTACGCTCATTGAAGCTGTGCGTTCAATCCTAGCGCCTTTTTTGTCTCCTGTGGCTCAAGCCATTTTATTCCTCATAAACACCATTACTCCACTCTTACGGGAATGGATGTAAATCATCTCAGGAGTAAGGAATTAGTGCCCATAGAAACTCTCCGAAATCGGGCGACTGTGTTTCAGTCGAATGTCTGTGGTCTGCGCTCCCGCTTATCCGACCTGCGTCAGCTAGTTAACAAGCATACATTCCCGGTCATTGCCATCTCAGAATCCCGCCTGCGATCAGATATTCGTCTGTCGGAGTACACAGTTCATCAGTTTTCGCCGACCTGCGACCAGAGCAGAGTGCTGCTCGGAATTCGTCAGGACTTGACCTTCGCATTTCACACTGTCGCACAACATGCATCCAACGAATACATTGCAGCAAGAGTAAATGGCCGTGCAGCCACCACCAAGATAACCGGGTATGTCCCACCGAGGGCAAAATTTAACACTAAGCTCCTTCGAAGACATTTTGTCCACAACACCTCCCCCGCCCTTGCTCACAGGTGATTTCAATGCACACCACCCAGCTTGGGGCAGCACAAAGACTACATCAAGGGGAAGCAGTTTGCTCATTGTTGCCAAAGAAGCGGGCCTGGAAGTGTTGAAAACTGGATGCCCCACATTTTACCGCGGAAAAAACTTCAAGTGTTTTGGATGTCACTATGGCCTCTGCTTCCCTGCTGCCGTCTGTGTCCTGGCATTCTGATATTGAAAGCGTTGGTAGCGACCACGTTCCCGCACGGGGCACCTTGAGCAATCTTGGTGACGGTACTGGCGGTACCGCGGACCCCGAGCCCCCAAACATACGCTGGATCCAACCGTGGCAACGTGGTTATAGGTGGAGGGTTAGAAACCACGAACGGTGGCCATCGGAGCCCAGGTCAAGCTCCGGCGGATGGGCTCCCTGTCTGTCTACCAGGCAGGAAGCTCCGGGACCTCTTTGGCTACCAGGGTAAGGTCAAAGAAGAAAGTACCCCAGTCTCCCTGCTTTCCAATGTATCATATGGCATTTTCAAACCCCCCCTCCAAGCGTGATCGGTCCCTGAAAAGGGGCCGCACCGAAGTATCTTTTCCTCCGTTGTCTTCGATCTCCATTCCAAAGCCCGATAATTTCTCGCGCTTCCTGGTAATGGAATCCCTAGATAAATCAAACCCCGTCACGTCCCAGTCTGTCTTTCTCATTTCGAAGTTTCTTGAAACCTTGTAGGCAAATCGCACAAGGCTAAAAAGCTCACAACCGGAGAAGTCCTAATTGAAGTCCAAAACAAACAACAATCCTGTAGCCTCTTGAAGCAAACGCGCATGGTCGATGTCGACATCAAGATCACGCCCCATCGCAGTCTGAATAGCTGCCAGGGCGTCATCTCTGATAGAGATCTAATAAATGAGACTGAAGCAGATCTGCTCGACGGCCTTCGTGATCAGGGCGTGACAGCAGTGCGGCGAATTACGATACGCCGAAACGACCAAATAATAGCTACTAAACACATAATCTTGACATTTGACCGCTCAACACTTCCTGAGTCGGTCAGCGCAGGTTTCCTGAGATGTCCGGTCCGACCCTACGGGCCGAACCCACGCCGCTGCTACAAGTGTCAGCGGTTTGGACATGGCACTAATGCTTGTCGTGGTCGACTAACATGCGCCAAGTGTGCACAACATGATCATGCATCTGACAACTGCCCATCGCAAACCCTCATCTGTGCGAACTGCAAGGGACCCCACGGGGCCTACTCTAGAACATGCGAGAAATTCAAACAGGAGAAGATGATCATCAAGGTTAAAGTGACTGAGAATCTTACCTTCCCAGAGGCGCGAAAGAGGTTCGCCTCTTTCCCCCTGGGGAGGTATGCCGACGCAGCTCGCCGGGGGGCGGAGCGGCGTCTAGATTCGCCGGGGACCCAGTACCGCGAGTCGGACCTGGTCCCGCCCCCCCCCCCCCTGGGTTGCCTCTGGCCGCCCAACCCGCCACCATGCCGCTTGCTGAGGCAGCAGCGGTTGTAGTGGCAACCTCTTCTGTCGGGATCGGTGCCGCTTCCGTCCGTTCCTCCCCATCGTCCAGTGCGTTGGAGTGTGCCATGGACACCACGAGCCCCGCACCGGCTCCCACCGCCACCGCACCGCCCGTGCCACTTCTGGTGCCTCCGACACCACCGGCGGTGGCGGGTCAAACGAAGGGCCCCAAAAGGGGGGCAAAGTCCGGGGGGCCCGGTTCGACGGGCACACCCAGGACATCGGACGACGAGATGGACGTCGTGCCGTTCTTGCCTGCAATGCAGCGCAAGGAGCGGCCTCCGACGTCCAAGCCTTCAGATAGGCCGCCCAAAAAGCCCAATCCAAGAGTCAAAGCCCCGAAAGACGACACATAAACATGCACACTCCAGTAGCTCTCACACTAAATAATGGGAAGAGAAAATATTGTTCAATGAAACTGCAGAGGCCTTCTGAATAATCTTGACGACGTGTATGAGATTCTGCATGCCAATCAGCCAAGTGTAATGTGTGTTCAGGAAACACATTTAAATTCTAAACACGCAAATTTCTTGAATAGTTACCTGGTATACAGGAAAAACAGGGATGGCTGCACACACTCTTCTGGCGGTGTGGCCATAATCGTCCGGAAATCCTTAGCATGCCACCCTGTCACCTTGAACACTATCCTTGAAGCTGTAGCAATACGCTTAATAATATTTAATAGGTTGATAACGGTATGCTCCATATACATTCCTCCTGATGTTTCACTTACGAGCTCCGACTTCAAGGCGCTGGTTGACCAGCTGCCCGAACCATACATCCTTACAGGCGACCTTAATGCTCACAACTCTCTTTGGGGCTCTTCCAGAACGGATGCCCGAGGTCGCCTGATAGAAAAATTCCTTACATCTTCTGGAGCATGCCTTTTCAACAATATACAGCCTACATACCATAACATAAGTCACAACACATACTCATGTCTTGACTTGGCTATTGGCTCCGCAGTTCTCTTTCCTCTTGTCGAGTGGGGAGTGGGAACGGACCCATATGGCAGTGGCCACTTCCCCACCTCACTCACATACATAGGTAAAGGCCCAAGCAGTCCATCTTCCCATAATAGGTTCAATGAAGCACGAGCTAACTGGAATACATTCACACAGACATCCAAACTACACCACACATCCATAGGACACCTACACGTTGAAGAAGCTACCCAACTCCTACGGCGCACATCCTCGACGCCGCCGAAAAGTCCATTCCCCACGCCTCTGGAGCCCCGCGCAACCAGCGGAGGCCGTGGTGGAATGAGGACCGTAGGTGGGCGCGAGAGGCCCAGAACAAGGCGTGGGGTATCCTTCGTCGGTACCCCACGTCGGGTAACCTCATTTTGTTCAAACGGGCCAAGGCGTTCGGAAAACGTGTGCGCCGTGAGGCAAAACGAGAGAGTTGACGCACCTTCCTTACATCCATTAACTCATACACAGATGCACATAAGGTATGGACAAGAATACGCAAACTTAAAGCACAACATACACATAGCCTGCCCCTGGTCAGTACAACAGGGGACACACTCGAATACCAGGCTAACACTCTTGCACAACACTTCCAACACGTTTCCAGCTCTGCATACTACACAAACACTTTCCTGAAACATAAAAACACTTGTGAAAAGAAGTCCCTACATGACAATAACAGGTCAAAATCTGGTTACAATTCTGAATTTACACTCTATGAGTTAAGGGCTGCACTCAGCACGTGTAAACCTTCACTTCCCGGCGCAGATAATATTACATACACCATGATACAACACCTACACCCGGACACTCTTGAAACACTCCTACACCTATACAACAACATTTGGCTTTCGGGGCACATCCCAAAATCTTGGAGGGAGGCTATTGTAGTGGCGTTCCTGAAGGAGGGTAAGGACCCTTCTTCTCCCGGCAGTTATCGACCCATCGCCCTCACAAGCTGCCTGGGCAAGCTTCATGAGAAGATGATCAACAGGAGACTTGTGTACTTCTTAGAGTTCAATGGTCTTCTCGAGAGCTGCCAGGCCGGCTTCAGGGTAGGGCGATCCACCAACGACCAACTCGTCGCCCTTGAGTCGTATATCAAGGATGTGTTTGTCCATAAACAGTTTTGTGCTACGGTGTTTTTCGATCTTGAGAAAGCCTACGATACCACTTGGCGATACGGGATACTTCGCGACCTAAAAGCCTTCGGTGTCTCGGGAAATATGTTTAATACACTTCGTAGCTACCTGGCGGAGCGAACCTTTCGTGTGAGAGTTGGCACTGCCCTTTCAAATGATTTCCTGCGGGAAAACGGCGTGCCTCAAGGCGGCGTTTTGAGCTGCACATTGTTCATTGTCAAGATCAACTTACTTCGAAAGGCGTTGCCACGAACCATTTCCTGTACAATTTATGTAGATGATGTGCAAATATCTTTTAAATCATGCAATATGTCAATCTTCGAACGCCAAGTCCAGCTTGGTGTCAACAAACTAGCAGGCTGGGCAGATCAGAACGGTTTTAAGCTGAACCCAGTCAAGAGCACTTGTGTTGTGTTTTCCAAAAGGCGTGGGATCAGGCCAGATCCAGACATCAAACTGAATGGTGTCTCGATTCCGGTCAAAAGAGAACACAAGTTTCTTGGTATAATTCTTGTTGGAAAACTTTCCTTTATCAATCATATGAAACAACTAAAACAAAAATGTCTTAAAACAATGAATATCCTGAAGGTTCTCTCCCACCATTCGTATGGTTCTGACAAAAAACTCCTACTACGGCTCTATACTGCTTTGGTTGGGTCTCGTTTGGACTACGGCAGTGTGGTATATGGGTCGGCGAGTAAAACAGCATTGCGAATGCTTGACCCAGTACTACACTTGGGGCTACGGCTTGCGTCGGGTGCTTTTCGCACTAGCCCTGTCGAGAGTCTATATGTTGAATGTAATAAGTGGAGCCTTGAGAACCAGCGAACGTACATGGACTTACTTTATGCTTTTAAAATTTCATCTCAGAATAACCACCCTTTTTATCCTGTCCTTAACGATACATCCACATCTGTGCTGTTTGTAAATCGCCCGTCCGTTACTCCGCCTTTTTCACTTCGAGCGAGAGAGCGAGCCTCGGATCTGAGTGCTTCGTTTTTAGACGTGTACAGGTCATCCTCTTTAAACATTTTACCGCCTTGGCAAGTTCGCCCTGTGTCCTGTGACCTTTCTTTTATAAAGCTTGACAAAAATCGGGTACCGCGAGCTGCAATACTTCAGCACTTTCTTTCTTTGCAGTTCAAATACCCACGTGCTGAATTCTACAGTGACGCTTCTAAACCCTCCACTATGGTGTCGTGCGCTGCTCATGGTCCAAATTTCAATGCAGCCAGAACCATGAGCGTGCACACAACAATTTTTTTCAGCAGAAGCGTACGGAAATTTACTGATTGTACGACATATCCTTGAAAATCAAATTCCCAATTCTATCATCTACACAGATTCTTTGAGTGTTGTTCGCGCATTATCATCGCATAAACCCCCCAAAAACCACATAATTAATCTTGTATTCAACACTATCATGTCGGTGTATGCGGAGAAGCATCGGCTGCTCCTCTGCTGGGTCCCAGGACACGCTGGGATCGCTGGGAACGAGTTGGCGGACGAGAGGGCCGGTGCTGCTGCACTCAGGAACACTGTCGACATAACAAGCGTACCATATACAGACCTCAAGCCTCACATAAAACAACACCTGCGCAGAACATGGCAAACACACTGGGACGAACAGACAGACAACAAACTAGAGGTAATAAAGCCACACTTGGGACGGTACACAACTGACTCACACAACAGACACACAGAAGTCGTCTTGGCAAGGCTGCGGATAGGGCACACCCATGCGACGCACTCGTATCTGCTGACGGGATCTCCTAGACCCCAGTGCGGCAGGTGCGGAGAGGCCCTATCCGTAGTGCACATACTACTAACATGCAAGGCACTTCACACAACACGACACAAACACTTCAGAGAACTCTACAGACAACATATTCCCCTACATCCATCTCAGTTTCTGGGTGACGATGCCATGTTTTCCGTTAAACGTGTGTGTGAGTACTTGTCAGATGTGAATTTTTTAAACCTCATTTCCTATCACGCATAATCAAATCTGGCCCTATACACCAGCCATCACCATTGCCGTTAATTGATTTTATTGTTGTTTTGGCTTTAGTAGCCACTATTTTATTTTAGATACTTTTGTTTGGCGCTCTTTGCCCCAGCTGGCCTTGCGCCAAAAAACTCTAACCATCATCATCATAGCGACCACGTGCCCAAATACACAATAATTAAAGGAATTTGTGGAGAACCGTCTAAGCGGAAGGCACACTGTTTGAACTGGGACATCTACCAAAACCTATTAGAAGATGATGCTGGAGCCTCCTAAAAAAGCGAGGAGCTCGCAGTTGCCATTGGCCGGGCCAAAACAGATTCAACATGGGAAACGTTACTTCCTAAGCCATAGCATACATTTTATGGGGACTATGAACATCTTCGTGCCATTCGTCGGAGAGCCGAGCGCCGGGCCAAAAAAACCCTACTGCCAGACGACAACCGAGCTTTCAGGCGCGCGCAGAAGCGCGTTCAGAAGCACGTGGCCACGATTGCCAAAAACCGCTGGTCCCAGTTTTGTTCTAAGTTAGACCAACGCAAGCCACTGATACGCATAAGGCAGTAATTCCGCTGCCTGAGAGCCCCACCCAGTCAGATTCACCCATTTGCTTCAGTATCCCTCAAGAGTAGAGTCAGTGAGGTAGATGTCGCAGAAGAATTTTGTATAGAAGTCAGTGCTCCCTAGAGCCCTTCTCTGATTCCCGCGCAGTTGACTAAGTGGCTTCCTACTACGATTGCTGTGATGATAGATGAGCCCTTTACCATAAATGAGCCATCTGCACCGTTAACATCTGTTAATTCGTCCACCTCACCTGGGCCTGATGGAGTTAGCTCTTCGGCTCTTCGACATCTCGGAAACAAGGCTCTTCTGCATTTGCTAAGTGTATACAACGCGTCGTGGCAGACTGGCTGTGTTGAGGCAAGCTGCAAAATTGCCCGACTGGTACCGGTTCTCAAACCGGGAAAATGCTCCATAGACATAAATTCTAACCGACCAATTGCTTTATTAAGCTGCATTGGTCAGGTAATAGAAAACATGATACTACACGGCTCGTTTGGGAGCTTGATAACAGGAATGTCTATCTACCAGAGATGTCAGGATTTATTCAAGGAAGGAGCAGCATTGAACATATGATCGCCTTGGTAACAGATGTTCGTGCACAAAAGGCTGCGAAAAGGTTCACCATTGCTGTCTTCCTAGATATAAAGGCAGCATTTGACAGTGTTTCCCACGAAGCAATTCGAAGGGAGGTGGCTTTTGTAGAACTTCGAGGCCGAATGCAAACCTGGATTTCTGATCACCTAAAGGATCGGTATGTCTACATGACAACCATAGATGGTGACACTACAGGACATGCCGTCACGCAGGGTGTCCCACAAGGTGGTGTTCTGAGCCCGACACTGTTCAGTATATGCCTCATCTGCATCACAAAGGTACTACCTCAAGGAATTTGTATCTCGGTGTATGCTGACGACATTGCATCTGGGCTTCGGGCAGGAACCACTGACACATACGAGCAAAAGTGCAAAAGGCTCTGTTAGCCATTGAAAAAAGGGCTGCTTTGAAAATAAGCTTCGGGCTGCTTCTGTCTCATCAGAAATGCGCTGCCATGGCATTCACCAAGCGCGATGTATCTCGATACCCACTGGACATAAATAAGGTGCAGATACCCTACGTTTTCAGTCACAAATTTCTAGGCATTACAAGTGACCGTTCGTTGTTCTGGGCTCCCCATATCAGGCGGCTAAATGGGCGACTCCTTTCGTTCGTTCACGTTTTGCGGATGATGACAGGAAGCACCTGGGACTGCTCAGTGTCAGCAGTCTTGCGACTCTACAAAGCGCTTTTCGTAGGCCTCTCGCGATATGGCTTTCTAACTTTACATGCTGTGTCAGGACAAAATTTAAGGTTCTGGAAGGCTCGCAAGCTCGACCACTGGGAACATACCTGTGCCTTCCAAAATGCACCTCCACGATAGGAACCTTATGTGAGGCAAGGTGCTTTTCTGCGACCACTCTTCATTCAAAGAAGTGTTCCGTACTGGCCTTTGACATGTTTCTCGATGCTTTGATCATCCGCTGGCTTCCGCTTCTGCATCTCGCGTGGTGCACGTCCTGCCATCTAATTACCTCCTACCCAACCTGCCTGCTACTCCACCGTGGTTGTACGCGGCATGGGCTTTGTGAACCATTGTACCTTGAATAGGTGAAAGTCGTCTATGCCCGCATCTGCGTTGACATATTTTGTCTTGGAGCATATCCAAACCCGTTACCCAGACCACATCCGAGTGTACACGAATGGATCCGTGACTTCGGCGTCTTCGGCTATCGACGTATGGATTCTGTCAGCGGGATGGTCCATTAAAGAAAAGCTCAGTCACAGAACATCCTCCACGGCCACTGAGCTAGCAGCTGTCAGAGCAGCACTTCTTTTCATAAGTGGAAGACCCGCTCGGCGGTGCGTAATTCTTTCCGATTCCCATCCAGCCTTGCAAATACTAAATAAGCCGCCTGATTGTCCTAATCAACTTGTCTGCGATATGAACAAAATATTTTCAAGTGCGGTGCGCGAAGGACATAAAAGTTTCCTTCAGTGGATACCAGGTCAATCTGGTATAACGGGATACAAGATCTACGATGCGGTCGCCAGAGAAGGGCACGACCTCAACTTCATCGTTGGAATCCCGTTTTTCAACGAGGGTAACAAAGCAGCTGCAATCGACCTAGGATGATAACTCCAGCTGCCGGTTGGCAGGATCCTGTGAGCAGTTAGGCCCCTCTTTATTCCATAGACCCTCAGTGTGATTTCCCGTACCCACGGGGTCTGCCAAAGCGCACCGAAGGCGTGTTACACCGGTTGCGACTTAATGTTCCTTACACCCGAAGCTTCTTGTTTAAGCTGGGCTGGGTAGAGTCCCCATTATGTAGCGTGCTCTACTACCGATAACACCAGACACATTTTAAGCCACTGCTCGCGATATGCCAGTCAGCGGGCAACAGCGTCGAAAGCGCTTGTGTGACTACGACGCGGATGTCCTCAGGAACTATCGCACTTCCTTGAACCCTGGCGAAATCGTGAGAACGCATTGCTGGGTACAAAAACACTGCTTACTTTTCATGCGGAAACAGGGCTAGAAGAGGTTCTGTGAACTCTCTTAGCATGTGCAATTTGTATATATGTGCATTTCCCCTCTTACTCGCATCTCTTTCTTTCCTTTCTTTTTCTCTCTATTTTTCGATGTCACCTGAATGTATTCACGCCATCTGGAGTAGCAAGCCCTACCATTAGTAGGGCTGACCTCTTCAGCTTTAATTAAAGACTCTCTCTCTCTTTCTCTCTGGTTCAAATTCTACCCAAACTCAAGGTTACCAAACATAGTTGCTCATATAGTGGGCTATCCAGTGGCCATTTTTCATGCTAGGACACCGGAGTTTCAGCCTACAGAGTTGACTAACGTTGTCATATCAGTATAAGTTTAGCCATGGCTGCAGCCGAAAAGCAGCTTAGTTAAACAGTTAAACGTCCAGCCATCGGTCTCATTTTTCCGACGAGCATTAAAAAGCAAACAGACAATGCAGAAGAAAAAAAATCGTCGGGTTTTTTTACTTCACTCTTCATTTTGCTTTGTGAGAAATGATTAATATTTTAGTATGCTTTGAGATGCAACAAAGCTAGTATGATGAGTGCACCTGAAGCAGGTGAATGTCATATTTGTGCTTTATACTACCCCGGCATCGTTTAAAATGTACAGAATATGTTAGTGTTTGTGCATTCATGTGCGTCCAGTTTATAGTTATGCATTGTGCAGATCAAGTCGTACAAAATAATTTGCAAGACCCTTTGTTTTGTTGGGGTACAAATTGTAGCTTCAAGTGAAATTGCCTTTACGCATTGTACTTCTGTATTCATTGTGTATGTGTAATGATGTGCAAATGCTATGTGAAATGTTGTGTTTGTGCAATGTTGTGCTTCTGTGCATGCTGTGTGCCATTTGTTGTATTGCTATTTTCGTGTTCATGTTAATATGGTTTGTGCAAACAGGTATGCAAATGTAATTGCGCAGACCCATTTGTGAGATCTTTAATTGCAGAAGCTGGGAAACTGCTGGCTTAAGGTAAAATTTTCTAACCGTTACAATATTTGATCCTGTTGCTTAGTTGTTTCACTTTGCGCACTCAAAATATGCCGAGGAGCCCCCCTGGCATATTCATCAGTATGAAAAAACGACTGCACACTACCATAAAATACCGAGCAAGCACCCCCCAGAAACTGCCAATAGTTCATATAATTTCGGGGGGGGGATCCTTGTTAGGAACTGAACCAGCATTCAAAATAGCGGTGTGCAAATTTTGACGAGCCTTACCTCCGCCTCCCCCTGAAAAAAAAATAATGTACTTCATTAGGAGAAATATTTTAGTAAAGAAGCAGTGTATGAAGCCCCTCTTGGCACAGGTGTTAGCAATTCATACGGTGTTCCTTTCAACCGCGTTGTTGGTCCTTTTCACAAAATGATGGGGTATGTGTGGTTTGCGGAAAAAAAACAGAAACTTTGTGGCACATAGTGTTAGAATGTGAGGGTATCCATCCAAATCTACATTAAGGGAATATTGGGCTTTCAGAAGCCCTAGGATTTAAGGGTATCGGAGAGGAAGGTAACTTCAAGGCTGTCGAGGGGACGAAAAGAAGATTAGAATGCTGGTGGACGAAAAGCAGAGAGGGGAATATTTCCTAGGACAGTTACCACCTGTAACAGGGAAAAGAAAGTATTTCGGGCCTAATAAGCTTTAGTGCCTGCCCTAAGCAGCGCTAGTATTAAACCAAGAGTGTAAAACATCGTTATATTAGTCCTTTTTGGTAAGATGACATGTCGTCACCCCGCTTCAAAGGGGAAACCAATAAAAATCATCATCATCGTCATCATCACGTGAAAACCGAAATTACTTAGATAATTTGAGGGGAGCGCTTGCATGGGTGGGGGCGCTTGATCGTTATTTTAGGTTATTTGTTTTCTTTGTGGAGTTTTCATCTTGCATTTGGTGGTAGTCTGGATGGCACACTGGGTAAGGATTTTCACTTTTTGTGTAAGCGTTAAAACACTCCAAAATCTGGGTGAAAACCAAAAGAGTAGAGAGGCGTCAAGTGCTCGAGTGCAGCCCACACTGAGTGCATGGCACTGAGCCAGCAGGCCCTCGGAAGATGCTGGTTGCTCACTGCAAGTCAAGACAGGATAGCACGTTCGACACTGGGCCGAATGGCTGTCACCAGATGCACGTCGCTCTAGTTCAACTGAGGACGAATTCTCGACTTTGTGTTAGTGGCTGCGTTTGTGCTCTCTAGGCTGTGTAATTAAATGGTATACCTTCAAGTGGGGTGAGGAATCCTGCATGAACATCGGTATAAAGAATCTGTGAGAAAGACGTTCAGCTACAATGAATGAGCGAAAGAGTCACTGTGTGGCAATGCCTGTGTGCACACTAGTTTAATTAAGGCCTCCAATCAGTGTTGATCTCATCTCATCAGTGTTGATCTCAAGATGGGAGAAAATAATGCTGAAGAATAACAGCTGCATGAAGCTCACTGATTCCCTTTCGTGTTTTTATTCAGGATACCACCACATGCTTTGCATGTGTACAAATACAATACAACTTACTCCTTGGCACTGTTTGTCTTGCAGTAAATTTTTAACCGACAGTTGTCGGCTGCTGTGATGTATGGTTGCATATTATAATATTGTAACGCCTCACATACTTGGACATGTGCATGACGGATGGGCAATCCCTGGGCTAGAAGAGGAAGAGGAACGATCCTCAGGCGTGTGCGTTTGGAGCCCCGTTCGTTCCTGTGAAGCTTTTCCGTCCTGTCCAGGAAATAAACCTCCCTTTTACCGTAACAATATTACGCCTCATGGTCACGAAAGATTTTGAATTTTGTTGCTCTCCATCATTGATAAAATCGCTATTAAAAAAACAACAGAGAAAAAATATTGAAACGCAACAAAGAGAGATTCTCTGGTTATTCCCGTAAAATGCTACAACATTGCTGCTCTTCTATTTTAGAAGTTGTGAATTAAACTGACTGCAAATGCCAACAAGATTCTGTGCCTCTTGTCTTTCTTTTGGGAGCTCATTACGGTACAACTTTGTGTGAGCAGCCATTGCTTTATATAGATATTTTTTTGTGGTAGAACTGTATTCAAAATTTGCTGAGATGAGATCAGTTTATAGCATATATGCTCTTTACGTAATCCACTTAATGTACTTTTATTGGTGTCCATAGTGTTGAAATAAATAACCCAGGAAGGCGCACTGAAAAATGTATTTTTGTTTCAAAACACATGACTGCATGCAAGTACAGCAAAAAAATTCTTTCAGGCTTGAAAAGCTGCTGTTGTTTTGTCAGTTACACCTCCAATCTAGTCAGGATACATATGCACTGCTCCAGAAAGGATCATTTGAAGATTTTATTTATTTCTAACTGAATGTTTTGAGAAATGTTCTGAAGTCTTTAAGAGAAGCAGCTTAGAGGTGAAATGTGGAGAATAAAGGAACTGTCTTAAGCCAACATTGGCCATAAATACTTTTAGTGGCATTGAAGATCGTGGACTGTGTGAGAGGGAGAAAACTTTTGGCGGGCTTAAAAGTCAAAATGGTGCTGAAGATTGCAGAGTGGTGGAAAGTTGGAGTTCTTGGAGCTCATCTTAGTGGGTCCCTTGAGATGGCGAGATAAGTTATGTGTTAGGTGAAGGGAAATGATTCACTGCTGTGTCCTGCTGCTGCTACACTGCTTCAATAAAGAAGTATGGACAAATACACATCTGGGGGGTAGTGCATGTTGGTCGGTGTATGATGATGCACTGGGAGGTGGAAAGTGCCTTTTTTAGGGAGAGTCGCTCAGTGTCAGATTAAATGCTGAAGCTCAGCAAGAGGGAGCACGAGCAATTGGGATATCAAGGTGTCACTGATGTACTGCTACACTATTTATGGAAGATGTTTGGAGGAGGTTTGCACATCTGGCGTCGACAAAGTACTGATAATGATTGGCTGGACTTGGCAGTGGGGTGAGAGTGAACAGGATGCAAGTTAGAGGGAGGTCTGAGGTGGTTTTTGTTCTTGCACTGTAATTACACTGTGGTTTGTAATTACGCTGGTGTTGTCAAGACAGGAGTTGGTTGATTCAATTTGGGAAGCAGTGGACGTATAGTGTGTACGCACACCTTTGCAGCCACATGAGAGCCCTCACTGACCGGTGATGAGCCCGTGCGGCCAGGAGATTAATTTGATAAATCTGGGGTTTCTGAGCGTTTGCAGTGCTGTAAAAAGTCTGATGTGCTTTGGGCAAGAGCGTGGAGTGGAAGTCGAACATGAGTAAATTAATATCGTGGTTGATCGCGTAAAGTTCCACTTCGAGGATGGTAACTCGCAGTTTAAGATGGGCGTATCTGGTTTGGGTTAATTTAGGTTCTGTAGAAGTTGTTCCAATGCCAACTTGTTGGGGAGTGATGATTGCGTTTATGTAGATGAATTATACGTGCCCGTTTTATGTTGTGTAGGGTGGTGATTCCGCCAGAGTGTGTGGAACATGTGTTGCGTGGCACGCTTTCATCGCAACCTGCATTCTAACGAAGAGTCCAAAATGGGCAGGCAGTGCCAAGGTACCCGAATCAGTGAGATATCTCAGAGTTTTCGTGGCTGGAGACTGTCCTAACCACTGATGGAAGTGTTTTTTAAGAGGCAGAGAGAGAGACAAACGTAATGAGCAGGAGGATGTTCTTAGGGCCTCCACCCAGTGAGGGGCATCCTTATTCCAACAGGCCTTGGAGCTAGCTTGCCGTCCGGGCCCGTTTTACCAGTCCGCGCGGGTCCGAGAGCTCGGAGCTGGTCAGCTGCTCCACCCACTTGCTCATACGTATCGTAGTGATATGGGGTTACAGTGGAGGTCTGCTCGACTCCCATACCACGTGGTATAGGTTGCCAGCAACAGGGCAGAAGGTACTGGTGGCAGGGTATTGGGTGGGGTACATAGCGTTTAGTAGGGTGTTGTGGGGATACGAATTGGCTTGTAGGCGCCGGAAATGGTTTCTTCGTTGCGCGGAAGCGACGGCGGTCTTGTTTGTAGTGGGATAAGATTTTAGTGTACGTGTACAGGGGTGCTGGCCTTGACACAGTTCGGACATGGTTTTCTCCCTCTGAGGTAACGGTCTGGTGTGCATGAGCATGGGCAGCGGCGTGTGCTGCCTCGTTCCCTTGGAGGGACTGGTGGCCGGGTGAGCAGAAGATGTTAATTTCTAGTACTCTTTTTAGTCTGCAAAGAAGGTTTCCGCGGGTGGACTGTGAATCGGTTTTAAAAGTAAGAAATTCCTCGCCTGTTGCTACAGCAATGGCTATGGCACACTTCTCGGTGGTCTCAATGGAAGTGGTGAGAACGGTCGCTCCTACCACTTCTGTGCCTTATGTCTTAACCACACAGGCTGCATGTGGTTTCTGATGAGGGTAGGGCGATGCATCTGTGTGTCGAGTGCATTGTACATGATGATCGTCCTTATAAATTCAGCGAGGTCGTGCAGTGCGCCATGTTTGTTGAAAACCGGGTGCATATTTCGGGGTAGGGGGTTACGCGGATGTGTTGTCGAATGTCTGTAGGGATCCTAATCTTCTCACCTTGTCTTGTTGCGACGTTTTAGTGTAGACGAGAAGTGTTGCTCGTCCCGGGAGTGTGATCTGTAGTCGGCGTATCTGAGATGCGTGGTGGGCCTCTTGTATTTCTTTCCAGGTGTTGTGGACCCCTAGCTGCAAAAGTTTCTTAATTATCGTGCTGATTGGGAGCCCATAGTGGTCTTGTAGGCCTGGTGGCGTCGAGTATACATATTTCAGGTGGTTTGAGGGTCAAGTATGGCGTGCTATACAATATCCTGCTGATGAGAATGGCTTGTATCATGCTAGGGTATTGTGACTGCAAAGTGCGAAGCGACGATTGAAGACATGGCGGATCATGTGCATAAGTTGGTTGAGTGTGAGCTGTAAGTGCGTTAGGGCTTAATTGTAAGCCAGATCAGTCTTTAGATATTAGGGGGCCCAATGACCAAAGGTGGGGGGCGTTTGGGACAGGGTGATTATTGATATATTGTTCTGGTTCTGGTATTCTGTGCGCAGTCTTGTGGGTAGTTCTCTTACTGAGCGTAAGTAAACAGGACTTTTTGGGTGCTCACTCCAGTCCTCTGGAGGAGGGGCCATAATTGCAATGAATTGGCTGACTTCTCTGTCTCTGGTCCAGTTTTATACTGATGAAGACCACAGCCTGGTAGAAATGCCAGTGCTCTACTCTCCTCACACGTGTGTCTAGCCTCTTCATTTACTTCCAAACCAAACCATCGACGACGAGGACGATAGAGTGGCTGAACGGAAACCGGTGCTGGCTCTGTGATGTATTGTCTCATCAGTTCTGCCACCACATAGCGTTATATATACATAGATGTATCTTTATAAGAAAAACGTACTACATAACTTAGTGGCAACTTGATACTGTGGTTACTACTGTTTGGTACACGTAATCATAATAAATTGTTACTGTTGCATGTGAGTAATAAGACCAACACAAAACATCCTGCTAGGATAGGATGCAAACTAATGGAATGGTTGCCTCGAGTGCAACCAACAAAAGGTGCTTATATGTGTATACAGTAAAACGGTGTTTATTTAAGCCCCAAAGAAATCTACCTAACTATGAATTAGTGAAAGTTTGAACAAACGACGAAAGAGAAGAACAACGCTGAGATTGGCGAGCTTTGGCGCACGCCAATTTCAGGTTTTAAAAATCTGTAGTCTGGCTTCTGCCCTTCCAGCAGTTTTTGCTTCAACTTTGCGAATGCTGCCTAAAACCTCCTTCTTGCCTTTTCAAAACTTGAGAAGCCCGGCAGCATTCAATCCGGTCATGAGTTTCTAGCAGAAGGCTGCACTAGTATTTCGTCCATCCCCTATTTTCAACACTGGCCTGGCAGGAACAGTTTTAGCGCTTGTGATATGAGCTATGATGTCCTCATTCGTCAGCACACCTCACGTTATTACTCTCGCGCCTACCTACAAGCAGCGTTATCCAAGAAACATTTTCTTTGTTAACAATAATTCCAGAAATCAAAGTGCACAGAACCGGACTGCATATTTGCGGTGTCCCACCTCCAGCAATGATACATCGCCTTGATACGGAGGCGAACGCAAAAATAACACATCCAACGAGCTCATAATCGACCCACGGACCCGCGATGCCGAGAGGCTGGCTGAACGTTCGCAAGACGTCCCGTTCTGGAGTTCGGACCATGTTGTGCAGTACCATGTCAGCAATGAAGTTGAATGTGCAAATATCACTAAACTGCGGACTTGTGCACACGCCATGACAGCTGATATTCGCCTATTAAGCGTACGCCGTAAAGAGGAAGTTGCCCCCACGGAAGAAAAACCTATTAACAGCGCCCTGTCCTTTTAACATATGTACTGTCTTCGAGCTATTGCACGTATTTGCGCTTCACAACAAGGAGGGTAGCTCATAGCATTTAATAAACGGCAAACACTTTCGGAAGCCCAGGGCGCGGCACTCGGACTCGGACTTCACGCGGACTCAGCTCCGCGATAACAACGCGTTTGCACTGTTGTTGCCTAGGGACAGCCTCTAATGTTAGAAGTGAAGCTTGATGCGTCCAAGGTATTGCGCCAATACGCTGACGTGTTAAATTAAGTCGTTTCACTAACTAAATACCGGTAAAGCACAGATTCGAGCCGAAGGCTCACGCTCAAAAACAGGAGACCATACCCACTACACTACCAAGACAGCAAAAAAAACTTCGGCAAAGCACGTTTACATAACAAAAACTTAAAAAGCAAGAGGCTTAATGGGCATTTTTAACGGACAGACGGGCAGCGATGAGAACAACTGAGTACAAAATGATGAAGAGAAACGCTAGGGCATTCAATGCACTGCACACTACTTTTGATCTCAGCACCCCAAGCCACCTCAGTTTGAAATAATCAAGTACCGGTTTTCTCTATTCTGCTCTCGTCCGCCGTGGGCGGCCGTGGGCGTGGTGAAGGTCTTTACGTCGGACGGACTTAAAGGAGCCATGAAGATAAAACACAAGTTTGGTTCATTCGAAGGATTGCCTCATTAGAAAAATAACGACACCACTTATAACGCAAACTTCGCTCAAATAAGCTACATAATTAGAAAAAACTCCCAAGCATTTCCCCGAGGGTGAACATGGTTAAGTGCGAGTGCACGGGGTGATGCTATGAGGGGGAGTAAAGTTAAAATCCGTTGGCATTCGCCCGTGAGCGCTCGCGAGCCGACCCACGGAGGTCTGGCAGTTTATCGCTGCATATATAGGGGGGTACGCCGCGCCGAGCGCGCCGAGCCAGGTGGCTGAGAGAGGAGGCGAGCGCAAGGGGAGATGGACAGCGGCGCACGGCAGCTGCAGCCGAGCGAGAGGGAGAGGAGAGAGTGTGACGTCACGGTGGAGAGAGAGGCGCGCGGCAGCTGCTGGGGAGAGGAGGCGCGCTGTGACGTCATACCATGACATCACGGCGCGAGGAGCGGTGCGGGGAGCGGCGCGCACCCGCGCATCCACGGCGAGGAGGCGGAGCGAGCGCGGTAACGTGGTGAAGTGACGTCACCGCGCCGTTGCTACCGACGCTTCTCTCCGCTCCACGCCGTTGCTAGGGAGAGGAGGACTGCGGACGCCGCCGCCGCCGCCGGCGGTGGAAGGTTTGGGGTCGCTTATAAAGTGCATTCGCACTTAAAAAAGGAAATGACCATGTGACCCACCAGCTCATTTTCCCCAACAGAACCTATGATGTCACTCGAGAATGCTCTGCGATTGGCGGAGGCCGGCAAAATCAAACGCATGTTAGGCAGGTCTTACAGTTTGCATAGCGAGCTAAATGCCCGTGAAACATACTGCACATTCTTTTTATGACAAAGAACGGTGGAGTAAACGGTTGAAGTTCCGAACGACCACGCAAGCGTGTATGCCAATGCGTACAAAACTACCGCCAGCCGAACTCGACAACTCGCCGTCGCCACCGTCGCGCAGACGAATTTTCGGGTTCAAGGCTCTTCGGGGCCAACGAACCGTCCCAGCACGCACAGCCGCGACCTTGCTTGGTATCGTAATCCGTTCACAGGAGGTTGGCCGTCATATCGCCAACCAGCAAAGGTAAAAATAGAAACAAGGGGAGTAAGGAACACAGAGCAGCAACGAGATAGTGCCACTCGTCGCACAGGTTTCGGTATGGAGGTCGTGTTGGCTTGCTGCTGTCGTTACGAGCTCGTTTACAGTTTACAACCACTGAAAACTTCAGTTTGTTCGAGTACTTTACAATGGAATTTCGTTGCTGTGTTTTGAAATGCCAACGTAGTACGGGCAAATCGTCGAGGGAGTGCGACATCCCCGCCGGTGAGATGTCCTTTCATGTGCTGCCCAACGACAAACCTCGGCGAAGCAAGTGGCTACGTTTTGTGAACGTTGCAAACGGAGGGAAAGAGAGCTAAAGGAAGTACGAGCGTGCTCGCTTCATTTCCGAGGAAGTGATTACGGCAGGGACCCGGACATGCTGGCGCTCGTCGCCGACTTTGTCAAAGCGCTCTGACCTTGGGGAAAAAAATTGCCGTACACACCACGCATTGACGCTCGAATCTTTCTGGTCGGAGCAGAGAGCTCGAGCGAACGGCTTTCCATACACGACACCGGCCAACTGGCATAAGCGATACTGCTACTGAAATTGAAAATACGGCACATACGTACCAGTCTGTATTCGTCTGTCGCGACGGGGCTGACGAGGCAGCGGTGCCGACGGCTGGGCGTTCGTCTGTTGTGGCTATCGCGGAATGGTCGCTTTCCCGTCCACCGCGTATCCCACAACTCTTGCTGCTCGTGCACTTGGAAGCATTGAGCGTTTAAGTGGTGTGAGGTTGTTAAATGCAATCCCGAGCTCCTCTGCGAGAGTTTTGTTCTCCGGATCAGGCGATTCCATGACTAGGGCTGCGGGTGCACTAGGTTTAATAGCATTTTTAAAATGGCCGCCGTCTCGGTCGACTCCCGCGTGTGGGTGCTATATGGAGTCGACATACTAAGTATCTGTTTCATGAACCGGCTCGTATGACGCCATTGCTCACGTGACGAAATGTGCAATTTCAGCGGGGGATTTAAAAATTGGGCTTAAATTGCCTTATTTCTAAGTGAATAAATCATCATTTGCTTGCGGGAAAGCGCTTGGGCTACTATGAAACACCTAATCTTTCGAATAAAACAAACTTTTGTGTTCTCTTCATGGCTCCTTTAAGCGAGCACTGAGTTGAAGTGCCGACAGAAGGCTACGTGCATTTCACCCAGCTGCAATAGTCTTGTAGGGCATAAAGTTTCTGTCGCCTTGACCGCGACTACGCAATATTTGAAATTTATCATGCACCCCTTGGGCAAACGATGATGGTGGTTGAACGTTTTTTTGGGTTGCCACCAGGCGCATTGAGCATGTCGAAATGGAGCAAGCGTAAATACGCATGCTTCATAACGAGAATTCCGGCTACGGGAAGCGTTTTTTTTTCTTCTTTCACTTCGGCGTTTTCGCGTTAAACGACGGCATCAAGAACACTAAAGCTGCGAGTTAAGAAGCTTCGCTTTAAATAGCTTCGTTTTAATAAATGTGCCTGCAGGTTTACTGGACTGCTGGAGAGCTTGAAGTTTGCGAACATGCGTCCAACAGGCCACATTGGCTATCCTTGTTGGTGTAGGTTTGCAATTTTACTCGCGCGGCTGGTGGTGCCCGTAGCAGCAGTTATACGTCTGACTGACCTTGTCCTTTTTCCCTGGTGGCGTAGGTTTGAAGACCTACTGGGCTGCTGGAGTACCTGTACGCTTTCCTACATGTCCAGCCGGGCATCTTGGTTTTGCTTGTTGGTGTTGGGTCTATGGTCTGATGGACTGAGGGAGTGCCAGCAGATTTTCTTACATGTCCAACAGGAGTTCTGCTGGTCCAGTAGAAACGTTTTGATGAACGTTTTGACCGGGGACACTTCGATTTTTTTTGCGTGCACCAACCATGACACAAGCGAGCCAATACTAGGTTCACTTGAAAAAGCGAAGTGGTGGTTTTATTTATTACGGCGCTGATGAAGTAAGAGCTTGAGGAATGAGCGAATCCGCGTCATCAGTATGGTTTGCCATTAACCATTGTGGCTTTTCGCTGTAATTACCATATCAGAGAACCGATAAACAGGGCCTTTTCCTTCCGTGGCCAGAGTACGCATAAAACCCGTGCGACGTATCCGCAGGCAATAGCATGGCGAGTGCGATGGTCGGGAAAAGTACTATGGAAAGTACCGTTCGCGAGTTTACGTTACAACCTAGAGCTCAATTGTAGTAAAAAACGATGCGAGGAAGTCGACAAAAAATGTTGCGTGATGTTCTTGACTTCAACGTGCGCCTTTCATTGGCATTTAGATCAACGGGAGTGGATAGCCTTGTGGTATTTAATTTGTTTTTTTTATTTTTTAAAACAAATACTTCCAAGCATAGGTATTTCGCGTGGAGGGGGAGCAGGGTTTGGTTTCAAACGGTCGGATTTTTGAAAACACCACAATATAGAAAACATGGTGAGAATAATACTTGAAGTATATTGGAGCCCCACCTAGAGCATACCGGTGAATTTGTAATTTCAAATAAAATCAATTCTTTTATTTTTTAACAAGGGAGGGTACAAGGTATCAATTTTTTACGGTGCAAATGGGAATAAAGGCGAATGGAGACCTTTTGAAGGCACACTTTGGCGAAGAAACGGGTACGTTACCTATTAGCTGTTGAAGACTGAGATCTGTAGCCTATCGATTTCATAAATGCAAGCTTCATATTTATTTCAACGATATTGTTAACAAAATCGAACGTCGTTACAGGTACATGGCTGTTTAGAGAAAAAAACACGCACACTTGCTCCTCCTAACGTCACAAGTACAGTAGCACCCCGGCTTCCTAAGTCTTGAGAAGATGGATAAGGGTGTAGGAACGTGTTCCTGTTCACTTAGAAAAAATGTTCGCGGGAATTGTGGAAGCTGCTTTCAGAGAGTTCCCACCAACGTAGCCCGAATGTCGCCAAGGTTCACAAAAATACAGGAAAAATAAAAGTTGAATACAGTCTCCGACTTTGGGATCTCCTCCTGTATGCTTCATTGTTAAACGGTTTTGTGTGTATTATAAAACATAATTGAATTGAACTAAACTGAAATTGATATCATTGACCAGGCGATGCCAAATAACATTCTAGGAAGCTGAGAGAGATTAGGAGGGCTATTTGCAAGAGCGTTGCCAAAAACCGTTTAATGGGGCTAGTTTTGTAGGCGCCTTGGGCGTCCCCCTGTGCTCTCTCATTTGGATCCTCCATTACGCCATCTGCATTATGTTAGATGTCTTGCCGGAATTTTTCCAGCCCCTGCTAGTGGGCGTAGCCCTCCCGTCTTAAACCGATGTGCTTTGATTTGCAGTACTAACAACCGTGCTGAGTACTTCAATCGACTATGAAAAAAGCGCTCGCGTGAGTCTGTAAACATTGCGCACTGCTGGGATTATTTGTACAGCGTGTGTTTTGAAGCAGCTGCAGTCATTTTGTAATCACGTAATTAATTTATGGGATACATTATTCTCCTGCGATATTACACTTCCCATTGAAAACCGATTATGATAAAAATTCGGCCACCTTCGCAATTGTGATGCGAAGACCAAAAAAAAGCTGAGCTGTTGGATTACACTAGCTTACTTGGATTACTTGGATTACTTTAGGTCTGCGCATTCACTTCACCTCAACCAAAGTCCAAAGCCAACGCCCACTCTACAAACACAAAGGAAGTGCTGAGCGCCAAGAATGCGATGATAGCTTAATCGGATAGACGCCCGTTTCATGAAGCCAGGGACCCAGGACTGATTCCGACCACGGGAAGCGTTTTTTTTCGGGAGGCGCGCAGTCCCACCCCTACTCTTCGGCTCCTTTCCTCCTAGCCGTTTTCCCTCACACATCTTGGGCTAGCACTTTCCTCCTCTCCACTTTGCTGCAGCAAGTTTTGAGTGACTCCAGGCCAGGTTGGAACTCAGTGCAAGATTAAACAGCTGAGCTGTTCAAAAAGTGAAGGCGGTGTCAGGTCGCCCGCAGCTACTCTTGCTTCAGCTCCTGTTTATCATACTAGCGCTAACTGCGGGCCGCGTGCATCGACACGTTTCGAACCAAATTATCAACGGAAGTACTGTCCAATATTAGCGTTAGCCGTTATTGCATTGTTATCCTCGCTGGCTACGTCACCAAGCTGATGGGTGACCGCCACAGGTATCCGATAATCAGGATTTTGTGGGGCTAGTATGCACCTGTTCTACTCGGGTGCCATCACGTTCAGGTGTAACGTGGCACACACTATGGTACAACTTTTGCGGTTCAATTCACATTTTAGAGCGCAGCTCTTATGCGTCCGCTCCTGGGGTTTGGCAGCGTAGGCATCGGCATTGGCGTTGGCGTCTATGTAACCGAGAGAACGAAGAAGACACCGAAGAGAAACCGGTGGCGCCAGCCGCCGCGTGTCGATAGAACGAACAGGACACCGAAGCGAGGCAAACGGCATCGCGAGCCACCATGTGTAGCGAGAAAAGGACACTGCAGATAGAAAACCTGTAGCGCGTGCCGTTGTGTGTTCGCCGCGAGCCACAATATCAACAATGTGCCGGAAGAAGACTACAGCGGAAAGAGGAAAGGTGTAGCGCGTGCAGTTCTGTGTTCGCCAATGACGCGATCACTAATGCGTAGCACGTCCACCGATATCAATGTGAAAACAAAGCGCTGCATCCCAGTTGGTGTCTGCGGTGCGGCTGTGGACTGCGCCCACTCGCTGCCTCCCGGGATGTCCGGATTGGCGTGGCAGTCGCACCGCGAAGAAGGAGTGATATGTGAAGAATAATAGTGGTCTTTAGCCATACATATACGTCTGTCCGAAAACATAAAGTTTTAGCTAAACGTTTTTGACTCTCCGCTGTGCTCCCGACAGCCCGCTTAGCACCAACGGAGCGTCAGTGGCAGAAAGGGTTTTAGCTAAGCGATAACCGCATCTCCCAAGGGGGGAAATGTTGCGTCCATGGTCGTGCCCTGTGCGTGTGCAAACCAAAACGTCATCGCAAACTTAAAGATACGAATTGGAATTCGGCGCCCAAGTAACGTAAACTGCCGTGTTTAGTGCTTTACTTCACCTTTTTAATACGATGTAGTTGCTTCACTGTATAACGGTTCTTAATTATTTTAAAGAAGCGGATAAAATTTGAAATAGCCAAGACAAGACTCTTTCTCGGCGCTGCATAGAAGCAGCCCCACGCTTCGGTCGGCGTTTTTCGCTTCCGTACTAAAGCTCCTTGAGAAGTCTGGCTTCGGAAGAGGTGTCGCCATTTCGTCGCTCGCGTTTCAACTAAAGAAACGGAGTTCGCGGGAGCGCGCTAGCATCGCGGGGCAGCCATGTTGATATTTCCCGCAGTAACGTAAGCTGCCGCAACGGTCCGCTAAGAGGCCCCGGTTAGCGGAGTGGGGTTTCGCCGGCTCCGGTACCGCCGCTAGCGTCCTTGCGCGCCACGCATGTGCAATGGCTCTCCCGCCAGCCATCGTAGCGGAGCGTGCAGTTAAAAACGGTCAGCTAAAACTCTCTATTCGTCGAAGGACAATTCGTAATAGGGTAATTCGTAATAGCGTAATTTATAGCAGGACAATAGGTCGCGTAGGGCAGTTCGCCATAGGGCTGCTCGTCGCTTGGGCATCCAGTCGCTCAGAAAAAAAAACATTTTGTTACATTTCCAGGCTTACAGCATAACGGAATTCGGAAAAGAGGGGCATGGTACGTGCTTGCATAAAAGATAAAGCTCAGAAGTCTTCCCAGAAAAGTCCAATTCAACCCTGAAGCTGACAGTGCACCGGAGGCTACGCGTTCAGCGGACCAATCTTATCATTCAAGGCCGACAGTTGAAAGGAACTTCCAGAACGAACTATCAAGACTTGTGCGATAAAGTTCACCAGAGAAATACTATAAAATAGCTGGTCTAAGCGCTCGTTTCCGCAGTCGTTATGGAAGTCATCAGGACAGAAAGAGGCGGGGAAATGCTGGTTTGCAAAGGATTTTTATATACTGTTAACCGAAAGATTGAGCAAAGAACTTACTGTGTATGAAAAAAAAGATACCTTCAAAGCAAAGGTCGTGACTGACGTCTTGAAGCTAAGCATTGTTAGAGTCTCAAATGACCACAGCCATGCTCCAGACCCAACAGAGATTAGCTGCCTGAAAATTCGTTTAGAAATAAAGGCGAGGGCCGGTGAGAACACAGGAATATTCGTTACTGTGTTTTGTTGTGAATGTAATTCCTATTGAATAGTCATCGCATACTGCCTTTTCAGTTGGAGGACGGGCGTCAGTACAGCAGATTCTTCTGGACGTGGCAGCAAAGGTCACGGACTGCACCGCACCCCAGCTGCCCTCTACGTCAACGCGTCGACGAACCGTTAGAAGGCAAAGGCAACGTTCAACATTTGTCTACGATATTCCTCCCCGCAGTGAAGACATACATCTCCTGCCTGAATTCAAGGTGCTTGTACTAAAACTGCAAAAAATATTTTTAATTAGTTTTTTATGCAGGTGAATTTCAAACAAGAGGCATTATTACTGCGTGATAGTGGCGAGAGTGACGTCAGCCGCATCATTGTGTTTGCAACGAAGCGGAACTTGGAGTGCTTAGGGAGAGCAGATGCATGGTTCTGTGATGGGACGTTTAACGTAGTGCCCTCGGTATTCCACCAGTTGTACACTGTCTATGCTCTTTGTAACAGGATTGTCGTGCGCTTGGCGTACGTCCTACTGCCCTAAAAACCGAAGAAACCCATCGGAGGTACGTCACTGTTGATTTTTACCTTATTAATTGCTGTTGCAATGCGTAGTGATTGGTTGGTTGTTGAACTCATTTTCATTCCGTGTTACATCGACAACGTTGGGCCCGGCGCTGTTCGCATTCTGTACACGGATTTTGAGATTGCTGCTATTAAGGCTGCTCGGGGCGTGATTTGAGACATCCAGATTCAAGGGTGTTTTTTTCACCTGACCCAGTGGGTTTATCGTAAGCTGTGCGCGTTGGTATTCCAAACACGTTGTGGCACAGGCGAGTCATTTGCAGTCAAGATGAGTTTGTTGATATAGGCCTCCTGCGCTGAAGTTTGCCTCAGGAGCAGCAAGCCAATTCACATATCCTGCTGGCTCGAGGCGTGATTAGATGGGTAGTACATCAAGCGTTCGTTCTAGCCGTCTTTCATTGAATTCAGAGAACGTAAACATGAGCAAATGTTCCTAGACAGTAATTGAGAGACTTAGCAACTGCCAAGCCACCCAGGCATCAAGTGGAAGGCACCTGTGATAACGTCATCAAAACGAAATATGCAACAAAACTGGTACCCTGTTTCGCTCTTGCTCTGCTCTTACGAATCGGCACTGTCATTCATCGGGGAACACTGCACCGATCAGGATGCAGCCCGCCATACTCTGGGCGATAGTAGGTTGAGAAGTTAGCGGAGAGCGCTGGGTAGTGCATGTCTGGATTAGCAACGGTCTCTGTCCCCCGCAAGATGCCTATACATAGATAAATGGTCGTTTTCTTTAACACGCCTCCCGTAACAGCTGTTTTATTGCCAGAAGAAAATGCTCCCGGTCTTTGCTTTTTGCCTGTTGGTGCTATCCCGGAGGCCTTTCAAGACATGTAAGGAGTCGTTCCACATGAGGCAATTGAACACGCCGACTACTTTGAGGACGCGAACGTCGGAAGGCCCCGTCGGAAGGGCATCTGATCGGCTCAGTTTCCTCCGTAACTGTGGTCTGTGTACGAGTCGGAAGTTGATGGAATTCCCCGTACAAACAACAGTGTGGAGGCGTGGCACTATGGGTTGCAGATAATTGCTCATAAGTTTTATGCGACTAACTTTATCGCGCAAACTCCATTGACAATATATACCGTATTTCTTATGGTCCCATTCCCGTTTGTCAGACCAGCGTAAGGTGCGCTTCACCAAACTTGTGGGTTTTCCTGCACTGTCTGAAGAAAGAGCAGGCCCTAAGCGAAATGAAGCTGAGTGAAGCGGGATCACCGCTACAAGGGTGTCGCGGAAGCAGCAAACCTACAACAAGCGCCTTCAAAGAATTCTCCAACTCTTCGATGGAACAGACAACATGGGTATCCTACAGGCTTGAGCCAGAAGCATTAGGTTGTAAGCGGAAAGTTATATCCACAGTTGCGGACGCAAATAGAACTATTCGTGATCTGAAACCAGTTTATTGCGGGGCACACGTTCGCGCCAATAAACGTTATTTCTACCAAAATCTCTTATCGCCCATCACGGTGTGACAATCTTCTCGCTAACAGCGTGATAGCTCTTCTTGATTCGGGACATAGGAGTAAAGGTACCCCGTTATGTATTTGCGCCGCGGCATGATGTATATTGTTTGAATAATTTTTCAGGTTTTTACAGTACGGCGCGGTCATTTTGAGCACGCGCGAAGGATTTGATTTTCTTAAATTGTTTTTCCTGAATAAAAATCTCTTGTTAGCCTGCACTGTGTACTATGTTGTGTGTGCCTAGGTCTTTGTTGTTTCGCGCAGTCTTAGAATGAATCACTACCAACTAGTCCAGTTCACAGCACTCCCTAACACACAAGAAACTTTTAATAGGATGACGAATGGTCATCTTGACGAGTTGCCCCATTACTAATTGTCCTATGCGACGAATAGACCTACTACGAGTTGACCTGCGACGAATTGCCTTTCGACGAAATGTCCTAGAGCCATTTGCCACAACGTATTTCGCAAAGCCGAACCAGCTAAACAGCTGCGCACACAACTCCCATTAGGGAGTAGCGCAATTGTCAGCCAATGTGTTGTAAATTTTGTGAAGTGGGCACACAGGCCCCCCAAAGCTCTCGATGCCTAGCCAATACCCGAAGCGGGTATGTGCCACGAAAAAAGTATTGACAAGCTTTGTTCCACCGCTGGAAAACAGCGGAGATAGGGTGGTTGGTAACGCACTTTTCTCCGGCGCTGGACGCCCGCGGTGAAATCCCATCGGAAGACAAGTGTTTTTATTTATTTATTTTTTACAGCGGTGGCCGTTTCCTGTATCGAATAACGACAACGGCACTCTTTCGCAGAATGGGGCACTTAAAGCTTTAACCTTAGAAAAAAAAAGACCTCCTTAAGACCCTTACTCCAACCGGCTTTTTATCTGCGCTGCCCCCCTTCCAAGATCCGCCGAAACTTTTATGAACAAATGTTTTCCCGTGCCAGCTTAAACCCCTAGACATTCCGTAACTGGTACACCTCATCCGTGCCGCCTCGATACTCTTCTGCGCCTCCCTTACACCTGCCAATCTCCCGCACCTAATTTGGCAGTGTCCGAAATTTACAAGTTACAGAACCTTCAACCCTCCTCTAAATGCTTCCTACTTATACATCGTCCCTCGAACTCTGGAACACTCCACACTGACATTCATTGCGCACTACTCCCTAGAAAGCGGTCTAGCGCGAGCAGTTTAGAGCCATGAGCCTGCTCTTCTCAGCCCACACGGCCTTTTCCGCTTTCGTAAGGAGCCAACCAGCTTCAACTTGCACGGTTTATTTTCAAGATGACTCAAGCTACCAACACCCCACCCTCTACACCCGCTTCCCCCACTTGACCTAGCCTCTTTCTCGTGTAATAAAGGCTATCTACCAGTCCTCCTTAGGAGGCGTTGCGAAGAGAGGAAGAGAGAGATGAAACGTTTATTTGAAATGAAAGGTCTTCATTGAGCTAGGGTAGGTTCCCTCCTTCCAGGGCCTGTGTTTCCTCTGCCCCAGTCTTGGCCCAAAAGATCAGATACTTCTGAACTCCAGGGTCAGAGCTGGCCAGAGCTGCCTCCCATAGCTCATATAACTCAGTGTTGGTGTTTACTGTGGGCCATATAATATGATAACTCCAGGATGCATGGAATAGGGTGGATGTTTTACCGCACTTATTACATGCGTTTGAGAATTTCTCGCGGAACATCTTCGATAGTTTGAGGATAATGGGATAGGTGTTCGTCTGTATTTGTCTGAGAGACTGATGCTCTGCAGCTGTTAAGCTTTTATCTGGTGGGGGAAAGAGAGCTCTGGCTTTTCGTTGAATGCTGAGTCGCTCATCGAAGGTATTGGGAAGAGGGGTGAGTAAGCTAGGACTACTGGCTGAGCGGTTAGTAAATTCTGGCGCAGCTTGGTCTGCCCTCTTTTTACCCTCAAGCTCCTCATGTCCCGGTGCCCAAATGACGTTTTGCAACTTAGTGATATTGAGGGGTAAACGTTTTGTGAGCCTTTTGAGGATTCGGCTGTTTATAATGTTTTGTAAGGCTTTTTTAGTGTCCGTAATTACTTAGAGGCTTTTCCCTTGTAATTCTCCATACCTCACGGTCAAAAGAAGGGTGCCAGTTTCGGCCTCCTCTGTGCTGGTGTTCGTTAATGTGAGGCAGTCCCTGATTAGTCCTTCTTGGTCGACGATGACTAGGGAGGCATTTGTCTTGTCGTAAAAGGCAGCGTCTGTATATACAACCTTCGGGATTTTTCCAAATTTCTGCGTAGAAAATTGACCCTGGCTTTCCTTCTGTCTTCATGAAAGTGGGGGTCCTTGTTTCTTGGAATGGGGAGCACTTTCAATTTCTCTCTGGCGGCGTTGCTGAGGTCTTCTTTGTCGATATTTGATTGTATATCTAACCTGAAACCTAATCTTTGCAGAATGGCCGTTCCAGTTCTTGTCTTTTGCAGCCTTTCCTTTTGTGAAACAAGGGTAGCTTCACAAATTTTTTCACAAGTGTTAGACACGCCGAGATTCATGAGTTTTTCATTTGCCGTGTGGTTGGGAAGACCGAGAGCCGCCTTGTATGCAGTACGCAATATAATGTTGGCCTGTTCCTTTTCCTGCCTGTTGAGAGAGTGAAAAGGCAGACTGTAAGCAACTCTGCTTGCTACTAATGCCTGCATTATACGCAAGGTTTCTTCTTCCTTCAGCCCTTCTCTCCTTTTGGTTATCCTACTAACTATCTTTGCAATTTGCAGTGTTGATTTTTAAGTTTTTGCAATTGTAAAGTTTTCTCTGCCATTGCTTTGAACAATCATCCCAAGCATTCTTAGTTTATCTGTCTTTGCTAGTTCGTGGTCCCAAAGCTTGAATTTTATCTCCCCTGGGCTCCCAAATCTGGCGTCATGGACTCTGATAACTTCATATTTTTCTGGTGCGCACGCTAGGCCGTTTTCCCTCGCCAGCTTTTCCACCCAGTTCGTGGCTTCTTGGAGAACCTGTCCCTTTTGAGCCAGGGAGCCTTTAGTGGCCGAGATGGTTATGTCGTCGGCGTACAAAATAGAACCTATGTCGGGAATGTCTTGGAGTTTCTTTGTTATGTTAATCATTGTAATATTGAAAAGCAAAGGGGATATAATAGATCCCTGTGGCGTTCCCTTGTTTGGCATTTTGAAGGCGTCGGAGCGAACGTCTCCAATCCCAATGGATCCTGTGCGGTCTGATAAGAAGGCTTTGACGTAGTTGTATGTCCTCACTCCGCAGAGCAATTTGTTAAGTACTTGTGGAATAGCCCTGTGGGCACATGATTAAAGGCTCCCTTTAAAACTAAGGCCAAGATAAGGTGCTCGCCTCCTCTTAGGATGTTCTGTAGCAATACTTCTTTGAGGATTAGAAATGCATCCTGCGTGGAGATGCCTGTTCTGAAACCCAACATGCTGTGTGGTACAAGGTTGTTGTCCTCGATGAAGTTTGACAGTCTGTTCATAACGGCTCTTTCGAATATTTTCCCCTACACATGATGTCAACGATACGGGTCTCAGTGCGTCGATTCCTGGCTGTTTTCCTCTTTTCGGCATTGTTATTACATCTGAGTGCTTCCATTCGGGAGGGACTTCGCGCTTGATCCACAGAATATTGTTAATATATTTTGTAAGTTCTTCTACTGAGGTTCCTGATCATCGCATTTGTGATACCGTGGGATCCTGTGGCGCTGTTCTTTTTAGCAGCATAATGGCGCTGTAAACCTCCTCCTTGGTGACGTCTCGGTTCAGAAGTTGGTTTGGTTTTCCCTGTACACTTCATTGTAGGGCTCTGGGATCTGTTTGCCTTTGAGTTTGTTATTTAGAGCTTCAATGAGGCCCTCGTTGCTTCCTCCAAATGTATGTGCAATCCTTTTGAGCCTGTGGTGGGTTTCCATCCTCGTTGCAAGGGGGTCTAGTATGCTTCTAAATGTCGCCCATGTTTTTGAGGTGCTCAAAATTCATCGCAGTGCTTCACAAAAATGGTTCCAATTTGGCCTTGCTAAGACATCGACATATTCTTTCGCTTTTTAAATGATTTCTGCAATGCTTCTTTTTAGCTTTCGGTTTCTCTTTTGCCTGTTCCATCTTCTCGTTAGGATATTTCTTGCTTTCATAGGTGTGCCTGATGGAAGTCGTTATTAGGAGTCTGCGTTGATGTTTGTAAAAATGCTGTGAAGCGTTTGTACTTTTCTTTCAGGTTGGCACACCATTCCCTGATGGAAGTAATTTCCTCCGGATTGCTGTCACCACTCAAGTATTCCCTGAACTTTTTCCAATGGGTGATTCTAACTGTCCCGAGACGCCTTCCAAACCGGACTGTCGGGATTGAGATACTAATTTTAGATGGATTACTCCCAAATTATCTCCTAAATTTGTCCACACGACGTCTTCTTCCTCCTTTATGAAAGTTTAATTGGGGCATGTATCCCTTGAATTTTCTCCGCAAGTTCTAGTTTGTTGATTAGGGTCACTGATGAGAGTTAGGTTGCAGATCTCCGCTGCTGTAATATTATTGCCCCCTTTCTCGAGTTCCGTTTATAGCCCCATTCTCTATGGGGAGCTTTCAAGTCACCTAGTACGATGACCTGATTGCCCTTTGATTTCTTGATAGCTTCCTGGAATATATCCTCGAATCTGTCATCACTTTTTCGCGGGGGGCTGTAAATGTTCAGCACAAAAGTGTTTTTCTTCCCTCTCTTTGTTGGACCTATCTCTATGAGAATGGCGTGAGAATTGGCTTTCTCGAGCACGTGTTGTATGGTTGTTATGTCCTTTCTGACGAGAATAGCTATTCGGGTTTCTTCTTGTCCTTTAATTGTATAGTAGCCCAGCAGCCTGGCATTGCTGCCTGCTTCCTGAAGACATATGACATCAGGCTGGATTGCAGCTGTTTCTATGTATTTTTCTAAGCTGTGTGTTTACGTAGTATACTTCTGCTATTCCACTGCCAGATTTCAAGGTCATTCTTAGTGGTGGACATCCTTTTATTCTTCATCGCTAAAGCCGAAATCAGAACCTGATTGTAGGCTTTAACGCGCCGACGCAACGCAGGCGATGAGGCGCGCCGTAGTGGAGGGCTCCGGATTAATTTCGACCACCTGGAGATCTTTAACGTGCGCCGAAATCTCGTACACACGGGCGTTTTTTCTTTTCGGCTCCATCAGAAAAGCGGCCGCCTCGGCCGGGAATCGAACCCGCGACCAAAGCCAAAATCAGAATCACTTTCATCCTTGTCTAGGATCTGCTGTGTTTCTTTCCTTGGATGTCCCAGCATTTCTATATTTCTCTTACCATCAGTGTTTCTTGTTTTATTTGCATCTACTTGTCGCTGTAGGATGTCGATATGGTTGTTCATTACCTCGAGCATCTAAGCTAGGAAGAGCCCAATACGACTTGGGTCATTCAGGAGACCTTCCGGAACCGAGGGCTCAGGTATGGGTGGGGCTGAGTTTGAGGGAAGGGCTTGTGGTTTTTGGAGTGTGACTGACGGTTCTCGCGTACTATTTGCCTAAGAAGATGCCTTAGTTGTTCTTTGAGGTCGGCAATCTCTGCGTTCTGTTTGTCAATTTGTGTTTTGAGCTCCTCAATTATTCGATCTTGTTCTGATTTTTCTGTGTCAACTTTCGAATTAGAGTTAGCCAGCGAGGCAGCGGCCGTGGACCAGCTTACCTTGGGGGGTTTCTTTGTTTCTGCGCCCCTGGAGTCTTTGGGCTTAACCGTCTTTGTATCCTCTTTCTTCTTTGAGGTGCGGGGGGACTTTTGTTGGGACGTCACGCTGGACTGGGATCTGTCTCTTCCTTCTTTCAGCTCGTCCAAGTCCGGCCACTCGGTGCTGAACCACCTGGGGAGTTGTTGTTTTTGGTCTTTCGTGTCGTATCTACTTTACTCCTTTTGATTTTGGTTACCTTGCGGTAGCCTTGCTTTGTGGAGCTTCAGTGGACATTCTTTCGAGCGGGTGGGATGTTGTTCGTTTTACAGCACACACCTGGGCTGACACAGGTGACCAGTGTTCTGGGTTTTCAACGGCACAGTTCGGGCACTTCTTGATTGCTGGGATGGGGCACACATGAGATCGGTGTCCGGGTGTCATGCATATGTAGCAGACTCGCCTGTTGGGTCTGTACAAATAGCAGGGCATTTCTCCGCCATAGAAGTACACCACTTTTGGCACGGTGTTGCCTTCAAAGGTAATCAAAGCAGTTTTTGATTTTCCTAGCATGCGGGCTTGTATAGTCTTGGTGTTGTGGGTACGGATACGTAATCCGTTCATGAGTTCTGATGGTGTTGGGTCTTGGGGCAAACCATGCAGAGCTACGTAAAATGCTGCGTAAGTCACTACCTCGTGTGAGGTACCCCTTATGTTGATGCGGGAGATTTTTCGCAGCGCGTTCGCCGCTACAGTGTCTGGCGTGCTCATTATGAGAATATTTGAGCCAATACTATGAGAATATTTGAGCGTACGACAAACTTGTGCGGATATATTTCCCCTTGCTCGCACGCTTCAGCAACGGCTTTCGTTATTTCGATGGTGCTCTAGTATTTGAGCGAGAGGCCCTTACGCGGCTTCATGACTATTTTGACGTCGTCCCTCAGCAGCGGTGGGAGTAACTGGCGTTGCAGACGCTGCATTTCAATTTCTGGTTTTGAAAAAGGCTTACTTGACAGCGAGGCCTTTTTGCTCTCTTTCACTGTCAACTCTGCTTTCTTTTCCTTGTTCAACCTCCGTTTTTCTCTCGTGCTCAGGGCTAGTATCTACCCCACATTGTCGTTGGCGTCCATGGCGCCGGTGTCCAAGGTCGGCTGGCCAGCAGCGTCACCATGCTGGTTCTACCACAACGTACCATGAGACGCTTCGCTGTCGCCTTCCTCCATTTCGCTGTCGTGACAGCGCAAACCTGAGGTGCGCGTACTACCTTGGGTTTCTTGCCGGGGTGTTCCGGAGCTCTTCGGGGTTTTTTTCATGGCTGCCAAAGTCCTGGGCTATAAGGTGAGCAGCCGCAGCCACCGCTGCCTTGGTTGGCGTCATTCGTATCGCGGTCGCCAGGCACCGGTCCGCTTCTGATTGACGTAGAATGAAAAATAATTCACTCACAGTCCAAATGGTGGTATCCGCGGGTTCCGCTTGATCTTAGCTAGTCTGTCACACAAGAAACGTGTGTCCCTTTCGAATTTCTAGGGCGAAAATAGATTTTGCACGGGACCCATACGGAGCTTATTCGAACGCTCTAGCCCCCTAGCGGACGTTTCAGGCGTTGCGAAGGAGGATGGGCCTGCGGAGGAGTGCAATGATAAATGATTCCGGCCTAGGCTGAGCATGATGAGGTCCAGACCCTTTCGCGACAGACGCTGCTCGACGATGGCGTTTTGGGGGGAAGCGGGGCTGGGAGCCGTTTCAAAAACTGATTCTTACTGGCTGTTAGGTGTGAGGGCTGTGCCCCGTGGCTCTTTGCCACTTGCCATTCAGCTAAATTTAATAAAAAAACCCATCGGACTGCGGCATGTTAGCCTTACTATCGAAACCAGAACATAACATTCAGAAAAAAAAATTGCCATTGAAACTCATGACAGCAGCGTTGAAGCTAAGAAAGGCTTTCTTAAGGGCTAGATTGAATGGCCTGAAATTCACATTGAGCGTGCGCTGCATCCTTGGACGAATGACAGGAACAGTGAGACAGACAAATCATATGCACATAGCCTTTAGTTTCGAAAGGGCAGAGCATACCACGTAAATATTGTGCCTGCGTGCCACTTTTTTTAGGGTGTGCGAAACTGTGCACGTACGTGAGCACTGCGAGAGATTTTTTGTGTCGTTCTGCTTTTCCTTTCGGTTTGTCATAATTTTTTTGATGAACTTTCATCCACGGAAACCACCACCTGCTTCGAGTATCCGCTAGACCTAAGGCACTCAGTTTGAAAGCTCAAACTTCACAAAAAATGCCCCAGAAAAACTTATGAACAAAATAAAGCGAATCTAGATAAAAAATCCCTCGAAGTGCTCTCGTACGTGCACAGAATTTTGCACATACTGAAAAAAAGTGGCAGGCAGTAAAATATTTGCGTGGTATGTTTCGCTCCTTCGAAAATAAAGCGACATTCAAAAAAAGTAAATTCGCTGAAGGAAACCATGAAAAACGTGCTATGGTCTTGCGGCGTAAAAAACGTGAGCGAACTCGTCGAACACGCAGTTGGCGTTGTTTATAGCATTCCCTTCTCCTGTGGCGCATCTTAGCGTCGGTCAATATTAACGCCGAACTCGAGACCTTCTATACTGACACATTCCGGCCACCTTTCTAGAGTCGTACCATCAGTGATAACTGCGTGCTCTACACAGACAAATTATTTTCCCTAGCCGACAGGTGCATTGCCCTATTTTAGTCAAAAAGGATAAAAAAACCTTAGCCTGGAAACAAAAAGAAACGTTTATATCGTACACACCCCTTAAAGGAGTACTGACAACCAATTTTTACATCGTTTTTATTGCTAAGATCGATGCGCACGGGGCTAACTATCGTGAAACAGTACTACAATTACATCAGTGGACGAAAAATGAGGACCTCTAACTCAGCGAAAACCGCCGTCAACGGCGGCTGTTTCAAAAAGCCCGGAGTTCGCGGGCTAACAATAGTTTCCGCTCGTACAGGGCCGGCGCTATCACGTGGGTATGTGAAACCTGTGACGCTTCATCCACGCGCCGGACGGTTGCGCCTTGCCATTAGCCGGGTGCTGGGTGGACGTCACGGGGTAGGGCAGCACGCGGCTACGTCACCTCATTTGCTCTACCACACCCTGATGACACAAGATGTCGATTTCGGTGGAAGCCTCCACCACAGCATTCTCGTCGGCGCTACATTTGCAATCAATTAAGGATATGATCCACGCAATGCATGCTGTTCATATTTTACGCAGGGTTTCCTTGTGGGTAAAGGAATGGGACTGTGCAGTATTATCAGCCCAGAAAAGTGGTGCCAGTATCCCTTTAACAGCGCTCAGTGGGCAGTTGAGCGCGCGTGACATCCGATCCGGGAAACCGCTCGCGACTTTAGCGTTCTGCGCAGGCACACTGGCGTCTGCGCTCCAGTGGCCGTAAACCCGCTCACATAAAAACTCTCTGGTTTTGCACTTTCTTAAAAGCGGCAGTATCCTTTTATTTTTCCAGCACATGGAAATGTTCATGCCCTACTGGAAATCCTGACGGCATTGCACATCCTAAAATTTGAACTTTTCCTTCCGTGCATAACTCATCGGAAATTAATGTGACTCATATAAACTGGCAAACCTTCCGAGCAATAAGCTCTCTATCCACCCCAACGACGCTGGAAGAGTTCATTGCCACCTTGCAAGACGCCAAGGCTCAGTCTGGTGAAGTTATAGAATGTGACGCAACAACGGCTTCTCTTGACGCGCATCTTGCCAACTTGTGGAAGGGTGCCCATACCCTCACTACTCGGTACCTTAAAAATGGTAAAAGGCACAAAGATCTCCTCAAAATCCGGCACCAGTACAAGCTCATACGCGAGTATCAACGCTCTCTCGCTAATGAAAGCTGGCATAATCTCTGTTCCGACCTCGTCCGGGACCGTGGCCTCAGCAAACTATGGAGGGTTTACCGAGGTCTCGCCGGTAAAGGCAAACGTCGCTCTACGCTCTTCGCCACACTCACCCTACAAAATCCGCCTGACATCGTGGAACATAACCTCACCTCCACATTCTTCCCTCACGCCTCCTTGAATCCGCACCCACCGCTTCCTGCCAATATAATTTCATCCCCTGATGAGGACCTAGACAGCCCTTTCACTCTTCCTGAACTTCAGGCCGCTCTTCACCAAGGCAAACTCCATTCTGCGCCTGGCCATGATGGTCTAACATGGCAGCACCTCCGTAACCTGGACGAGAACACCCAGCTGGTACTCCTTGAGATCATTAATGACCACTGGGCCACAGGGACGGTTCCCGACACGCTCAAGTTGACCTTGGTTAGCCCTATTCCCAAACCCAACAAGGATCCGGCTCAGCTCTCTAACCTGCGCCCCATCTCCCTCACCCCAACTCTGTGTAAACTTACCGAAAGACTAATCAACAACAGAATGCAACACTATCTCGAGTACGTACAGCCCTGGTTTCATCCATCCCAAACTGGCTTTCGTCCGAATCTCAGCACCCACGACTGCCTTTGGCTCCTTCGCAGAGTCATTAACCGTAAATCGCGTGCCGGTAACCCGGACTATGTTCTAGCCATCGACATGCGAAAGGCATTCGATAATGTGAGTCAAGCCGCCATCCTTACCGAATTGGCTGCTGCATATCCAAGCCAACGGGCTCAAAATTGGATAAAATCCTTTCTGGAAAATCGGCCTATCCAGCTTAGTGGCACGCACCCGGGATGGCGCCCCAGAACCTATTTCTTGGCTAGGGGGGTACCCCAGGGTTCCATCCTCGGGCCCGTGCTTTTTAATTTGGCAATGACGCGCATAGCTCGTCAGCTAGAGACCGATACCACATCACGTTTTGCAATCTACGCTGATGACCTCACGGTGTGGACTGAGGCAGCTGACTATCCGGACGTCGAAAGTATGATTGTTGAACTACAAGCAGCGGCTTCTAGTCTAGCCCACAGCCTCCCTTCACTTGGGTTAGAGTTGGCTCCTGATAAGACAGAGTTTCTACTCGTTCATGGGCTACATAACCCACCATCTCACTTCCATCATGTTATTTATCTGGCCGGAACGCCAATCCAAACCAAGTGCGACCAGGTTCGCATCTTGGGAATCCCATTGGGCAGCCACAACAGTGCCAGTCGTTGGATCACTCAACTTAGACGCAACTGGAAACCAATGCTGCATTTGATTTCCAGGATGTCTAATAAGTATGGTGGAGCTAGTCAGGCTGCTTGCCTCGCGCTCACTCGAGCAGTTGCCCTTGGTCGAATTCTGTACGGCGCCCCTGCATATGACCTCCGTCCAGCTCACATGAAGCAACTACAAATTCTTCATCGTGCGTCCCTGCGGACGATCACAGGCCTCCCACGGCACACTAGGGTCTGCGCCTTAGGGAAAGCTGCTCCTCTGCCTCCCCTGCCAGAAATTCTTGAAGAGACCCGGAAACACCATCAACTCCGGCGCACGCTCACTATCCAGGGTGCTGCTATTACTGCATGGGACGCTCAAACGCACCCAATCGGACCCATGCCATCTCCTTTCCCACCCCCTTGGGCTCGAAATACCGTGGTTTCTTCGCAACGGTCGGCTATCCCTCGAGCTAGCGTCGTTCCGCGTCTGCGCGCCCTCCGCCGATGCATGGCACAGAGGCTACCAAACGAGGTGGACATATTTACAGACGCCAGCCTACAAGACAACTCCATCGGTTTGGCTTGGCACTGCGAAGAACGCCCTGATCTTAGCGGCGCCACTACTATGGCTACCATCGCCCCGTCACCTCTTCAAGCCGAGCTCCATGGTCTCCTAGGAGCCCTGGATCACATGACCTACATGGCTCGTGCACCACCACCACCCAGGGTTCGTCTCCTCACTGATTCCCACGCCGCCATCAGAGAATTCAATAGGGCTTACTCTGATCACCCTACCGTTCATCACATCCAGGCCATGGTTAACCTACTGGCCCGAAACGGAACGCAAGTCCGCGTAGCCTGGATTCCGGGGCATGTGACCCAGGGGGTCGGCAATCACGCTGCTCATAATGCAGCGCGGGAGAGCCTTCAGTCAACACCTCCCTTGATTGCTCCCGATCTTGCACCGGATCCAGGTCTCCATCCGCGCCCCCAACTGGATCATGCTAAATATTCTCGCCGAAAGCGGCTCGCTGAGAAGACTCCGCAGGGCTACCTGCATGGTGTCCCCACCCTACCCCGTTCCGCAGAAATCTTTGTTAATCAGACAATCGCTAATGCGGCCCTCACACCCTCCACACTTCGGAAATGGTTCCATTTGGACTCTTCAGGCTCTCCGTACTGTCCTCACTGCCAGCAGAATGTTTTTTCAGACCTCAAGCACCTCACTTGGCACTGTGCAGCTTTCGCATCTTCTCGCGATTCTTTGCTCAGTGCTCTGCCCCCCAACTCGTCCCCTGATGATCCCCCGTACGAAGACCCCAATTTTCTGCATGCTCTAGGTGTGTTTTCTATTAAGAGTGGCCTGGCAAGGGTAGTGTGAGATGGGGTCTACAATCCCCCTCACAAAGAAATCACTGATCATCGATCTCCAACAAGTCATCTCTAACGATTAAGTGATCCCCTCCCCCTCCTCCCTTCTTCCCCTTCCCCAACTACGGCCATGTGGCCTCCCCCATCTTAATAAATGTCATTCATTCATTCATTCCTATAGCAAGTGGAAAATCGAACCAGTTTGTAAGAATGAAATGTCAAGCCATGTCATAATAACAGGGTTGAGAAACTGCTATTTTCTCTTCTTTAATGCATATATTATTCGACCAGGAGCATAGCCTTAGGGAGAACTTTCAGGGTCTGAAAAAATGAAAGAAAAATGATTTTGATAATTTATAAACCAAAGTGAACTAAAAACATAAATAGAATGTAATTAACACGTGCCTACAGGGTTTTATTCATGGTCACTTGGAACTTCCACCCTCAACTCTGTAACAGGGCTGGGCGAAGCTACTCCGGTGCCCATTCACTGAGCGCAGTAAAAAAAGAAAAAAAAAACGTTTTTTTCTGCATCCTGCCTGCACTACCGTGTTACGAAACATGCGAATCATTGTCATTCATATGCTGAGATCAATATGCAGAGTTACTCAATATAGACAGTTGCGAAACTCCGCTTCCGAATCCGGGCGGCGCTAGACCGCCCATTCCGTGGAAGCTGAGGGGCAAGTCGACGCGCGCGGCACCTAGGAGATGAAAACGGAACTTCGCTAAACTATTATTATTCAAAATTCTTCTGTAAAATAAAGATTGCTTTTTAAAATAAAACACAATAATTACGTAAAATTTACTTGTGTTTTTGCGGCTTTTCTTTTTATGACGTAGGGGAGCAGCCGCAAGCACTTGAGTACTGCTTCAACGTCCTGCCAACAGACGACAGACTAGTCAACTTGCCCCGTGCTTGCCCTGGCGCAGGGGGGCCACTGAAGACCGGCTTTCGATACATGGGGCCTATGGGGAGTTTCGCAACTGTCTATATCCAGTAACTCTGATCAATATGGGGGCGGGGGGGGGGGGTACCATGTAACAGTCCGGCGCTCTCTGTCTTTGCATGGGGCGTTTGCTTCTGGAAATGCTCAAATATACATTGTTAGTAAAGTATGTTTGGAAAAAGATGATCATGGTTCAAGCACAGCTATAATGGCTCTTCGTCAAACAGCCAGCACCTGCTTTTTAATCCTCGTGCGCTAGGAGAAAGCATGCCGATAGCGTTTAGGATTGCAATATTTCCGTCTACCGACGATAAATGGAGTAGCTTCAGTTCGCATGCAAAGTAGATGAAAGCACCCAGAAGCTCAGCAATAAAAGACGAAAGGTTGTAGGTATATTTACAAATGCAAATAGCACTGACTCGAAGCAACACCGTCGCGTTCCTTGTTGTCGTTTCCTCCTCGTCAAAATGGCTCTCTGTTTTTCTTTTCTCTTTTTTTGCGCCCAGTGTCGCGTCGCTTCCAGCGGTCGTTTTGCTCCTCATCGGGAGCGGCACTTGTTTCGGCTGTCTACGATCAGAGGCCTCCCAAACTAAGGAAAACACGCATTTCTAACGCCAAAACCCAATAATTCCCAAAAACTGCCGCCAGTTTACAGAATACGGCCCCTTGTATGCCTAGACCTTGAGTATGCAGAAACCGCCAGCGGCTTGATAACTGCTAATTCGATTACGTCTGGTGTGCGTGGACGCAACACTTGACACGGGGGAACCAGGACGATCCGCCGACCACGATACGTCGCACGCTGCCAAACAATCTTTCACGTCCGTGTTTAAACAAAAAATTCCCCCGCATTTCCCCGAGGGGGAGAATGTGAAAGTGCGAATGCACGGTTGTCGGCCCGCTTGCGGCGCATGCGCTCGGCCCCCGCAGCCCACCGCCTCGCCAGCTTCTCTTCCATCTCTTCCATCAGGTTTGTAGTATCACGTGTACACCACGCAGTTATCAAGCCGCTATAACGCTGCTGAGTCGCCAACGCACGCCGCTGACGACGTAGTTTGAATGCGTTAAAGATATAAGGTGCGTCACTTACACTAATATCGGCGTCGCGTCCGTGGCTTGGTCGGTAGAGCGTCGCGCTGCGGCTGCAAAGTCCTCGGATCGAAACCTGGCGCCGGATGCTGTTTCTTTTTTAAATATAGAGGAGCACTGCGGACGCCGCCGCCGCCGCCGCCGGCGGTGGATGGTTTGGGGTCGCTTATAATGTGCATTCGCACTTAAAAAGAAAAAGGGGAAAAGAGCACTGCGCGAAACGCGAAGTTACCGGAACCGCTCCATAAACAACAGTCATACCCGGCAATATTAGCTACAGGGCATGCGCAATATCAAATAAATCTGTTGCAAGGGAAGACTTATCTCCAACGGCAAGTGTGGTGCTTTCTCGACGAACCTTCGGAATTTTTACAGCCACGCAGTATACCTCTCGTTGGTTGGAAAATGTCGTGGCGTAAACACAAAACGCACTTCAGGAAAACCACCACTGGCGATGGGGATGATAGTAAATGAATTGAAGAAAAAACAGGATTTGAACCTGGGTCCCTTGGGATATGTTGCCGACGTCAATAGGATTGTTCCATTCTGACACGGTCGAAGCAGTTCGAATTTTGGGAGGGGTACATGGACGTACCAAGTAATAAACACAAATATGCGCCCCTCAGTCCAACGACGACCATGGTTTAGAATTCGTTTCAATAAGCATCAAACCGCATCGACGGATGATGAGGTCCTGTGAACAATGGGAACATACTCGCACGTGTTCCCGGTAAAGGTTAAGTTGCAGCTGCATTAGAAAGGACGCTTTGATCTCATTCACACTGGTGTGAAGTGCAAACCGCATGATGGTTTATAACCGCGTCTGTGGCAATGGAAGCCCGTTCCTTAAAGCCGCGTGCGTTTCCCGGTTGCATAAGAATGTAGCGAAAATGGTCGCGGAACCATTTACGGTGTACCACAGTGACCACAAAGCGATTATGTCTATCATTACTCTAAAGTAATAATAAACATACCCCCCATCAGCCTGTGCCGTGTTTTATACAGCTTCGCTGGACATTCACGTACCCCGCCCCCCTCCCCTGATACGAGTTGTTTACGCACCCTTGTCTCTTTCCTCAACTGTGACATTTTTAGTTCACGTGTACTGCGTAGATGGCGCTACCTAGCACATTTATCCGCACATTTATCGCTGGGACCTCTATCCCTTCAAATATTTTTTTGCCATTTCGGTCCTTTGTCGTTAATAACCGCTGTATGTTGAACAAACGAATCAGACCCAGCTGCCTTAAGATTACATACACACACAAATAACATTGAAACTGGGCTAAAATTATTTCGCGACGAGCTTTTACCCCTCATAAGCAGAGAATATAGGCTTTAGAAGAATATCTGGACAAATATTATAAAGCAAACGCGCAAGGTACAGTAGCATTACAATTGTTTGTCACCAAAAATGTCATCCTTTCACCCCCAAAGTTAAATCGCAGAAAAAGAAGAGCTACGAGGTCCTGATTCCAATCCCTTCCCGGTCAAATGAAACCAACGCGAAGTGCCTGAGGCTAAACCGCTCCGCCATGGGCACACAAAATCGCCTAATGAAGAGTGCGTTTACGTAGGTGCTAGGCGATAACAGTGACTGTGTTTCAGAAATTGTCAATTTGGAACGCTGTATCGTCCGCGTGATGACTTGTCGTTTGCACGCAAGGGAAGCCAAGTCCCTGGTCTAGCTATATCAGTTACACAACTTGCGCTTCAGCCACTGAGTTGTCACTGGACGCTTTTTTGTGGCAGAAAGGGACCCCAAATTTTAGCTGCTTCTATAGGCTCCCATTGTGTAAACTTCGTTCTCTGCGGGAACAACTGATGTTGTCTGTGGAAACGTGCCGTGGCCTTTAAAATGTTTGCAGCGATTCCTGAAAGCGTTCCCCGTCCTCACAAATGCAATGAGTGCCCTGGGGTTTTCATTAAATTCAAAAGCAGCCTCTACTCATTCAAAACGCGCGTGCTTCGTGTGGTGGCTCCCAGGGACGTCGTTGCTTCGTGTCCAACATTCTTGGATATGTAGAGGCTTCCTCCGATAATAGATACGAGCCGTTGCATGCATGTTATCTTTCCAGTAACGTTTTTGCAAAAATTGTGCAAAACTGAGTGCCTCGACTAAAACAGTCTACCGCGCTTGTGATGAATGAAACGCAGGTTCGTGGAACGTCTTGTATGAAACACGTTTGCGAGAAGACAATATCTGAAGCGCACACTGTGGCTGCACACAGATAGACGCATGGTAGACCCTGCGAAAGCCATGTCTGGCTAGCTACATAAAAAACAGGCGAAAAACATCTCTACAGTAATCTTTTCATCAGATACGGCCGATGTGTCGACTACTGTGGTCGCTAGTGCGGTTGCCACCAACGCTTCCGTGGACGTTGCGGTCGCGTAAAACTACCGCATGCGTAACACTCTTCTCGGCTTTCACGGAGCGAAAGCCCTGTCGAAGCCGTCGCAAAGGTCGTCAGTGGTTAGTTGCCTATACAAACAAGGCACACTACTCTTCGCGAGACGAAAACGAGGTCGAAATTCCTCCCGATAAAGAAAACGATGCCGGCGAAAAGAAAACCTCGCTGCAGCAACCCGCTACCGCCAGTCTCACGACGGCAACACCGCCATGCAATATCAATTTATTGTTTCATCCGAGTTTCTGGTGTCAGTCGAACAAACCACTCGATTCATGGGTGTGGCGTAGTGACCGAAGCCACACCCAACCGTGGCGTCAAATTCACCATTGGCGTAGCGTCGCAGCCACGAAGTCACTTGCATTTGATGTTCCAGTAGCCAGGCTTACCAGCAAACATTAAACCAATGAAGTCCCAGGCCACCATGAGTCAATGCTGCCAAAGTCGCGGGGTGTTACATACAAACAATACAGCGGCCAAGACGACAAGAGTTTTCCACGGCAGGCGGATTCATACATTGTGAAACCCACAATTGATGACAGGGCAAACTTCTTCAACGTATGAAACGCCGTAGTCAAGGTTAAAGCATGACCCCGCCGCGTGTATTGGAACCATTTCTGATAATACGCCCACCATACGCACGTAAACAAAGTCGGTCATGCCTGTAAGGGTAGGGAGGTGGCGCGTTCCCTTCGCTAGAGGTAGCACCTTGGCTTACTTAGTTTGGGCATTGGCTCGTGTGTACTGAACCCTCCTCAAACCATGTAGCCCACAATTCTTTGGAAGAACATCATTGGAGCCGCACCCTCCCCTTTTAGACGTAGAGCTTTGAAAGATGGCTGGGGCTGACAGGATTTTTACAGGAAATTTTAGGGTTAAATAATTAACGCAACGGAGGGCATATTCCATCGCTCTTCTAGACCAAGCGCCGACTATGGACTCTATTGAAGGGCTGCCCTTGGATGTTTGCACAAGCCCTGCTTTAACACGTGAGGTGATTCACTGGGGCTCAGAAAATGTCAAGCCACTCCGCGCATTCACGCCGGTTTTGCTGTATGTTTATGGCAAGCTCCACTAACATAACTTTTTTTAAACTTGAGCAGCAGGAAACACGGGAACGAGGTAAGTCGGGCTTCTGCAATGGCTCCCCAGTATTGTTTAGCGCAGCACGCTACATTACTGAAATATTTGATTTTTTACTTGCTCTATGAAAAGCGTGAATAACGCGGAAAAACAAACGAAACAAACAAAACCTAGAAATGCAGCCTCGTTGTTTTTTTTTCTTGTTTATTCACGTTATAGCACTACTTTTCACAGGTGCCACGTTGATGTTTCAACATAAAGGCTGTAGGAAGGTCTCGTGCCTTTCTCAGCATATATCACTTTCATCAACCCGCACAATCCTGTTTTTTTTTTCTGCCGCAGCAACTAAAGCATGGTCTCAATAGGCATTTGGCGAAAAAAATGGCATACAGTTTTGTTACTGTGAGGATATTTTTCTTCGAGCTATAAACAAAGTGGTTCTAAATGTTCTGTACTTTTAGACGCCACAATGTTTTCTTCCGAACAGTCTTATTAAACACCAATTTTAATAAAATATTATATTAGGATTTTTACCGTACAGCCCTGCACAACATACAAATGTGACTCCGTTTAAAAGTCGCCTAGGCACAGAAATGTTTCGTCGCCAGTTTCTCGCCGATGCTGAATACAACTTCATTGGTTTGAAACACTTCAGGAAGAAACCCACCGAATTTGACCGCTAAGAGGCCCATCCTTCGTAGAGATTTGTGCATATTGTATGCACTTTCGACCCCGCTGCCAGTATCTTTAGCCTTATCGAAGGACATCCTCAGAATCCGTACATTATTTTTAGTATCTCTCTTGGCTCCTGTCATTATCATCGCCTGTGCCTAATTATCATATTTGCGCGGGTTATTCCTTCGCGTGAGCGCCTGAATAAACGGTCGTACGTGCCGTTTTTTCTCAAATGGTGTAAGGAGCGATTTGATGCCGCTATCTACCACTAGCGCTGCTTTCCTAGACCTCCGCTCAGGTCGCCACCTAACGCGGTAAACTCCCGCTGTGATGCTTGAATTTTCAAACGACATGACTCCACCTCCCCCACAATGCTTCTTAACCTGCCGTCAGCAGGATCTCCCGTTGTTCACTGGATTTTAAGAGGGAGATGTGCACGAATGTCTGGGCACCTGCGGCAGAGCCAGCGCATTTACGCGCTCGGATGACAACCTGAAGCTGGTAAACGTTTCTTTTACGTAACGGAGGTTGTCAAAATTTAATGTCTCAATCATTACCATAAAATAACCCACTGGGCCTACTTCGTCGCTCAGCTCCGCCGTATTTTTCGTATTTTAGGATCAACGGCAGCTCGTTCGGACGGCACGAAGAAGTATTGCGAGGGGTGACTCCAGCATCCTCAGGAATCGTGCACCTAGTATATTGAAACTTGTTATTTCTTTGAGGGAAGTCAGCGAACGCATGTCCGATGCTGACCAAGTACGCCACACACTAAAGGAAATTGGCCGTTTTGCTTTGATTGAGCACGCTCTTCAGAATCCGACCACCGTTCAGATGTAATGGCTACGTGTCAAGGGTAAGACTCTTCAGTGACTTATCAATCTGGCAAAAGTCATTGGGGTGCGGACGCCCTGTCTCGTTGTCCATTGCCCCTGTCATCTGCTGCTGTACTGGAGCCCTTAGAGGAGATACAATTATTGGCACAAGCTACACCCCCTACTGGAAAAGGACAAGCTGATTGGCCATCTCTGCAACAAGAGATGGGTACTATCGTCCTATCATGTACTCCCTTGATGGTAGTACACAAGCTCTGAACACCCGTCCGTTTCGTCAAATGGACAAGTTCCAGTTGCTACACGGGTGCTCTATCAACAAAATGGTGCCCCGAATCAACCCCGCCTGTATAAGCACCGCCTAACGTGTCGCGCGCTTTTTATGGGAAGGGTAGGGACGCTTAGTTCAGGCACTCATCCGCTATGTGGCGCGCGCCGTCCTACACCTCGCCCTGCTCGCGAACGCTGCCCCCACTTCTACGACGTGCCTGTCAACTTGCCTGTTTGGTATCAATAGCCGTTCAGCGTACATCTTAGCCGCGACGGGGAGATAGTTCTGGGACGCACAGGGGATCTCGTTAAACGTGTCGCTCGCTTCATACGTTCTGCACTTTTTCAAAGATAACTGACGCAGGAATAACCGAAATAGTGTAAGAGCATATTAATTGTCAGGTAGAGAAATAGCGAACGGAAAAACGATATTTTCGGATGGTGCAGCCACTATTTTACTGAAGTTTTTCTCTCTACAAGATATAGGGAAAAAATTGCGTGTACATTTTTTGTTCAGGCGCTAAATCCTGCCATAACATTCCAAAATATCGCGTGCTTGAAAGTTTTTAAAGATTACAGAAAACAAAACTATCAGCAGCCGAGGGGTCCGCCACGCTGTCCGGGCGCTTTTAAAGTACAGTCCTCAATTTTAAAAAAGCGCACCGATGCGGAGTGCGAGCAGCGGAGACAAAACAAGACCGAAATGCGGAGGGGGCAGAGGGCAATGTCCCACGCAGACAATTTCGGAGCCCGTGATGTAAGTAATTAAGAGCGCAAAGCCGGCGCCAGCCTGCGGCAGCACAAGTGATTTTGCTCCGAGGCAAAGGCAGTTTTATCAGCGACAGACCAAGACAGACAGGTATGGTGAAAAAGAAGGCGTAGCAGCCCCGCCTGGGGAACGCTAAACAAACTGTCAACTATTTTGCATAGTTTCCGAGAAGCGGCGCTGCCAGTGGACGTGAAAGCGCGCAAGAAGGCTACGGAGCGGGGAAGGGTAGGAGAGAGCAACAGGAGAGTGGCTGTTCTGCCATTTTTCGCTCACGCGTTAGGCAATGTTTATACAGGTGGTGTTGCCCTAATGGCAGCAAATCGGTTCCTATAGTGCCGCAACCAATGCGACCCCGTATTCTCAAGGAGGATCACGATGTGCCTACAGCTCGACACCTTGAATTCGAGAAAACATGCCACGGATTACGCGGCCAATACTTCTGGCCTGGCCTTTGAGCTCCAGTGGCCATGCACGTTCATCCGCGTACTTCCTGTCTCACCGCAAGCGCTTGACTACTCCCGTTACCGGATTCCTGCAGCCTCTTGTCCTGCGGCACCGTTCAAATTAAGAGGTATTGACCCCTGGCCCCTGTCTTTGACGCAATCTGGATGCCGCTCGGTCGTCACGGCCATAGATAATGTGTCCAGATGCGCTGAAACAACACTTATTTGGGCTGGCACAGCTGCTGAAATCGCAAATAACGTCATACGCAACGTCATTTGGCGCCACGAAGAACCGCGGGTCGTCCTGAGAGATCATAGTTGTACTTTTATGGCAACCATAATTGAATATCTTCTGCAAGCGTCAAACAGTGCATAAAAAACATCCAATTATCATCCCCAGACAAAGATCCTAACTGAATGTTGTGATCCAATGCTTTCTGAAATGCATTCCTTCTGCATAAGCCCTAATCACAGCAAACTGGGACATTATCCTGCCCGTGGTTACTTTCGCTTACAACCCCGCAGTGCAAAACACGAATGGTTACTCACCCTTCTTCCCTGTTTTCGCCGCTCGCGATCTCTTCCCTTTCAGTCACATTTATTTTATACCCCCGACTCTCCTGATGCACCGTCTCATGAACAGTACATGTCGCGCCTGTACCACTTTCCGCAGCTGGCTCAATCTGGCACTGACAATCAACAGCAAGTCCGCAAAGCCGGTTAGGACAAGGCACATTGGTCTATTCGATTTCGCGCAAGAGAAGAGGGACTCATGTGGACCCGTTTTCGAGTTACGGGTCGTGGTGAGAAGTTTGTCCACCGCGTTATTCAGGCATAGGGGAGAAGTTCATTGAAGGAACTTCTCCCGTCAAATATCGTGTAACTCCAGTAACCCCACCAACAGACCGTCGTCAGCATGGCACAGAAATCATACATGTGTATCTGTTAAAGCCCTTGAAGAGCTGGACAAGTGACTGAATCGCTGCAGGAACCCACTTCCACCCGGAGGAGAAATGTTTCTAAGCCTTTTTAACCACGCTGCGAGTGTTTCGAACCTTACAGAAGAACTTCCTGATAATCTGTAGATGATCATCAGTACTAACTGCAGGCTCAGGTCATCATCATCGCATGTACGTAATCATCATCCCTTCAGCAGGATGTTCCTCACCCGAGTGCTTAAATAAATGGTCGTAGCAACCGTTCTGTCTCGATATCTTAACTGAGAGAGAACGGTATATAAGGAAGAGAATGGGGAGAGAGAATATCGTAGTGAAGTAATAACATTTATAGAATACCCGTACCCCGTTCATACAAGAGCGCCGGCGAATGAAGTCTAGTTTAAACAAAAACGACTCCCAATCCGCTGTTTTCGTAGCTATACAGGTACAAATTGTACAAAAATTGCTTGCTAAAACAAGGGTACCATTAGGCCAAGTTCTAAATTTTTTACTCACGTATTTGGCTGTAATATTTATATATTTTGGATTTTTTGACATCCTATAGATGCATAACCGTATACACGAAAGAAGAAGACAACATTTGTTTGACGCATGCATAAAACTAGTTGTGATGATTGACATCCCCGGGCCGCAAAATCGCGCCAGCTGACGACGGAGCTGAGCTGGCCGTAGAAGAGAAGACGACGATGAGCGAGACCAGGAGGAGCAGGGAGCACGAGAGAGGAGTGTGCCGGCAGTGACGACTGACGAGACAGGGATAGAGGAACGGGCGCAGGGACTCCTCGGAAGGCGGTTCAAGGGCAAGCCAGGAGCGTGCTTGCGCCGTGCTCCGAGAATCGTCCCGTAAGTTGTTCCGGGGCTTCGCTGCTGCAACGCGGGGTGATGTTCCTGCTGGCGTGATCCCTAGGCGTGTTCCGGGCCAACATCCTAGGCGGAGCCTAGGTTGGGCAAGCACGAGCCCGGGCATCGGCGTTCTGACCTGCGACACTGGGTCTCAACAGGCGAAGCTCTACCGAAGTTCCGCACGTTCCATCGACGTCATCCCGCCCAGCGTCGAGTAGACTGAAACGTGAGCGTGCTCCTCGTTTTGCCTTCCGCTCAAACTTTGGTTTGAATTTGAGTGTTATTAATTCCGCCGCGTTGCTCTTTTGCTGCATTTTATTGCCGTTAGATCTCCAGTTTTCGCCCCGATCGTGTGTGTGTACTCAAATAAATATATGCTTTTAGTTATGCTGAACCCATGGCATCACTTGTCGTTGATCCACCTCCGCAGGCCATGCGCCCACGTGCTTAACCCGCGGCCTTACAATTTATTCCATGAGGCGATGCGCACCCGCACGCACGCTACTGCAGTCTCCTTGTTCTCCTCGAAATTGGGTTCCCGTGTTTTCGTCTTTTTTTTTCATTTTATTATTCATTTTGGGGGCGCCGCGGGTGTTGAGTTGAAGCCGTTGCGAAATGACAGTGCGTCCACGCACTCCTGAGATAGTCCCGCGTTTGCATACAACTTGTTTTGGTGTGACGTATCGCTTTCACCTTGCCCTTGCGAAACGCTTTATATTGGTTCAAGTATCGTTTGGCTCTTCTTATCGCATTCCAATGGAATAGCAGCCATTCGTTATTTGTCTTGCTGATAACCCTGCACGCTGAATGCCATTTTTCTGAGACGTCATCGCTAGCGGAATTCCGACGTTATGCGTCCGTTGCCTACACGATAGCGCTGAGACACAGCACATTCGTAATCAAACGAATGAGAATTTCGAACAGCGAGGGTAGAATAAATGTGGGAGGGAGCGATGAGTTTAAAACAGGGAAGAGCAGGAGATGGGAGGGAGGAAGCAAATCTAGTATGTGAGCTTGGAGTAGGGCAAGTAAGCGTAATAAAGAAGGCAAGTCGGTTGCTCACAACCGACGCCCTGATTTAAATAGAGAGCCAGTAATCATAATCACCATCATCAACAACATAATCATCAGTGGCGCAACTGTTATTGAACTGGACGCGGACGCAAGTCCATGGCTGTGCCGAACCTAGGTTTATGCTCTTCTTCCCCTCTAACCCCTGTGGCGACGATAGTAGGCGGCCGTATTCCTCTTCCATACTTCTACAACACACTCCCACCCCTGACGGTGGCGCTAGTAGGTAAGATCAAACAGGTTAGTAAAGGGTTTGCCGTAGATGGGTGTTCGAGTGTCATCCCTTTGAAGACGACACGGGGCAGATGCCTTCTGCTTTATCCTCCATCGATGCTCCGAGGCCCGATGCCTTCTTCTGGATACTTTCTTGGCGAGGACGTGGCACGATGTTTGTCTTGAATTGGACTTTGTTACGATTGATGCCTTTAAATTGGACCTTGTTCGAACATCGATGATTTGTATTCGGGATGCGGCCGGAATCTTCTCGTCAGCTGTTGCCTTTCCTTTTCTAGTTTGCTTTCGATGTTCGGTTGTAAGTACTGGCTGAGGTTTTCGGAATTTCGCCTGTATCGTTGGTATGGTCCTGGTTTTTATTTCTTCGGCTGTTGGAAAGGAGCCTTCACTATCACGTGCTTGGATCCGCGTGTTTCGCGAATTGCTGCCGAGCCACCCGTTTCGTAAGGCGGTGCACGAGGGAATGTCGTGTCGTTGCACGCGGGCACTTCTCAGCGGTTGACTTCATCTGAGTGTTGCGCATGCGGGATGTCCTGTTGTGCTTGTCCCCGAGAGGTTGCGATTCTGGGGTGGCATTTTCCTCACTTGGGCGGAATGCTGCTGCTTCCGGCGTCGTCGTCTAACTTGGTATTGCTGGTACGTCAGGAGGCCTGGTTCACTGATGACGTTGCAAATGTAAGTGCGCTGTGCTGCTCCGTCTTCTCTTCCGCTGAAAATGACAAACCCACGGCTTAGAAGGCCGCCCATGTAGCGAATGGGAAGTTGACCGCGTCTTTTCTCCGAATGGGAGATATCGGCTTGTGTAGATGTGGTGACAAAGTCTTTGTCGGTGTGAACGACGTCCTCAAAGTTGTCTAAGAAATTCGTTCCTTTAACGAAACCTTCGTGCGAGTTATAGCGTATGAATACCCTTCGGCTTTTTCTAAGTCAGCCACAAAACTGTCACAGTCGGGAATATTTGAATATGACCGTCCAGCTTTCAAAGGTCGTCTGGTTTTTCTTCTGCCATACGGTGCAAATCAATCGGCACACTTATATTCGATGGTAACGATTCCAAGATCCGAGTAATGGTGTTGGCTAATTCCTTTACGTCCTCCCGGAGAATGACCCGCGAACTGATATGTCGGTCCCCGACCTGCCTGTCATCTAAACCAGAGAGCACAGCGAAGCAAGGTCGGGACTGTTCGATGGGTGGGTTTCATCTCCGGGTTGTAGACCGGGGGTCTGCGTCCAGCACACAGTCATGGCAGGCACCGTTTAAGAGCGAGGCTGCCGAAATGTGAAGATGCGACGTACTCGAGGCCACGCACTAACTTGAAGGCGCTGCGCTGTGAAGTCCGCTGGTACGTCGTTCGCGGGTTTCACATTACCATAATGTTATTGAACGGGACGCGTACGCGAATTCATGGCTTTGCCGAACCGAGGTTTATTTCTCTTCTTCACCTCTAGCCCCCATTGCGATAACAGTAGGCGGTCGTCTTCCTCTTATTCCATACTTTCACAACAGCAGCCATAACAGCGCACGAGGCCCGTATACGTAACTAACGAAAGCTTTGATTCATACTCACTAGCGCGAAAAAGCATTCGTAGGAATTATCTGGATAGTTTTTAAAAGTCTTCAATAATTCGAAGGCAGTGTGAGATGTATGGGTAAGTTAGCGAGTAAATCTTTTGTTTTTATTGGTTATGTTAGGGGACCTTTTCCAAACATTTGGCGTTAAAACATGCATTGATTTAATAAATGATGTTTATTTTCCTCTCACAGACTTGAAGGAGGGGAACAGCGCAAATTTGACAGACACGAGAAGAAGGAGACGACACGCACAGCGCTGCTTCAACAGTTTATTATTTACCGCTCGGGCACATATATACCACCACGGTTAAAAAATACCAGGAAAAGCTAGACTAACACGATAGTGTCTCTTATCACCATTGCTCGTCACATATCACCACTCGCTCTGCGTCACAAAAAACAAGTGCTGCACTAACCTGGGGTCAAGAAATCTAATTCTTTTTGGGAAAGGGTCTGAGAGGGTATGCTTACGCATGCCCTCTTACGCATGCATGCTTACGCTTTCGACATGCAGCGTTGTGCGTGTCGTCTCGTCCTTCTCGTGTCTGTCAAATTTGCGCTGCTCCCCTCCTTCAAGTCATGAACCAACATGCCCAAGCCACAGTCCTTGCAAGCCTCTCACAGAGTTGTTCGAACTTAAAATTTAGTATTGAGTGCTGTTGCCATTAAAAGCGTTCCTTTGTGTTCGTATAAAATATAAACCGGACAGGTCGTTTGGTTCAACTCGTGTTATTCTGGTTTGGTAGGTTTCTCGACAAGTTTGTATTTCCAAGAAGGAAAAATGTATATAGGATACGCTTGGCTAATTGGAGCACTTACCTTGAAGGAATAGTATTGACCAATCTTGATACGGGTATCAAGACAAACTTCTGGCTGCTGAAGCAAACACTGAGTAATCTAAGGGCTTACAAACTTGTCCAGCTTAATGTTAACTACACCTTCATAGAGAGCAAGTGCGGGAAAGTGGCCATATCGCGCTCACACTTTACGTTACTTTTATAGTAGGCGAGCACGTTGCCTGCAATGCTTAGTCCATGAAGGCAATAAAATGTTTAAGTAGTCTGAAAATGTTTGTATACCTGATGTGATTATGAATATGGGCAGTGTGCACTGATTGAAGACCCTATTTTTATATACTTTAGTTTTGGTATTTGACACGTGTTCTTTTTGTTCTCTTTAGCGAGGGAACTGACCCCGCCGCGTAGAAATGGTAACTTCGAAGCATCTAGAACCGCGTTATCCCCCCACCCAGTAGTTAAAAGCCATTTCAGAAAACAGAAGAAGCCATTCGCGTTCTCAAAAAAAAAAAACCCTTTACGCAATTCTGGTAATGCACATTGGGGCTTTGGGTGTGGCCTGACCCCGGTGACCATTGCCTGTAACGCACTCCCTCACCAGAGCAGGATTGGCCACCCTGGTGTAGTAACGGCCACAACCTCACATTAATAAGCCAATTAATCCATGGCCCTCAGTACCCAGTGGCTGCGAAGCAACTGACCACGGTGGCGGTCAGACCTGTGCCGTAGCAGAGGGTTGTAAGAATACCTGGACCCGGACAGGCCGCCATTGGAATCGGAACCTGGCGACGTTTAACACGAGAACCCTATCTAGTGAAGCGAGTCTAGACGTGTTGTTCGAGAAAAAAATAAAGGGCACTAAATATGATGTATAGGGCTCAAAGAGGTTAGGAGGACAGGTGAAGCTTTTACGGTGCTGAAAAATGGACACGTGGTATGTTAGCGTGGTCTAGAGGACAGAAGAGAACTGAGAGTGGGATTTCTTGTGAATAAAAGCATAGCTGGCAACATAGAACAATACTATAGGACTAACGAAAGGGTAGCAGGTCTTGTAATTATTCTCAATAAGAGGTACAAGCTCAAGGTGGTACAGGGCTATGCCCCAACATCTAGCCACGACGACCAGGTAGTGGAACGCTTCTATGAAGATGTGGAATCGGCAATGGCTAAAGTAAAAACACAGTACACCGTAGTTATGGGGGACTTAAATGCTGAAGTAGGCAAGAATCAGGCTGGAGACAAGGCAGTTGGGAAATATGGTCTGGGCTGTAGAAATAGAAGGGGGGACCTACAATTTGAGTTTGCAGAACGAAATAACATTCGCATAATGAATACCTTCTACTGTAAACGGGAGAGCGGGAAGTGGACGTGAAGGAGCCCGAATGGCGACCATAAAAATGAATGATACTTCATATTATGCGATAGCCCTGGCGTCATGATGGATGTGGAAGTGCGCGGAAGGGTAAGGTGCAGTGACCACCGTATGGGAAGATCCCGAATTAAGCTAGATTTGAGGAGGGACCGTAGCAAGCTAGTACGAAAAAACCCGATTAACGAGCTAACAGTAAGGCGTAAAGTAGAAGAATTCAGGATCGCACTACAGAACCAATATTCAGCTCTTACCGAGTAAGCCGAGCTACTACACAGGGAGCCAGCGACAACCTTTCACGCATTATCATGGGGTGTGCAGTAGAGGTCGGGGGCACGATGGCTGGACAGGATGCCGGTAGACTTTCCCAGGAGACGAAAGATTTAATTAGGAAACGGCAAACCATGACAACCTCCACCCCAGCTGACAGAAAAGAACTAGCGGAGCTTTCGAAGTTAATCAATAAGCGTAAGACAGCTGACATACGGAAGTATAATATGAAGAGGATTGAATACGCTGTAAACAACGGAGCTAGCCTGAAAGTGGTGAAGAGGCGTCTTGGAGTGGGGAAAAATCAGATGTATGCACTTAAAGATAATCAAGGCAATGTAATCACAAATAAGGATAAAATAGTCACAGTGGCCGAGGCGTTCTATAGGGACCTGTACAGTAGCCGGGACATCCAGGAGAATGCCGAACGAGAAAGTAGTTCAGAGGAGATAGGCATCCCACCAGTAACGACCGAAGAAGTAAGGAAGACTTTGAAAGAAATGAAAGGGGGCAAAGCAACAGGTGGGATCAGATAACAGCAGACCTCTTGAAGGATGGCGGAGAAATTGTACTTGAAAAACTGGCATACCTGTATACGCAATGCCTAATGACCGCAATGGTACCGGAATCTTGGAAGAACGCGAACATCATCCTAATCCATAAGAAAGGTGACATAAAGGACTTGAAAAATTACTGGCTGATCAGCTTACTGCCAGTCATCAACAAGGTACTTACTGAGGCAATCGAAACAGAATTTCTGCAACGTTAGATTTCAGTCAACCTAAAGAACAAGCAGGATTCCGTAAAGGTTATTCAACAATGGACCATATTCACGCGATCAATCAGGTGATAGAGAAGTGCGCTGAGTATACTGAACCTCTATATATAGCCTTCAGAGATTATGAGAAACCATTTGACTCGGTCGAAACCTTAGCAGTCATTCAGACACAACGGAACCAGGGGGTCGATGAGCATTGTGTAGAAATACTAGAAAATATCTACAATGGGTCCACAGCTACCATCATCCTCCACAAAAAAAGCAGTAAAATACCTATAAGGAAGGGCGTGAGACAAGGAGACGCAATCTCTCCAATGTTATTCACAGCATGTTTAGAAGAAGTAATTAGAACGTTGGATTGGGAACAGGTGGGAGTAAGGGTTAATAGAGGATACCTCAGTAACCTCAGACGTTGCCTTGCTAAGTAACTCGGGGGCGAATTGCAAAGCATGCTTTCCGAACTGGACGAACCGAGTAGAACCGTGGGCCAGAAAATAATAAGCAGAAAACCAAAGTAATGATCAATAACCTGGGGTCAGAACTGCAGTTTGGGATAGGTGGGGAGGCAGTGGAAGTCGTAAGACAGTATATCTACTTAGGCCAAGTGGTGACCCCGGGTCCCAATCATGAGGCAGAGATAACTAGAAGGATCAGAATTGGGTGGAGTGCATGCGGCAGGCATTCTCAGATATTAAATGGCAGCCTTCCATTGTCTCTGAAGGAGAAAGTGTATGACAGCTGCATCTTACCGGTACTCACCTGCGGGGCAGAAACTTGGAGGCTCACTAAGAGGGTTTAACTTAAATTGAGAACGACTCAGCTGGCAATGGAGCGGAAAATGATAGATGTAACAATAAAGGACAAGAACAGAGCGGAGTGGGTCAGGGAACAAACGCGTGTTAAGGATATACTAGTAGAAATTAAGAAGAAGAAATGGACGTGGGCCGGGATGTAATGCGAAGGCAAGATAAACGTTGGTCTTTAAGGGTAACAGAGTGGATCCCTAGAGAAGGCAAGCGTTGCAGGGGGTGACAGAAAGTTAGATGGGCAGATGAGGTCAAGATGTTTGCAGGGATAAAGTGGTCACAGTTGGCAAAGGAACGCAGTAATTGAAGCATAATGGGAGAGGACTTTGCCCTGCAGTGGGAGTAGACAGGCTGGTGATGATGATGATGATGTTTTCGTATTCGCTTGGAGTTTTACAAAAATATAGGGGAAGTGTACTGCTGCCAAAATTTTACTGTCCTCCTCCTACGGAAAACGGCAACATTTGAGTGGAGAGTCTATTGCTATGTTATTGTCTTTGACTAGGCTCGTCATGCATGTTTTTGTGTAAAAATGCAAAATACATATTTACACGATGTGACACTACCTTCTGTGTGGTGAGAGATAGGCGTTCTACAGTGCAATTTTTTTCCAGAAAATATGTTGCATCATTTTAGCTTTTGTATTAGTTAGATCCTGCCTGATTATCGCAATTTCATGAAGATTTGAATATTTTTCTATTTTAAAAGATTTAATGATATGAATTATTATACGTTTGCACTTGCATGCCTTTTTTCATTATAGAGGCTCTGCTCGAATGAATACTGAATTTATGTAGTCGGAAATTCTATAGAGAATATCAAATAATTTGTTTTACGGATATAAAAATTTAGAGTTGACCCAGCTTTTACGGTAAATCGCACCTACAAATGAAGCGATTGTAAATACGCAACTTTTTAATCCACTTGTCTCCATTTGTCTATGTTTACTATATTTTTGTTCCATATTGTTTTTTCTGCTGTTGTAATATTTTGTTGTTTTTTTTATTTGTATTTTGCACAGGTTCCTAGAATGGTATGCACCTTCTTCTATTTCTGATGTCCCATGAAGGGCAATTTTTGTGGTAAAACAAAAAAAAAACCACTTCTGCAAAAGCAAACGGGGAAAGCTCACAGTTTGGTGATATGTGACGCAGCTCATTTGCCATTCTAAACTGCTGCGGATTGATTTCATAAAGTCTCTTTAAGGTCCGCCGAGGAATCCACTGCGGCAGAATTTGTGCTTACATTCATGATGATGATATCACAAAATTGAAAAGCAGGTTTGTTTACACGCTGAGTCACGGTTCATGTACACTTTCACGTCACGGCCACCAAGAACTGACAAAACACACATGCGGAACGCGCCGACGAACACAGCGACGCTCATAAACTGTTAAATTGACTAACCAAGTGTCTGACGCCGGTTTTCGAAGCAAAGCTTTTCTAGGAAACGTTCCTTTTCTTGATCAACTATCGAAGCAAGTGTTGGATGGAAGCCAATCTTGTCGGGTAAACTCTTGATACAAATTAGAAACAGACACCGACCACGAGTGTTTATAAAACGAAAAAAAACACGTTTGTGAATAAAACGTTATTGTGAACAACGCTCCCGTACGGGAGCAGAGGAGAGAGGAAACTTTATTTGCACCAGTCAAAAGCACAAAAGGGTGTGCCCCCATCAATCAACCATAATCCCTTGGGATTTGGCGACTTCCACGCCGAGACCGATGATTTTTCTCTGAGTGCTGGAGGCATGGATGAGTAATGAACCTTCCTGGATGCAGCATCTCTGGGAGCAGCATCTCTGGGAGGAGGGAGACGTCCACACATGTGAAGGAGATCCGCTATGCCCTGACATTTTTTGCATTTGGAATCAGCTACTTTGGGGTGCCATTTACTGTACAATACGGCGTTTGGGAAGACCCCCTCCTGTAACCTTCACCAGTATATCTCCTGTTTCCTAGTAAAGTGCGGGTTAGCCGGGGGTAGTACTTTCCTCGCTAGTCTATGGTATTGTACAATTTTGTGGAAGTTTTCTAGCCCGTCGTCTGCACTCGGGAGGGGCTCCGCGTACGGGGGAACCGCGTCTGTCTCGGTAGCGGCGGCGATCGTCCGGACTGTCAGACCTCTGGCGGTCGCATGTGCCTTTTCATTCCCGATGAGACCCATATCAGCAGGTACCCGCACTCATGTTGCCTGTTCTATGGGCGCCTTTGCGTACGCAAGGATCTTATACGTGATGTTGGAGATCCTTCCTCGATCGAAGTTTCTGATGGCGGACTTAGAGTCACTCACGATGGTTTTCATTCCTGATTGAGTCATCGCCAGAGTGATGGCTGTATCTGTTACGTCTCTGTTTAGTACCGTGCAGCACGAAACGGAGACCCCGTTTTCCTTAACCACCACTGCCGCGAAAGCTTTTTTAAAGACGATAGTCTTTCTTGGGCTACCTAAACCCAGAAAATTTGGCGTGTCTGTGTGTCTGTCTGTCTGTCTGCCTGTCTGTCCGTCTGCCTGTCAGTGACTCGATTCAGCCGGCCGGCCAAAGTAAAGTTGATATTGAGCAATAGTCTTCTATACTCACGACCAAACGTAAACGCCTAAGCCCGGTTAATGCGTTCATACTTCTCAACTTTGTTGAACAAGTACAAGAAATTACCCAAATATAATACAGGAAATTAGTACACAAAGGATATTTACAGTGTTCCGTTATAAAAAATTCACGAATGCTTGGTTTTTCGATAGAAAATGATATTCTATATCTACTGCAGAAAACCGCCGCTCCCTGGTGGCATATGAAAAATCACGCGGCAACAGCAACGAAAGGTTCCACTAGATAGCTTCCACGTTCTGCTTGGAACGCACATGGAGCACTGCGACGCAGTTTTATAAACCTCGTCGTCGGCCGCCTCCATTCACGTGCGTCTCCGCCGTACTGCAGCGCTGGCATCGAGGAACGCTGCCTATATCAGTGGAACGCGGTAAATTCAAACCGCCTTGAGTGAACGTTTAGTGTGTTTACCTTGGGATGAGCGCGACTGTACAGGAACGGCATGAGAGGTGAGCGGGAAAGCAAAGGATAGCATTTCCTTGGCAAATGTCTAGAAAGACTATTGTCTTTTGGCGACATTTGCAACAAAAGGAGCACATACGCGGCCATTTTTAGATGCGACGCTCAGAGCATCTCTTGTGGGCGGCCCTGTTGTTCCTGCGTGCATCCGTTGTTGTCCGCGTGCGTCCGTTGTTGTCCGCAGCCACTCTCCCGCTCTCCTCTCCGATAGCGAACACTGTCTCGCGAGGGGCATTGGATTGGATTCGATTGGCTTGGCTTGGCTTGGCTTGACTTGACTTGGATTGAATTGGATTTGGATTGGATTGGAATTAAGTGGATTGTGTTGGATTCGGTTGCATCATTGCCGCGGCAGACGCACTGGCACCGGCGCATGCCCAGGTGAGAGCATGTGCGGCCAAGCGCACTCTCACTCCGCCCGTGGGCGGCGCTGCGCGCGGTGCTGAGCATGTGAAGTACTCTCTGAGTACCGCGCTGAAGTACCGCGCTGCGGATATAACCGGTGGGCCGCTCTCCGGCGGCCTTTCGGTCAACGGTTGCTCTCCGCTTGCGCTTGAACACCCCTCAGCGTCGCATCAGACCAGGGTTCCCGTGAGGGGAGGTGGGCGTAATTTTTTGTCTTATCTTGTGGTGCGTCTGTTTACAGGACGACAGGGCTGCCACCATATCTAATGTGCAGGGCTCTGCCTCTACTTTTACGTCTAGCCTCGTGATGCATCGGGCTTATATTTCTTGGCAGGGGTGACACAGTAAGTTTTTCCCTGAGCTGATTGGGTAGATCTACACTGTCTTTGTCTCTTTCTCCTGTCTGGTATCCCAGACGCTCTAATATTTTCGAACCATTCTTGCTGCTCAGTAGCCGTTGTTGTTGTGACGCATTTAGCGCCTCAATCAGTGCATCGATACTATTAGATACACCCATGCTAAGTATTGTGGCCGTCCAGGTGTTTGGGGGAAGACCTAGCGCACGTTTGATGGTCTTTTTTTTATTATGATGTTAAACTTCTTTTTTCTGCTTTTGGTTAGCTTCATAAAGGGGGCTACGAAAAGTACCCTGCTAACGCCAAAAGCTTGAAAGAGCCTGAATAAAGAACGCTCTTTCATTCCACCGTGCTTGTTGGAGATGCGCCTTAACATTCTGCAAATTTGCGCGGCGGTGTTGTCTAGTTTGCGGATGGTCTCAGTATTTCTAGCGGAGTCGAGGACTCTGAGCTTGTCCCTTGCGGGTATAGGCTTGCTCCCTGCCTTCCATCGTATGTCGTAATCATTTCCGCCCGTCCTTGTGCTGTTTTTGGGGACGAGGAAAAGCGCCTCTGAATTTTCTGCTGAACATATGAGTTCCAGTGGCGATAAGTAGCGTTCGATCTCGTCTACGGCTTTCTGAAGAACGTTCTCAATACGTCCATTGCTGCCACTGTTTACCCTACAGTGTGAGATCGTCCGCATACATGGTGTGCCTTAGACGTTCTATCCTGTCGAGTTTTTCCGCGAGTCCTAACTGAGCCACATTATAGAGCGTTGGAGATAGCACCGAACCTTATGGCGTTCCCGTGTTGCCTAGATTCATGTTTTCGAGGGGCATTTCTCCCAGTTCTAAGTTTGCCGTACCATCTCAGAGGAAATTTCGCAAGTAGTTGCACGTTTTAGCGCCGACGTTTAACTTGCTCAAGTTATGAAAGATTGCTGTGTGTCTGGTGTTTTCGAAGGCTTTGACAACGTCAAGACCGACAATGGCTCGAGTGTCTTTACCCGCGTAGTTTATGATGTCCTCTCCCAAATGGAGCATTACATCACAGACCGAAAGCTAAGCTCTGAATCCTATTATGGAGTCCGGGTACAGTTCCTCGTCCTCGAGATATCGGCTAAGTCTGGTCTTTACTACGTGTTCCATTAGCCTGCCGACACATAACGTGATAGAGATCGGTCTGAAATTTTCGAGGCTTAGTGTCTTTCCAGGTTTGGGAATAAGGGCCAGATTGGTACTTTTCCATTCCGAAGGAATGTCTACGCTGTCTGAGTATTTTTGCATGTAAGCAGCTAAGCCATAGATAGACTCTTCGGGGAGATTTCGTAGCATTTTGTTGCTGACTTTGCCCTGCCCGGCGGCAGTGTTGGTTCAAAGGCGATTTAGCTCAGCTCTAACTTTTGCTAGTGTAAGCGTGGCGTCCTGGACCTAGTTTGCGGCTCCCGCGTATTCGGGAAGAGTATCGCGTGTGGACGGCTTCAGGTATCGGTAACGGACCTCGTTTAGTAGGTTTTGCGTGGTTCCCTCGAACTTGTAGACTGGGGTTTGGAGCTGCTCCCGTGCGTCCGATCTGGTATTTTCCGGATCGAGTAGGTGTCTAAGTAACTTCCATGGTTCCGCGTTTATTATGTCTTTGTTCACCTGACTGCATGCGTTAACTCAATTTAGTCTGATCAGCTCCCACGAATAGTCCTCTATCTCCCTATTTAAGGCTGCAATCCTCTCCCGTAAGTTCCGGTCCCATCTTTTATGTTTGACTTTCTCCTCTAATTCTCTCTTTTTTCTGCATAAGCCGACGAGGTGGCTGCCAGTCGTTTTGATCCCTTCGTCCGTCTCTATCTCGTCCGTTGCCGCTTGAGCGGCTTCTACAATTTTCTTACTCCACTCCCGAATATCGCATTTCCTCTGTTTGTGTGAGCTGTACACATTCAAGACCTATAGACTCTTATCCGTGCGCTTACGCGGGATGAGTTTCACCATCCAGTGGTCGATCTCAGTCTTCCAAGTCTCGTGCTGCACTGCCGTTACGTTTCGCTTAAGAACGTGACTACCCGGTGTCGCCTCTGAGGCCCGGGTAGGATTTATACCCCGATAATTTTGAATTTTTTACACATTCTTGAATCGCCATTATTTGCGGACGACTTTCGCCGCTGTCGAGGAAAGCCTGCAAAACCGAACGTTTTCGACCGTAGCCCCTACTACACCACTGCCAGGCTGTAAAAGACCGTCGCCTCTGATCCATCAGGTATGTTGAATTCGTGATTTTTTGCGCTTTTTTGCCTTTTATTGTTAGACTTGTCCAACCGATCCATGCGTTTTTCCATTTCCAGTAATCTATCCTCTACATTTTAGCCTCTTCAACTTTGCCATTGCTACGAAAACGTTTTCTCATTTCGACACCCTACTGGCAAGTTTTTTGTCAACCTCGTTTAGTTTGGAATTGAGTTGTTCGAGAGGAGGAGATTGGACTACCTGCATCGACTCGACTACCGGTTCGGATGCCTTTGCGGTGATTACGGTCTTGATTTCGTGAAGCTGTCTTTTGAGTTCGGCGTTTTGTTCCATTATACCCTTATTTTGCTTTATCAGAAACCTATTTCGCTATGTCAATTTCCTTACGACCTACGCATTTGCATCCTGGGCGGTCCCACTCACCTAACCTACCTTTGGTGCGTTCGTCTTCGAGTTTTCTAGCGATGCACAGGCAATGCCACTTTTTTTACTCGAGCTATTAGCAGTCGATAGAGTTTCAGTCCTCAGAGGTTGCAGGCAAAGGAAGGAAACGGATCGGTTCCTCGTCTTGCTTCGGCTTCGAGACATGCTCCTCGCGCGATCCTGGTTCTGGTCCCTTCGGGTTGCCCGTTGTAATTCTTTGACCGTTGACGGCGCCTCTCTGTGCCTCCGCTTCTCGTCGGCTTCTTCTTCTTTCCTTGCCTGTTCTCCGAGCTTTCGGTTCTTTTGTCTCTTTTTCAGGGCGTACGGGGTGCGGTAGAGAGGCTTGCACCTCTTGTCATCTGTCTCGTGTTCTTTTTCACACAGCTGACATTTCGGTATACAATGGGCAATGGGTCACCATATATGTAACATTTCTCGGTGGGATTGTAGCTGCAGACGTCCGACTTATGGCCGATGTCGCCCGAGGTAAAGCAGACTTCGTACTTCCTTCGGTATAGGAAGGACTTCATGGGCGATCCGAAGCACCTGACCCATCGTGGGACATGGAGATCGGCAAAAGTGATGATCACTGGTTCAGATCTTCCCATCCTACAGCATCCCGATGATGGGGGATTAGTGCAGTGGGAGAAACCGACCTCGAGTTCCTCCTCGTAGAAACGGAGATTGATGCCACGTACTACTCCTCTACCGTAGTTCTCCGGTGCTGCCATGTAGGACGTGGTTTCGTAGGCCTTTTCTCCAATCAGAAGTTTTCTCACAGACAGTACTTTTAGGGCGTCTTCTTGCCTCAGCGTGCTGTATGTTATGCTACCTTGCTTGTCGTTTAACACACCCTGGTCTTTTTCTTTGCCTTTTTCTCACTGTACTTCGGCGGCAAGTCTTAGCAATTTTTCTACGTAGGGGAGCGACAGCTTGGTGAGTGCGAGTCCGCCCTTGGGTCGCAAAATCACCTTGTGGTTCATGTGAGGCAGTCTCGGCTGGCAGCGATGCAATCGATTTTTCCGCAAGCTGCTTGCCAGCCAGACGCGCTTTATATTCTTTGATGGATGGCCTCAACATTTCTCATTGCACCGGTGGCGGCTGTTGAAAGCGAGTTGCACGGAGCGTGGGAGCTTTGTTTTTCTCATCGACCTTGATCCTTTAGTTCCTTTACTTTTTTCGTCACTTTTGTGTTCCAGTTTAACTCCTTAGGTTCCGTCGGATTGATGTCCGTACCTTCTACCGCCACTTTCATCACCATTTAATCGGCCGCTTCCGTCTGCCGCCAAGAATCTGATGGGGGACGCCCGTAGTCGCCGGGCGGCTAAGCCTACCCTGGCTTGGTTTGGGTTAGCGATGCTGCGGCGCGGTCGACCAAAAAACAGGAGCGAAAAAGTCTCAGAATATCCACTCACGGCTTCAAGTTGATATCCACGGAGTCCCTAGGAGTTCCGCAAACACAGCACATCACTTTCAAGCAAATATTTGGGTTGTTCCTTTAGAGAAAAGGACATTTTCCGGAGCCGTCGTGACAGAGTTCCGCTCCCGCTGGCCCCCTAGCGGCCGTTCCCCACGGGAGCAGAAACATTTTTTTCATTTGATAAACACTCGTGGTCGATGTCTGTTTTTAATTTGTAATATGATCAACTCTTCGGGAATATTCTTGCTTCACAGTTGAAAATTCTTTAAATATTTTTTCAGAAATACTGGAGGTGGCAAGGTGTATCTGGTTTTCGGGCGAAGGTGTTAAGACTTGTAAGTACATGCTGCTAGTCTGAGCACTAACTGAGGCTGGACGAATAGCGATAGTGGTTAATGATATGCATCGCCGCCGCTCACCCTTACGTACAGTCGAAAGCTAGGAAAAGAGAAGGCTTTTGAAGGTCTTGAGGTTCTCTCACCGTTTAACCCCGTGGTTCTGAAGGCGTCTCCATCAACTTTTCCTATGGTTTAAAAGTGGTTGGATGGTCCTACTTGCGCAAAATGTCGTTACTGGCGCCCAGAGCATCAGTGCTTGATCGAACAACCACAGGAGGAATCTGCAGTTGAGGCTACTGGTAAACAAAGGAAGTCTATAGTTTATTTCTGCAGTGGTAAATGAATATTGACAGACATCAGCGACACGTGATTCATAGATACCTTAGACATGGTGAAACCGAAAGTAAAACTGGAAGCTGCTTTCAACGGTAAAAAAACTTCTAGCACACTTCTCCCCAAAGCTCACGCAATACAGAAAAAATAACACAAACCAATTGATGCAAATTACCTTCAACGAAAATCGCAAGGAGTAAACTGTGCACTCAGTGTACTCAGACGCTCAAAGCGCCTATAAATACAAAGAGGAGCGACGATCCTCCATAACAACATTGTACGGAAACAAAACATTATAGTTTAGAAATTTGTGATTTGCGTCATGGCTGGGACAATGCTGATGGTTTCAAAAAAGGCATGGAACTGAATCAGTGGTAGGGCAAAAATTATTATTCACAAACAGTGGAACCATCCAGACAATATATGTAACATCACCTATGACGACATCATTTCCTCTATAATTTCCACATTAAGCTCAAAATGTACACATTGATGTCTGATAACAGGAACTTTGAAGGCCGAACACCTAATTTATATTTGGTACAAAGGAGAGTGCTACACAGTGATGAAATCGGGGAACGCTCAGTGAAGGCCCAACACTTTCCAACTAGCCAGCAGGTCCCATTAAACGCAAGGAATGCTTAGAAAGCCACGTGCTGATATGCACCCTAAAGGCCAGCGAGATGGAGAAAGAACAGTTCTTGGCATTACTCCCTTCAAATTGTTTAGAGAGAAGAAGGTTGTTGAGGCATTGGAAACCCAAATGAACAAGAAACCCTCATGAAGCGCATCGAACACGTTTCAAAAAAAGCGCCGAGGTAGAGGAATATCTTAGAGTCGACATTTGGGTTTTTTTTCGTAAACCTAAAACAGCCCTTGGCTTTAAAATTAAGGGATGGCTAAAACCAGGTGAACTCACAATAAAAATATTGGTAGCGGGTTAGGGCCAATAAAAGCCCCCTGGGTTAGAAAGGAATAGGAGAGGGCTAATGCAAGGTGACCTCAGAGCGAAAATAATGGTACCCGGTTTTGGGCCAATATAAGAGAGTTAGCCATCGACGACATCAAAAGCTGCACAGCACGCTACCTAATCTGAACCTCTAATCTACACCCAAGAAAAGTCAGGATGTCGATTCACAATCACTTAATCGGGCGCCCACTAGGAAAGACAAACACAGAAGTCGACGAATGTAAAGGACAACACAACAAAAAATGGATGCCTCTTTCCGAATGCAAATGTTATGAATGTCCACTTAGCCTCACAGGGAAGCTATTGCAAAGTAGAGAGCACATCAAACATTGTTTTCTGCGAAAGCTTTCGGATACAATGCAATAATTATTATTGCAATTATTGAATTCCTAATGTAATGAGGAAAATCTACCACACCAATAGAGGATCTTAGACATCAGGCTTTCCAGTCTGATAAGAATAGGCTAGGCATACAGCTGTACCCAAAACGCTTCATAAAACTAGCTCATATCACATGTCCAGAAACTAAACACCGTGCGGGTCAACAAGTATTAAACTACCTAGCGTTCTGAAAATGCACCAACTCACAATGCCTGCCTCCTGCATAAACCTCCCATCCAAAAATGCGCTCCGGGTCATCAAAAAGCGGATCATAACATCACACTTCAGGCCCTCTACCTGACACTTACCGGGTTCCCTAAAATGCATTTTTGTATATGCCACCAACCGACGATATTTAAAAACTAAGCATTCAAAACTCAACTTCACCAAACACCTTCTTGTGACTATACGGCATGATGCATATATTGCCTTTTCAGATAGATAAATGAGCGCGCCATGGCACAAAGCGCTGAACCGCTATGCTGAGCGTACGTGCCCCTATGTAATTCAGGCTCTCCTGGTCCCTGCCTCAAAGCTCCTTCACTATCGTCGTCGGTGCCGCTGCCCTTATGCCCGTACTGGACCCCGTCTACCAGCTCTTACCCGTTCGTCTTACAAGTTATTTCGTGCCTGCCGTTTCTTCTGCGACAGAAGTGGCGCTCTGCTCCCCACGACAACTTCAAGTTGGCCTACCAAGCCCCTGCTTCAACACCACGCATTCGTTAGGCATCGCGAAAAGGGTTTAACAACTATGACAACAGCACGTGCCCCATTGTAGTCCAGGTTGGTTACTCATACTGTTCCGCGATTTCTAGATACAAGTGCCTTATGATCCTGCTTTGCCTTCACACATGTTCATGTATTATGTATGACTATGTGCTTGTATCACGGTGGGCCAGAGGTTATTGTGGTTAATTTTGGTTCAGCCTAATGTTGATTCCGAACTTTTATCTTCGCGTGTTTTTTTCTTACCAATCATTCTCAGTTTCTGGCCTCTTATAATGTTATGTCTGCGCTAACAAGTGTCCGCTCCGATGCGCCACAAGGCTCAGTGGAGGGTCCCCTTTTTTGATATGCAATACCGATGTGCCAGCATGCGTTTCTTACATTCATTTATTTGCCTACCACTGTGTCGTGTTACCGCAAATAACTTATGACCCTGACACAGCCACCTTGCAATCTGGTTGTAACAGTAATTTCTCCTGATTCTCAAGTTGGCTCATGAAAGGTAACGGTAACAAGTGTAAAAATTGACGTGTCACCATAAGAGCCTAGCAGTTGCGCACTTACTTCATTAGGAACTACGGGTTAGATGATGAGTCATCTTATAAATATCCTGGTGTACAAATTTCAGCTGATCTGACACGAAGCACTCACACCGGCTAAGTAATTGACAAGACTTTCTGCACGTTACGATGTCTCAGACGCCACATTCCAGAACACCATCCATCTCTTACATAACTAATGTATGAAACACTATTTCGTCCAAGCGCGAGTGTGCGGCATCAGTATGGGGCCCGTGTTAGGATACTCTAACTCAATCACTAGAACGTGTACAAAATATCTGTTTCATTGATTTCGATGAGTTTGGTTGCACTGCTAGCATAGCTTTAATGATATGTAGCCTTAAAGTGGAACCATTAACTTTTCGCCGAAAACTGATCCGTGTCGGTATGTTTCATAAAACATGTGATCACCGACAGCTACATGATCACCTTATTTTGCTTTTGCCCTTTATCTCGTAAAGCTTGGATCATGCTATTCAATTTGGATTACCATAGTCAAGAATATATCTATTTTTCTTTTATACCAAAGATTTCAATCGAATGGAACCACCTTCCTGCGTCTACCACTGCTTTTATTGACAACGAGTCAATCAGGAAAACGATAACTAATATTGCAAGGTTAAAACGCTTTATCCCGTCCATTTAAGCCTTAGCGAACTTGTATAACTAGAGGCCAATTTGTTATCTGTCTATTTGCCTTACTATGCGTTGGCTTTGATTGTGAGTTCCGAAGCTATTGTTCAAACCTTTTTTTCTATTTTACTAGTTTTAGAAGTACTTTATTCTATGCAAACACTTCTCTCTACTTTTTTTTTTTGGCTGTAAGGGCACTTTATCATCAACTATGTTTGTTTGGCTCCAAATTGTTCTATCTTTTCCGCAAATATTTTCCGCAATCGGGGATTATTTTAAAGCTTTAAAAACTGCAGGTGCTGTTTCGGAATAAATCTGCAGATCTTCCGGTATGCTACAAAAAAAGGGTGTCGTTTTAATTTGCGTATTTTCTTCATTTAAAAGCGGGTTCAAAAACGTACAGTAAGCTAACGAATTCAAAACCCAACCACACCAGCGTGGTTTAAAATCTGGGTGTACAGCTCGGACAATACTTTGTGTTTCTGACAGGTGTAATGAAGCATTCAACAACCGTAAAATTTGAATATGTATTTTCGAAGTGTGAAGGAGGAGTAATCAAAATTAATCGCTATAAAATTTCGGGGTCTGCTCTCTAGTTTTTGAAAAAGTTACCTCTCATGTCACAACAAAGTCGTAGCGTCCAAATCTTCACACATCGATAGCACAATACGAATCAGCACGTTGACTCTTATATTTCTCTATGAAAACAATGACCTGGCTGATGTACTACGTAGGTCCAGGTTTTCTTATGTATGGCCACGACACTCATATTCAAGATGAAAATTATTATAAAATGTCTACATTTATGTCAATACTCGAAATAAGGATAATTAAAAACATTTTACCTCTACAAAACGTATACTATGGACACAAAAATCAAGATTACAGTTAGGTGCCAGCATAAAGTTCCTAATACTTTACTAATCACAACGCACGTACGGCACATGATCATTACTCGTGTTGATTCAATGACAAAGTTAGATGATGGTTCTAGCCGAAGAACTTACTTTGAGATGAGTAGTTGACAACGTTATTAAAACCCGTACTATGCACATTTTAATTATTTATGGTATAAAAAAAGGCTTACAGGTCCCTGTAGATGCATCGCGGAAGAGATAAGCAAAAAAATAAAAGCTATAGAAGACGAACTAAATGCAGTAATACGTACAATGTGAGTCTTACACTGCACTTCGAAAATGACGCACGAAAACACCGGAGCACAATTTACATACATATATAGATCTTTATTTCACGCTAAATTTCACTGTACATTTCGTGCCCGCAGAAGCGCGAGTTGCTTGTGGGCGTGTCACGGAAGACTCAGGATGCTCGCTCCGGAGTAACAATAGAAGCAACTCTTTTGCCAAAGACAAAAAAAAAACGAAAACACCATATACACATCACTATAACAAGATGCACATTCGCACTCATGAAAGTTCACAAAATCTCCAATATTTGAAGTTCACACACATGTTGATAAGAGTTAATGGATATAAACGAACAAGGCAGTAAAAACTATTGAAACAAATAAAACTACTGAATAGACAGAAGGAGCTGTTCGAAATAGATCACACTGCTTCTACCGGCAAACGCACGGTCAACGACACTCAATTACTTTACATAGTTTAACCTATGAGTAAAGATCCGTTTCCCCGAAGTCCGGTGTCGATCAGGAACCCAATCGCCCGGGCTCCGGTTGATTTGGCAGGAGGCTGGCAGGACGATGGTGTTGAAGTTCTTGTAGACTGCGGTCGAATTGACGAACTCGAGGCGTTGAGGTTGAATAAATGAAACGGAAGTTTTTATACAGCTATTTACAGTAGCAAAACTGGGTACATGAGTAATGAAAAGAAAAACTTCGAACTTCCGCTAGACGCTAGCTATGAGTGCGCACAAGTCACTCGAGCTCCTCAACTTCGTCTAACTCTCCTATTCTCGAAGCGTACACAAACCGCTCGAGAAACAACGGCCGAGACTGTATCTCGCCGCAAGATCCGTCTAGTTGCCCGGTGCGGCGCTGCACCCTAAACCTCCGACGCGATCTTAACCTTGATTAGGTGGCTCACCACTCCCAACGTAGCGTTAACGGTTGAGACTCCGCGTCCCGCCGGGAACTGCCAGCTCAGCGCTCAGACAAGAACCATTTACAACGGCCAAGTTCGGCCTTATAAAACCTCGACATCACCCTCTCTCACGAACGCCCCTGTAGCGTTCGTGCACGCGTATGGGAGTGCCCGTATTCACGTAGACAGCTGTCACTCAGCACGTCACGGAATATTCAATGAGGCGCCGCTATCTTCGGGTCAACGGCACGCTCGTAGACGAGCAAATTTGGGCGACCCCGCGAGGTGAAGGCGAAAGACGGCGACCGTGCGTCATGCTGACCAGGGCGTGACAACAATAGAGACATGCCGGTAATCCCACCACCTCCGCGGGTCGGGCAGGCGTTCCTAAAATCCGGCGGCGGTGTCTGCTTTCTCAATGGGGGATTATCCTTGATGAATGCGGTAGTCCAGACAATCCATCTCCCGTGCACGCCGAGACGAATTAGCGGCGCCTGCATGGCAGTGTCGGCAGTGCTACGTCGCTGGACAGAGCGGCGGGTTCTCACACGCAGCCCGGGCGCCCGGCTGCTAATCTCATAAGTGGACCTTAAACCATGTTTAATGTGAGATTTCGCCTTAATAATTGACCATAGCCTTTCTTTGTCCTCGGGCAACTGATTGAATTGAAAAGGAACGTAGTATTCTCGGCACCGTCTGCCATAGTTGGTACATATTCTAGGCAATTCTTAACGGTCTGTTTTGCCTAGCAACTTAGGCTTTTTCACTACTTTTTTATATCGAGTACAAAAGAAGTTTCGCAAAAGTACTGCTTGATTATACAGATCCACAAAAGCCTCCACGACGGCAATGTACGTTTTTACCCCTTTGTTTATTGTTTCGAGGTCAGTACCATATAATATGTTACTAGATATTCGAACCAATAACTTTTCAATTCTGTGTATTCTGGTTTGTGTGCAGGAACCATAGACTGAAATTCCATATCGCAGGATAGACTGCTCTAGCGCCTTAAAAACCAGCCTGCACAGGTTTAGAGCGGAACTAAATTTTAGATTATATAACTGGGCAGACACGGTTCTGAGGCGTTTGATAATGTATTCAACGCGAAACATCCAAGATATGTGCTCGTTAAAATGAAGACCCAGATATTTCACTGTGGATGAAAGCTGTAGAGGTGCGCACGAACAGTCTTTACAATAATCAGAATGCAACACGATAGATTCGTTACGTTCTATTGTCTTGTGCGGGTTTCTAATGCAAATTAACGTGGTTTTGCTCTTGTATAAAATATTTGATTTTTATCCAGCCATGTTAGTACTTTGGTTACATCATTTTGAAGTAGCTCTATAGCCTCATTGTAAGAGTCCCGTGACAAGGTTAACGCCGTGTCATCTGCGTACTGAAGGAGTTGGGCGTTCAATTCAAGGTTTGCAATATCATTAACATAAATGTTAAATAAAAGAGGTCCGAGCACGGATCCTTGTGGCACTCCGTATTTAACATGCATGAAGGCGCTACGCACGTTCTTAACACCCCCTACTTGAATGCGATCAGCGAAATAACTGGTAAAAAACATTTGTTATGGACCGCGGAAACCTATATTTTCTAGTTTGTGTGGCATTATGTTTTGGTCGATGGTATCGAATGCTTTAGTTAAATCTAAAAAAGTCCCACTACTATTTTTGTTTTGATCTATCAGCTTGTTTATATACTCCCTCGATTCTTCTAGCAGATCAATTGCACTAAGTTTACTCCTGAAACCGTATTGCGTTGGACCTATAATAGAAAATCTATCACAGAAAGATATCATGCCTTTATGAACCATTGTTTCTATTATAAGGCTTAGAACTAGGATAATTGAAATTGGTCTGTAATTATTCTTGCCCGCCTTCCGGCAAGCTTTATGAATGGGCCTAATCACCGATACCTGCATGCCCTGCGTAATTAAACAAGTTCCAAAGAATCCGTTTAAAATAAAAACAAGCAAGTTCTTAAATTTACATTAGTTATATTTTATGTCTCGTAGTCTCACTCGGTCGTAACCTGGCGGTTTAACTAGGGACAGTGTATCAATAACCTGCCATAGCTCATTTGCATCGATTGACGGTAGGAAGGCAGAATTCAAAAGAGTAGGGCCAGTATATCACAAACCCGACACCTCACTAGAATTTTCCTTCAACTTTTCCAAAGAAGCTTCAAAAGTTTCTTTAAATGAATTCGCGATAGTCAATGAGTGTTCGGGTGCAAAAAACATTCATTAAACCGTTATCTAAATTTTTTTGCCTTGGCTTGTCCATGAGAATATATAAAAGACCCCACGTTTTTCTCATTATATTTCTACACTTGCCAAACTCTGCCACAAAATATTGGTTTTTACATAGCCGTAGTTTGGCCGTTAGCCTGTTACGAAATATTATATATTCTTCCTGCAGGAGTAAATCAGATGGATTATTTTTACATCGCTTCCAGAGCCTATCTTTCTCGAGCGCCAATTCCAGTATCGGCATTGCAATCAATTTTTTAGCGGGTTACGACTTCTGAGTTTCACCTTTTTAGTTACGGGTGAAAGAAACGTGTTCTACTGACTTATAAGCTGATCATAAGACAATACATGGTCTGTGACTGATAACAGACAGTAGTCATATTTTTGTATCAGTGAATCCATTATTTTGTTATAGTCAATAGAATGAGCTGAATAAGTATAAACACACTGTGTTGATTAGACACACAAGTCCGTAAAATAATGATCAGCTACTTTTTTACGCACTACCGTGGCCAAAGTTTCAAATTTAGAACATCTGGAACCTATGTGGTCAATTCACGACTAAGTTAATCGCGAAGCCAAGATTTCTTCCCCAGTGAACTTGTATGTAAAGTTTTCCAAGCCAAAACCATCCAGTAAATCTAAGTAATTCGAGGTTCATCTTTTGCGTGGGTAACTGATATCAATATCAAAATCCCCCGCTGTAATCAGGTTTTCGTGGGCACTTTTTCTCAAAAACACTGAAAATTCCTCAAAGAATGAGTGGAGGCCTGAATTCGGACGCCTATACACAGCAACAATAACAAAACTAGCCTCACACTTGCTTACAGTGAAAGCAAAAACCTCAGCAGTTTTACACTTAAAGCTAATTGTTTCCGTCAGCCATGCTTCTTTTATAAATACCATTATACCCTCTTCCTTTCCGCCGGGGCGACATAAAGAGTATTGGTGGAAACCCTGCAGCGCATACTTAGTACATTCACAATCTGTGACGTGAGTCTGAAATGTTAACAATGCATCCAAGTAAGTACGCGTTTAATATAAATGAACATTCAGCAAATCCCAGTGTTTCCTGAGACTTGAAACATCAATATGTACAAGGTTTAGCAACGGTCTATTGCACGTGTCGCTGGATACCAGTCTATTTTCTGTCCATTCTTTGAAGCAGTCAACTTAACTGAGCATTCCTAACTTAGTTTCAACAAGTCCAGTTCGCTTTCTATTCTTACTGTTTTTGATCCCTCAATCTTCTTCATCAGAACGTTTCCATTTCTAACCCATGTGAACTTAAATGACTTGGTCTTGGCAACCTGCTTGGCTTGCTAAAGTAGGTGTTTTGTTTCAGGTGGAAGATGCTCATTAAGAAATATTTTTTCCGCTTCCATTGAGTTACGCTTATCAAACCAGCTGTCCCATTTAGCTCGTCTCTCAAACTTAACAATAATTGGCGGTATCTTCCCTTCCTTCGGCGGAAACCGGTGTGCCACATCAATACCCTCTGTTGAAACTTGAAACTTGTCAGCTAAGGACTTCAGTACCACTTAGATGTCCTCTCCGTTAGTTGGCTCTAATCCTTGGATTTCAAGGTTATTCCTTCCAGAATATGTTTCCATGTTAAGAATTGCTGCACGCAGCTGCACAATTTCTCTGTTCTTATCAGCCAAGCTAGCACTCAGTTCATCTGAGTGTTTCTGCAAAGCAGCAACCTGACCACTTTGAACGTCAATGGAAGTTCTTATTTCCTCGTATTTTGTGGACAGCATACCCATTGAACTTTCGATGCCTTCGATAACTTTTCCTTGTTTTTCTATCATTTCCAGAGCGGAGTCATTTTTCGAGGATTGCAACAGAATAGCCTTATCTAGCCCTTCTACGCGGGAACTAACTTCTGATAGCTTGTTTCCAAGTGAAAGTATCGCATCCATGACATCTCGTAGTGTGGGCCGCTGCTCGGCGGAGTCAACAGAAGCCTGAGGCGGCAGTTTTTTTCCCTGCGCAGCCTGGACATAGCCAGTTCGGTTTGGCGTCCTTCTTCGCGATGCCAGAACATTTTCTAGCTTGACACAGACCATTGCACTCAGAACCACTCAACGTAGGCGTGTCACGCTGAACAGGTTTCAAGCAAACTACATAGGTTGACATGTTTCAAGCAGCACAATCGCAGTCCGACGAGGTACGAAAAATGGGAAAGTTATACCAAGGTTTTCGCTTACCCATAAAAGACAAAGCATGTTATTCTTGAGCTGAGACCCCATCGGGCTGTGATCGGCTGGCCTGTTCCCGCCCGTTTTGTAGGCTACTAGGTCCGCCGCTGTGGGCATCACCCGCGCCGCCGAAGGGTTGCTGGAGCAAGATGTACGGGGGGCTTCTGCGCATGTGCCGCTCGAAGACTGCCATGGCAAAATCACGAACGGCCCGGCGATCCGGAAAGCGCTCCACAGCGACGAACAGCAGGCTAGTGGGTGATGCGGCTACAACAGACAAAGCATGTTTTTCTTGATCTGACACCCCGTCGGGTGTCAATATATTGCCAAGATATGATTATAGATTGTATTTCCCAGTACCTACAAAATGCAACTTCAAAATATAAGTTAGAAAACAAAAAAAATCGCGCCAATCCACCCCGTGAATGTGGTTGGAGAGCAAAGCTGTAAACGGCACCCATGCGACGTCACTTTACTTCACTCACATCGCTCAACAAATAGTAAAACCAAGAGAAATGAAATGCACTTAACAAAACCATTTATTACCTCAAAGAGATATTCTTGGTAAGGTTAAATCAATGCATGATGCATGAACGATGTTTGGTTGAATTTTATTGGTGTAGCACAAGAGTGGAAACTTTTTTTATCAAATTAAAGTGAGCTCCAACCCGGTGTTAGACGATCTGACTTCTCCGTCTCTGCGCCGCGGACGGAGGCGACGAGATTTGCGGCACAGAAGGAGAGGGAGGAGGAAGAAATACTCCTGTTCAAATTTTTGAACGGCCTATAGTGCAGCACTGGGGAGGGATTCCTTCTTCTGTGGGGCCCATATGCACTCCGCGCGGCCTGTGTTCCGTCCACCCGCTGAAGCTGGGTCGGTAGAGAGGGGCTGTACAGCAACATCTCCCACTGCTCTTGTTGGGTAGTTGACCGAAAGAGAAGAGGGTGCTCAGGGCTAAAGTCGCACACCCCGATTACGGGGCGGAGTGTTTCTACTTCTGAGCAAAATTTACATTCAGCGTCGTAGCGATTCTGATGCATTAAGTGAAGACGCGTAGGCTGTGGGAAGGAGCCCCGATTGTATGAGTCGTAGGGTAGTTTGTTGTTCTCTGGAAAGGTCACGGTAAGGCGAAGGTACGGTCTGTCTCAGAAGGCGATAATGCTGTGTTATCTATCTGAACGTGACAAGCGGGTGACTGTCCTCGTGCAGCTCCATAGCACGGGAGGTAAAAGCGCAGGCTTCTTGGGCGGGCGTATTTGTTGCCCTCCATTGAAGCGTGAGGGGGTGTCCAGATGAGCTGAATGTAACCGTTTTATGAGTGGTTTTTTAGCATGCGCAGTGCAGGTCAGGACACCCAACCCGACTGGTAATTCCAGTAGGCTTGCTGGAAATCGGTGACCACCCCCCGAACCCCCGGTTGCGTGAGAGTCAATGTGATGGCTGCCTCTTCTGCAGCCGTCATTTCTTGGGTCCTAAGCGAGGTACACGCAAGGAGGTTGGTTCTGGAGGTAGCCACGTCGATGGCGTATTGCTGCCCTCGATATTTGCAGGCGTCTGTGTAGATAACTGCGTGATCCCCACCGAGGGCGGTGTTTAGCGCTTGAGCCCGTGCTTTTCGGTGACCGTCGTCATGTGAGGGGTTTATATTTCTAAGCAAAGGGTGCATCTTTAGTTTTAGTCGCCAAGAGTCTGGGAGTACGTCAAGCGGAGTGACATTCTGGGCTGCCCAGCCGATCTGGTGAAGCAAGCGGTTACCCACCGCAGTTCTGAGTCGGACCTTCTGGTTTAAAAGATGGCCTTCTATTAGCTGTTCCACTGTGTTGTGGAGTCCCGTGCTAAGCAGCCTCTGTGTGGAAGCACTGATGAGAAGACAAATGGCCTGCTCGACCGCCTTTCTAATCATTATATAAAGCATTTCTATGTCTTCCTTGTCGAGAAGAAGACAAGGGGTTGACGTAAGTGACTCTCGGGAGGACAAAATTTTCAATTAATCGAAAGGTACCGGATTCCTTTAGGCCTCGCTTCTTGGTGGCAACTCGCCTGATCATGTGTATGACTTGATTATTGGTGTTTTTGAAGCGATGCAAGGAGACGTCACTCGTTGTGTTATCCTCGAGATGTAGGCCCAGGATCCTCTGGGGCTTGTAGTGATGGTCTGGCCATCAAGGAGTATTCGAATGTATTCCTTGATTTGGCGTGAGGGCGGACGACAAGGAGCTGTGATTTTTTACGTGAACACTGGAGGCCACAGGCTTTAGTACATTGGCGTACTAGAAATGAGATGCCATGCATTGGTGTGAGCTTCCTTTAATTTTTGTAACTCTTAGCACATGAGCAAGGTGCGCACAGGGCCTCTAGACGGGCGTGAGTGGTCGCGTTATACTTTCACGTGGCATTCAGGTGGAACGAAGGGGGTAAACCCGTAGATGTACTTGGTGAGTACACCACCTGTCTTGCCTGCCTTCGCGTGGGCTCGTAGCTAAATCGGTAAGACAATGGGCTCTCGCTTTGTTAGTCTATTAGTTCCAGGTTCGATTCCCGGCGGTGCCACTAAATTCTTTTATTTGTTCGCTGGAGTTTTCTGGTAACACCAACGGTCGCGAAAGAACCCTTGGGGGGTAGAGGTAAAAAGCTTTGCTTTAAAAGTCGGTGAACAGTATAAGAAAGCAAACTTCGACATGACTGGTTGCGCGTAGATAGGCGGCATGGTTTGATATGGAAACGATGTTGTCGAGCATGTTGGTCCGCACACAGTTGGCGCTTGATTACGCAGAACTGTTCAATTTTAATGTATAGCCGGAAATTCACGAGAAACGAATAATGTTATGTAACCGTTTTGATAAGCACAATGACTTTTTTAGAGGAAGGTGTGACCACCTATTGCAGGTATGTACTTTTTAAACAGTGAAGTGCAATAAAACTACGCGTATAACATCAGATAATGTCATTATGGTGCTAAAGTTTCGTGACGCCGTGGAAAGTGTTATAAACAGATGAAATAAATCGTGCTGCTCTATTCTGCATAGTTTCAAGCACAGTGTTATGATTTTCCTGGTGAGGCGACAAAAGAGTGAAGGCTAGCAAATTGAAGTTGAGGAGGAACAAAAATAACGTACGCCAGCTTTTGTGTGCTGGTAGGAGCATTTTTTAGCTTTCGTCGTAAATATCTTAAAATGGTGATGCCTCGCGAGAAATAGCGGTGATATAGGAATCCCAAGACTGGTACAAAACGAAGTGAACCCTGCCGTATTTATACCACCATATTGCTTCAGCCGCTGAAGAGCTGCCTAAAATTGGGAGCTTCAAATTGGCAGGGTTACAGCAGATAGTCAAAACAATTTTTCAATTGGTTAAGATGCATTTGGCAGGTCTTGCACCAACTCAAAACACTTATGAGGTCGTTTTCAATTGCCATGAGGTCTTCGTTACGGAGAATGATATGATATAGTATGCAAGCGTAAGCAAACAGAGGAATCCAAGATGAATGTGTGCACGTAGATCGTTGATGAATATTAAAAATATCAAGGGTCCCAAAATGCTCCCTGGTGGAAAACCTGAAGCGACGTCACAAAAGGGAGAAGACAGAGTGTTGATAACTCTGGACTGTTCGCGAAGAGAAACAAATTGCGCAGCCACAGATCGGACAGTCAGTGTTGCCTGATTGATGAGAGTTTCGGGATTAGGCGACAAAGAGAGCCGGTTTACCGCCTCACAGAAAAAAATACATAGGGTATTTTGTTATTGTTCATGTTAATATGCAGGGTGTTTTTGAAGTCAAAAGTCTGTGAATCTCTAAAAAAAACTATTCTAAACCCGTGTTGGTTAGAAAAGAACATTTATTTGCATTCGAAGTGGCTATAGACATCTGAAGCGAATATGTGTTCAAATATTTTGGAAGAGATACGAGGTAACGAAATTTCACCTTAGTTGCCACGTAAATTTCTATCACCATTCCTAAATACAGGAAATATTTCGGCGATTTCCCCGCCAAAAGCAAGAGATCCGGAAGATAGCGATTGACGGAATATTCGGAAGGCTATTTGGCTCGTAAAGGAAACGTGATTTGATGTATTTTGGAACTTTGTTGCCAATACCTGCAGACGTATATTATTTCGGGTCAGTTATTAGCGTAGAAATACTTTCAGCAGTGATGTTAATATGTTCCATATAAGTGTAGTCAGGCTAAACAACAGAGCTCATAGAGGACTGCTCCTCCATTGTTATTTTATTTGATATAATTGTATTTTTAGTGATCTATACCTCAATTCCCCCGGTGTAAGGTGCGCCCGGGCCCTAAATAATAAAATTAAAAAAAAATAAAAATAAAAAATGAATAAATGAATGAATGAAACTTTATTGACACAAGGATGGCGACTCGGCCTATGTGGGGGCGGGTGGGGAGGGTGGTGTCAGTTCGGGAAAACTTTACATTCCCAGATGAACGCAAGTAGCGAGAGCGAAGTCCCACAAGGAGGCAAACACCTGCTTGGCTGTGGCTGCGGGTGGGTAGAGCCAGTCCGTCAAACACCTAACGCTGCTGTGTTTGCAAGACTTGCGCGCTGCGTGCGGACCCGGACACGTCCAAAGGAGATGTTCAATGGTCGGTGTGGCTCCTAAAGAGCACGGGACGCACGTGGGTGGTGTCATGGCCGGCGGAGGTGAATTGCTTGCGGTAGCGCCGGGGAGAACGGGTGGCTCCCTTTTTTTGGTATGCAAGAACGCCACTTGAAAAGGATGTCCTCTGTAAGCACCGCCCTAGCACGAGCATTGTGGATCAGAACCTGAAGGCCACGTGGCAGTCCTGTAGTTAACGGGTAATCATTGGCAGGTTAGTGGCTGTGGAGTCGAGCTCTAGCACATCGCTGGTAGGTGCCACGGGCTTCAAAGGGGTCCAAGTTGGGGTCGTGATGAGGCAAAACTGGGTGGGAGCAGGTGGAAAGAACATCGCTGGCCAGGGCGCGCCCGGCCTCCTTGAAGGAGTTATTGCAGTGCTCTGGCACCCAGTCTACCCGAATTTGTAGTCCTGTTGTACAATGTAGCCTTCGGGCAAGCTTCTTGATGAACGCACATATAAAATTCTGATAAGGCACCCGGCGCAATGCGTGGAATGCCTCCTGGCTGGCTGTGAAGATAGTTGGATGAGGCTGGTCGGTAGGCCAGTGAGAAATTTGAAGTTCTCGGACAGCCACTAATATCGCTTCGAGTTGGAGGTGTGTAGACGATCGCGCTGTTGGATATTCTTGTTGACAAGTGACTTTAAATGTCGAGTGAATGGCCGCTAATCCGGCAGTATTCGTGGTGGTGTCCCAAGTGGCGTCGGTATAAACAGCGCTATGTGAAAACCGCTCGGTCATTTCAGATTTGCGTCTGTGTTTGTTGGAGTGGCGAAGCGTAGGACCGGTGACTGGGAGTGGCATTGGGTTAACGACGATGAAGTGGTCCCATGGTGGAAGCGGCAAAGGGATGGGAAGTTGTGGTGCCGCGCATTGTGGCAGTAGCGCGAGTAGCGCACGGCCGGCGAGAGTGGATGCTCGTCGGAAGTCGTGGCCTACCTGGCGTGTTCGGATGATTTCTGTGAGAGGGGGAAGTTGAGCGTCCTTGAAGAGCTCCTCGAGTTTGGCATGTTTGGGAAGGCCAGTGATGACTCGAAGGCTCTCCCGATGTAGCACCTCCAGCTGCTGCAACTGAGCCTTAGTGAAGTCGAAGCATACTGCCCCATATGTCACTTTGCTCGTGAGGACAGCCTGGGTCAACAGTTTGAGCGTCTGCATTGTAGCCCCTCCTAACTGGCTGCTTATGCATTTGATTATGTGAAGCTGTTGGTGCCATGTTTTCTTGATTTGTTCAAGCCACACACTGCAGCCGCCATCCTCAGTGACAGGGATGCCAAGACCTTTAACCCACTTTTCGGGGGACGGCTTAAGGAGCGATCGTACAAAATGAAAAGTGTAGGGGTCCTTCTGTTGCTGTGTGCCACCAAACACCACGTATGTGCTTTTGTCATGTGAATGCTGCATCCCAGTGTGTTGGAGGACGTCGGCGAGAGTGTCGAGTGCAGTTTGAATATGTACCTGCACTTGCTGTTGGGTGAGGTCTGTCTTACGAGGGTCAATCCAAATCGTAATGTCGTCCGCATATGTAGTACTTTGAATGTTGGGAATTTGTCGGAGTTGCCTGGCAATTTTTGACATGACGAGAGTAAATAGAGTCGGAGATAAAATAGCGCCCTGCGGTGCACTTCGGTGGTTGTGGAAGATACGGAGATGCTCTTTACCCGTATGTATTTCAAGCGTTCGGTTGCAGAGTAAGTTCTTTACAAAATTGGTGAGTCTGTGACCGGTGTTAAGTTCTCCCGTAATCGAAATGATGTAGGCGTGGGAAACTGTGTCGAATGCTTTCTTGAGGTCAATAGTAACAAGGATTCCTGGAGCTGTGTTAACATTCTTTCTCCATTTTGTCTATATCATTGGTCGTAATAAGAGTAGGCTGTCATGAGTGGTCAGACCGGGCCGGAACCCGGTTTGTGCAGGGTGGTAAATGGCGTCGTACGCTGTCTCGAGCAGGTAGGTGAGACGAGTAAAAATCATGCGCTCCATCAGTTTGCAAAGAGTGGATGTAAGTGAAATCGGACGAAGGTTGGAAATGGAAGTAGGGGGTTTTTTAGGCCTTGGTATTGGGTGCACAACGGAGTGCTTTCATTTAACAGGGAGTATCCCAGATTCCCATACTGTGTTATTTTCCGCAAACAATTGTTCTTTAGATTTCTCATCAAGGTTACGGAGCATTTGCCAAGTAATTTTATCCTTTCCGGGAGCGCTCTTGGCATTAACAGCCTCAAGAGCTATGTGCAGTTCTTGAATGGTGAAGAATGTGTCCTCAGGCTTCAGGTGATCACCGTACGTTGGGGCGTAGATAGTCGAGTCGTATACATTATTTTGGGGGAAGAATGTCTCGGCTGCAACTCGTTCCAGTTCGTCTTCGTCTATAGACTGAGCATGTAGGATGTGTTGCGTGGTGTTAAGGGATTTTCTCGTACCAAAGAGAGCTTTGTAAGTGCGCCACAGCTTATAGGAACCGGTTCGTTCATTTAGGCTTGCGCAGTGGTCAAGCCAACGGGTTCTTCTGAGGTGCTTGGCGTACCGTCTAGCTTGTGCTGTTTTGTTCCGAACTTTGAGTAAGTCGTTGAATTGTTTTCCATTGCTGAGATATTGAAGGTGGAGGATCTCGCGGGTCGACCAAAGGTTGATCAAGTGTTTTTCAGGTGTCGGAGTGTCGTCCCGGATGTCGAACTTTCTGGTTTCGTGCTTGACAGCCCGAGTTATTTTAGTGGCTAACGGTAAAGTGCGCTCGTAGTCCGCAATGAGTGAGGGAAAGCGTTCCCAGTCTACCACTGTGCGACGCAATTTGCAACGAGAAGTTGAGTCTACCAATGTTATCCATATGGGGTAGTGATCGGAACTCATAGGGCCTGTACCACAGCGCCATTCGCGAACTACAGTGGTTGTGGCCCACGTAAGGTCGAGGGTAGTGTCCGTCTGATTTGCGTGAAGCCCGTGGCGGGTGGCGTAGTCGAGATCGTTCTGAAGTTCCAGCCTTGCTCTGGTAGCGTTATCGACAAGTGCTTGGCCGCGAAGGTCCGTTGTATTGTGGCACCAAGCTAGGTGTTTAGCGTTGAAATCTCCAAACGAAGAGGAGTTTGTCAAGCGGATATTGCTGGCGTAAATTAGGTAGCCATGAATAATCAATGCCAGGAGTAGCTCGATTTTTTGTGGTAGGGCGGGCGTAATGAGATGCTAAGAGATATCCGCTCTTGTTAATAGTGCAGCGGGCACCAACTGTTTCCTGTGTTTCAGTACAATAAGAAGAGGTGTCAACTTGGGTGTGAGGTATGTCCTTCCTGATGAATATGGCGGCTTGTGCTTCTGTTTTGAATTGTCCCCCATGTTGTTTTGATATATTGACGGCACAAAGTAACCCTCATAACCTCCTATTTCTGAGGTCGTACCTCTCGTTTACTGAAGCAGGAGTGCGAGGGGCTGACCTGTTGTCTGGAAAAGTTCCCCAAGCTCTGCGGCACTGCGTTTGAGAGAACGGCAGTTCTATTGAAGAACGTCAGAGTGGGAATAAGGCTTAGACGAAGCCTTAGCTGTGTTTTCACGGTTGTGATCAGTAGTCACGTCTAACTGCCTGGCAATACGTTGAAGAGTCTTCCGAGTCTCAGTTAGCTGTTGTGCTATGTGTTGCATGCATTGCTGAAATGACTGCATGTCCTGGAGGCATTCGACTGGGAATGTTGCTGTCTGTTTTGTGTGTTTTTCTAACATGGGACAAGTTTGTGATGGCTAGGTAAATTAACTTGAAACTGTGGTTCTTCCGGCGAGTTATCATCCTGGCGACGAGAAATGGCGTGGGAGATGGTTTGTTGCTTTTCAAGAGTGTTGTTTGCTTGAGGTTTGCTTGATGCCTGCTTGAAGGAGAGATTCTGTCTGTGTGTCATAATGTGCTTCTTTATGTCATTCATTCGCTGCTCATGGTTGCGTTTGAGTAATAAAATTTGTTTCTGTAGAGCTCCCATCTCCTCAGCGAATTGTATCTCGGCTTTTTGACGCGCTTGTTGTAGTTCAGCAATTATGGGATCATCCTCATAGCTGACGGCAGATTCGAGCGGCGTGAAGTCTTGACTGAGATAGTTTATCTCTGAAGCTTTCGATGTAACGGGTAAGGGCGAGGCGCCGGGGTCTGTAAGTCGCCGTTGACGGTTGCCATTTTGGTAACGGTTTTGAAAGCGGTTTTTTTGCTGGCGTATTCTAAGCATTTCGACGAAGTGAGTGCGAGCTGGACAGTCTGGGTTAGTGGCGAGGTGTCGTTTTTACAATGCACACAGTGCTGCGCCTGTTCCTTATAAGGGCACAAACCTGGAGAGTCCTTCTACTCGTGGTATCTACCCTCTACTCGCATCCGGGAACCCTAAAAGCGCTAAGCAGTCTTCGGAACCAGCGCTTCGATACACTTTCGTTCAAGCTCCAGAACATCCTGCATCACATCGAGGAGTCAAAGAAAACTGAAAATCTTCTTGAGCAAAAGTCCGCAAAACGAGCCGAGTCGATGAAACACAAACTCAAAAAGAAAGAGCAAGCCAGAAGACGTAATGCCGAGCACAAAGGGAGGCATCAAGGGAAAATTGTTGCGCTGGAGACACCGAACAAAACAGAAGTGAAGACGGCAAGATGTCCATGGAGGAAAACAGAAAGAAAATGCAGCAAAAGCACACCCTCCCTGAAGGTCCGACACCTGCAAGAAAAGCTTTCCGTTTGCACCAACTTTCCCTGGTTTAGGTTTAGAAACCTTTCCTGCTCCTACTTTGATGAAACGACTGTGGCTTCCAAAACACTGTGGTCAAATTGCATGAAGCGATAGGTTAGGCAGGGGAAACACCGATGGCCGAGGAAGCGCTCTCTTGACAGCGGACGACTGATGCACGGGAATCTCAAATATAGCCAAGACACCAATGGAAGGACAGAATCATTCTACTCGGCGAAAAACGTTGTCATAGAAAACTTTGGACATTGACGCCGCGATTAGAATAGTCGATCGATGGAAGGGACGAAGTCTCAGGACTTGCTCTCAACGTTTGCCCAGCAGCACTACAGTCCAGCGTGCCGTACTTCACCCTTAGGAAGCCATGGACGTAGCGTCATTTGTCGGCGGGGGAGACTGTTGGGACTTTCTCGCGGCGAGCGGACAACACTGATCATCATCATTTGATGCTGCTTTTTACGAGCTGTCGCAAGCTCGCGTGGCTGCGCCGGCTCGCGCCCTTTTCTTCTACATTTCAATAAAGCCTTACCGTTTCACGACGTGTCGCTCCGCTTTCTGAGCATCGCGCCCCAGCTGGAGGACCCAGAGGTCCAACAAATAAATAATCCAATAAATATATTTTTTTATTTATTGCATTTTTGTTGGATATTTATTTCTGTGAACAAATCCTGGTTATGTCAACTTATAACAAAAAAAGTGGGCATAAATTCCGGAAAAAATGCCCGCTTCCACTTGTTGCAGCGATCAGCGAGTTTTTTTTTTCAAAACTTTTTTCAATCAATCTAAATTACCGTTCCTAAGCGTCTCGTGATTAGATAAAGATTCCATTAATTTTAACCATCCTCTGTTGATTGGCCGATCTCCTGTTTGGGTATGTGCCATACCTAGAGGCGCCACAACAACAATAACGACGAGGGTACGTACGTTTCTCTCAGCCGGTGCACCAACGTCAACAACATTTACCTAACCAAAGCTGACCGAGACTACCGATTCTACCATAGAGACGACAACATCGACAGGAACGTGATGGACGAGTTTAGGCGCCTCCCTCACCACATGCTTTGCATCACCACACATTTCCCTTCGGAGAGATGGTGTAATTTTTTCTTACCTTTTAAATGAAACACAAAGATCCCAATGCTTCAAATATGGACAAGCATTTGCCATCGTTCACATACTTGTTGAATGCAAAGGACATGAAGCTGACAGACGGAAACATCCTCCGCAGCTCTACACGCACAACATTCCAATTAACGCAGCACGTTTCCGTTGAGACACTCTCATGTTGGCATGGAGTTGTCTGTTAGAGTATTTATCTGGCGTCGAATTTTGTACATACACTTTCACATCGACCATAATTGCTTCACTGATGTCCCTCTGATGCGGTCTCTCTCCATATTCATTGAAAGCTGAAATAGATTTCCATTCAGCAGTTGTAGTCTTGCAGTATGGGCGTCTACATCAATAGGTTGCTTTTAACAAAATGACCCCTATACCATTTTAACCATTTTATGTAAAGAAGTATATCTCCCAATAAACTTACAATCTCCGGTATTTGAGGCTATTTGGCCAAGTTGCCCTTGCGCCAAAAAACAACACACACAACAACAAATGGTTTTAGACCAGCACCTTTGCTTTTCGGGTGAAACCTGCAGTTCCTCTTACAACATCCCTTCAGTGATCACGTCGAAAACCGGCACTGCAACTCCACAAAATATGCGAAGTATCTTCGCAGCGGCCTGAATGAGACAAGAAATTCTACCGAACACTTTGGCTGCGCACGCATGAAGCAATGCCGCAAGTACGACAAGGGCCGTGGTCATGCAGAGTTTGCCATCGGCGACAAGGTTTACCTCACACGCATCCTTTGAGCGACACAACAAAAGGATTTCTGCCTCTCTGCCGGGCAGTAGGGAAGGACCTTACGCATGTCCAAAGGTTCATGTTGCCTGACATATCGCCTGCGTTAAGTGCACGGAGGACGGGAAACGGGTCCTTTGAGGCTCGGTTATATATGTGCATACCACAAATGTCAGGCTGCAGCACAAACCCGGCCTTAAAAAAATTACAGCAACTCTCTCCTACCCGTCTGTTACGGCTTCATTATATTTCCGGGCCAGTCCTGCCATCACGGCTTGAGCGGTTCCTGGAAAGGAGACCCTCCACTTCCGCCCTTCAAGTGCTCCACCTTCTTGACACATCAGGAGGTATCTAGTATTGAGGGTGGAGGAGTATGACCACGTACGCCCCATCGTGCCCGGTGCCCCGCGTGTGCTGGTGACTGCGCATAGTGCGCGTGCAGAAAACACAAGTTGGCTAAGTGCGCACCAAGCGATAACACCCCGGACGGGTTAATGAACCGTGGTGCTCATAAAAGGGGCTTTCGTGTGAGCCGACGGGGGACCCACTCAGAGAATAACACGCCACAGCAGCCACAGCCGCGGAGGCAAAAGAAAGCGACGGTGGGACCGTGAGTCATAGCAACGACGCTAGTGAAACAACAGGTACCAGTATTCATGGTGAGTCTCTTTACTAAACCGCGGCTCAAAGCCATAATAACGCTGTCGTGAGTTAGCTGTACCATGCCGTGACTTCTGCAGTGGCAACCCTTTGTTGGCCGTAATTATTAATGTGCGCACTGCACGCCCTACCTTGGTGTAAATACGTTATACTGGTTTTGAACCTATTTTTTGTGTCTTTTGTATTTTTTTCCCGAAATGATCCCGTGATATATTTTTATTGCCGTCGGTGTTGGTTTGTGTGGCGGTCCCGGGCTTGCGAACCTATCCCGCACGGAAGAAGTCCCTGCAGGGTAAAGAAATATTAGAAGAACTTTAAAGAATGAAGGTACCCTTGCAATGGGGTCGGTGGTGATCCCAAGCTACCGAAATAAATCTGTTGCAGAATACGAACGAGCTAGCGTGCGCACGGGAAGCACTTGCGAATGTGAAAAGCTAGCTACCTCACTCTATAACCAGAAAGGCATTCACCTAGTGCATCCCGCCCGTTAAGACACACGGTGTCAAAACTTGGTTCGGGTTGAAAAAAAGAGCGAGGCTTGGAGAACGACCGCAAATAAAGGCGATGAGACAAGGGCTCAGTTGCAAATAACTTTTATTCAAGCATCGTCTCATGAATATACATGTATCATAAGGAGCAAGTGGAAGTGGTAAGCGAATATATCTACTTAGGCCAAGTTGCGACCCCTGATCCCAACCATGAGACAGAGATAATTAGATGGGAAAGAAGGGCGCGGAGTGCATATGGCACACATTCTCAGATAATGAATGGCAGCCTACCATTGTCCCTGAAGATCAAAAATCAAAGTGTATAAGAGCTGCATCTTACCGGTGCCCACCAATGGGGCGGAAACTAAGGGCTCACAAAGGGGGTTCAAGTAAAAATAAAAAGAAACGACTCAGTGGAAAGTTTAACAGAAGATGATAGGTGTAACATGAGGGACAAGAGGAAAGCGGAGTGGCTCAGGGAAAAAACGTGTGTTAAGGACACATTGGTAGAAATTAGGGAGAAATGCACCTTGGCAGGGCAGGTATTGCGAAGGCAAGATCACTGTTGGCGATTAAGCCTAACAGTGGATCGCTAGAGAAGGCAAGCGTTGGAGGGGGCGGCTTAAAGTTAGATTGGCAGATCAGATCAGGATGTCGGCTGGGAAAAATTGGTCGCAGTTATGACAGGACCGGCGTGATTGGAGATTATTGGGAGAGGCCTTTGCCTTGCCGTGGGCGTAGATAGGATGATAATGATGATGATTATCGTCATCATCATCATTAGGGGCATGCGCACGAGTGAAGACTAAATGAAAAGCAGCATAAGAGATGGATGTGACAAGAGTGACGTTTCAAAAAACTGCAACTTGCTGGCCCGCAAAAGCACAGATGTATTGCTGACGCACTTGTCCCCTTTGGACCTAATATAAAACAGTTCCAAAAGCTCCCTTGCCACTTTAGTATCACTCCTGCCTAGAATTCTAATATTCCGAAAGAAAGGTCTGCCCTTTGCCATAGTAGTGACACGCCTGCAATCTTCGCAATGCGAGGGTAAATGCGTGCGCGTGTATTGTTAAGAGAAGAACTATGCTCGCGTGCCTGGTCATTCACACACCTGCCCGGCTAGCCGATGTAGGCCTTCCTGCATGAAAGTGGTATCTCCTATACAGCCCTGAAATCCCAGGGCGCAAAGCTCATGGGATGCTTCTTTTCGCACTTTTTCGGTTTGGTCTTCCCGGAAATTTTCGCACACATGCCGCGAAGGGTTTTGGAAGTAGAAACCGCGAAATATGCATTGTATCGTTCTGCCGCCTTTTTCAGGTTGTGCATAACTCTATATATATCGGGGAGAAAAACAGGCTTCACCTTAGGACGCTCTGGCCGCTTCGCACCTACTTGGGCATTGGATTTCCGCAGCAAGGCGTCGGGAACACTCCCTCCCAAAAAAACACAGCTTGGGCAACCTACCTACGGAAGTCTCTTCAGTTGGGAGTCAAAGCTTTATTGAACAGCATGAGCACATGACTTCTGCAGTACAAACTCCGGAACCGGAGACGCTATGGCCCCATTAAGAGTCTTTGAAAGAGATGATGAGAATGGCAGATGGTGCTTACGGGCAGGAGGGTGATAAACCTAACAAACAAAACAGCTGCGTTTTATGATTTCGAACCTCGTGTTTAAATGCCAGGCCCTTCCCGTGGCGGCTATAATTCCCTAAAATCACTTTTGTGGTTACACGGTAGTTCGGAGTACAGTATTTTTTGAAACCACTAAAAAATCGTACAATATTTAAAAACACGCAGAACAACATCCTTGTAAAAACGTACAAGCAAGTCACGGTCGACATTACCAAGAAAAATATTGCATAAGACCGGCACAACACAGGATCCGAGACAAATTCCTTTTTTTTTAATGTACATGCATCCTTCGAAAGAAACAAATGTTGGGTCAAGCTAAAACTCCCATAAACGCATAAAACAGTCCACCGATGTGCCAATTGGATTCTGAAAATTGACCACGCCGTTTTCGTATATGCATCGCCTAACCGAAGCTAAGAGTTCCGAGTGTGGAACAGAACAGAACAAATCTTCAACGTCAACAGAAAAGGCTAACTCCCGAGGCATCATTCTTTTATTATATTTGACCTCAAGTGAAGTATTGGTTATAGACGGGTCGTCGCTGGTAAGGCTACCAAGATGCTTGTGTAAAAAATGGCTGAAATGCGACTGCCAAGTTCGGCGCTCGCTAAGAATACACCGAAGGCATCTTGTCTTTATGCGTCTTTGCTACGAAAAACATGCCCAAACAATTGTTCTTGGAACTAGTAAGGGTTTTTGGTAGACGGGGCAGCTCAAGTTCCCGACATGACACGGCATGCTCCTAATTATACACGTATAAATATGAGATGATGCTTTAATAAACGTCAGTTGTAAGTGAGCGCTTATCGTATAGTTCTTTTTCACTGTCCTTGTCCAAGTCGTTCCCTTATTTCAATCCTAAAGCCCCAAGTTGCCAAACAGTTTTGTCTAATGAAGTTCCTTCCCTTTAGAATGAGCCCTGCGTTGTCTTCAGCATCGCTGCTCCCACCAGCTCATGTGTTAGTCTTAAAACGGTTCCCTCCTGCCGTCCCCACTTTCTGTCGCTCTGCCTTCGCAAGTGATTTGTGGCGCGAGAGATATGTGCCTTGTTTGGTTAGGTTAAGCCATCCCACGGTTATGCGAAACGTCTCGTCAGAATCTTCCGGTCAGAGCTGGGGCACCAATTTCGTCTATTCAACGACTGGCTGCCAGTGATCAGCTAAGCTCAGCATCATGACTGGACTGCACAGAGGTACTTGCATTCTCTCTGACGACCAGCTTCCGAATCTACCGAATTGTTGCGGAAGCACACGCTGCCAGTATTCCCAAGGAGCCTGGAAAAGTTACCTGTTTGCGAGGCAGCACTGGTAGTACATGAACAGGTTGATCGTCCTCACCGTATCAAGTCCGTTCTACGAAGATCACCTTAATTCTGTTAAGAGCCTAATACCCCCGCTCACGCACTACTCACCTTCAAAGGCAGATCAAGAAAAAAGCAGGCGTCAAAGATTGGCAACAGTGTCTCCTCCACGGTGGTGACAGCCTGCGTACGACTGATTCTAGGCGGCCTAGCCAGTGTTCACAGTTGAAGACCAAGACAACCTGAAGACTAGCAAACGACACTTTGCTAGTGGTTTGGTTCTGTTGTGGCAGTACTACAGTGTTTTTTAGGGCTCTCCCAGTTGTATGTGCTCGATTTATTGGTCTACTTCACCGCTTCTTCTGGTGATATGGTCTCGGGTGACTTGACTCGGGTGGTACGCTCGTTACTGATGTTTCCACGGATATCGGGGAGCTGTATTGTTAATGTCTCGACTTCTGGGACAATTTGCCTTTGGTCAGCCAAGCCAAATGCGCTCTCGCGCTGTAAAACCTACCCTCTAGGGAGAGTCAGTGCTTCAAAACTATCTTCTACGTTTGCGAGGCACGGCTGTGGTTAGTCAGCGCTGAAGCACTTTCTCATGTTTGCCCTGCACCACTGGGGTGAGTCCACACTGCAACCGCGTAGTGGCACCACTGGCGTGAGTCAGCGCTGCACCCGCTTCTAACGGTGGCGCCGCACTGCAAGGGTGAGCCAGTGCTGCAGCTGCTTCTCAAGGGGGCGCTTCAGTGGTGAGGTGAGTCGGCGCTCAACCAATTTGGCCATGGCTGCTCACCCCTGCCGGCCTCACGTATTTCTAATTGGGTCGCCACTTGTCAGGCCCCACTCTTATTTACAGCCTCGAGTTTTTTCCTCGCCCACTTCCTCACTTCACCAGGGGGCTCGGCTCGTCTATCTCGGAGGTCAAGGTAACCGCACGCACCAAAACCCTCTTAGCACTGCTGTTTAGATTGAGGGTGGTAATAAGCATCCGCGACCATGAGTAACACTTGAAGGGGTGTAGCCTCCTTGGCGAGGGTATCAAAGTTTGAGAAGCCTCGGAATTGCAAGTGCGGCTGCAACCCCAGGTGATACTGCCGCAACACCCGGAAAACCTCTAAATCTCTTCGGCCTCTGGTGCCTCCGCTTAAACTTGATGGAAGGGCTCCTACATAGAGTAGGCATATTCCGGATGATTTTCGTCCTCTCATTTCCACTTCTATCAGGTAGGCCATCATATGAATCTGTCTTCACTTCTAGCAGTGGAGTCATCAGATCAACAGTTCGTCTCGTGTTGTCTGATAGCGGATCAGTCTGGGCAATACTATCGCCGTGAAGTACGGAGGCATTTTCGCATTAATGGATCAACGCTGTATGGTCCACATGCCATAAAGAAGGAAATGCATGCTCGTGTATCGAAATAGTTAAAACTTAAAAATTCTGTCAACCCGTCTGGTACAGTGCGTATATTCGAGGCACAGAAAGAAAAAAAGTTTGAACTCGGTCACGCTTGGTCAATGAGCGGTTACACTTCGCAATCAGGGAATATTTTCTGACGATTCCATTAGGAATTTGTTACGCAGCTTTCGGAAGTTCCTGTCTGCACCAGTTATATCTTTGCTCATTTCGTTGAGGGACGCGGTTGCAATCCTGCTCCGCTGTTAGGGTTGTTTTTGAGGTTGGCAAACCCGGCAACTGGGGAACGTATTCCGGAGGTAAGTGATGCATGAAGGAGCTAGCGACCGCAAGAAAGCGTAGACAGATAGAAAGACGTTGTGGAATCATTGTTGCATGCAGGCGCCAGTATAGCTCGCGGGTCGAGTCTGTGCTTGAAGACCATAAAAGTAAAACAAACAAACGAAACCATAGTTGACGCATGCGAAGGTACTCCAAGCAAGCGTAAAGGATTCGGTATCCCGAACCTGCTTTCCAAATCAGGACCGACCCGCATTAGACCGAATCACCAGCTTATTCTACTAAAACGAAGAGGGACGGAACAAAGAAAACAAATAAAGAAGCACTACAATTCGAGTAAACCAAGCGTGAGCCTACAGCGCGTACACAAAACATTGCAGCACATAAAACACAGCTTGTGCAGAAAGTCACGGCATGATGCTCTTTACTGACGACGGTGTCTTCACTGACGGCGGCTTACGTCGGTTGGAGAGCGCTTACCGTGGACGATGGTTGCTCCTCGCTGTCCGGACATCGTGGCTGTGGCAGGCCACCGCTGTAGCTCCCATCCGCGGGACGCGGCAACGGAGGCTATCGAGTGTCCTTCCATTTGGACTCCCGCATCCGCTTACATGACAACTGCTTTTCTGTTGAGAAATGTCTATTGAGGAATGTGCCAGCTTGTTGCGCGCTTCGGCCCAGGTATTCCATTTTGTACTTCAATTGCCCACAACAGTAACGAAGACTGGATAGAGACGACACAAGACAGAGCGCCCTCTCCAGTCTTCGTTACTTTTGTGTGCAATTGAAGATTACCAACTTGCCAAATTAACAAGCATGGATTACCAAGTTGCCCAAACCTACAGCCTGCCAGGGTATTCGTAACACGGGCACTACGCACATTGACCAGCACGCACGGGACACAGGGCATGTATGACCTTACGTGCTCACAATGTGTACACGCATATTTGGATGAAATTAGAACCCATATTCTTCTTTAGAAAACTGCACAATGCCTAGACTATAAGATATAATAATAAACCCTCTCTCCTATCCTTGCAACAGCAGGAACGTGTATAAGACATTGCTACTTATTCAGTGCGTCTTTGTTCGCAGCGATGTAGTATTATTCCTATGTACTGCCACATCAGTCTTGGTTTAAAAAAATAACCGTTTTGAGATATTTTTGCATCAAAGCTAAAATGTCTTGTATTGTGTAATTAACCATACCAAATATGACGCCCGGAGAAAATACAAGGAGGCGTAGTCCTTGAAGGACCCTGCTGTAGCGCCACTCTACTCATCTGTGTTCAAAAAGGTGCTGTTTATGGTGATTTTGTGTAAAGTGATTGCCTCAGTATTATCACAAAAGTCACGTGTTGTTCTACCGCTCACAGACACGTTGTCAGAGTGCCTTGTTCACATCGACTACTGGTGCTTTTTGGTATTTGTTCAGATGACCGGCAAATTTATGTACCTTCCTAGGACCACAAAAAATACCCCTATTTCACTGAATGGGCCATTATGCTTTAAAACGAGGAAAACGCTTTCGCAAAGAATACAACAGTCTTAAAAAATTTTAAATAAAAAAATTCAGTTTTGAAACTGGCCAAAGTGGCTTTGAGTCGAAGCGGGTACGTCTTGCATTGCTGGCTCATAAGAACGACGTTTATACTGACCACTAAAAGAACTGAGAAGTTCGTCTCTTCTGGAAACATAGCATTTTCAAACCGAGAGAAAAATATGGGATATTTTGCCTTTTTTCAGGAATACAATTGTATACACTCTAGTTATGGGAGGATACGGCATGGTGAGAAGGTCAAATTCGGGCATCAAAACAGGGTGAGCTTGTTAACAACGTTATAGTAACTAAATTTATGGCTATAAGCAACAAACAGAAATATGTGAGAAAGGGGAGAGACGTCTTCTTCCAAAAGGTGCATTTCAGTTTTTATTCGAATATTAAACAAAATATTTTGAATTTAGTATTGCCGAAAAAACACGGTTTAGCGTTGCGCTAATGACGAGAACCCAGCCAGGATGGTTGAAGTGATTCTAAGTTACAAATAACAGAAAGGCGACACGAAGAGGTTATACAGCTCCGTGGCTATGTATCTGAACGTAGAGATATGGTTGTTATATACGATATAAGATTTTTGGTCATTGTAAAGCATTGAGAACCGAGATTACGAGAAGTGCAAACGACTTTTTTTAAAGAAATGTTACCCTGTATATTGCGCATAACTACCATGCTGTCCGAAGGAGTGAAATAGAGAGTGGGAGAGATTGGCGAAATATATACCATGTTTTATTTCCGTACTCGCTAATCTATTTAGTGGTTTATTTGTAATACGGTTGAAATGTTTAGAAAAATTTAGGAACTAAATTTTTTCCGGTACATGTATGTTAAGGTGGCGATAAAAACAGAGGGAAATATACTATTTGTAATTTTTAAGAGGCCGCCCTAATGAAAGCTACTTTTTTGCAGGTGCCTGACAACAAACACAATTGCAGTAAAATTGTGAAACGACAATCTTGAAATATTGAACCAAAAATATTGGAAATACATAAATAATTTTCCCCTAAAAGCCTGATTTTGCGATCATTGCTTAAAAGCAAAGTGGAAAAGAATGAATCCTTCACTTACCGTATGTAAAACACTGAAGGGATGGTTACTGTTAACGGCATTTAGTTTGTAGGCGGCCGATGAGGCGGTGCGGCAGAGCCTACATTTATTTAGAGTTGCGTGGGGAAAGCAACATGGGCCCGAGAATCGGAGAGCGCCCGTGGAGTTCGGCCGAGCAGCGCGGAAGCCTTGATGTTCTGTGGCGCGTGGCTCGCCGTGTGTCGAGGCCACGCGCTGCTGACGATGGAGGCAGAGGCCGATGATGATGATGGTGGGCGCTTGCTGTTGATGACGAAGTGGCCTTACAGCCCCCCCCCCCCCCCCCCAGCGCGAAGCGCGACAAAGGAAAAGAACAGGAACAACTAACTAGCAATGAAAGCTATTTACAGGGTGTGTCCGCGGTCAGAGTTCCGAAATAGCATCTGCTGACACTCCAAGTCGTCGTCATGAGGGCTTCCTGTCACATTATAACCTCCAGTGCCGTGGGCTGGGAGTGGCGTACCGGACGAGCTTGAGCATGAATCGGCTGAACCGATGTCAGGCTGCCGCGGGTGGAAAATTAATGCTGACGATGGCACGGGTCTGGAAGGATGGGCGCTGGAAGTGCAACGTGCCACATCGTGAGTGTGCCGGTGGAAAAACAGCACGACGGCGTTGAAGTTGGAGTGGAGGGAATGGCCTCAGACGCAGCGTCGGTTCGCATGCTTGAAGCGGAGCCGGTACGTGATGCCGACAGTGACTGCGCCGTTTCCGACTTGCGGAAGTCGAAAGCACGTTGTGATGAGCCAGAAAACCACGACGGTTCCAGCGCACGCGCCTCCGGCGTTGGCAGAGCAGAAGCAGGCGGTCGACGTGCGATTCCTGCTGTTCTACCAGCGCAGCAGGCCGCCTTCGGGGTGGGCGCTTGCAGCATCGGCGGCGACTTTTACGCACGACGGCGCACACGAGTGTTAGTGGGGACCGCTTCGAGACCGAATAGGGTTATTTTACATGAGATAGACCTCGTTCTGGATTCTTAAGACGTGCAGGACTTGCGGCTCGCAAACTCAGCGTCCATTCAGCCAGTGTGGTCAGGTCGCTGGAGGGCGGGCTTTCCTCAACGGTGGGAACGAGTACAACCGTGTAGGTCTCGTGCGTGATTTGCGGCGGTGGCAGGGGAACCGTAAGAGACGCGTTAGCCACAGCACAGATGGTCGAGGTGCGTCGTGGTGCAACGCCTTCTAGTGACGCCTCCAGCTGTGTCGACGAAAATGTTGTATTGGTTCCCGAAGCTGCCCTTGCGTCGACAGGACCCGCTTGCACGAATAGTGGTAAGAACGGTTTCTTGAGGAGCCAGCCCGGTGCTTGAGTGCTGCGGGGAGGCAGTGAAGATACATTGGGCGACGGACTGCTAGAGCGTAATGTGCAGTCTTTCATTGTCGTTGCCTCTGGGCAGCCATCCACGGGGTAGACCGTGGTCGCAGTTGCCGTGGTGCCGTCGCAGGGTGGTACCGCCGACCCCAGCATGCTGGTGCTAGCAACAAGGTCCCCGACCGGGGTGGTGCAAGGCCGGGCGGCTGGCGTGGGTGGTTTTAGATACCGACCGTAGCGCGTCAGGGGGACGGTCCTGAGCTCGTCGTAGGACTGGCCCCCAGGCTGCGGCAAGCTCGAGGCTAAGCTTGATGGCAGGAGCTCGTACATCAGGGAGTAACGTTACTCCTGGGCTGTGATGTGGTACAGGTCGAAATAGCACTTCATCTGCATAAGCCACACCTCGGGGTTCTTGGGGTAGAACGGTGGGCGAGGTGGCAACGCAGTTGTATCAAGTGGCATGGTGGAATCGCCAGAGGTTCAGTGCGTGGGCGCAGCCAGATTACAGTGGCCGAACGTGGATGAGTGACGTTCAGCGAAGCCGGGTGGTGGTGCAACGTTGCTTCGCTCTCGTGTCGAAAATTCGTTGAAGCACGAGGGCAGCTGCAAGCTGGACGGCGCAGTTCCGGTTCCATCGTGCGTTATTGCGTGCGCGGACACCATGGAAGAGGGCGACGCGGCGTCCTTGTGGTAAGAATGACTCGAGCCGAGGTGCGCCATCACGTAAGTCTCTAGCGTGTCGTAGGGCCGCTCACGGTGTTTTAGCGGCTCAAAGCGTAGGTCGGCCGGAAGCAGGGCGGTGGTGATGCGCTAGCGCTCGGTCTGTGTGTCAATGCTGCGGATGAAGAAGTGCGCTTCCATGTTTACGAACCAGGCTCGGGGATGGGGTCGCTCGAAGGCCGTGTAGGTCGGCAGAGGGCAAGCGAACTGGGGCTCCATGCTGCCGACGTGCGGGTCACCAATTATGTAGGCGTCCGATGAGGTGGTGCGGCAGGGCCTTCATTTATTTACAGTTGCGTGGGGACGGCAACATGGGCCAGAGAATCGGAGAGCGCCCGTTGAGTTCGGCCGAGCAGCGTGGAAGCCATGATGTTCTGTGGCACGTGGCTCGCCGTGAGTCGAGGCCACGCGCTGCTGACGATGGAGGCAGCGGCCGATGATGATGATGGTGGGCGCTTCCTGTTGATGACGAAGTGGTCGCTACAAGTTTAATGGTAGTTGCATAAATGAAACGTTTTGTATGCGTTACGAACGAATGGTAGATTCAAAACTGAGTAAACTAACCCTGGATATTAATCTCCTTTCATAGCTTGAATCATTCTTCCTTAATTAGTCCCAGTATGTAGTCGCAAATAATCACGAATCATCACCCACTCCCTTTTATTCTGGTATCCGACAAGGCCCTGTTCCAGCTCGCCTGCTATTTTTCTTGACGTTATTAATCTACGTGACTGCTTTTCTTCTAACGTCCACTTGTTCGCCGATGATTGCGTTATTTTTCGTGAGATTATATACGACAACAACAATAAACTTTTGAAAAAGATATTAACCCCATCACGTCCTGATGCAAAACATGGAAGATGGAACTCAACACTAACAAGTGCAAAGTTTTGCAGGTTTCAAGACGTAAACCTCCTGCTGTACCTTTCTACTACCTTAACAGGGCTATTCTCAAGTTTGTAACATCTTACCGTTATTTAGGGGTACACATATCCTCAGACCTTGCCTTGTGGGTTCACAATTATAACATAAATACAATGCCTACCGAAGGCTAGGCTATCTCCGCCGTAACATTGCAACTGCCCCTGTTGCCCTTAAAGGAGCCATGAAGACAAAATACAAGTTTGGTTTATTAGAAAGACGGTTTAGTCCCGATAACAATGATACCAATATCATCGCAATCATCGAACAAATAACGGAGATATGAAAGAAAACGTGTGAAGCAGTCGCGACCCCCTAGCCAATTTCCCGCAACTTTTCTATGACGTCACGGAACCTTGTGTGTGCGATTGGCGGCCGCCTAACTAACCTGTCCCTACGACACATGACTGGACGTCTGTAATGGGGCCTCTAGGTCCATTTGACCGCATCACTTGAATGCTAACGTGCAGTTAACGCACTGAAAATTATGTTTTATTGTTGGCCCGTGTGACGTCATTCTTGCTCATAACACGTCACTGTGGCGCAAAATTCGAAAGTTGTTAAATACTTCTTGCTTTTTTTCGTTAAAAAAAGCATCTTTTGGGGCTGTAATGGAGCTGAGTGAGATACTGAATCCTAGTTCTTTCAAATTAAACCAACTTGTATTTTCTCTTCATGGCTCCTTTAAAACGCCGCTGCACCAAGTAATATTCGGCCCGAATATTGAATACGCTTCTCCAATTGAAACCCCGGCATCGAAACTGTGACTAACTCTCTTGAACGTGTTCAAATAAACGCCACCCGTTTCATTTGCCATAATTATAGTTGTACATCGACTGTCACTTTAATGAAAAAATTTCTTTGTTTACCAGAACCAGAATCTCGTCGCCGGTACTTCTGTCTTTGTTTCTTTCGTAATATTTTATACCATACTCCGCTGCTCCACACATCCTTCATTCTTTCACCATCCTATGTTTCGTCACTCACCGATCATCAATAAAAGTAGGAGGAATGCATTCTCACACTAAGACATGTTTGCAGTCATTTACTCCCAGTACATCGCAGGACTGCAACCACCTTCCCTGGCCAACTGCTGCCACGCCAGAGCCTCAACAATTCGATGGAACTTAGTTGACACTGTTTGTATTGCCAATATTTAATGATGTATATATTTCATCATGCTGATTTTGTACTATTTTTGTATAAGTTACTCACTCCCCTCTAGAGTCCCTGGCATTGAAGGTAAAATAAATGAAATGAAATAAAATGAAAAGAAACTGGTTGCTGATTTTGAGCATTACAATTTAGTTTCGCCTTTTGGAAATAAACGTACCGTCAATTACTCAATGGAGTCGAAAATTATGGCATGAACATTTACACCGTTGTCAGGAAAATGACACTTACCAGTGGAAAGCTGGGCTAATTGGGATATGGTCTGAGCTTCATGCCGGAAAGAGTGTTGCATGTGAGCGAATGTTTTATTCAAGGCCTCTTAAGGTACCTATATGTTGTATCTCCTTAGATTTTACTTAAAGAGTTTAACAAATGAGGTTTTTGAGATTAAATATGTATGATGTGATACCGTTCTTTTTAAAAATAGAATGTTTGCCGTTTCCAGAACATTTGTGCAATTCTAGAACGCGGGTGTTTATAAAACATTCTGACCAGATATTTAGTTATCCATGGGATATAGAAGTGTTTGAGAATTGTTCATGTACTATCATGTGCTGCTCATTTACGGGATCAACATTCAAAACAAGCTGTAAACATTTATCACTCAGTGGTGAATATCAGTTGTCGATTGGCGTTTGGTAGTGTGAGCAAAACTGTGGTACACAATATTCTAACTTAAAAGTAGCCTATTCATATCGGCGTAAAGTATTTGAAAAACAGGTTTTTTTAAACATCGGCTGCAGCTAGCAAAGCACTCGAGGTAGGAATGCTGAGCAACGTTGATTACTGGAATATTCATGCGTGCCTGCGACGGTTAAAGAAGCGCTTCGCCAAATTTTGCGCCAAACTCTTGTTTAGTCGGTGTTTCTCCCGCCTCGGCGTCACCAGTGGGCGGCCGCTTTGTACGTCTGACCTTGCTTACGTGACAGTTCAGCGGTATGATTGGTACTGAACAAGAATTGGTACTAGACCCGCTAATTGCTTGACGTAACTTCAAATGAGCACTGAGGACGCAAAGAAATTATAGATGAGTTCACATGCGTCGCAAACCGCTACGCCACGTTTATACCCGAAGTTGATGTGAGAATATTTAGCTTTATAATGGACCCCTCAAGATTGCCGGAGAGTTGAGAATAGTTGCTTTAGAAAGAGGTTTGGAGGGTTCTTCCCAATTTATTGGAGCGTTTGGCATCTATCTAATGAAAGGGGCACAAGGAAGGCAGAATTTCAAAATTGTGGTTTAGGTTTTTTGGGCAGAGAAAGCTACTCAGTTTTATACTGCTGAGGCAGCTCCGTACATAGTGGTGGGGGCAGCTTATGTCGGGAAAAAGGTAGGAGGTGGGTTAGGTTGTCGGATCTGATGAGCAGGGTGAATCTGTCCGGGTCAGAATATTTTTCGCTTTTAATGAGGCGTGTCACTTCCAGAATCAAGTAAGCTGTGTAGGTAACCCTCACTCCATACAGGCTGAAGACAGAACGATCTAAATATGCCAACGCTGAACAAGCTGGAGACAGTGCACAATGTTTGAGCTTGAAAGTGCATGAAAGTGCTTGTTCACTCCACTAATCGCAGTACTAGTCTAGTTGCCCGAAACGCCTTACACTACAGGCGCTTCGTTAGCTTCAACTGGTGGTTAGTTGTTCATGAAGGCAGAGGAAGCCCTTAGGAGGGCCGCTGAACACTGGCGGGTCAAGTTTTTGGACCGAACCGATCATAAAAAACCTGGCCCAACGGAAGCACTGCGGTAATAAAAGAAGTTGAAAATTTTTTGCCATATCAGGCTCCGCTATTGCTACAGCGAAGGAGTGGGGACCCTGGCACAAACTCGAAAACTACAAGGGAGCATAACTTCATAAGTTAAAACGTGGAATGTATTCCTCGAAACCTTAAGAGGAGTCAAGAAGCCGTCTACTAGGCTCTCGCTGAAGACCTTGCGATTGAAGCTAACCATGCGGAGTTGCTCTAGTCTGGTCTTTTAACAGGACATTTATTCTTCAGTATAGTGAACGTTCTAATTTTGGAAGGTCGCTGTGACTCTACGTTATGTCCTTATTGTATCTTTGTCAAGCCGCCAGCCGCCATTATTGAGTTAAAATTTAAGCATTCTCGTTATGGCTGAAGTTGATTGTGCAGTCTTGATTGAAATTTCGAGAAAGCATAATAAACTGATGAGTCTAATGATTGTTGTCCGCAAGATGCCACTCATGAAAGTTCGTGGCGCTGGCTTCACCCACTGGCATTTATTTGGAAGTGGAGACACTTTTGTTTACAGTCAGACCGAAAGTTTATTTCTTTGTGTCAAATGATGTCTTGTCACTGAAGGACTGTCGCCAAGGTGTCATACTCAGTTTAGCTTCTGGTTAGGGATTAGTGGATTGCATTTTTATAAAAAAAGAGGCTGACAAAAGAGAGAGTGAGCATGATAGAGAAAGATAACACTACGCGATGCAATATAAGCTTACGAAGGAATAAGTTGGCGCGAAAGACTACGACGAAGGGAAGAGAGGGCAGGATGAGTGCATGGCTTGTCCTCTCGTCTCTTGTCCTCATCTTTTGTGCAAACTTATTCCTTCATACGTCATGACCCAAATAGCCAGAAATCAAGTCCTACGAAGTCATTTATTGGCTGTTTGAATTGAATACAGGATTGATTTAACGTGTCCTGCTTGAAAATGTGTGAAATAATATTTAAGGTATCTTTCATTACACACCTCAAATGTTTCTGCAGTAGATACTTACAAACATTTTGGTTTGCCCGAAATTTATTTTAAAATATTACCATTTTTGCAGCCCCGAAATGTATGATTTTTATATTTTTGAGCCGTTTTTGTTAAAATAGCTAAAAACTTTGCATCTCAAATATTTTCATGCAGCGCTCTTGTAGTACTTTACCATTTAAAAGATTCCTTTTTTATACACGTTTAGCTTTCGTTTTACGCAAATTCACTTCAGCAAAATAAAACACCAAATTTCAGAAATTATTTTAAAAAATGTTAAATTTTGTATAGAGTGCCCCGAAAATGCCCAACGAAAACGTTGCAGCAACAGACGGCCTTGCAATTACGGCCTGACAATAATGAAGTAGGCTTCAGGCAAACATAAAATATTAAGAAAGAAACCCATAAATGACCTTTCAGCCTAGCAAACTTTATGGAATCAATCTTAGTTTTAGTAGTGCAAGGAATATATACTTTTAACTATTAGGAGTTTATTTGCTGGTACATATTCAGCAAAACCATCTGAAATATATGTCTTCAAAATTGCGTAGGACGGCCATGTCAGCTTCGTCTTAGCCTCCCTGAAACTTATTGCAAATATTGCTATTTTTGTTTTCGGAAAGGCCCGTCCGAAGACGTTAATGTATCGGTCATTTATCTGTCTTGGGGAGAATGCCGCCCTTCATGAAGAAATTATTGCGTGCTTGATTTGGCGGTTTTCTCTTACATGGTCTTTCCGAAAACAAGTTGAAAGTTCGTAGTCTGACAAATAATAAATTTTGTGTTTTATCAGTTGACCAAGTTACAGTGGTCTTCTGCAGAAGTAATCGGGAGAATTTGGGGGATTAGTCCAGGTTGCGAATTCACGAAAAGTAGTCATAAGTAACGGGCAGAGTGCTTATTTTTGAGGACGTCAATATAGAACTAGTGTAGGACACTTGCTCAATGTTCAATCCGTCTTATGTCTTTTGCAGTGCATGACCCAAGAAAGAGAATGATGGACGTAGTACAAATGCACAGTCGTTCATTATTAGTTTTAGCGGCAACATTTTTATGTGCATAATTCGCAGCAATTTTGTCAATGGCTTTGTGCTTTGTAGAGCTTTCCCCGTAAGGCATCATGTATTTGACCCCTCACAATGTTTGATGACATATTTTATGAACATCACCAAGCCGCATTTCATAACACAAAAACTTTACACCCGTGATACCTTGCAACGCGTTCGCATTTATCTGCTCCGGACAGAATACGTCTATTAGTGTCTTTAGTGAACCATCGGAAGTAAACATAAAGTGATATCTGACGACCCCTTCCTTGTCCTAAACACTGTAATATCCCATAACGGCTCGAAGGGGCCATTGCTTTCTAATAATTGTTTTCGTGCCTCTGCATCAGCCTAGTGAAGGCCAGTAGGTTGCTTGCGCGATTTATCTCTGCTCTGCACTATATATCCTAGGTTCCCAGGGTGTGTGCTGATTGTGCAAAATCTAAGAAACTTTGCCGGGAGAAGACTGATTGTCCGATGTGTACCTTCAATGTACGCGGTGGACAATAGTCCAATCATAAGCACGGAAACAGTAAATTGAAGAAGCGCAACACATTATCACGTTCGTCGGAAGTAACAATTTGCCATATAAACTTTGAGACTAATTACAGCAATTCAACCGGTTTTATTGATCTGATATCTTGTGCCTAAAGGCGAATTATTGTCCCTCAAACTAGAAATGCAATCCAATGACTTATTCTTCCCTTCCTTCAACTCTTGTGAATTTGAGAAATAGACATTGAAAGGCTTCTGTTAGTTATCCAGTAATTGGTTTGCATCACAATTTCTATCTTTAAAATTACTTGAAATTTTTACGTAAAGATGCTTGCACACCAGTTAACTACAAGTTTTGATGTTCCCAGTGTGTCATATCTATTGAGATGTTCGCTCTTCAGGTGAGGCACAATACGAACACAATATATAATATTTCGACTTCAGAAACTTTGCATGTAATCACGTCTTCCAAATAATTTGTGGCTGGTCATTTGCTCCATACAATTGCAGTGAAGGTGGTTCGTTTTTTTGAAGGTACCTAGGCAAATGAAATAATTGAACTACTCCTCGCTTTTGCTTACAAAATTGTAATATTTGTTCTTCACTCAAAGGAAGCCTCGATGTTCCTGGACGCCTCGACAAGTGGTGTCCTGGCGGAAGTTTTCCTTGTAATCCGACTTTCTAACACGTGCGAACCTAAATTCGCGAGGACAAGTCGGCTTGCATGCATGCCGACATAAGAGACAGTGGAAGAACATGAAAGCCCGCATTCGCCCAAGGAAAAAAGTGTGGATACTGACATTTCACAAGTTAGGAGTTTGAAGGGGGAACCAAAGTTCTGAAAAGCTAGACTGGTTTTGTTCTCAATTACCGTAAAAAAAATTATATGACGGGTGAGGTTACGCCGAGACAGCACCTATGTGACGAGGGAAACAAGATAGTTGCTGCCTAAGACAGCTATACATGATTGCCAAGGGGTATAAGTGATAGTTTGCGGCAGCCGGGGGACATCCTTGGTGGAGCACATCAGCTGATCATCCTTGACGTAATGTTTACGAGCCATTGGTATTGGTAGCTAAATATGCAGACCACCTGCTGCAGTGTCAATTCATTCCGCATGGGCAGAGACAAAGTCAATTCGAAGTGGGCCATAACAAGTGGTGTTCAAATATATGAACCTGAGCGGGATATCGCCTCCTGCAAACTCAAAGCGAGCGATACTCATTCTGGCTCTGGGGCATCCTACGTGGTTAATCTGACAAAGTGTTGGGTACAGCCGTTATAACATTTTGAAGAATACCGCAAACCAGTGAATTCATGAGGGAAATAGGATTGCCGTGTGGATTAACGCAATCACTTGGGCAGTCTAAACTTGAGGTTCTGTAACCTTTGGTATCGTAATTTTAGCTGGCCAAGAACTTCAATGCCTTGGTCGTTCATGCAGTATCACCTCTAAGATTAAGATTTAGAAAGCGTGGCAGAAACAAGCTCGGGGTCTCTTGAACGCGACTGGCGACGTTTAGCTGCAGAAGAGCAGCGCCACTGGTGGCCTTGTCCGTTGGCATGTGAGTGTGCTTGTCATGACCTGGTGCAAGTACTCAAGATCGGTCACCAGCATAGCAGTGCTAGGATATTCGTTGACAGAGAGATTGCATATATACTTCTGCTTCAGTAATGGGAGACGTCAGGAACGCGAGAATCGTTTTCACTGGTTGGTCGTTCACGGGGTGTTCTGTCGTGACAAGGAATGTGGGGTTGTTAATATTGGTAACAATATAGCGTAGCTGCACATCAATCTGCATATAAACAGTAGGGTGCCTTCGAAAAAGACAGGGGCGTCCTGGGGTCCATATTTATTGGAGTCTAATGTTGCCCAATTAACCCCTAGCAGTGGCATACATTAGTATGATGATTAGAAGTTCCGCTGTGAAGGAAGTCAGGAACGCTAAATTTCAACCTAATTTAGGTGCGGACAATTTCCGTAAGCATGTGAGGCGTAGTCACCTGTCAGGTGTTAGCTTTCAACGTGGTACCACAGCCCTATTCTCTCACGATAAGGTGCATGTGGCGCAATTTGTCTTCCTCAAAGCTTCGCATTTTCTATCGGGAGACACGATCGTGATCCGGCATTTGCAAATGAGAAGGTGAAGTACATCATCTGGAATGCCGTTTAGTACGTGTGTCCCCGTTTCACGTTCCCACATCGTCGGGTCTTCGGCAAGAAATTTTCAGACGTCCTGGGTGGACGCCACGTGAGACTCGGAGGATTTCTTAAAGTGTGGTACAATCCCTCACTTTTCTGAAAGTTGGCCAGCAAAAGGCTTCGCAAAAATATCTGGAAACTTTTGTTTACACACATCACAACTGGTGAATTCATTCACACGTGCTTTGTACCACATCCAAGCCCTTATTTTAGGATTGAAATTGACATTTGCTGGCAGGAGAGTGTCTTCCGACCTGCTATTGAAGCTGACGTGTTAAAACCGGCGTAGCCGAACTTGCAAATCACCATGGTCAGTACGGGATAAGTAGTCGGGCCACTTGGCAGAGTATTGGGGCGTTGGTTTGGATCTCATTCTGTATTGCTTTGGATGCTGTTTTTACCATAGGAACAATCGCTCGGTAAGGAATGGATCGCCTACAGGAAAGCAGTGCGGTGGATAACTTCCCTAGTGCACTACAAGGTGAGGGTGCTCGATACTGACTCGCTTTCTGCGCAGGCTGAAGGGCCTCACCGTCGGCAGCACGGTGAGGGCGGCCCGTTTGACAGCGAGTAAAACTCCACTCTTCCGAACGACGGCTTCATTATAGATCTTGTTTTCTCGTCTCCAAGCAATTACCCTCTATAATTTTCAGGAGGACGTGTATAGAGGAAAGCTCTTTTTCTGCAGCAGTTCAAATATATAGAACGAATAGAAACCAGTCTGTCTGCGCCAGATGGGCTTCACCATCTCGCAGGCTACCTTGTAGGTGATGCAATCAGATACCATTGCCGGACACAGATAGACTGGTTCGTGCTGCGACAGCGCTAACAAGGTTCCCATGGTTTGGTACGGTGGTATAAAAGCCGGATTATGCAGTGGAACAATACAATTTTATTTAGAATGCAACTTGTGATAGAGAGAAAGTGTTTAATAAAATGAAAATATATACAATGTACAGTTTAACCTCTCAATAGAGGGCACAGGTCTCGCCCGGGGAAAAGGATTTGAAAAAATAGCACTGAAAGGGCAATGGAAAATTAAACGTAACAGGCCCTAAAAGGCTATCTACAGCCAAAAAACATACACATTAAGGTTACATACAGACTGTTTAGATATACACGCCAGTGTTGCGGAGTTGCCACTCCGGAATTGGAATGATTCCGGATTTATTCCACATTTTGGAGATGCCGGAATGGAATGGGAATAGAATGACGACAACGCTTGGAGGAATGGAATGGGAATAGAATTAAGGGCCTTTTGCCCGGAATGGAATGGGAATGGAATTGGGATTTTTTAGGCGACGGTGTCACCATTTCTGGCGCCTTCCAGCTACTTAATTAGTCTGTGGTGACGACTGCGTCGGTAGATCTCACAGGTGACAAAAACGAGAACACATACTCGCTATCTCGAGTGACTGAATCCGCGCAACCTGCCGCAGCGTGTGTCAAAGTGAACTTCGACCTGCGCATGCACGTCTGTGCGGTGTTGGTGTTAGGTCGGCTCTTCAAGCTTCGGCAGGCTGCGGGTACGGAGGAGGGAGGAAATAATGAAATATGCAATATTTAGGCATAGCTTCTCTTTACAACTGTCCGTGGCACCGATGGTAGACCGGCGTCTTACGCTGGCAAGCGCCGTGTAGCCAGGCCAGCAAGTGGGGAATAGCGTGGAGAAGCAGAGGGGATACGAACGGCGCGCATCCGAAGCCGCGGTGTTTCTCACCGCGAGATGATGCTGCGAAGTCTTGGAGCTAACAATATAAAGCGTTCGCTCATGAAACATGAAACAACAAGTAGATAATTCAGAGACTTATCTACTAATGCGTAGCATTCATACGCCGCCTGTCGTGAGTGTGGGTTTTTTTTCAGCCACATTTTTTTTAAATTCTTTTCCACCAATTACCTTAATTAACGTTATTACAACGATTACATTTGGGACTTTTCCGATATCTGCATTATTTTGGAAATGCAGGGCGTTACATGGTTCATCATTTTCCCTAATTATTCTATATTTGTCTTCATTTTTTTTATTTTTTTTTATTCAAACTTTCGTTCGAACATTTGTGTCTACGGTATTAGAACGATTGCAGGTGGAACTTTCGCGAATGATGCATTATAGTGGAAACAGCATGCGGTATACGATTTGACATTGTCTGTATTTTTTTCAATATATTTCTTATTTTTTAGTTCTTCAAAATTTCGTTCTGACAATCATCTCCATTTAGGTTATTACAACGAATACATTTAAAACTTTTACGAAATCTGCATTTTTGTGGAAATGAGGGCGTTACACGTTTCGTCATTTTCCGTATTTTTTTAAATATTTCCTATTTTTTTTAGTTTGTCAAACTTTTTTGCGACCAGTTATACCTATTACGCCAATACAGCGATTACAGGTGGAACTTTCACGATATCTGCACTTTTGTGGAAATGCAGGGCGTTACACGGCTCTGGTGTAGGAGTACTCAGCAAAGAACGCTACGCATTAAAACTATTAAAGGTTTTCTGTGCCGCTGCCCTCCCGTCTCTCGCATTGGTACAGTAGTATTAGTTTTGTGCTCGATGCTGTATATTCACTTAAAATCATTCAAGTACGCATTTAGAATACATGTACATGTGAGCAAGCTCCGCGCGACATGTCTCTTAGTCATCCACAGCATACTAATGGCGTTGATACGACGGTACGCAAAGCAGATAGCAAGATAGCATGCGACGAACTGCGCAATGAAACAGAAAAAGCCTACATCAACGTAAGAGCGTAATACCTGTTTCATCTCGCATCGCTCAAAAACAAACCGTTAAAACCTACTAACATGCAAATACTATAATATAAACTCAATCCGTTACTTATTATGCAAAAAGGGGCAGTATGAAACTGAAGCTTTTTAAAGGAGCCATGAAGAGAAAACAAAAGTTTGTTTTATTCGAAAGATTAGGTGTTTCATAATACCCCAAGCGCTTTCCCGGAAGCAAATGGTGCTTTATTCACTGAGAAATAAGGCAATTTAAGTCAAAATTTTAAATCTCCCGCTAAAATTGCACATTTCGTCACGTGAACAATGGCGTCATACGACCCGGTCCATGAAACAGATCCTTAGTATGTCGACTCCATATAGCACCCACACGCGGGAGTCGACGGAGACGGCGGCCATTTTAAAAATACTAGTAAAACCTAGTGCACCCGCAGTCATAGTCATGAAATCGCCTAATCCGGAGAACAAAACTCTAGCCGAGGAGCTCGGGCTTGCATTTAACAACCTCACACCACGCTCAATGCTTTTAAGTGCACGAGCGGCAAGAGTTGTGGGATACGCGGTGGACGGGAAAGCGACCATTCCGCGATAACCACAACAGGCGAACGCCCAGCCGTCGGCACCGCTGCCTCGTCAGCCCCGTCGCGACGGACGAATACAGACTGGTACGTATGTGCCGTATTTTCAATTTCAGTAGCAGTATCGCTTATGCCAGTTGGCCGGTGTCGTGTATGGAAAGCCGTTCGCTCGAGCTCTCTGCTCCGACCAGAAAGATTCGGGCGTCAATGCGCGGTGTGTACGGCAATTTTTTTCCCCAAGGTCAGAGCGCTTTGAAAGGCGTTGTGACGAAGTCGGCGACGAGCGCCAGCATGTCCGGGTCCCTGCCGTAACCACTTCCTCGGAAATGAAGCGAGCACACTCGTACTTCCTTTAGCTCTCTTTCTCCTCCGTTTGCAAAGTTCACAAAACGTAGCCACTTGCTTCGCCGAGGTTCGTCGTTGGGCAGCACATGAAAGATCTCACCGGCGGGGATGTCGCACTCCCTCGACGATTTGCCCGTACTACATGGGCATTTCAAAACACAGCAACGAAATTTCATTGTAAAGTACTCGAGCAAACTGAAGTTTTCAGTGGTTGTAAACTGTAAACGAGCTCGTAACGACAGCAGCAAGCCAACACGACCTCGATATCGAAACCTGTGCGACGAATGGCACTATCTCGTTGCTGCTCTGTGTTCCTTACTCCCCTTGTTTCTATTTTTACCTTTGCTGGTTGGCGATATGACGGCCAACCTCCTGAGAAGGGATTACGATACCAAGCAAGGTCGCGGCTGTGCGTGCTGGGACGGTTCGTTGGCCCCGAAGAGCCTTGAACCCGAAAATTCGTCTGCGCGACGGTGGTGACGGCGAGTGGTGGAGTTCGGCTTGGCGGTAGTTTCGTACGCATTGGCATACAGGCTTGCGTGTTCGTTCGGAACTTCAACCGTTTACTCCACCGTTCTTTGTCATAAAAAGAATGTGCAGTATGTTTCACGGGCATTTAGCTCGCTATGCAAACTGTAAGCCCTGCCTAACATGCGTTTGCTTTTGCCGGCCTCCGCCAATCGCAGAACATTCCCAAGTGACATCATAGGTTCTGTTGCGGAAAATGAGCTGGTGGGTCGCATGGTCATTTCCTTTTTTCTAATTATGTAGCTTATTTGAGCGAAGTTTGCGTTATAAGTGGTGTCGTTATGGTTCTAACGAGGCAATCTTTCGAATGAGCCAAACTTGTGTTTTCTCTTCATGGCTCCTTTAAAGCAAATGCTTTCTTAGTAGGGCCGAGCACATTCTCTCAAAAATTTATTACATTACCCTTTATACTGGTTGCTCGAACGAAAAGCTCTGATAAGGTCTCTACACACGGCGCGTGCGTAAAACCGGGGACCGCAAATGAAGTCTCTCTTTTTCTCTGTCTCTCTGAAACTGGACTTCCATTGCGTCAAAACGCTTACTTAAAAATCGCAAAAAACGAACGGGTCTAAATTAGACAACACACGCTTCGATCATGAAAAAGGAGTACAATAATGAACCTTTACCTTTATCTCATAAACCACGTACCTTTGTACATACATTTAAATCGTTCGTAGTTGCGTTTCCTTGCGAAAAATTGTCTCATGTTTTCGTTCTTCGCTTGCGATTTGGGTGCTTGAAGGTTTGACGATCGGTTAGAAGAACTTTCAGCGAAAGCTGGACGCACTTTTAGCTTTCGCGCTTCATTCTACTTTCGATAGGACGGGACGGTAATTTTTAGCGTTGGGTAGTTGTTCTTCACGATATATGTAAACAACCTGTAACACCTGCCAACTTGGGTGACAAGTGGCACATTTTGCTTACTTTTGCAGTTTTAAACCCGTACGATAACGTAAGATACACGTTGCGTTTCTCGGCAACTCCATAAAGCAACTGAGGCAATTTTTACGATGCGGAATTAAAGGAATGGAATTGAGCGTCCCATCCATTCCAGGAGTGGGAATGGGCTAACATATGTCATTCCGAGGAATTGAAAGGAATGGAATCACGACAAATTCTAATTCCTCGGAATGGAATTGGAATGGAATGGCGATGCCCATTCCGCAACACTGATACACGCACTCACACGTACACGCGTATGCACACAAGAGGGTTAACAGGGGGTGTTACAGTTGCACCAGACACGAGAGACCTCCATGGCCAATATGACTTGATTCAGCTGAAAATGCGCTGCCTGAGAGTGTCGGACCTTCCCACGAGAAGTGTTTCCGGGATGCTGCAAGAGGCGTTTCCGCCAGAGATATTAGTGGTTTTTGTACTCCGCCTAACAGCCTTCCCTGGGACACGCTGAACGTCCCGACAACTTAAGCCACAATTACGGTTCACGCACAGTCAGCTCAGGGTAAGCAAGTGATGTGCTTAAAAAAATTTACACACCAAAACTCAACAAACTTCGCTTCTCTTTGAAACTCAATGGCCTATCAACATCGGTGCTGCACGCCTCTTAAGCTACGATGCCTGAATGAAACGACTGCATCTTTTACAAATCACGAAGACCAACAGCCACGCATCCAAGACTGCATTTTGCGAAGCAATAGCAGAGGAGGTGGTTTGCAAAACAGAGCCCATCCTATATATGAATCATAGTTGTTGGTTGATTGAAGGAGTGCAGGGTAATTATATTGTGCTTGCTGTGCAAGGGGAAGTAAGCGCTTTTCATGAGTGACCCAGAACATGCATGCAACGTAAAAAAATAGAAGCACACTGATCCCGCGGCGTATATTCCCGGGCCGATGCACGCCATGAATTTAGCATCTTTGGCACTTACAGCCGATGGGAAGACGGAGGAGTCCACCTCCAGACCATCATGTTCTTGGGTCGTTGGTATTAATAAGGCAAGTTACATACGGTCCAGGAAAGATGAACTTCTATCGATGAACATCTCGCAGTGAACTTAGCCTAAGAAATATAAAATGTATTTTAATGATTTGTTGGGCTAGCTGGTTCATGGGTTCAAAAAATAAAATGAGCACATATGACAAGGACAGAGAAACACAGTAGGCGGTACAAGCACTCACTCCCAACTACTTTATTTCGAAACACTTATCTGTATGTATACGTGAATACAACAGAGGCGCGCTGGGCACAGAACCCCTGAAGAGCAAGTCACAGTCGCGCTACCGATTACGACATTTAAGGTGGAACTCGCTCTCACGCAAACACTCCTACGTCTTACGGACACAATCTGCGCTGTAGTATGCCTCCAAACGTTTGCGTGCCACCGTGTCTCTGCTCCGCCCCAGCACCCTCAACTCATGAAATAAAGGCACGAATTTACATTCTGCGCATTGCGCAGCAAGATTCGCACGCTATCACTTCTGAGAGATAGCTCGTGTTCACGGGCCCGTTCATTGACACACCGGCCTGTTTGACCTATAAAGGATTTGGCGCAGTTCAGTGGAAACTCATTAACAACAGACACTACACAATCCACACAGCGCCTGTTGGGCTTCTTACCACAAGCCTCGCCTTTTCTTGCATCACCAGGGATGCGCGATAATAAGATTGACAGCTTTCAAGGCACTGAAAAAAACGACAGAAACATTGTGCCTGCTCGCCAGCTTGTTAAGGTTGTGTGTCACTTTGTGGATATATGGTATCACCTCGCGCCTCGCTTGCAAACGTGGCTCTTGCGACCTTGCGAACTTCGCCCAACTTAGCAAAAGTCTTGCGAACGTGCGGCCCCCACCATTTTTTACAAACAGATCCAGAGGTTGCGGTTGTCAGGATATCCAAATATCATTCTGGTGGCGACTGCGGAATCCCTGCTGCAGAAACAAAAAGGCCGGGTGATCGAAAACAAAGGCAACAGAGCAAAGAGAGGACCGAGGTGATACCATATATCCGCTATGTGACGCAACCTGAAGAAGATGGCGAGCAGGCATAATGTCCCTGTCATTTTTTCAGCACCGCGAAAGCTGTCGAAGTTGTGTGCGCGCATCCCTGGCGATTCGAGAAAAAGGGCGGCTTTCGGTAAGAAGCACACCAGGCGCTACGTGAGTGCCGGTTGTTTATGCGTTGCAACTGGATTGCGGCCAATCATACATAGGACAAGCCGGCTGGTGTGTCAACGACCGCGGTCGTAAACATGAACTATCACTCACAAGTGAAAGTGGTGCGAATCTTCCTGCGTATTGCGGAGAATGAAAATGCGTGCATTTGCTTCATGAGTTGAGGGTGCTGGGCCGCAGCAGCTACACGGTAGAACGCGAACTTTTGGAGGCATACTATACCAAAAATAGGGGCACAGATTGTGTCAGTAGGACGTAGGTGTGTTTGCGCAAGAGCGAGTAACTCCTTTCATTTCGTAATCAGTAGCGCATGTGGCTTGCTCTTCAGGTATTCTGTGCGCAGGCGCGCCTGTGTTCTGTTGACGTTTATATGCAGAAAAAATTTTCAAAACTACTTGGTAGGGAGCGCTCGTCCTGATTGATTGTGGGGTTTAACGCGCCGACGCAACGCAGGCGATGAGGCGCGCCGTAGTGGAGGGCTCCGGATTAATTTTGACCACCTGGGGATCTTTATCGTGCGCCGAAATCTCGTACACACGGGCGTTTTTGCTTTTCGCCTCCATCAGAAAAGCGGCCGCCGCGGCCGGGAATCGAACCCGCGACCTCGTGCTCAGCAGCGTAACGCCTTAGCCACTGAGCCACCGCGGCGGGTGAGGAGCGCTCGTCCTGTCTACTGTGTTTCTCTGTCCTCGTCCTTTGCGCTCGTTTTATATTTTTAGAAAATATAGAATTGTCTAAGGTAAAATGCGTGTACTTCTGGCGTTATTCGAAAGGACAAAAGAATATAGCGAAACAGCGACTCGTAACCAGGTGAACAACACCGACCGTGGGCTCCAGGCAATTACTGTACCACTTATTTGTGCCAATGTCAATGATCACGTTGTCCTAGGCTTTACTTGCGGAAAACAATATTACAAGTATGGGAATGTGGCCAGTTTTTTAGGGATATTTGGAATAATGTAGTAGCGTGATCGACGGGACAAACGAGGACGGAAACCACACGACAAACTCTCGGCTTCCAGTAAAAGTCCCACTAAACACCAAAATGCACGTTACGTCATCGACGCACACGCCAGAATGAATAAAACCAATGTAAAAAAAAACGGCTCACTAACCTACACGTTGGAAATTCATGTTTAGTTCCCCGTCTAAGGAATTTTTAAGAACGTTTGGTCTATAGAATGACTCGCGCACGTTTAGATGAATGAGCTCTGTATTTTCCCCTTTTTCTGTTTCCTTCTTTTTGTCAGGCTACGACATACCATGCACGTGCAGTAAAAATTTCATTAAACGGGTAGCATTCGCTCTGTGGTTTTCTGCCTGCGGTGTCCCGTCCTTAGCCTACTACAGCGTACTCAGGTCGAAGACGTATGCACTGTTTCTACGTTGCGACGAAGTAAAGATGCGATAAAAACGGACGACAAAGCAGCGAGGTATTAACATGATTAAAGTAGGTACAGGCGACCACGACAGCTCGAGTAGAGCTCAAGCCTCCCACAGCTGTGTCGTCGCTGGCGTGGATCCTAAGGAACTATGTGCCAGTATTCGTCTTCCGCTTCCCGTAACTTTTCCCTCTCGTCGTTACCCCCCCCCCCCCCCCCCCCACGTAAAATATGCGAAGCTTACAAACGATGACAGTCAGGCAAAAGTTAGCACCAATTTGAAGCCAACGACAGGAGAAGCTTCGGTAGCGGCTGCAGCCACAAGCACATGCTTGAATGGTTCAAAGCGCTGCCTGCTCGGTGTGGAAGAGAAAACTGTTTCAGCCCGTCAGAAGCAACGTGGTTGGTTTCATGGCTACAGTAAACCAATAGGCAACAAAAGTGACCAGTGACAAACCAGGAAGGGAGACGACCAATGCTCACAGAGTTCAATACTTGCTTTTCACGGGTAAAGGTGCTTCTGTCTATTCTAAGAACAGTTTACTAATTAGAGACGTAAATGTCATCCTTTTTATGGCCATGAGTACGTTCGATAACGCCGATGAAGAAAACTTAACTCCGGGCAAATAGCACAATAAAATCACCAGTATTGTGCATTTGTACAATGTATTCCCGATTGAATTGTGTAGTCAGTGTTTTCGCTGCCCCACTTGCTGTCGCCGCAGCGTGAGTCAGGTGGGTAGTCTGGGACCGCTGGTTATAAAGCGACAACCACACCCTACATGGTGCTTTAAAGCACCTGCTACATTTCCAAACAAACCCGCCTAGCAAAAAGTCATAACAAACAGAGCCGGTGATTAATTCAAGAAACAGCAAAAACTGCTTAACATTCAACCGCTTCCAGCATTCTTAGCAGAAAACATTCTGTTTTGTATCTTTCCATTCATTTTTGCAGCGGAAGAAGCACATAAAGACCAAGCGCCGGGTAACATTCATTACAGGAGGGTTGTTGCAGGGCTAGTTAGTGCATATTAAGTTTTAAAGAAACAAGCTAAACATGGAAACAAATGTCTAAATGTTAACAAAATTGACAGGGACAATGCTGGACTATCAACTCGACGTTTATTACAAAGGTAGGTCGAACCTATTATGGGTGGCGAATGCTCATTACAAAAGAAGATATAAATAACTTGTTCCGCCATACATGTTAACCTCTATTCAAAGTTGTGATCCACAAATAGTGTCCTTGCACGTATACGACGAATTATCCCTACAAAGGTAAAAATCACGATTTACAATGAATTGGTATCATCTGTTTCAGTACTGCAGCATAGTGTGGTGTACTACTGCTGTCACAAATTTACGCAAGCTTTATTGACTGCAGAAAAGAGCCATACGTCATATTGTTACCGCGCATTATACTTCTTCAACCAAACACCACTTCTCACTGTACGAAATTCTTCCTGTGTTTTGTTTGTAGGATTATCGGTTGATGTTTACAAAGTTTTTGTTTTACAAAGTTTTTGTTAAGTATGGTACGGATACCATATTAAAACTTGCTAAGCTAAACGGCAACACAAGTGTTCGCATACGAAGCACAAAGACATTTTTGCTGTACCACACCTAGAAAAACCTATGATGAACAATCTCTACCTTACAAACTACCTTTCTTGCTAGATTTAATAAACCATGAAGATTTTGATCCGTCTTATAACCCTAACTATATCATCAAATGCTTCAACCGGCTCATTTCATCTCGGGAATAGTACTTGGCTCGAACTTTCTTCACGTTTCTTTTAAATTGCCGGATTTAGTGTTCACGTTACTTTATAACTATGCCTGTGAACTTTTCTGTACTGTTTTGCGTTATGTCACAAACGCTATGTTTAATAGATGTTATGTAAGACTTGTCAATTTATTTCCAACCATTCCTCCTGACAGATCATAATGCTGCTCTTTGCTAACTTGTAATTGGGTGGGGACGTCGTCAAGCTGCTTGTGCTTTTAGCCCCAGACTCCTCTTTTTCGAAGGAAATAAAGCTGTTTGATTGATTGATTGACCTGGCCATGTCTGTTGACAATACGACGCCCTTTAAAGCAAACGGTACCTTCCGTAGGATTTCGCCCATTCAAAGAACGTGAAGCAGGGCCTAGTTTTTATGGCCCTGAAGTCAGCCATTCAAAGATCCGGTCATACCATATGCGTGTCAGCTTCGACAAGCAATTAGCCCGATTAAGGCGTACTGGATACCCCGACCAATTGATCACCGCTCTGTGCGAGTCCATCCTGCAAAGAATAAAGCGCCAGAGCTGGGCAGAAGACTCGACGAACACCACTAAAGAAAGAAAGAAGTTAGCTGTGGTTCCGTATGTGCATGGCCTGTCCCATAATATAAAGAAAAGTTCGGCAAGACAGGGTGTCAAGGTGGTGTGCTCAGCCCCCATAAAAGCATACAGCATGTGCCGCCAAGTAAGCAACGCCTCGGACGAGCGCATATGCTAGACGAATCACCAGACAAGATATTCGGGGTGCGTCGAAGGCGTTGTTTACTGTATATCACTGAGACCATGTGGAAAAGAATATGTGGACAGACAGGCCGGTACATAATGATAGCGCCCGAGAACACGCACCAATATTAAAAACGACGGCCACCTCAGTAACTGTGAGTATGCACTGCCGACGGTGCTGATGCAGCGCAAACCTGTTTCATATTGCGTACACAGGAAAAAAACAAAAACAGCTGTCCAGAGAAATATTGGAAGCCATTATGATAGACACAAAAGGCAGCGCGTGCGTAAGCAGCCCGTCAGTACCGCCGACCGAAAAAGACAAGCTGCAACTTAGGCAAGCATGTGCGAAGTTCATCGGGCGACATGTACGCATTTGCGCAATATCGTTTTTTGGCCTTGAATGGTCATGTAAGACGCAGCAAGGTATTTATGTCTTCTTATGTAATGAGCATTCACAGCCTGTATATATGTTCCCCTTTGTAATAAACGTTCAGTTGCTAGTCCAGCATTGTCCTTGTCAGTTTTGTTAACATTTAGTCCTTTCTTTCAATGTTCAGCTGGTTTCTTCTAAACGTAACATTAATTAGATTATACGATATTCATCGCTTGTACGCTTGCGAGCAATACAATTTCCCTCCTCCTTGCGACCATTTCTACCAAGTCTGCGAGTGATTTTACAAATTTAGGAAGGTTAGGGTCACTCCTGGCCATTTGTGTGCCGCGAAACTCGCCGTTAAGGTCATGGTGATGTGCACCTAATAAGTGCTCTTATTGTTAGTTTAAAAAAATTCACGATAGAAGTAGCGAATAAATAGGCAGAGTTATAAATGTCTCGTAACAAAGAATGACATCTCGCCCATCTTTTTGTCGGCATTGTTTTTTTTAACTAGTTTTTGGAATATCATGTTCAGATAACGACCTCCTTGTTCACGAATTCTACACCAAAGTTTTTACCCACCTCCGCGTCTTCTTAAACCGTGATAAATGGAGGAATCGTCTCATTTCATGTATAGAGATACTATGGCTGATTGTACGCCATTGTGCCTCTGTGCGTTGTGCTGTCAAGGTCTCCTACCGTCCGGCACATTCTTTCCCCCGAATTTATTCAGCCCCTTAACGAATCGCTGTGCTTTAAACAAAGGAAGTACCCAAAATACCCAATATTTCTTGCTTCATACTTCAATTACCCAGGGATTCATTGGTAGTCAGGCGTACCACTTGGCAGCACAAAAATGCATGAATGCCGAGAATTTCTCGATGTATTATTGTCCTTTAGTTTAATCAGATGGTCAGATTGCCTACACTTGTCGACACAATTTTAGGTCTTGTGCTGAGAACAGAACCAAGCTATATGCTTGTACATGTTTCAGATAAAATCAGCGATCACAACGTAGTGCATTGTGAGGTAACATTACAAAGCTCCAAAACCGAGAATAAAAAGAACACAATTTTTTAGTACAGCCGCGGGAACCGCGGCGTGATAGAAACACAGATATCATTTTTTGCGCAGTTCTTCACTTCCTTTGCTCTCAGAAATGTAAATAAAAACTAGCAAATTGTTCGCAATAAGCTTCTAGAACTGAAAAGAAAAAAACATTCCAAGGATCAGTACCACGTTACCTACGCAAAGCGCGTGTTGTACGACAGGCGTTAAAGGCTGCATCAATAAGAAAAATATACTTTATTCTAACGCGACACCATCTGATTGAGCCGATGGCTGCAAGCGCTACAAATAACACTCTAAACTGTGCAAAGGAGAAACCGAGAAAACCAAGAAAAAAAAATTTCAACAACGATATAACTAACCTACTGCAGACCAACACAAGAAAAGTTTGGACAATGATAAATCCAAAGCAATCATCATCATCGTCCATATTATTGTCAAAACATGTTACAGACCTTTCCTCTTCAGAGGCTGCAGAGGAATTCAATTCTGAGTTTTTATTCCGTGTTTATGAATGAAACCCATTACCAACCACTCCTGATATAGAGTAGTTAGATTCAGCAATGGGTGTCTTGTTTATCACTCATGAGGGTATTGCTGCAGCGATTGATAGACTCCCAACCAACTCTGCACCATGCCCAGAAAACATATGCAGTAAACTAAAAATGAATAAAGTGGCAATATCCCCAATTTTAGCTGCTGGGATGGGTAGCATTTGCTCGCAGGATGGGTACCATTTGCTCGTAGAATTTCCCTTGTTGTTCATATCTTCAAGTCAGGCGACCCATCGGTGACTGTTCAATACAGACCGATTTCCTAAATCGGTCATAGTTTGCAAACTTCTAACACATTATATCACCTGCCGTAATGAGCTTCCTAACAAAACACAGCTTCTTTTTTTTCTAACAAACATGGTTTTTTGAGAGGCCATTCTTGTGAAACTCGGGTATTCGAATGAATGACTGATCTCCATAATGCAGTGCATTCGTCCTCACAAATAGATGCTATATTCATAGATTTCGCCAAGGGCTTTGACAAGATCCCTCACATCCGCCTAATAGAAAAACGTACTGCTCTTACTATCAACACTAAGATTAACAGGTGGATTAAGAACGTCCTAACACGTCGGTTTTAGTCAGTAACCATTATTGACTATCCCTCCTCTATAGCTCAAGTAACTTCCGGTGTTCCACCGGGCTCAGTCTTGGGTCCTAACCTATTTTTTATGTATATAATTGATATAACACTAATACCTGTTCTACTATCCGAATATTTTCGGATGACCGTGATCCTTATACGCGAAAAAACCCAGACGATTTCTTATCCCTGCAAGAAGACCTTAATAAACTAACGAAATGGTGTAGGGATTGGAAGATGGAAGTAAATGTGCCCAAAACTAACGCCACAACATTTAGCAAACCTAGCGCGTCGAAACCCCGTCACTATTTTCTCAATAGTATGCCTGTACAATCAGTAACCTTGGTAAAATACTTGGGTGTCCACATACCGTCTGATCTAACCTGGTATCACAATATCGATACAATACCCTGCAAAGCTTCAAAATCACTGGATTCAGTCGGCGCAATCTGCATTCAGCAAACACATCCACAAAGCTTCTGGCCTACCAAACACTTATTTTATCAACGTTTCAATATGCAGCTGAGATCTGGAACCCCCAACACACCTGTGTCGTTTCTCATGAATAAACTTGAGGCACTCCAAAAGAAAGCTGGCAGATTTATTCTCAGGAACTACTCACCAACATCAAGTGTAACAAAAATGAAACAATCCCCGAACTTACTACCTCTACAACAATGCCGGCCTAATAGTCTTTTATCGGGTTTTCATAGGCTGTACACAGAGAGTCTTCTTTTGCTGGCGTGCACATAAGACACGCTGGTCGCGTTTTTTCCGTTTAGATCATGGGCTCAAAGTTCAAACAATATTCGCGCGTACTGATCTATTTTTCTACTCGCCACTCTTACTGGCTATTCTTCACTGGAATCAGCTCCCAGGTAGCATCGTCACTCTCAATACCCGGGACACATTTTCTGTTGTTTGTGCCTTTTTTGAACGTCTTAGATTTGTTCAATGTTCGATGTTTGGGCCATTTTCTAATTCTCGCAATTTAAAAGTTGGATAACCTTTGGCGCCTTTTTGTGCACACTTTTTTTTGCAACTATGCATTCGCATTTATATGGGTGTAGCTGTTTTATGTTACAATGTGTTTTTTTTTTCACTGCGACCCATATGTAACACCCCGTATGGGCCTTTAGGGTAAATGAATAAAAACGTAGGACCCTGAATCTTACGAGAGAAGATAGGCGCGCTAGAGTTGTGAAGTACCTGAGCGCAAAACTTTCGAGTCAAAAGTCATTTTTAACACTGTTAAAGGTGTTTTGCTTTATTCTCGACTCCTAATACGCGCTCGCTAAGAAAATCGTTATGGTGCGTAATGTCACACTCTTAGAGATGTTCGGTAAAGTTCAGCACTATATTATAATGGGTGCTACAGAAGTGAACCCTGTATACCAAAATAAGGATCAGGACATCCGCATTTCGGCTGATTTTTCCTAGACCTTCGTCTTACTAGAAACAACCTGTAAAGCGTCCTCGGAGATGAGATTTAGTCGTCAAACTTATGTCACGCAAAAAAACGTTGTGGGGACACCTGTGGCTAATCTTTCAGTCGGCACCTACTACACTGTCCTTCTAACCTGGGGTCAGGAACAAGTTGAAGCAGCCGATTCGCAAGCCAATAACTCCGAAGTTGCACCTTCTCTACACTCTGAAGCGTTCTGAAGTTACGTCGGTGGGTACCGGAAGAAACAAATTAACCGTAAGACATATCCCGATTTGTTACATCTACGTGGATCCTCGATCCGCCAGCAGCAACAAAGTGTATTGACGCACTTTGTACCATTCACAACGCTTGAGCTCCTCTTGTGATCTGAGCTCGAAGGACGTAATTGTATCACCGGTGTGTTTACCTGGTTGCTAAATAAAGCGAAGGTACGTCTCTCAATTCTCGCGCCAAAGGGCTACACACTCCATTACCGTGATCCCAACGTGTCATGGTGGGTAAGAACGGCAAGAGTATCGCACGAAGCCGAAACGCTTGATTACGCGAGCCGGTAGAAGACAGTCATGGGCTGCGGCAAGAAAGTCATGGACGCACCGCCGTGATGAATGTGCGACGGACAACGCCAGTGTTGTGAAGTCTCGCGTTATTTCTACTGTAGTCCGTCAGGTAAAGTTTTTTTTACACGGTGGCAGGACAAAATGTACGAGCCATGGTATACGAACGGATAATTTATTTAGCAGCGATGATTTCACGAGCCAACCCCAAAGCTCTGCCACCATCAGTACGTCGTCGTCTTCACTCAAGCTCCCATGATGGTGTGCGGCTCTGCCTACTTTTTTGTTGTCTCTTAGCATACCCCACGGTCGTGGACGACCTTCTCTGCCAAGGCCGCACAACGAGAACGTCAGCAGAACTGTGAGATACGAAATTACAGGGGTGAGTCGGAAAGCCCCAGCCGCGGATGAAGAAGACCAGCTGGCTGAATGCTGGCCTGATAACAGCGGTGCTCACTATGGTCAAGAAAGAACGTGAATCACTTAGAACCGCACCAGAAAATACTCTGCGAAATCATGGCAGAGTGGTCTCGGCGGGTCTTGTCGTTTCTCATGGGGTCATGCACAGGCTAGGGATACCAGGGTAGGAAACATCGTTGTGCTGGGGATGTTTTTGGCGGGTCTGCGATGGCCTAGCAAGGTCCAGGTCATAACCACGGTTATGTAAAAGCCGATAGGTTGCGAAACGTTTAAAGATGGCGAGGAAAACACTGCTACTGCACCATTTGTTACACTGATGCAGTAAGAAAGGAAGAAACCGTGCTTAAAGGGACACTGAAGTGATATGTAAACATTGCGGGATTACTTGCGCAAATTGTAGTCCGGGGTCCCCAGGCCATGTTACGACCACTCTGGGCGCGTTTACGCGCTTTTATTTAGTAGAAAACTTAATTCGAAAATGCTGTCCTCCTCTCTTTACGCTCGCCCATTTTCTGCGGCGTTTTCGTGTGACGTCGAGAGGAGCCGAGCTCGCAATTGGCTGCGCTATCTGCACTGCTCCCCGGACTTCAGACAGAGTCAGTCGGCCCAGCGTTTCGTCCGCCGGACGCCGACGGGTCGTCGCAATTCGTTCGCTCAGTTGAAACGAAGCCAGGACACGTTTGTGAATGGAAGAATGGGCCTTTCTTTACTTGGTTAGTTTGTACACTGTATCTAGCTCCAAGTCAAGGTCGCTTCACACAAGCTCTGCACAAGCGCACATGCGACGCTTCGCTGACTGGTACGCCCGTAGGAAAATATAAGGCCTCTTGAAGGCGGGAGAAGAGTCAGCGAAGTCAATAATAAAATCAACTGATATTTTTACCGTACAGCGTAAAAATAGGGTGCGGGAAGCACTTTTTTGCGCTGGGCGAACAAGCACAGCGGTCAGCAGCACGACTACGCATCTGCGAACGCTTTTCCGTCTACGAAATGCAATTGCTAGACGTGAGCTATTGCGGAAACTCGGGGGACGCTTACTGCACGAGCACAATACAACAAATAATCACCTAAGCTGCTTGAAATTCCAAAACTAAATAAAATGTAAACTTATTGTGCAATATATACCTTATATTACCATGGTCACCGCAGCCCGTCTCGTGGCCGAGTTGTCTAAGGCTGCAGGTATGTCGCCGCGAAGTGTTTTGCAAGTCACGAGTTCGAGTCCCCGCGGGTACGTGCTTTGTTTTTTTTTTTTGTAAGTTAACTTTTTTGTTTTCTGCCAATGTTTTCTACATTGAGTTCACCTTTGTTTGGGCCGCAACGTTCATGGCTCCACGAACTAGTTCACAGAACGCGCGCAGGCTGGCACTGGCGCGCTAGCGAGTTCTCGTTGGCGTGCTGTCCATAAGCACCGACTGCTTGCGGGCAGTGGGCACAGGCCAGAATGAACAGACCCTTGGCCTGGTGCGAACACGCATTTTACGGTACAGGCATGAGTGAGGCAAGCTCCAAATAGGGGGGGAAAAGCGCATGACATTTGTGCGTCTGCGGGTACGCGGAGGGCGTCCATGCACTGCGTAGACCTCGGCTAGTGAATGCTACGATTCCAAGCCGGCCTGGGAGGCTTATCTTTATGCATTTTTACAGCTGGCAACATGGCAGAAGCGCGGTACGATGATTACTGAGTTATTGAGAATGCCCATCCAACAACGCCACAGGTTGTGTTTTACAGAACCGAAACCGAAACCGAAACTTCTTTGGTTGCTCACCTGGTATCGTCCAATCACGGTCCCGCTCCTCCCAACGTCACAGCTTTAGATGGTGCGGCCGCCGCAAACCGCGCATGGTAGTTTTTCTTCTTTGGCGCTTTGTAAAATAATTACCGATTTGTCAACCGGATAAACGATGAAAAGTGTGCTAATTTGAGCCAGTCTACGCAGTGCAAGCAAAAACGGGAGCTTGACAAATTCACTTCAGTGTCCCTTTAATCAGGGGATGATTCAATGAGTCGCCACAATGGCACGAGCAAACCTCGCGTCGGAGTACATTCAATACTACATTGTCTTCAGTAGGGGTTTCATGCTGTTAAGAGCCACTGCCTACTTGACCATTGTGTTGTAATATTACATCAGCGATATCAGGCGGCAACGTCTGTCTGGCTTTCAATTGCAAAAACGCGTAACTCAAAATTTTCAGACTTCACTCCAACATCCTGCAAGCGTTTTATATATTCTCGTGCCTCGCTCGTTCGTTACTCGTGCTTTGTATTTTTATATCTTCGGCCTCGCTGCATTGGGCATTCATTCTAAGTTGCCGCTACGATTTTGGATACCTTCCCTAAGGTGCTGCATTCTTCACCACTTATTTCTCCAATCCTCATGCACAATCTCCTCCCTCTTAACCCTTTCGGAATTGGTGTCCTATAGTTAGGACAATAACCAAAAGGCTTCTTCAAGGATGCTTCTTTTTGGTACATGTCACCATTGTTTTTCTATATCTGAACGCTAGAAGGAGAAAGACACTGCGGTGACGACCAAATTGACGTTATGGTGACCCCAAGGACCTAAATCAAAGTTTAAGACACCGTAGTGAATGTTAAATACTTCCACTACTAACTTCATTTTTTGGATGTGGGCTCAATGATTTCCAAAATTTAGGTAAACAGGCAAATAAACTTTTGAGCTGTAATTGTAAATTTCAAACGCATGGTAACCTAACTAGATGTTATTTTTTAAAATGGCATTACGTGCATAAAAAGCAGGATTTTTTGCTTATAAGTCGATAAAGTTCAAATAATAAAGAACACAAACAGAAACCATTTTCAGTAGGAAGAACAAGTTGAGGGCCGAAAGGGAAATAAAGAAGTTGAGGAACCCAACTTTGGTTCATTACAATGGAGTCTTTATTCTGACGTCAACGTTCACATCACAGTTATTCCCATCCTTGTAGCCTTCCGACTACAACTGCAGTGGTAGTGTCCGATATTCGAGGCTCCCCACCTCCCCATTGTTTTTATGACCACCTTAGGTTTCAGTCACCGAGCGCACCGCTGCCGCTGAGCTACAGCGATGCCAATTCTACCAATATGTCGCGTCGCATGCGAGCCTTAGCTGCCAACGTGTTTGCATCCAGCGAACGTAGACTTCTGCGGTCACATTTGTGTGGCACTTTCTACCTCAGGTTTATATGATTCGAACCGAGTCTTGGCCGCCGACCCAAAGTTTTTGCATTAACGTTTTGAGAATGTATGTATTTGGGTCCGCCGCACCCTCTGGCGACTGCAATCCTCGCCAAATCGATGTTAACGTGAAGTACACGCCGCAGGTTTCTTAGCTTACAGCTGAAATGGCTGCCCATCGAACTACCCAGGTGCGTTCCTACTAGAAACCTTGCATTTGAGCCCTTTAATAACACTGAGACGTAATAATCCTCATACCGACGAGAGACTGAAAAGGAGAGACAGGATGAGCCCAGGATCACAAATAGTTTATGCAAAAACTGAATATGTTTATAGACCCACACCGACAAATGCGCCCACATATGTGAGCATCTTCATCACATGAAAGAACGCCATAAACATTCGTATTCATTTTCGTACAAAAATATGAATGGTTCACTCACACACTGTCCACCATTCTTTCGAATGAAGAAGGCCTCAATTCTTTCTCTTGGCACCTGTTCTCGGGCATTGGTTAGTACTAATTTCTTTATCAGAAATGCGTCGCATTGCTTTCTTTCGCAAACTACGCAGTGGTGCAGAAGGTGGGAGGGCATTTTGTTGCGCATAGGCTACTATTCCCTTAAATGGTCGTTTATGCACCGGCCCGTGGAACCGATGTACAACCATCCGCGGGTGAGTGGTATCCTGTACACCCCCCGCTTCACACTTCAAGCACGGCGTTTTATATCGTTTTAGGCAAACTGGGGTCTTGTTCTTCCTTTCAGAATCTGGCGCACAGGCTAGCCAAACTGTAAGAGGCAGAAAAAATGAATGGCACATTGTGCCTGTTAGCCATACTTTTAAGATTGTCTGCAACGCGATAAACGTAATAATCAATCTCCGATTTCTTGCGGGTCAGGCCGTATGTCCTTTGGAGTTTGTTTCTGTCAGATGGAAAGCTCGAGTTGACGACAACATGGCGTGAACCTTACCAAGCAGTACGCGTTGCGCAACGAGAAAGCCCTTGAGCAAAAAGCATTTAAACAGAACGAAGAAATTGAAAAGCAAACTTCCAAGCTTCGAGTTCGGTTTGCGAAAATTGAGGCCCCGCAGAAACCGGTGCTTCAATCGGTTCTGGATCTCAACACCTCTGAACAAATGCATGCTACGATATTTAACTTTGTTGTTTGCTCTTTTTTTGAACTCAAACTCGAACATGGCTGTAAAAATGGTGTGCAGGACATTCCTCTCGGGAAACTTGCCGAAGGGTCCTGCAAGATACAATGAGGTGGTACGACCGCAGATGTCAACCCACACAGTGTCGAGGAGTGACAAGTGGCTACGCGAGCTAACACGGCGGGTTTCCAGGCGAGAAATGTCTGGCGAGAAATGTTCCAGGCGAGAAATGTTCCGTTACATGTTAAGCAGCTTTGCGTAAATTATGGTTTTTGTATATAAAACTTAGATAGGCGCCGGTACAAACCAATTTGTAACCTTATAACACTTTCGTGCGATCGAAATTTGAATACGCGGTGGTTGTTTCGGACCCTCATACTGAAAAGGACACTATGAACTTGGAACGTGTACAAAGAAAGGCTATTAGATTCATCTTTGGTAAATATAAAAGTCAGGATTCCCCAACCTTGCTAATGCTTCGAAATAAAATAATTTCGCTAGAACGCAGGCGCAAAGTTAGTCGTCTCCAGTTTTTGCGTAGCATCATAAATGCGAAAATTGGACTTAAAATACCTCGTTACGTAACTTTTCTTCAAGCTGGGAAAACAAGATACAGACATAACCTGTCTATTAAGCCAATATTTTCTAATACAAATTCTCACATGAATAGTTTTTCTGTGCGTACTATTAACGAATGAAATTTCCTCCCCCTTGTGGTTTTATACTCAAACAACTTCCTACAAAAGCTGGAAAACTACTTGCCTCATGAATTAGAATACCCCAAACCTGGGCTTGTGACCACTTGTGCGTTATTAAAAATTACCTGCTGTTTTGTTATTTTAGTGCGGTGTTGTTGGGGCAAAGCGTTTTGCCCGCTAAGATTTATTTGTTGCTCTTATGTCGCGGTTGCGCTATGTTTTGTGACATGTTATACGTAGAATCCTGTTCATGCGTTGTTTGTATTCCTGCTCGGTGTTGCCCTCCCTGCATGGGCCAGCATCTTGGCCTGCAGTATGAATAAATTAATAAAAAAACTCGTGACATCGAAAGCGATGAAAAATAATGGTAGGAGCACGACGAGGGGAACGTTATGATTCACTGGTAATTAGCCAAAGGTTTTTCGAAAATAAAAGTGAACTCGAGCAGACGGTGCCAAGAGTGTTCTAGTGCGTTACCATCGGCTGGTGTCGCATGTAATGTAAATGGGAGGTGTAGTACCTGCTCTGGTAGACGTGTCTACAAAAGACACAGAGAGTGGCAACGCAATCACTGACGGAACACGAATACACTACATGCCGGCTTGACTTCTGGTTGATTTCTGGCCCGTGTATTTTCATACATTCCCTGTGTAAATATAGTAATTACGTTGCTGTGTTGGCTCACTGATGTAATGCTATCCACTTCTGTTTTGCCTTTAGTTCGTGGGGGTGTTTTAAGTGCGGTTATATAAACTATTTATTGTGTGTCTGTTCACCCCCAGAACTACGGAAGGTGTATTCTGTTTCCCAAGCATGTGTGATGGTGCTTGGAACTGGATACGCCGTAAGATCGTCCACGATTGTTTTTTCCAACTCCGCGTACAGTTTTTTAGTAAAATACGTTTGTATGGGTGGCACAAGTGAGGCGGAACGCGCAAATTGATGACGACGAAGGGGACAACATTGCCGGAACATGCCCACGCAGTAGTTCTGGTGGGAATGCGGGCTGCGGGATTCCTTAACGTGGTTGTGCAGAGGAAGAAGATACGGCAAAACGCACGAGGCAGAACGTGGCCCATTAAGGGGTGGCCACAACAAGGAAGTGTGGAGACGAGGCTGGAACAGGACAGAATGCCGGGGAGTGCAAGTCGGAGGAGTGCGATGTCCAGGTGGTAGACCCGCAGCTCGTCGGGTATTCGGCAACCGAGCTCGAAAGGGTTTAACTGGCGCATTCGAATCATGGGGCCGAGGCGTGACTCCTGCCCAGTGGAGTGTTGGGAAGCCAGGGGCTGACTCCTCTGTTGCGAACCATGGTAGCGTGGTTGCTGTGGACCGAGGTGGGTGTTGTGCCGGGGCAGTCATGATGGCGTGGCGAGGTTGACGGAGAAGAAGAAAACTTTATATAGAATTATTTACATCTTCAAATCAGAACGGGCAGTGTGCTCCTGCACGCGAGAGATTAAATAGGCACGTTGGGTCCCTTCCCCTTCACCCTTTTTCTCCGGCTGACGTCAGGAGGCACCAGTCACAGAGCATGGCACTGATGGCAGCGCCCCCACACACAAACACACACACACACACGCCCGAGAGACCCGCTCCTCTCCTGGGCAGGAGAGCGCTAAGTTGCTCCCGCCGTGGCAATCCGCCGTGGGTCAGAGCCCCCTTTGTCCTGGCGATGTTGCACTACCACGCCTTGCATCCCTCGGTGGCAATATTCTTCGAGTGGCCTATTGAAGACACCACGCCACAAAAGGGGTGGCAATAAAGCGCGGGCACGCCGCCGAGGCTTGCAGTGCAGGGCGCCAAGCAATGCCATTGTTAGCACTTGCCATTGTTAGCGGTTGGCGCCTGAGAAGCCACGAGGCCACTGAAAGGCGCATAATTCAAGTAGCTGCATAGTTCGGTGAATACGTCGGTTTGTGGAAAGTCGATGACTGAGGGTCCAAGGCAGGTTTTCGAGGAATCAATGTCGCAACAGCACCCCCGCCGCCAGACAATGCATCAGGATGACGAGCGGCTCATCGCGGCTCGGCTGGAATGATGCGGTTGGTCAGCAGGTCCATCCAGTGCTTGAGGCGGAGTTCTCCGAACTGCTGCTTTCTTCTGGTCTCCTCCGTGAACCCACAGAAGGCACGAACACAAGGCTCCTGCAGAAATGACGAACTCGGCAGGACAACCATTGTCGAACCACACTCGATGCGGAAAGCGCCCTCTGAACACCACTCGAAATGCCAGACCATGATAAAAAAAAACAAAACCAATCTGACTGCTAAAACATTACACCCCTTGAAACGATTCGAAGCGCTCATCTCGTGGCACAAGTTCAGAATCAGGCCTCAATTTCGGGTGTTGTAGAAACAACAACTACAGCAGTGCAAAAGAATCATGAATGGGCTATAGGAGCTCTATGAGGCAGATGACGCAAACAAGCGAAGAAGCCAACAGGAGCTCAAAAGGCATTCCCCTTTTTGCCCATGACCATTTGTCAGAACTATTCAGCTACAACTGCCGTAATTCGAGGCAACCGAGGCAACGCATGGCTTTTCGCCACCGTCTACAGCACAAAAGTCGAAACTACGAGACCGATACGACGGTACAGCAAAACAAAGTATGACTTTACAGGACTCTTTGAAGAACATAACATTTCGCTACACTCACGAAAATGAAACTTGTAATAAAATGAAAACCCACAGGTATACGAACACTTATCCGAAAGATAACCTACAGATAGCTAGCTCACAGAGCTGGGCTACGTCAATCAACAATAATCTGTAGCATCCTTCTTTATACTGAACCATAAAATTGCGTTGGGCTCACCATTACGCAAGACAACCAAACTGGCACGTACAAATGCCTCAATATTCAAAACTGACCATAAACACGTAGTACCAAACGCACCTACCTCCGATGTTTATATACAAAAATCTCGTACACTAAATGGAATAAACGCGCAACTATCTACAAAAGGGCGAAATACACCCACACAGAAAGGGATTCTGAGAAGCACTTCGTTGCTCAGAAAGCACGGCTGAGACCATCAGCATTAGTGTGTAATTTTCCCTTCTTGTAGCGAACAACATAATTGTGTTGTTGGAGTGCCATGCTCCAACGGAGGAGACGACCGTTCTTTGATGACACGCTGTTTAGCCAAGTTAGAGGGCAATGATCGGTTTCTACCACAAACCTGGATCCAGCAACGTTGCAAGCCAGTTTCTGTATGGCCCATACTAGGCAAAGACATTCCTTCTCGGAGGTGCTGTATGCCTCCTCTCTGTTGCTGAGCTTGCGGCTTAAATACAAAACGGGCCGTTCTCTGCCATCGGAATCCTGCTGGCAGAGCACTGCTCCCAGCCTCCGGTCACTCGCGTCGCATTGAATGACGAACTCCTTGGAAAAGTCCGGTGCCCTTAGTACGGGCCCTTTACTCAGGGCCTGTTTTAGCTTCAGAAACGCGGCCTCTTTCGTCGCATCCCATTTGACAATTCCAGGTTCGGGTTTCCGGAGGGAGTCAGTGAGAGCGCTAGCTAGGTTAGAGTAATCCTTAACGTAATGTTGGTAGTATCCTGCTAAACCCAGAAAAGCTCTCACCTCCGACTTAGTACGCGGTCGGCGATAGTCAACTACAGCGGCCACCTTCAACTCGGAAGGTCGGCGCTGACCCTGCCCGACAACGTGTCCTAGGTAGCTGACCTCAGCGGAGCCCAAGTGGCATTTTTCCGCCCGCACCGTAAGCCCTGCCTCGCGCAGCCTTTCGAGCACAATCTGAAGATGCTCGATATGTTCTTCCCAGCTGTCGGAGAAGACGGCCACATCGTCCAGGTAGGGGAGGGCAAAGAGGGACAGGCCGTGCAGTACCTTATCCATTAGGCTAGAGAAACAATAGGGAGCATTCTTTAGGCCAAAGCTTAGCATCACCGGTCGAAACGTGCCCATAGGGCAAATGAAAGCAGCGTAACGACTGGCGCGTTCCGACAAAGGGACCTGCCAGTAACCCCGTACAAGATCTAGCGTGGAGATGTACCTCGAGTTAGACACAGTCTCCACTCTTTCCTCCAAGTTTGGTATTGGATACGTTTGGTCTATCGTTACGGCGTTTAGCCTCCGGTAATCCACGCAGGGTCTGGGGTCTTTTCCCGGTGTCTCTACGAGAATGAGCGGAGAGGTGTAGTCACTCTCGCAAGGGACAGCCACACCCAGGTCACACATGCGCCTGACTTCAGCATCCATGATCTCTCTTTGCCTTGGGGAAACGCGGTACGGCTTGCTCCGAACGGGCTTGTTACTTGACAGTTCGATGTCATGCTCGACTAGCGTAGTTTTCCCCGGCTTATGGGAAAACACGGCCTCAAACTTCTGAACAACGGCTTTCAGGTCATTTTTCTGCTCTTCGGTGAGACATGGTTCTTTACCTATCAGCTCAAGCAACCCGTCTATGGCAGGCTTCTCCACATCTGCCAAGCTGGGAATGTCAGAAATTTCCTCTGCTGGCGCGGTCAAAGTCACGCTGTTCACAAGGACTTGGCGCTGTACGTAAGGTTTCATAAGGTTGCTGTGAAAAACCTTGTTTGACTTCTTACCCAGTTTCACCTCATAATTGGTGTCGGACAGCTTTGACACCACCTTTGCGGGCCCCTCCCACTGTACTTCGAGTTTGTTTTTCTTGGAAGGGCGCAACAGCATTACTTCCTCGCCCACGCTGAACGTGCGTTTTCGGGCAGACCTGTCGTAGTAGGCCTTGGAAGAAACTTGCGCAGCTTTCATGTTGCTTTCTACCAGATCCCTCGTCTTACCAAGCCTGTCCAAAAGTTCTAGCACGTAAGCAACGACGCCTGGGTCGTCCCCACACCCTTCCTAGGACTCTCTCAGCATGCGCAAAGGACCCCTCAAGTCACGCCCGTAAACAAGCTCTGCGGGACTGAAACCTGTGCTCTCGTGAGGCGCAGACCTCATAGCGAACAACGCTGCGGGCACGCAGGCCTCCCAGTCATGCTTGTGCTCAAAGCAAAGATCTCTCAAAATGCGCTTCAGCACGGAGTGCATCCGTTCGACCGGATTCGATTGCGGGTGGTGCACCGAACTATGCACCAGCTTGATCCCGCACCGTTCGAGAAACACACAAGTTAGGTTGCTAGTGAACACGCTCCCATTGTCACTTTGAATTTCGGAGGGAAATCCTACGCGTGAAAAAATGGACAACAAAGCGTTCACGACACTAACTGAGTTTAGCTCCTTTAGAGGGATGGCTTCGGGGAATTTAGTTCCGACACACAACGCGGTTAGAACGTAGCGGCAGCCTGACCGTGACTCTGGCAATGGACCAACGATGTCAATCACAAGCCGACGAAAGGGCTCTGAAATGACAGGTACCAACACCATGGGTGCCTTACATTTGTCAGTGGATTTCCCTACTCGCTGACACGCGTCACACGATCGAACAAAGTGCTCTACGTCCTTCCAGCATCCAGGCCAGTAGTACTCCTGGGCTAGCCTCGCTTTGGTCTTCTTGATCCCGAGGTGGCCGGCCCAGGCATTGCCGTGCGCGAGATCAAGGAGATGTCTGCGGTACTTTTCTGGCACTACCAGCTGGTTGTACACGCGGCCCCTGGCATCCCTGTACTTCCGATACATTATGTCGGAACTCTCATAGAACGAAATGTTCTCTTTAGCTGTCCCTCTTTTTACATTATCCTGCAGCGTTTTCAGGGAGGGATCCTGCCTCTGTTCAGCAACGAGCGTCTCCTTATTCACCTCGGTGAGCTGCTGCCAGGATTCTGACGAGGGGCCCAAAACTGCGTCTTTGCTTTGCTCCACACCCTCAACTCGCTGTCCCGCGGTTTTCCTGCCTCTCCTCCGCGCACCGCGATTTTCCGACCCGATCGGCACGCACCTGTCCTTATCTGCGGGTTCAGCTACTACCTGTTGCATTGGCGGCTTTTCCGCCTCTTCGTTAAGTAAACGCGCCTGAGAGCGTGTCAGCGCCATGCAAACGGCTTCCTCCGAAAACGACTTGCCCCTTTCTTTCAGAAGTTCAGCAGATTTATTTGAAAAGAGGTAGGAGAAATGCTCTGGCAAGTGTTCCGTCACCGCTGCTTCGGTGTGCAGCTCACCGAAAGTACCTTGGAGAACTACTCGGGCTATTGGCAGGCACACACTTTGTTCCCCAGCTACGTGCCGGATCCAGGCGCATTCTCCGGTGAAATCTCGGGGCGAAACGCAACTCGAGTGGGCGACGTCCATTGTTGCGCCCGAGTCACGCAAAACCCTCTTCATTTCACCGTTAACTAGCATATCCTGCGTGTACGGCGTCAAAAGCCGCATACTCTCTTCAGAATCCCGCATGCTAGTGTACACGGCGCCTGCTCTGCAGTTATGGGCGAAGTGACCCTCCTGTTTGCACTTGTAGCACGCGATCGGCCTCTTCGCGTCAAAAGTGCGATTTCCATTTGCAGGCGGCTTTGAAGCGTCCCCCTTAGGCTCCCCTCTGACCCCCTTTTTGGGCTCACTGGCGCCTGGATCATCTCTTTGGAAGTTCCGGCGGGGCGGGAACCTTTTCCCCTCGAACGTGCGACAATTTCGGCGCGTTTCATAGTCCTCCGCGAGCTCAGCTGCCTTTTCCAAATTCACCTCTGTGAGTTTGTCCTGCAGGTACAACTTAGTCTCCTCCGAAATGGCACTATAAAACTGCTCCATGGCGATACAGTCAACGACTTTATCGTGGTTGCCAGGAACCTCCGCACTTTTTAGCCATTCCTCCAGGTTAGCCTTGATACGGTATGCAAACTCCTGATGCGAATCTCTGGATTTCTTCGCGTGCCTGAACCGCTGCCGAAACGCCTCTGCCGACAAGCGATACTTGCGTAGCAGAGCTGCCTTGACCTTCTCATATGCCTCAGAGTCCTCTTTGCTCAATCGCGCGATTACCTCGGTGGCCTCGCACGGCAGCAACGCTAAAAGCTTTTGGGGCCAGTCGTCGCGAGAGAACCCCACCTTCTCACAAGTGCGCTCGAAAGTCACGAGAAAAATAGCAATGTCATCGCCAGCCTTGAACGGTTGCAAAAGATCTTTGATCTTTAGACTCGTGGACTCTCGTACGTTTGGAGAGGAGCGTTCGGCGGACATCCGAACCTCCAGCTCTTTCATCTTGAGCTCATGCGCTCTCTCGGCAGCTTTTTCTTCCCTGGCCTCCTTTTCCTCCTGCTCCCTCCGCGCCTGGCTGTCTTTTTCAGCCCGCCGCTGAATCTCCTCATGAGCTTCCTGGGCCTCCTCTAAAGTTACTTCATTGGCCTCCATGAGCTCGAGGATCTGTTTTTTCCGCTTTGCGGGGCCAACAGAAAGACCTAACTCCTCGCAAATTTCGAGGAGGTCCTGAAGTTTGAATTTGTCGATCGCGACACTGCACTCCGAATCGCTACCCTCGACTACTCGCTACAATTAAGTAGAAGCTAGTGACAAACAGTCAAAACCCAGAACGCACGGCGCTGCGCTACTAAGGTCTGGCAATACGAGAGGTAGGACTTCGGGCACTCACCGGACCAAGGTGCCGACGCCGGCCGATCCCGCCGAGCTGCCATCCACTGTTGGGAAGCCAGGGGCTGACTCCTCTGTTGCGAACCATGGTAGCGTGGTTGCTGTGGACCGAGGTGGGTGTTGTGCCGGGGCAGTCATGATGGCGTGACGAGGTTGACGGAGAAGAAGAAAACTTTATATACAATTATTTACATCTTCAAATCAGAACGGGCAGTGCGCTCCTGCACGCGAGAGATTAAATAGGCACGTTGGGTCCCTTCCCCTTCACCCTTTTTCTCCGGCTGACGTCAGGAGGCACCAATCACAGAGCATGGCACTGATGGCAGCGCCCCCACACACAAACACACACACACACACGCCCGAGAGACCCGCTCCTCTCCTGGGCAGGAGAGCGCTAAGTTGCTCCCGCCGTGGCAATCCGCCGTGGGTCAGAGCCCCCTTTGTCCTGGCGATGTTGCACTACCACGCCTTGCATCCCTCGGTGGCAATATTCTTCGAGTGGCCTATTGAAGACACCACGCCACAAAAGGGGTGGCAATAAAGCGCGGGCACGCCGCCGAGGCTTGCAGTGCAGGGCGCCAAGCAATGCCATTGTTAGCACTTGCCATTGTTAGCGGTTGGCGCCTGAGAAGCCACGAGGCCACTGAAAGGCGCATAATTCAAGTAGCTGCATAGTTCGGTGAATACGTCGGTTTGTGGAAAGTCGATGACTGAGGGTCCAAGGCAGGTTTTCGAGGAATCAATGTCGCAACAGGAGGCACGCAATGTTGGCGTGCTCTACCCTTGTATGACCCGCTGCTTGCACCCAGTCGTCGACAGAAATTGGCCGGTTGCCACCTTCCCGCTGCTACAGGGTGCGCGATCATGAGTGGCGGCCTAGCAGACCGTTCTATACGAGGACAAGGGTGCATCTTCCTGGTCGACGTTCCGACGCGCGCGATGACGTAATCGTAGCCCTGCAACGCCATGCCTCGCGTCGTCACCAGCATTCACGACTGACTGTGAACGCCTTATCGCTCGGTGCATTTAGTGAAAACTTCCTTCATAGCTTTAAAGTTGTTAAAAGTTGTTGTTTTTGTTTTCTTGTTTAATTCTTTGTTGTTTTATGTGCAACATGGTTTCTTAAGACGACATGTTTGTTCCGTGTCCAAGCACCCTCGTCTAGTTATTGACACTGGGGCAAGTCCCAGTCGCATTTAATCCCTGAAAAGAACCTTCGGTGGTTCTCCCTTACAGTTTCTCTTAATTTTCTCTAGAAGGACACAGGCCCCACTGTCAGAACCGTTAGAGAAACGCAAGCCCCAAGCAATCGGGAAACGTGCGGATCGAAACCTTCCTCAATCCTGCGATTGTGTAAATTCGCTAGCGCTACTAAAAGGCAACACGAAGCAACGGACCTTTTCACTGCATTATAGTACGCTAATAGATAGGCAAAAAATCTTTGAACACTTCCCATTTCTAAAGCCAACATACGTGGTCTTCTAAAAGCGAGATGTTGATACCTAAAAACTGCAAGCACGCAAAGTAGGCAACTCAATGTTAAAATACAGGCCTTCCCCCAGTCGTGGAAGCTCGTTTAAAATCTGTGGAGCAGCCTGGGAGTAAGGTAAAACCTGTAAATCTTTTAGGAATCTGCCAGTTGTCCAGGTCCCCCTAAATTGAGGAACGCAGTGTTTAGAGTGCCCTCCTACGGCACTCTAGCTGGTCGTTGGTAGCATGGCTTGAGTGCCGTTTCACGACATTCGAATATTTAATAGTAGGCTAGCACTAGTTGAAGTGTCTGTCTCCCTCCCAAGTACTGCAGTGATGTGCATCTTCTTGCATGACTCATAACTTTTGTAGGATGTGTTAAGGGCAGTTTTCCATGCAGTAAAGAAAAAAAAAAATAGTTGACGTGTCTGTCGTTGTAGTGTAGAGTAACCGTCTTAGCTTTTTGATCCCAGAGTCGTTGGTTCGAGACCGGCTCTTGCCTCGGTTGTTTTTTTTCCATGATTTAATTGAAGTGTAATTTTTTGCCTTAGGTTAGTTGTGGTGATTTAAATGATTTCTTTGTGTGCGTTAGGTTAGCTTATGTTATGTTTACGTTAGGTTGCCTAGCTTTAGGTTACCTAGAGCAATGTACTGCCAGACGCGGCAAGTTTGTCATGAAACGGTGGTGGACGTCGATATAGTAGAGTGCTTATAAAACCATCGGACGGCACTCTAGACACGGCCATTGGGAAAAGGCCTGACTTTCACAGATGGCTTAAATAAAAATGCCTTCTTGGAGTTTTTAGACAATAACTTCACGCATTTATCAGGCCACGTTCCTTGGCCTTAGAAATCGAAGGAACGAAAAGGCTTGCTAGCTTAACTGTTTGCGCATTCTAAGACAGTAAAAAGAGCAGTTGCTTCTTCTTGTTTTCAAGGAGGACTACAAAGTCACCCTATCCCAGGATTCAGGACAGTCTAAGCGGTGCTCCCAACTTCCGCATCACCACGCATCTCGTGAAAGCAAGCCATGCGAGCCGGTTCTGAACTAGACAAAACTACCGAAGGAAAGCCGAGAACAGGTGGCAAGGGAAAAATTGAGGCCTTGTTTATTCGAAAACATGACGATTAGTGGGTGAGTGAACCACCCGTACCTTTGCAGAGAAATGAGTACACTACAAATTTTTAAACTGGTCTTGTATGGAATAAAAATGCTGATATTTGTGCGTATGTTTTAGTGTAGGTATATAACCATGTTACAATTTTCAATGAGCTATTTGCTGTCTCTGCTCGTCCTTTTTTGTCGTTTTTGCTGTCCGGTCCGTATACGCAGTTTTACATCTATGTATGTAGAACCAACTAGCCCAACAACATTCTTTACTGTACTTTAGTGATAGTGACAATCACTTCTCACATGTCATAATGCTTTGCTGGCACCACTTCCGCTACTTATCTTGACAACGCTATTTGCGTAGTCGTCCTATTGCATGGAAAATTATCCCCGTCGAATATTAAAGGCGACCAGTGTGTCGGCCGGCACTATGTAACTTCTTTCAAAGCAAAGAAGGGTTCGTAAAAGTTCGTTATTTACCAGACATGGGCACCCACATCTGCTTTTATTTTCAATGTTCGCTAAGTGACCCTGTACACTGAACATTTTCTCTTCAAATCTTTCAGTCAAACACAATGCTAGGTCAAAAATCGGAGACCTTTGGCATCGTTCGCACACGTACCATGTGTTCCTAATTTCTCGCTGAATGCGTGCGCCAGCCAATCAGTAGAGCCCAATTTTTGTAACAGTAAAAACTTCTTTTTGGCATGTGAGACTGCCGTATACAGGACGTCGTTACGAGTATAGACGAGCAGGATGTTTCTTGACGTCCTCAGGCGCTTAGGTTTCTAACCGGACAACCACATTTAAACACGTCGTCATTTCTAATCCACATGGATTTATCCATGGTCGTTCAACTTCTACGAACTTTGTGTGCTTCATGAAGCACGCTGTCCCAGCATTCTTTGGTAGAAGGCAGCTTGATGGGAATTTCAAAATATTCTGGCAAAATAGCAAAATGAAACTTTGCTGGGGGGCTGTCACTACCGGGAGGGGAGGCGCGTGCACAGGCGTCATCGCCCTTTAGAGCTCAGATAATAACTGTTAGGATCACCGACAACATCATACCAAAACGCACAGAAGACGTGCGCCACTTTTTCTGGGGAGGTACGCCGAGGCAGCTCGCCGGGGGGCGGAACGGCGCCTGGTTTCGGCGGGGACGCGGCATTAGTTTCCTGGACACTCGCCTGCGCACGTCACTATTGACTGGTGCTTTCCCGCCTCTGTATACTTTGAGTTCTTTGGGGATCACAAGTTTGCTCCAATAAACTTGCGTATCATTCCAACATATGGGCTTCAATGGCGGTGGCAAAGGGAAATTAAACACTTGGTTAAATCTTGCAATTCGTTACATAGAAGAGCGTTAAATCATTGTTTAACTGCACTACACAAGGAGCGGCCTCCTGGGACCTCCACTGCAACAAAAAACGAGCACAAGCGGCCACTAAATTTGGCGGAGGGTGAAATCAATATTTTCGCATACCGAACGGTGCTCTCTCAAAACCAACATGCAAGTTGGTATAACTGGGAGTACACAATACTTTAGATGAACTGCAGAAAGCTTATCATCTCTCCCAAGCTTAATATTTAATGCGTAAGACGCAATAAATTCAACGTGCTAGTTACCGTAAAAACCCGCGTATAATACGAACCCGCGTATAATACGAGGTGTAATTCGGGGACAGCAAAATCAGAAAAAAAAATTTCATCCGCATATAATGCGAGGTAAAGAGCACAGAAAACATTTATTTGCACTGCAGTTACCGTTCAGTCATTGTCAGTTTTCCCTTGCACTGTCTCCCGACGTGCGTGCAGTCATCGTCAGGTTCGCTGCCGCTGTCTCCTGAAGTCGCCTTGTCGGAAATGTCTTCCCTCAGAAAGTGGTCCTTAGTGCCATCAAGGGCGTTCGAGATGCCGCATTTCCTAAAAGAGCGACTGACGAGCTCCTCTGGGGTGCTGGCCCACGCATCCGCGATCCAGCCACAACGCACCGCTGGAGAAACCCGCGTCAGCCATTCGGTAGCTGTCACTTATATATGGGTCTCCTGACCTCATCCACTCTTGGTAGCAGGACCTGATGCTGTCTTTGAAAGGCTTGTTGATGCAAACGTCTAGCGGTTGCAGCAGGGATGTCACTCCTCCTGGCATGACAATGAGTTCGGTGCGGGGTTCTCGCAACAACTTATTCACGGAATCGGCCAGGTGGCAACGAAAGGCGTCCAACACGAGCACTGACGGGAATCCCCAACAGTACTCCAGGCCGCCGACACCACACAGACTTTTTCCAGTCAAGCACCAGTTGTTAACATTCTGCACCCACGAATGTTGCCTTCGGTGACGCCGAACTGCCATCCTGCGGCGCAATTCCTGATGGTCTCAGCACATAAAATAACTTTTCTTTTAATTGTAGCCGAATACTGTTTTCGTGCACCCGACATCGTGATAGACTTGCGGTGAACGTTCCGAGATTCTTCGCGTGGTCAAAACAATGAAAATGGCGCCGGCTGAGAAAAGCAGCAGCCAGCTAACGCCATCGCAAGATGGCGCACCCTCCGCTGAAACCGAAAGTGCAAATTTTTGGCTGAAAACTTTGGGATCCACATATAATACGAGGCACAAATTTTACATAGTCAAATTTGGAAAAAAACCTCGTATTATACGCGGGTTTTTACGGTATATTGTAATGAAGATACTACGAGCAGCAAGGGCACTTCCTTAAATGGGTATGTGCGTAGTATCGGGACAATTCCCCAAAGCGGGAATGTGCTCGAATATGGGACAATTCCCCCAAGGCGGGTATGTGCCTGGATCTGTGACTGGCAGCCCCACCGAGAGTGCTGTGCGCGAGACTGCTTCTGAGACCCGCCGAGAGCTCTCTCCGACCCACTTGGACTTCACGGCAGTAAGACCTCGCCATACCGCCCTGTCAATAAACCCCACTATATTTTGGTGGAGGTCCTCCACTTTACAAGGTCCCCAACCTGGAATTACGCAGCAAGCGAGTGCTTAGGCCCGTACCCGGAGGAATCGACCAGGAGGAAATGGTGTCGCCGCAGCCCGCACCCATCGTGTGCTCCGGTGTTCTGCTCCAACGAGAACCCGCCAACTTCACCGGCGAGGATGATACCGACGCAGAGAACTGGCTGACCTCCTACGAAAGGGTGAGCATTCATAATAAATGGGATGACACCATGAAGCTGAACAACGTCGATTTGTATCTGGACAAAGTTGCACAGTTGTGGTTTCGTAACAATACGACTAATACGCGCACTAGGACGGATTTCAAGGCCCGATTCCTGGCAGCATTCGCTCGACCTGCTGTGCGAAAGTTTCAAGCTGAACAACGCCTACGCAAGCGAGCCCAGGAAGAGAACGAGGCATACACGAGCTATATAGAGGCCGTCGTGGACCTATGCAGGCGAGTGAATATTGCGATGCCCGAGTGTGATAAAATCAAACACATTTTAAAGGGCATTGAAGACTATGCATTCCAGATGCTGTTGGGAAAGAGCCCGCAGACTGTGAGCGAAGTCACAAATTTGTGCCTAAGCTACGAAGAGCTGCGAAAGCAGCGCGTTTTCACACGCCAGCGTCCGTCGTCGAATGACGACTTCTCCCGAGGATCGCTATCATCCTTAGCCTTGCCTCCTGACCTTTCGTGGCTCTTTCCCCACATCCAGCAGTTCTTTCGGGAAGAAGTTACGCGGCAGATTTCCCTGCTCCCCAGTGCTTCTGTGCCTGCGGGTCCACTGCCTCCGACTGTGCGCCGCCTAGTTCGACAACAGGTTGCCGAGACGCTTCCTTCAATCGACCAACCGCCGCCTCTGCCCGCTCCCGTAACTTCCGCTGTAATTGCACCATTTGCTTCTCCTTCGACGGAGCCCTTCGCGCAACCCGTAGCGGCACCTCTGGAACCACAACTGGCAGTTCTCCTTGCGCCACCGGTGGCCACACCTCTCGCCTCTCCTGAAACGCTACCGCTGAGGTACGCTGCAGTCGTCCGACAGCTGCAACCAGGCGCTTTCCAGCCTTACTACCGTACGCCAGATCTGCAAACGATAGCGTATAAACGACCGCCAGCCCAAACACTGAATCCCTGGCGCACTCTCGACAACCGCCCGATCTGGTACGCGTGTTGTACTCCAGGACATGTGGCCTGGTTGTGCCGCCGGCTGCCGTCGTTTTCTAACGACGCCCCGTATCAAGCGCCCGCCTATGGACCGCAGCAGTACTTCGCTCGTGTTGACACGTGCCCAACACCGAGTTCGTACGCTGCGGACCAGCAGCGCTTTCCGCACCGCCGCTCCTCGTCCCCGCGTTCCCGTTCCCTTTCTCCCATGCGCCCTAGCCACAATCCACCCACCAAGGGAAACTGACGGCTGCAGTTCCCGAGGAAAGAACTGCACTGACGTCTAAATGCCGAAGTCCTCGTTTCTTACCAGCCAATGTTATTGAACTGACCGTGGAAGGTGTAGCCGCATTAGGGCTTGTCGATACTGGTGCCGCTGTGTCCGTCTTAAGTCAACGGCTCTGCCGCTCATTGCGAAAAGTGACAACGCCACTCTCCGACCTTACTCTGCGAACCGCAAGCGCGCAAGAGGTTAAACCGCTAGCCATGTGCACCGCTCGTGTAGCGATACAAGACATCACATACGTCATCGAGTTCATTGTCCTTCCTTCATGCTCGCACGACATCATCCTCGGGTGGGACTTTTTATCACGTCATCACGCCATCATTGATTGTGCTCGTACAGAGGTCGCACTATTTCCGTCATGCGAACCACCATCGACTCACGTGTCCGTGAGGTTATTCGTGATGGACGACACGTCTCTCCCGCCCCCTTCCTCCGTGCTTGTGCCTGTTTCTTGTTTCGAAGCCCCTGATTCCCCGGTTGTTTTCACGCCATCGAGTATATTTTCGTATCGGAAATGCTTTCCTTTGCCCGCTGCTGTCCTCGACGTCCAATCTGGGTCCAGTGTTATGCTTGTCAGCAATTCATCGTCTTGCCCATCAACATTATATTGTGGGGAATGTCTCGGATACGTGGAAGCTCTCGACCCCATTCTGATCATGGCCGTCCCGGAGGAAAGATCCTCGTTTTCGGTGAATGTCCTCAGCCCTCATCCCAAGGAAGACCCCGATGTTTTAAATGCAGAGCATTTCAGAAACTCACGATGTCACCCGCGTTGGCGTCCGTAGTCCGCACCGCACCCCTCCCTACTAAATAAAAACAAATACTATCCGGCGCCAGGTTTCGATCCCTCGACCCTGCGGGCGGAACGCAAGATACATGGTACTCTACTGACTGTGCCACAAAGCCGAACAGAATGCTACGCTACGGACGTGCCTTATATCGTTGACTCAGTCAAATTACTGCTGACGAGCGCTTTCTTGTCAGCAGTTGCCACAAGTGCAACAACATTAACGTAACGCAAACTACTTAACGTCGTGCGCCCCCGGAAATGCTCTGCATTTGATCGTGCCCCTCGCGGGGGGGGGGGGGGGGAGGTTTCTGTGTGTTTGGAGAGGCGCGAACGAGTTGGAAGCATTTCTGCCTCTAGGCGGCCGCGTGGCGCCATCTGCATGCTTCTCCGCGAGACTCGTAGAAGCGGCCTCAGGGCGGGAGATTCAAATTTTTTTTTTGAAATGAAGTCGAAGTGGGTATCCCACTATATGGTTTCTTGAAAAATAACGCCGAGAATCTTAAAGCTAGGTACAAATTCAACAGGAGTCGACAGCAGTAAAATTTGAGTTTGTGCCACTATGTTTTTGTTTTTAGTATAAAATATAACAGCTTTCGTTTTCTGAACGTTTTTTCCCATTCTCTCTTACTACGCGGGGCGGTCAAGCGACGGCATTGTAGGCGAAATAAATTAAGTTGACATTGGAATATTGTTTCGGCTGTGTCGTCCTCAAGCTCTGTATAGTATAGGTTCGGCCTCTCTGATTCCAATTTTGAAAAAACAACTAATTCTATGCTGCAATGAGGTTTGCAAATAAATTTCTTGCAGCAAGAGCGTAGCAACAAAAAAAAAAAATAAAGTTCCCTATGATGGATAGCAAAACTTACGTAATAAAAAAAATGAGGCGTACACAACGATTGTTGCTTTGGGAATGAGAGTGCATCCCTTTAGGTTCCCCTCGTGTAGGCTTTACTACGTGTAATTTTTACTACCTGCATGCCTTCGTACGTTTTTATTAAGTAAGCCAAATCTTTTTTCAACGATCCCTCGATGGCGATCACACCCCAGCACAACGGGACAAAATCCTCGCCATTCTCGATCGCTTCCATCAATCCTTCGACTGTCATCAGACCGCCTTGGGCCGCACGTCGACAGTTGCCCACGAGATGAATACCGGATCCCACGTCCCACTGTGGCAGCGACCCTATCGCGTTTCACCTGCGGAAAGGCGTGTGATTGACGAACACGTCGCTGACATGCTCACGCGCCACTTCATTCGACCCTCTTCAAGCCCCTGGGCATCGACCGGCGTGCTTGTCACGAAGAAAGATGGGTCCATCCGGTTCTGCGTCGATTATAGGCGTCTGAACAAAATCACCCGCAAAGACGTCTACCCGCTACCTCGTATCGATGACGCTCTTGATTGCTTGCAAGGCGCTGAATTTTTCTCGTCTCTCGATCTACGTTCAGGCTACTGGCAAGTTCCCATGGCTGAACCTGATCGCTCAAAAACTGCCTTTGTGACACCTGATGGACTTTACGAATTTAACGTCATGCCTTTCGGACTTTGCAATGCGCCCGCAACATTTGAGAGAATGATGGACAGTGTTCTACGGGGCCTCAAGTGGAAAACATGCCTTTGTTACTTAGACGACATTGTCGTGTTTTCGCACGATTTTACCACTCACCTTGGGCGCTTAGAACAGGTCTTGACCTGCCTCACGTCTGCTGGATTACAGCTGAACTTGAAGAAATGCCGCTTTGCTGCTCGCAAACGGACCATTTTGGGTCATGTCGTCTCAAAAGATGGCATCCTTCCCGACTCGGAGAAGCTTCGCGCCGTCGCCCAATTTCCAACACCCGCCACGATTAAAGACCTACGAAGTTTCGTCGGATTATGTTCCTATTTTCGCCGCTTTGTCCGGAACTTCGCCACCATCATCGAACCTTTGACGAAGCTTCTCAATGGATCCGCTGGAGAAGCTGTCGCCTGGTCGCCTGACTGCGAGGAAGCTTTTGTGTCGTACGGCGCTTGCTTACATCGCCCCAAATACTACGCCATTTCGATGCCCTCCTACCAACTGAGGTACACACTAATGCCAGTGGTGTCGGTCTTGGCGCTGTACTGGCCCAACGAAAAGACGGCGTACAGGAGTATGTAGTTGCCTATGCCAGCCATACTCTCACAAAGGCGGAGCGAAATTACTCGGTCACCGAAAAAGAATGTTTGGCGATCGTTTGGGCGATTCACAAGTTCCGTCCTTACCTGAATGGACGCCCGTTTAACGTTGTTACGGACCATCACGCGTTGTGTTGCCTGTCGTCACTAAAAGACCCGTGCGGCCGACTTGGCCGTTGGGCTCTCCGCCTCCAGGAGTACGATATTCGCGTTGTGTATCGGTCCGGCCGCAAGCATACGGACGCCGATGCCCTTTCTAGATGTCCCCTGGAGTCAGAAAATGCCTGCATATCCTCAATCGACTGCGCCCTGGCGTCACTTGACATCCGCGACATGGCTGCAGAGCAGCGGAAAGACCCCTGGATTGCGTCCATACTGCAATACCTGTCGGGTCCGTCCACAGTTTCGTCGCCCCGTGCACTCCGTCGCCAGGCGTCTAACTCCGCCGTTCGTAATGAACTCCTATATCGGCGCAACTCTTTCGCAGACGGCCGCAAATGGTTGCTAGTTATTCCGCGTCATTTGCGTTCCGCTATCTGCTCATCCTACCACGCTGACGCGCAATGCGCCCACGCTGGCGTCCTCAAGACATATCAGCGGCTGCGCATACGCTACTACTGGCCCGGAATGTACACGCTTGTTACAAAGTACATCCGCTCCTGTCTCGAGTGCCAGCGCCGCAAGTCTCCACCGCAACACCCTACCGTACCTCTACAGCCACTACCATGCCCGGCGCGCCCTTTCGACCGCGTTGGGATCGACATCTACGGGCCCCTCCCGAGCACAACCGCAGGAAACCGCTGGATCATCGTTGAAGTGGATCATCTGACCCGGTATGCGGAAACAGCCGCACTCCCCACTGTCAAGTGGGGAGTGCGGCTGAATCAAGGTCTACGGAATATTTTCCAAAATAAATACTGACCATGCCTTTAGTTCCACTCCACGTTGGTGACCGATCTATCGCGGCTCCTCGACGTCAAGCACAAAGACGACCTCTTACCCCATAATATCACACTACATCGTCGAAAGCTTTCACCGTCACCTGAAAGTTTTTCTCGTATTAATGGCTTTTACTGTGCCAGAGATCGAGAAATGTTCTTTCGGTATGCCGGGTGTCGGCCCCGCGAATATTCCTTCAGCTCCCACGAACCTATGCGCAGCAGAACCCTCGGAGTTCCTGGCACATTTTGCAACACCTGGCGTGCCACTCCCCCTCGACGTTCACGGCAATGCCTACCGCCTACCCAGCGCTATGCGGCTGCCGTTCTTTAAAACCGGTGCTCTTATTCTATATTTCATTAGTTTCAATGTCATCCCTCAATTATGCAAATACGTTTTTGTTCGCAAGGAGAAGAACCCTCTTGCCTCTGTTGAAAAAAAACTAAGAGGCTGCAACGCATGAATGACCTTTTTAATAGTACAATGAAACTGTGATATAACCATTGTGATTGTAGGAGGAGAATGCCAATAGCCTCCTTTTTGTCCATCAAAATATTTTAAAATTCACCCAATTGGGCAAGTTATGAATCACCCCACTGAATGTGACGGGAACACTAACATTTGTTCATGCCTATTCAGCCCCTGTGCCATCCATAACACCAATAGTTAAACCGTTTTAATGCAAGGTCGTCCGAGTGATCAAAGAGGATCCAGATAATGCCAAGCCTATACTAGCTGAACCAGATAACTTTCGCGTATTACACGCGAACGTTATCTTGCGTTCCTCGGTTACTCGACCGAGCATCTCAGCCATTTTTCACTTGGCAGAATGAATGTAATGATGAATTGAACATCCCGTCCTTGTCCAGGAGTGGGGATGGGATAACGTCTGCCATTGCCAGGAATTGAAAAGAATAAAATCGCCAAAAGTTCTAAATTATCCGACTGGAAATAAAATGGAATAGTCGTGCCCAATCCGCAACACTGCAAGGAAAAGATGGACGACAACCGCTTTTTCAGAGTGAGGTTTACAGCAATATTCAACCGTTCATAGAATGCCTGAGCCTTGGTGAAACTCAAGAATAATATTTGGCGACAAATGTCTCGTACTAAGAACTCGATATTCTCGTGTATTTTTAGATGCGTGCAAACAAGAAATCGCAACCTTCAGTGTATTTATATAGTTTTTTCGTTACCTACGAAATAAAGGTATCAACTATTTTTTTGAACACGCTTTTTAGCTAACGTAATAATTATTAACTCAGTATTTCTCATTCACGAAGTCATCACTGGTGCTAGCACTGCATATTAGATTACCTTTTTTAGGACACACAACCACTTTGCTAACCACAAAATGATAGCGGTTAGTTTCTTTCTTTGCACACTCACATGTCTGATGACAAAAATTGACGAATACTTCATATATTCTATATAGTTAGTATGTTCCAAGAAACTTTAAGCAGCCCGGGTAGAACACTTTCAAATCGAGTAGATATTCTGAGGTTTTCGGATTGCAATTTTTACTTTTGTAATGTATACATTACAAACTTTTTTAAGACTGCGCGATATTGCAACAGTCAGCGGCTTCCTCCTATTATTGCATTTAGGCTGATCTTGCTTGAGCTATCAATTGATGATGATGATCAGAGCAACAATGTTACCGAGAATAATCTGTCTTTTGTAACTCGAGATACCTTTTCAAAATCTTAGCTTGCTAACAGGTTTGCATATTCCTTAGGAGCGGCGGAAATTTACCATCGTATGAGTAGTTTTGTTAATGTACCCGCTAGTATAATGTGTTACCGAATTTCACGTTTTTAAGGTCTAGCCTACACAATTTACCTTCTCTAGAAACAAAGTAAGGTTGTTACTGGAAGGTCTGTAGATGGCATAGACTACGATTGCTTTGTTGCATAAACTATTCGACACTACTAAATTTTCTCGGTCCGTGACCTCGGCGCGCTGACAAATACAGGCAATCTGAAACGAACACTACCACTCCACCTCCCGTATCGGGTCGCCTACAAAATAAATATACTTCAGTTTATTCATCGCAACACGCACAATATAGCCTTTAACGTCGATCTCTGCATTATTAGGCGACATACATTCGGCAACACAATACTCAGAAACAGAACCAGGAATCGCCACTTACATATTCTACCAATATGTATTTGGATTGGTTATAAACCCATTCAAGTTTTTTTTTCTTACCAATCACAGAACAATAAATATGCCTTACACATATCATGGATAATTTTGTTTCAATCATCTTCATTGCTTATTTAATTGTGTAGATACATCAGCTGTTTATTATACTCCTCTGCCGCGACCCTACTATAGGCGGGAATTTGTTTCTGTAGCATTACGTCTTCAGCCACAGGAGTCGGTTAACACCCGAAATCAATTGTTCATAGGGATGGGTCTTCGTTTTTTAAGAATGTCTTTGATTTGGGAGGTTCTTGATGCTTCTGGTAGGCAACCGTAATATTATACAGACTGGTGTCCCAGATAAGCTTTTCGTTCGATGCAGCGTTTTAAACTGTTCAGGGGAAAGAAGGCGAATATTAAAAATGTTTGCAGAAGAACCAAGTATACCAGTTTTTGCTTTTGTAGTACACTTTAAAGAGGCTTACGTTAGCTGCAAGCTGCTTATATAAACGCCTGTTGCTACCAACAGAACCACAATTTGGAGAGTTTAAATTTTAAGGTTAGTTAAACCTATTTTGTCTACTTCGAAAAAAATCGCAACACGGCGCGTTTTATGGACAAAACTAAAACTTGTCTCATCCCTTTGAAGTTTTTTCTTGTTCTTGCTTTTTTTTTAAGTAAGGGTCGCCCATGTGAACGGTAAATGCGGCGAAATCGCCGCGTGCATTTCCGAAAACCTCGAATTGCAATCCGTGCATCGTGGAAATACCGAAGACTTCAGTCTATTGAATTATGCTTCTCAGACTAATTTTTTCTCCGGAACAGCTCCCCTTGTGTTGGGCGTGTTCAGAGTTGGAGCACAATTATACTGCGCATGGGCTTCTTCCGATTACCTTCATGACACCTAGGCCATCGCTATTATAAGCAATGTATTCAGACCACACACGTACGGTATCCTCTGCCATATGGCTGATCTCAAGCATGCAGATTCACAAGAATTGCTTTAATCAAATCAGCGGAGAAAACCAGATATCTGTGCCCTTTTCACTTCGCCAGACTGCCGTAGTTGAGATAAAGGAATGAACTCCAGAGCACCGAAGTTTCCTGTGTTTAATTGGCTGCGAGTACACAGACGACGTGCGATAGTAACCAAGCTTGTCACGAGGTGTTGTCTGTAGGATGTGGATGAGGGCAGCAGGATTACATGATTCGCTAGCCTCAGCTGCTAGCCGTATCTCAAGTTAAACCTTCACACTGTCAAAGCTGCTCACTGTATTGACCGTTCTTACTAAAAGACTAAACGTTGTTTTGTGAAAATGCTCAACGGGGAGTAACTGCATTTCCCTAAGACGGATTATTCAGAAAGCAAAAGTAAGCATAACATAATAATGTAAATATTCACGATAAACAAAATGTCCCTTTTAGTGGTGCAGCCCGGCATTGCATCACTGTTTGGTCGTCATATAGCACGGAACACGGTACTTTAATTGGAAGGCCGGTGAATTTTTATTTTGAAAGTCTGCTCCACGCACGTTTTAAACCCAATCTCAAAGACCCAATAGTCAGAAATTCTGGCTTCTTAACGTGGCGAAATGGCTGCTACAGTCAGAGAACTCCTGCTCCTCTTTCCTAGGTGCAAGACGTTCAATGGCCACGGTTGCCCTGCAGATCGTAGTCGCAACGCGGGCACGCTCTTAGAAAAAAATATGCAAGAAAAACAACTGTGCACTTAAAGTTATTTTGCGTTTGCAGAGACATCATGGCAATAAAATGAAATCTCAACAGACGCCAATTCGTGGTGTGCGAAAAAAAATCTTGAATACAGGTTAAAAAATGCTGGACTAAGGAAAAAGTCTTGCATACAGCTATCTCCCTCTCAGAGAAAAACAAATTACATTGTTTTACGTCTAAACCTAAACTTGGGGTTCCTGGCTATTTAAAAACTCTGCTGTCGAGATCTTTTTTTGTAAACGCAAAATTTTCAAAATCCCAGGTTCCGGCAATTCCTAGAAGGGTCTCTAAAGCCTAAAAAAACCCCTAAAACACATATACAAACAAAATCAGGGTTCAGATAACGCAGCCAAACTTAAGCTGGGAGGTGTACTGTGCGATTGGCAAGGAACTAATAAAGTTTGTCGTGCGGTGTCGTTACCATGCTGAGAGGTCTTGTGAAAAAGGTTTTGGAGTTTTAACTGTACAGCTGTATCGGCCGACAGATTTCATTATAACAAACCAGGTGTGCTCACAACCCTTTTGTTTGCTGGTCTATTGTGGCCCAGTAAAATGCATTTTCAGGTTCCACAAAATAATGAACAAATTGCCTATACACGCAATTAACGTCACACTTCAGCCGTTAATATCAACTTTTATTCTGGACATGGTGGTAGTTATGACGACATAATTACATTTTCCTTAGAATTTGTGTATAAGGATCTCTTGATGATTCCATAGTGGGCAGTTTGTTTTCAATTTTTCTGCATAAAATATCAGATTTTCCTTTGCCATTTGGCTAGTTTATATTTTTTCTTGTATCTTACCAACACGGTTTTCTATGTGTAGGTTTCTAAAACTTTTAGAAAAATCGAGCCTTTTTTGTGTCGCGCCCACGTGTCATACACGTGTTACAAGTGTTATGGTTTTCAATTTATATACTTAAAAATCGGAAATTAAAGTTAGTGGTTAGGTTAAGCTGCGTTAGCTGGCATTGTTCATGGGCTTTGTTATGTAGTAAGAACGAAAACTGTGTTGACATTGCAGTTTATCTAAGCAAAAATGTTAGTAAATATTCACCAAACCTAATAAAGAATAGGTGGTCGTCGGCAGTAAAGTACAGCGAAGTGACCAAGGTTGCTCTTGACATAATCGCGCGCTCTTGCGGTAAGGTAAAAACATCGACAAAAGAAGGCGTATGGGGAAAAGCCGCCACTGCGGAGCTTACCTCCCGCCCCACAGACACCGCCCGCGCCAAATGAAAAGATACGAGGGTTGGGGCCACCCAGAGAGGAAACAACGCCAATTTTTAAGGAATAAACGGTCTTTTAACGGTTAGTCTTTTCGTTGGTCCCAGTATTACCCAGCTTCCAACGTTTTTTTATTCCATCTTGCACGGGGCCCTCATCGCGACATCTTTGGTCATTTAGGGGACCTAATTGTCTACAAGATGCCTAAATGGTGCAGCGAATCTTTTTTTCTGCCACTATGATTATGAGTGTGTCATCAGTGTGTAGTAGCTTTTCAAAAATGCAAAACGAACGAAAGCGTTTATATGTAAATAATCAATTATTTGTCGAGCTTGTGAATAATAAATTATTGCACTATGACCTCAGTATCCTGTTTTCGTGCTTCTGAGCCTTAAAGCTGCATGAATAACTATAAAAAAACTGTAGCTGCAAATGAAAATTTCTCGTCCAAATGCCTCTACAAATAGAGCAACACCTGTATGCTAGGCCTGTGTCACACCATCGTTATACCAATGATTGTACGGCCAAACTGTGTATAACTGACGGAAATAATTTTATACGCATATGTTGTCTAGTGAATATAACGGCCAGCGTTTGGTAGTCGTTTTTAAGGGAATTGAAATTAAATATGAAGTTTTTTTTAGTATTATATTTACTCCCTGCCTTTGATATAGATCAGGGGTATGTATTATATAGGTTGGTTGAATAGCGATATAAGTATTTTGCAATTAGGAAGATAGCACAGATAAGAGTCAGCGTCGGTTATCAAAACTTTAGAATATCTGTGCTTAAGAACACAAATATTCGTCCACCTGTACAAATTTTTCTACTAAGGTCAGGCTGTCCAGCTGTCCTTGTGATCACCGCAATTTGTGTAATTAAACAGGGTGGTTATATAAGGTAATAAAACACACCTTAAAACCATATAATATAGCATTTTTTTATATTTACTTCCTTTCTACAGCCTATGATATTGGTAAGTCTTCCATTAGGTGTTCTCTCTGGTTGAAGCTACAACTTGTATGCTTCTGTGCTCATGCCTCCTTACATCAGCTGAGTTAGGTTAAAATTGTTTGTTCATGCGAACTGAAAATCCTCACATCAAGGTTTAAATCTCTGCTGAGTATGAAAAATCTGACGGAGAGGCATTGCTTCGCATTCTGTCACTTTTTCACGTGATTCCTTCTATGCGAAAATGGCTGAATTTGTCAATTTGTTAGGGTTAAAAAATTATTCTGCTTTTCTTAGGAAAATAGTAAAAAGTTTCACTATTGAAAAAGACAAAATAGTAGGTGAAAATTGACACTTCTTACTCGAGAGGCTTCCGCTGTATAATAATTCACGCGCTTGCTCCAGAGGAGATGAATTTATTGAATATATGCAAAAAATAGTGATATATCATCCGGCATATTGCCATGCTCTGTCCACCGCCGACGGTGTTTGCGTGAGTCGGCAGTAACTTTGTTCATAATGGTATTGCTACTTTCTGTACACTAAATCACCTGCTATCATTCTTTCCTTACTGTACTTTGGGCAAGTAAAATTTGTCCTACCACTGGAGTTTTTTTTCTAATATATAGGCGTATTGGCATGCAAAGAATTACTTTAGTTAATCTAAGAATAATTTTTTGGCTTGAATATTTCTTCTGGTGTTTATGCTGGGGACAAAAAATGACAACGTAAATGTGCGTAGCTAGCATTGTGCCCTTGTTATGAAATGTTGCGTACGCTATCTTTCTGCGTATGCCTAGGCCTTCAGAGAGATTAAAGCAAAAATGTGAGGAATTGCCCGGTACACCTGACAATCTTGTATAAGTGATCGATAGCAACAGATTATTCTCACCTTTTTTGCTGATATATTAGCACTCTGCATGCCACGCCGGTTACGATACCAACTGACGCATGCAGGGCCTTGTGATTGAGGTAAGTTTCATTGTTATTATCAAAAGTGCTGCTGGTGATAGCAATGGCGAGATAAACTATGATTATGAGCTCAGCATGGCGAAGGGTTGGCAATTATGCAGTACGCATGTTGCAGTCATTTCAAAAACTATTATTCGAATGCATGGTCCATTGCGCAGAAATAGTCTACCTTGCATCTGGATTAATCAAACTGGACACCCTGCGCAAACTCTGAAACTGGTATTATCCAAAAATATATGAAAAAAAAGGTCCTGCGGTGATTACTTCGTCACACATGAACGTGCAATTGTTTCTTTATTCTTTTTTTAAAAACCTTGCAGGCCCCAGGACAGTGCTTTCGGTAAGGGGGAATTCGGAAAGGTACAGACAGATAATGTACTGTTTACAGGCAGGATTAGTGCAACAAAAATATAAATGAAATCACAGTATTTGCGATATAGGGTGAGGTAAAGTTTAGGGTATGCACCAGTTGTCGATTTGAACGTGGTGAAACAGGTACATTTGAACAAATAAGGACAAAGAAAATATATAAATCGTCGTAATACGCAATGCACTGAGGATTCCGGAACAGGGACACATGGCGAACAGAGTGAGGAGCTGACGGCAAAATGTATCGGGATAAGATATGGAGGCTGTGAAGTTCGGGAGGTCTTTTCAAAGAAGAACGGCCCGAGGCTGTGGTGATGCATTGAATGCATTAGTTGTAGCGTATAAGCGCATGAACCTGAACTTAATATGCAATCTGCGCGAAAAAGAGTGAGGTGTTTGAGGCTGAAGCCGTGCTCGTTTATTAGAGGTAATGTATTTTGGAACAGACAGAGAAGAGAAATATTGAGGCGGCTACCTAATGACGGCAGTTGGAGGTCTAATTTATTTTTGTGGTATGATTTAGCTGATGTCGTAGTTATGTGATATGAGAGGGCACTTCTATTCTGAATCTTTTCTGAAATTATGGTTAAATAGTTTTGATGAGGGGACCAATTTGCTGAAGCGAATTCCAATATTGACAGACTGAATTAGCGTATGGATTACGAATAGGCCCTCTCCACTCCCGCTGCACATGGGTCTTGGTGATCGTGTGAACAGGTGGGAGTGTGTTACATGTGTGTGGCCTATCCGTAACCTTGCCAAGGCAACCTCTCTGTGTCTGTTTTGGGAATCGGTTGTGTAACGTACCAATTGTGGTTTTACAATGTGCAGTTGGTTGTTTGTCTTTTCACTTCAATGCTTTTGCCATGTTTTACGTAGTTGTTTTATATGTGATTTGAAGTCCGTGTAGTTTAGCGTTATGTGTACCAAGTTTGTAAGTTCAGCAGCGGCAATCTAATCTGCCACCTCATTTGTAGCCATCACGAAGTGGCCTGGGACCCACCAAACAGCCACTTCAATGTTTGCGTCATACGCTGAAGTAATTGTCTGACGAACAAGATTGATGATATTTTTTCGGACTTCTTTCAGGACGATAACGCCTGTAAAACGCTAAGTGAATCAGTGTAAATGACAGATTTGGAAATATGACATTTCACAATATAATTCACAGCAAGAAAGGTTCATGAGCCTCTGATCTGAAGATACTATAAGTTACCTTTATGCTCTCAGATACTTTAAAATGGGGTTCTTGCACAGCACATGACACGGCGGAGGCATTTTCGGGGGAGCCGCTGTAAAATTTTGTCCTTCTCCTACAGTGATAGAAAGTGCATCGGAATCGCCATTCTCGGTACCCTATATTATCGAGTTGGATGAAGGACAAGTCACACGACACCGTGCCAAGCTGTCAAGGTGCTAGAAAAGCAATGCAAGATGGTTTGAAGGCATTTGAACAGGAGACTGTAATGAAATGGGCCGGATAACACGAAACGGAGGGAACACTGTTGGTGCGGATGAGGAAATGACATTATATTTACAGAGTTGACAGCACAGACGGTTTAAGCAATGACAAAAGGGAATTCACGCAGCGTTACGGAGAAACTCGGGTAATAAAAACAGCCCACGCGTTCTGCTCCGGCCCCCGACACTACAAAGTCCGCGAACGTCCCCGCGTAAACGTCCTGAGGGCAGGAAACGCTCACAGTCGGTTGTATGGGACCCGGGCGCCGACGTCGCCCGCGTAGCGGTGTTCGCGTCGTTGAAGATGCCACCCCAGGCTCCAAAGCCAGAAGACTCTCAGCCGGGTCCGCTGACGGGCTTGCTCCCGCCTTGCGCCCGGTCACGCGCCATTCGGGACGCCGGAGCCCGGTCGACGGTGACCCGTGCTGGCGACGATGTCCCGGGCCTTGGCGGCGACGCCCGGAACCGTAGCGGAGGCCGGCGACGGCCTTGCCTCACTGTGGGACGTAGGCCGGACGTCTTGCCGAGAGGTCGCACAGAGCCGTGCCCCGTTCAGTCCGCCTTGTTCCCGCTCTCGCTCCCTGCGCCCATGCCTCCTTCGCCTTTTCTTCTTCCAACTCATCAGCAGGCGCTTGGCCTTGAGCTTCGGCTTTTTCGCGTAGAATGTGGCGTCAGTCCCCTTCGCGGGTATTGTCCATCAAATTACCCCCCGATTAAGAAAGTTGTTCGGGGAAGAACTATTCTACCGTCCAAAGCAGAGTCCCAAAAGTCAAACACGTACCCACACACAGACAAAAACACGCGCAGTCCCCACGAAGAAATTGGGTTGAAGCAAACATGGGGACCTCTAAGGCAGGTCAAAAGTAATTATTCAAATGCGACTGAACTATACAGCTTCTACATTGTCACTGCTTTTGATATAATAAACAGGGAAGGAATATTCTTGCAAAGCTAAGCGCCACCGCAAAACTCTGTTGTTTACATGCTTTGCTGATTGGAAATATTGCAAGGGCTGGTGATCACATTGTATCTCAAATAGTTTGCCGTACAGGTAAATGTGGAATATGTGTACAGCCCAAATGAGAGCTAGACACTCCCGTTCAATGGTGGAGTAGCGGGTCTCTCGTGGCAAAAGGTTACGGCTTGCATAGCCGACAGGTTGTAAAATGTTGTCGCTACCACGTTGCAGAACAGCGCCCAGACTGGTGTTTGAGGCGTCTGTCCTTAACGCGAACGGTGATCCAGGTCGGGTGCTTGGAGAATCGGAGCCGATGAAAGTTTCTCCTTGAGGGTGGTAAACGCAGCTTTCTGAGAGTCGCTCCAAGCAATAGTGTTTTGTTGTCCTTTCTTCGCCAGGTCGGTTAGGGGATTGGTGAGGGTCGCGTAAATCGGAATGAACTTCCGATAATAACCTGTCAAGCCGAGGAAGGACCGAACATCTTTTTTGGTCGTTGGTTGTTTGGACTCTAAAATTTTGTCAAAATTCTTCAGTAGTGGTCTGACCTTGGAGTCGCCGATGCGATGTCCCTGGAATGCTATGTCGCTTTCTCCGATCTCGCACTTGCTTGTTTTAATAGTGAGGTTGCCTTGCTGGATCCGTTGGAAAACTTGACGTAGGGTGTTGAGATGTTACGGCCATGTGTCCGTGGCTACGATAACGTCGTCGAAGTAATGAAGGACGTTAGGCAAACCTCCAAGTACAGCTCGCATGAGGCGTGCAAAGACGGCAAGGGCTCTCTTGATACCAAAAGGCATGTAGCGGAAATGGTAGAGTCCTGAAAGGCTCGAATCCGCAGTCTTCTCCCGGCTTTCCGGTTCCATCGGGACTTGCCAGTAGCCCTTTGTGAAGTCAAACTTTATGAAGTATTTCTTTTTGCCCGCAAGGGCGAGTACTACGTATACGTGGAATCGGTTAACAGTCTGGAAGTAGACGCTTGTTTAGCTCCCGAAAATCTATGCAAAGCCTGATGGTGCCTTTAGGTTTCTTAACCACCACAATCGGCGCGTGATATGGCGACTTCGATTTCTCTATATTACCCATGCTTAACATCTCTTGCACCTCTTTCTCAATTGTCTCAAGGAGAGCTAGAGGAATGGGGTATTGCGGTGCATGTACCGGCTTGTCGGAAGGTAATGTTAGCGAACAGTTAACTAGATCAGTCTTCCCGGGCAAATCCGAAAATATTTCCCCGAACTGTTGGAATAAGAGGCGGACCTCTCTAAGCTGTTCATCGTCAAGATTGGCCGACAACTTGATGTCTGCTGCAAACTGAGTTCGAACGAAAGGTAGCGTGGGTAGAACCTTCATCGATTCGTTATCTATTGGGTCATCTGACGGAGAAACAGCGTCGTCTACCGCTAAGTCTGCAGATGCTTGGAGTGGAGTCGGTGGGTCTCGTTCGTCGTAACGTTTTAACAAGTTAATGTGGAAACCTTTGCACTTTTCCCCAAGGTTGATGACGTAATAAACTTCGTTTTTCTTCTCTGCAACCTCGAACGGGCCTTTCTATAGCATTAACCGTTTATTAGAGTTGGTAGGAAGCAAAATGAGAACTTTATCTCCTATAGACAGCTTTCTCGGGCGACTCTTCTGGCCGTAGTACCTCTTCTGCTTCGAGTGGCTTTTCTCAAGCTCCGCATGCGCCAGTTCACACGTTGCCTCGAGTCACTCTGAAAGGTCAAGGAGGTAGCTGTATGTAGACCTAACCTCACTCTCGATGCTGTCATTCGTCCACAGCTGCTTGAGCACGGTCAAGGGTCCTCGGATGTGACGGCCGTAAATCAAGTCGAATGGTGAAAAGCCTAGACTTGCTTGAGGAACTTCCCTGTAGGCGAAGAGAAGTGGTTCAAGGTATCGGTCCCAGGACTTCGGTTTCTCCTGACACATCTTCTTTACATGCATTTGAGGGTGCCAATAAACGTCTCTACGAGTCCGTTCACCATAGCGTGGTACAGGGTAGTTCGGAAAAGTCGAACCGATAGCAGTCATCCTACCTCCTTCACAAGCTGTGAGGTATAGCTCGCCCCTTGGTCGGTCACCGTTTCTTTAGGAATTTCGATTCGGGAGAATATTTCCAGAAGACCTTCGGCGACATGCACCGAGTCAATTGACGGTAGAGCAACCGTGTCTGGATAACGCGTCGCAAAATCGACGCGGGTGAGAACGTATCGGTTGCCTCGGTCGGATTTTGGTGAGAACGGGCCAATTAAATCCACGGCGACATGCTCGAACCGTGTCCGTATAACATGAGTATGTCCTAGCGGCGCGACACCAACCTTGCCTTTCGGTGTCGTTCCCTTGCAGATGTCGCATGATCTGTCGAAGCGTTTAACGTCTCCGAGCAGGTCAGGCCAGTAGAACTCACCTAGGATGCGATCAGCTGTCCGTCGTGCGCCCTGATGACCCGCCATGATCCCCTCATGAGCGACTTGTAGAATCGATTCTCTAAGCTTCTTGGGAATCACTACATGTTTTAAAGTTCGCCCGCTGCTAGATGATAATGGCGGTATAGAAGGCCGTCGATCTCAGTGAAGGAGAAGCTGTGACCTTTACCAGATGAGAATGTTTTCCCAATCTTGCGGAAACAGCGCTTTAAAGTGGGGTCACTTTTTGCTCATGCATTAGATCCTACTTGGTTATATCCGTGCATGGAATCACGGGTGCTTTCAGAGGCCTGCTTTTCGACGAAGTCGCCCTAACAACGGCGGACAGTAAGACATCCCTATTCGGAGGTGTAGACTCCACGCCGGTTCCTGCCACTTGAGGTGGTCCCACACAGAGTTTCCAATCAGGATCAGGGTTGTCCGCTGCTCTGGCACCTAGCAGATTTCCCAGCACAAGGATGTAGATCGGCCGGTCCATGCAGCATACAATGATTTCGCCCACGATGTAGGGGGTGTCGGCCTGGATCTTTGCCTCGGCTAGTTCTTTACTGGAGCCGTCCAGAAGCACGACGCACGTTGTTTTTCCAGTTAAACACACGTCTTCAACCAAGTTGCGGCGAACAATAGCAGTATTGCTCCCGGTATCCCGAAGCTCCGTAGCAGGCTTCCCTTGAACGCGGCCTTCGACGACAGGCATACCGTTCACGCGGACCGCGTCCTTTCCAGTGACTTGACCGCGGTTGTGGTCGGAAGGATACGCATTTCTTGCGGGAAAACTCTGCTGGCTGCACACCGCAGGATCCCCGTCACTCTGGGTTAGGGCGCATGCAGATACCTTCTCCTGGCCGTCTGACTTGCGCTTGCAATCCTGCGACTTGTGGCTGACACGTCCACAGGAACTGAATTTCGGTGGCTCCCTTGCCGTGCTGCGGCAGTCCGTAGCGGGGTGGCCCGGCCGGTTGCACAAGAAGCACTTGGGAGGCTGCTTCTTCTGCGCGTCTTGCGCATTCTTCGGCGGCTTCTCCCCGTCATTTGGGCCTTTCCCAAGATTTGGGAGGTTTTGCGCCTCCAGAAACCGGTCGGCGTAATCTGCCAAGTTATTCAGAGTTTTGCACTGGCGCTCTTTTAAAAAGACTACGAGCTTCGGATAGCAACAGCGGAGGAACTGCTCCGCAATGACGTGATCGCGGAGACCCTCAAATGTTTATGGTATCCCGGTTATTTCAATCCAATGATCGAAATAACCGGATATCCTCCCCCCCTGTTTCGCCATCCTCAGCTCGTGCTTTGCGAAATTTGTCCTGATAGCCTTAGGCAGTAAACTTAAACCATTGCAGCAGAGCGTTCTTGACTTTCGCATAGTCCAAGGACTGTTGAAGTCATTCGGCCGATAAACAAAAGTGCCTCGCCAGCCAAGCACATACTAATGGCAATAGTCCATTTGTCTTGGGGCCAACCCTAACTCGTTGCTACGCGCTCGAACTTTTGCAGATAGGCGTGCAAATCGTCTCGCCTGTCATCGAACAAGGGTAGCAACTTGTGGGGGTTGATCACAAGCGTGTTGGGGCCAGCGCTACTCTCTCCAGTAACTGCTGGAGTGTTTTTCGCCCCTTCCTCGATGCGCAGCTTAAGTATGGGGAGTGCTAACGCTCTTTCGTCGGCTTCCTTTTTCCTTTCCGCTGCTTCTGTAAGGGCTTCTCCCTCGGTTGCCCTCTGAGCCCTCTCCTCCGCATGCTTGTATTCAATCCACTCCCGAAGTTTGGGTCCCCTCAAGCCTAAATATGACCCTATTGCCATTAACGTTTCCAATTCCATCTTCAAACTGTCAGATCACTCGTCCGCACACAGCGTTCAACCAATTTTTGCAGATGTTAATGATAGGATCCTGGCAGGCTCGCAACTTTTTGTAGTGAAATGGGCCGGATCGCACGAAACGGAGGGAACGCTCTTGGTGCGGATGAGAAAATGACATTATATTTACAGACCTGACAGCACCGAGGGTTTAAGCAATGACAAAAGGGAATTCACGAAGCGTTATGGAGAAACTCAGCTAATAAAAACAGCCCACGCGGCCCGCTCCGGCGCCCGCAACTACAAAGTCCGCGACCATCCCCGCGTAAACGTCCCGAGGGCAGGAAATGCTCACAGTTGGTTGTATGCGACGCGGGTGCCGACGTCGCCCTCGTAGCGGTATTTGCTTCGTTGAGGATGCCACCCCAGGTTCCGAAGCCAGAAGACTCTCAGCCGGGTCCGCTGACGGGCTTGCTCCCGCCTCGCGCCCGGTCACGCACCGTTCGGAACGCCGGAGCCCGGTCTTCGGTGACCCGTGCTGGCGGCGATATCCCGGGCATTGGCGGCGACGCCCGGAACCGTAGCCAAGACCGGCGACGGCCTTGCCTCACTGTGGCAAGTAGGCCGGACGTCTTGCCGTGAGGTCGCACAGAGCCGTGCCCAGTTCCGTCCGCCTTGTTCCCTGGCTGGGGTCTCGCTCCCGGCGCTCGTGCCTCCTTCACCTCTTCTTCTTCCAACTCATCAGCAGGCGCTTGGCCTTGAGCTTCGGCTTTTTCGCGTAGAATGTGGCGTCATTCTCCTTCGCGGGTATGTTCCATCACAGACACATTGATTAAACCCGGCTCCGCTATCTCTCGTTGTAAGAAGGGAAGAGAAATAGATGAGTGATTTAGAAAGAGTTGTGATGTGGATGTATCCATAAGAACACTTTTAAAATGATGGTTGTCGATTGATAAGATTTCACAATTATATAAAAGATCAAAACAATTTCTATTGTACTCCAGGCACCATTTGTCGTATTCCACATACATGCTTTGGACAGGGCTTGTACGAAAGCACCATACGAGAGGCCAAACTCCAAGTACAGAACTGGGTCAAGATTTTTAGCGCTTTTTTTTTGTAGCCGACCTGTACACAGCACTTCCGTAGATCAAACGAGACGCTTCCAACGCCGCATAAAAATAAAGTTGTTTATATGCACCGTAATTAAGGGTTACATAAGTCTTTCTGAATAATAATTGTTTTGAGATATTTTTGCTTCAGTAGTTTGATGTGAAAGATGAATGTGAGTTTCTCGTCTATCACCACACCTAAAAGCATTTGCTAATTTTGAACCAGAACTGAGTCGCCTTAATATTTATTACAGGATTGGGCCTTACTCGCCGTCTTCTTGAGAATACGACACAGGTATTATTCCCGCGATTAAGTTCAAACTATTTTCATGTCTCCTGAAGAACGTTTCTTCACTCCAATCTGGACATGGCGTTCACATATGGCTATGTCACAAGATTTAAGAGAATTTACTACCTCATCCACACACACTGAACAGGAGATCGTTGGAGGCAATTCTTTTCGAGGAGAATTGATCACGACGATATACAGCGTGCAGCTCAAAACTCCCGCTTTGAGCACGCCATTTTCTTGATTTTGAAGTCTTGAAAGTGCTCACCCAACTCAGACAAAATATTCGTCTTTACAAATAACAATCACTAGTGTCCAAAATGCTACCTGTTACACCACTGGACTGCAAGAATGCCTGCAAGTCTGCAAGAATGCCGTAATACCACGCCTTATCACACGCTTTTTAGATGTGAAAAAATACAGTCATGCAATACTGTTTGTGTATAAAAATATCTTAAGTGTAGGATTCTAATGCAACAAGTTACACATTGATTTCCCAGTGCTGAAGCCTGCCTGGCAGCTCTCGAGAAGACTATTGTACTGAAGTAAGTACATGAGCCTCCGGTTAATCACCTTCTCGAAAAGCTTGCACAGGCAGTTTGTAAGGCCGATTTGTTTATAGCTTGCGGGAGAATAAACGTCCTTCCCTTTCCTCAGAGAAGCCACAACTGTGGCCTCCCTCCACTGACTTGGAAGGTTCTCCGATAGCCATATTTGGTTGTATAGGTGTAGGAGCTCCTCAAGAGTGCCTGCGTGTAGATGTTGATTCATAGTATGTGTGTGTAATGTTGTCTGCACCTGGAGCTGAAGGATTGCAAGAGGAAAAGAGAAATATTCAGCTAATGGAGTGTAAACTAAGGGTTGTATGCAGGGTTTGACTTTTTATTGTCCCGTATGAGCTTGTCTGCAGATGTTTTCTGGTGCATGAAAGTGTTCGTGTAGTGGGCAGGACTAGACCCGGGTCTGAAGTAATGTGCGAGTTTTTCAAGCATCTCAATTTGCTTGCACAATTTCCTGTAAAAATATCTGTGCTCGGAGTACGTGATGTAAACAATACATTAGTAATATCAAGTATTTTGCCAATAACTAACCAAACATCTTAGTAGCGGTCCTTGGTTTGTGTTCGACAATTTATTGATGCTGTATACATATTTTATTGACGCTGTTGATATGGCAACCTCCGTTCGAAGTGTTAAGTAGCGAAAAGTAGAATATGGGGGATTGATTATTATTGATTAGGTATTCGGATATATGCCGACTTAGAGTCTATTTTGTTACAGACAATAGGAATTTTTCACAAAGCATTTTTATATAATGAGTACAAGACGTTACATAAAATATTCTTAAATAAGAGACACACCTTTGAAATGATTTTCGTACAATTTTTGTAGGTAGAAAATGTTTCTTCCCTCAGATTGTGTTGCATTTTGAAATATGATCAGAGTGAATCTCCTGAGATTGTGAATATTTGAACAGCAAATGTTTTTAGGAATACGTACTTTTTGTATTCGTAGGTACAAATACCAAGCAATGCGCGTAATTGTGCGCTGGCATCACGGTAACCACCCTTAAGTTAAAAAAAAACAAGAAAATGTCGAGCGCTTATGTGTGCATTCCCCGCAAAATCGCTCAGCGGCCACAGCTCATGTTCGTCAAGCCAAGCATACCCACTTTGGGGAAATAGAGAAGGTTGCAGCTACTTCCCGCCTGTAAAGAATGAAAGGAATGCCAAGCGCTGGGGTGTGTATGACTATCGGCGGCCGCCCAGTGTCCCTGGACCACGTTTGCTTGTCAAGTATATACACTTAGGGAGTTTGGCCGTGATTGGCTACTAAAAAAACTCCAGGGTTCGCCATAGTCCTGGAAACACTTGCTCGGAACGAGGAAGACTATAGCGTTCGCAACCATGGTGACAACGCTTGCTCGAAAAGAGAAAGACCGGTCCTAGCGTATGCCTCCCTCCCCAATTGAGATGTTCATTGATTATTACTTCCGAATCCATAAGCAAGCCCACACGGATTTCAAAAATGAGTGAGTAAAGGTCGCTTCGGAGCAGAAGAGCTAATCGGCTGCTATCATGAACCTAAAGATTTGTTATTGCCGTTAAGGATGCGTACACCTTCGCTACCTTTATGTCAGGCCAGTAAGCATGATCTGGCTTCATTTTTTGAAGATGTAAATATGCAGAAGTAAAATAAGTTATATGTCTTTTTTCAGATGTGGCCATCGGTGAGTGGGTATTTTTGATTCGACATAAAAGTACAATTATGCAATTTCTTTTTGATTATGACCTGTTGTGAAGCTTTATTGAAGAAATAGTGGTTTTTAAATGCACAGGCTGAACTGCAGTTTCACCTTTTCTAGTACCCAGTGCAATGAAATCAGCAAAATGTATACCAGAGTTTCTTACTCCAGCTTCGCAGTATCTAGAGCCTCATAAAGATGTTCCTTAAAATAAAACATTTACTCAAAATCTGATCTCAAACCAACACAAATTTGTGTGAATATGAAACGAACAATACATTTATGCACAAAATAGGGCTAAATGCGACCAGCAAAGGAGATATCGCTAGCTCCCGTAAAGACAAACTAGGTTAATTCAAATTCTCTCTTATGCTGAACCACGTGGGAACGTTTGTTTGGTTTTCCGAAACTCAACAAAAAATCGCTTAAGACGAACACCCGTGCACCTACTTTTTCTATAAGATAGATAACTTTCGGTGCTGCTACTATTGTTGAAGATTCGTATTAGCGAACATTGCAGTCGTAGCGGGGTTCGGCGGTGCATTCACGGGACCAGAGGACAAAAAGTAAAAAAAAACCACCAAGCGAAGCGAATTTCCACCACACAGGAAAGGAGGTAACGAGAAAAAGGAGACGCAGAAAGAGCCACTACTTCTTACACCTTTGAACCCATAGGGTCAGCAGCAAACTAAAAGAAAAAAGCGAAGACAAGGTTTGCGGTCTCTCTAATATTTTCAGAAAAACATTTCCTACCTTCTTCAAAACTTATACGGTTATGCCGTCGTCACTTGCAGCTGTTCCTCTTTTTATAACCTACACATGCTTTCTTACCTCATCTTTAGTTTTCTAGGGGCCCATAGCAAGTTAAGCTTGTCATCTTAGCAGTAAACTTTGGCATACCGTAGCTGATATATAGTGTAGTATAGAATCGTTATGCAAACTTTGTTATCTCGTTTGAGTTGTGTGTAATGTTACTTTGCTCATGGCTGAGAGCACGCAATCCGTCTTTGCCGATGGCTAGGTTTTTAGTTACTTTCCAGCGTCCCTCGTTTTAGAGCGTTTCCCCGACCAGTGCCATGATATATGAAGGAATGTCCTTAATTTTCGTTCTTTTAATCAGTATAGACAACTCGGCCTATTCAATCTGATCTGCCTTACTTACAATTTTCATGTTCTTACGTTTTGCGGTCAGTTCCTTTGCTTTTTTTTTGTTTTCAAGATTGTTCACTACATGTTGCTTCTCCCACAGCCGCTGCTGATTCCCCGAGCGCCGATGCTAGGTAGCCATTTAGCCTGTCTACACTGACTTCCTCTGGCTTGTTCAAAAGCGCGATTTGGTTTTCAAGAGGTATGTAAACTCCTCTGATCTGGTTCTAAATGATTCTATACGGGATGTTTTAGTTTTCACGAGGTTCGTTCTTTTTCTTGTAAGGATCAGCCCTATCGTGCCTCTCAACATCCTCCGATGGCTACTGTGAATCCTACGTATCACCTATACGCCTTGGACGATACAGTAGTATCTTAACCAGAGTTACAAAAGCAGGCGTCGTGGTTTAATACGTTTACAAACGTCACACAATCAACAAAGAATTGTGCGTTGTTTAGTATGTACGCACATATTCATCATGCGAGCAGGTAATAATGGACAGCTTCTTTTCTCGGCAAAAGTGACAGCCAAGGTAACTTTTGCTACTAAACAAGTCTGACTTGTTGTTTTGGAAACACCTCCGCTATGCGTGGTGCCAATCGACTCCCATAAAAAACTTTGGCCTTCCTTGATTGAAATCAGTGCGGATACAAAATATCTTTCAACCCAAATTGTTTGAAGTGGCTACAATAAAGCATGTAGGGAAATACCATGAACACCTGAACCCGTGTTACTGGCGGTGCTGTGTTTCTGGGAGGACCACGTCATCACTAATACAAACAGCAATTCCATGAGGTTGAGAGTCTTTTCTACCAAATGAGAGAGAAGGCCGCTCAAACAAACCTAATTTCCATCTCAACTATGCCTCTACCATGCCACAAAATCTGCTTGACGAGGATTTGGTCGTAAGAAGGACCAGGGAACGCCGCGACTTCATACACCAGCTATTTCCCCAGCAAATCATCCGACCACAAAGAAAATACTGTCGTGGCGGAGCCATTACCTAACAGTTTAACCAAAAAAAAGTGACTGGCCTCATCCGAAATTGCTTTTGAAGAGAACTTTAGGCCTTTTACGCATATATTGCGCATGATACAGGAGAGGTAAGGATTATGCAAGAAGTCATGTTTTAGGGCCGCCGGTACCCCTCATTAGCAAGGAACATACAACGTATATAATAGGAAAACACCTTTTTACAAAGAATGACGCACGAAACGTCACTGTGCACGAGGTGTTAGGCACGCCGCAAGAAAAAGATGATTTCCAGATTCTCTGAATTACATATCTGCTGCTGATAGCGTGTGAACACCATTATAAAACAACAAAACTTCTACTCTACACAAATGAACAAAAATGTTTACCACAACAAAAAACAACACTGTAGCACGAAGAAACCACGTTGCAACAAAAAATTGCAAAACAGGCAAGAAATGGCATTTACTGCAATTTGAACAGTTATCGCAATGCCATAAATGTGATGTTCAGAAGCTTGATGTTCCCTGCAATAAACTTTTCAATATTCGTATTTGTGTGTTGTTTATTGTTTTCATACCGCATGTAGTTTTACAAGTAACTGTCTATGCCTCCAAATGATGTATCTGATAGGATTCTACATTTTTATTTATGCTATTTTATGAACAAAACTATTAGAGTGTGTACTTTCTTGTTTCCACAACTTTCGAAATCCACAGTCATAAAAGTTTGCGCCTGAGACAGCATTGTACTTCGCAAATAAGTCGCATAATTGATGATTTATTGAAACATTTTAAATTGCTCATAAAACATTTTTTCCATAGAAGGGGATCTACCTACATTACATTTCGTAACTGAAGCCTATACGAAGTGAGAGTAATTAAACCTGGAAAATATTAGGCTATTGTAAATCAATACGGGTATATTGCAAGCGAACACGTGGCCGTTGCGGGGAAATATGCGTAATGTTGTGAAAACGTTTTGTAATATCGTAAAAGTGGGCATTTCACACAATCGTTTCTACGTACATTTAAAGGTTTTCTCGATACAAAAGCGCTAGATGGTGGTTGGTTGATATCCGCACGGAGAATTTTATAATACATGAGCAAACAGTGAAAACTTTTACTTTTTGAAGTTGAAAGCGTGTGCTGCTTTGGTTACCGTGCGCGTGTTTCCATTCTAACAAGAGGTAATTCTTTGACAGGAGTGTGTTTCGATATTGTCGTCTTTTAAAAGTAGAATATCTGTAAAAAGGCATATATATTGCTCATTTTAACTCTTTTGGAAGTAATCCCGTACTATACCTATGTTATAGAATTCTAGGGAATGCATAGAATGTTGATAAGGCCGCCCCAGTTCTTTGGAGTCTTCAATTTGACAACTATTTTACAGGTTTTTTTAATATCCACACATTTTTGTCGGTCACATATATATGTGTTGTAACTTCGTGGCATCACTTAAAAAAACATTTTTTAGGGGTGACCCACAAAAAAATTATCGGGTCTTGCGGTACGGCAAAACTTACCTGGCTATACACAAAAAGCTTACGGGAAGAAAACATGTTACCGAGGACTAGAATAAAAGGAAGCAGAACGATGAAGACTCTGTCACGCAGAAGTGCGCACACAACTGGCTACTTAGTGAAGCAGTGTTTAATCAACCGTGGCGCCCAGGAGATGCTGCGGTTGCGTAGAAGCAGCGTAAGCATGGCAGCGGAAACGAGTAGGGGAACGTTACAGCGTCACTCGTAGGCCAGGCGTTATACCTACTCTCCAGAAGCAGGCTGGTTACAGTCAGCGACGCCTTGAGCACAAAAGGGTACTACCTCGCCTCCGTGGCGCCCATCAGCAGGCAATGCAGAACAGCGTGTTTTACGACCAAGAAAAAGAAGTCGATGCCGGAAAACAGCTGGCACATGTTAAAGCTTCGCTGCTTCACCCTATGTGCGACGTGCATATAACATTTTTTATACGTGTGCAGAAATGGCGCTAGAATGAACCCAAAGGATGGGTGCTCTTTTAAATATTTTCCCTTACCGAAAACAAAACGCAGTTCTCTTGAAGAAAAAGTTTGTCTATTGGAGTGAACTTGTGCCTCCCATAATATGTTAAGAAACACAGAGGCGGCAAAGCAGCAGTCAACAAAGTGACGTGCGGAGGCGAGTTTCTGTGAATCGAATGCCGCGGTGTCTCCTAGGGAAACACTAAGCTTTTGGCGTGATTGTTTCTCGAACCTTAAATTACATCGAGAACGCTAGAGATCTGACAAGATTATTCCACTCCAGTAACAAGAGGGCAAAACACTAGTTTTGTCGTCTAAGATACCTCGTGCGGCATCAAAAAGAAAAAAATGCAACACGATCTTTACTTGGCACACAGGTAACACAGCTGGGCGCTTCCAGGCGATTAAACAAAACACATATATAGGCAAACCCAATCAACGCTTTGCTGTAATATTCAAGGTAGGGCTAGAAACTGGTTGGGTGATCGTTTTTGCAGTACTGCAATGCACACCCCGCAAGCAGTGGGTGAATGTCTGGTGTGCTGGAATAAGAAACGGCTTCTAAATAGCCGGTGCCTGTCGTGGCCCCTCCGATTTAAAAAGCCAGCTTAGAGGTCGATACTTTTTATGCATACAATAGTTTCTTCGATATAAAGAAAACCTTTGGTATTCCTGAGCTGCTGATTGCTGACAGTGATAGATGCATGATTATCGCCCCTTGAAGCCACCGTCAACATTCAAATCTCATACATCGTGCACGTATTCCTGAAAAAACGTTTTACACGCACCAGTTTCAGCCACACTCATTGCGTTTGCGTAGCATCGCTTTACCCTGTTTGCAACTACGCTGCCCAAACAGCACCTACGAGTGCTGTCCGTTTTTTTATATTTGGTAGCTCAACGTATTGGATACCTTTATTTTGAGTTTGATTGTATTTTTATCCAGTGTATCTATACCAGCGTATGAGGCCTACATTTCAGTCTTCTAGATTCACCATTTTGCAATGACGTGCTACTACCCTGACAAAGTACGCAGGATTGAATACGCACTCAACACAAAGATGATGTAAAGATGGAATTTAAGACGCTGTGCGGCAGCAGGTGTGACCTATTGTGCTTTTAAGCAAATAGTACAGCGGTGTGTGTGTTATAAGACCATGCAGTGCAAGTAGAACTATTCCTGATAAGTGTAGGGAAACTTATTGGTAAATTACAACGATGTGGCTATTACATTTATAGATGTACTGGAGGGAACATAAATTTGCCGGTTCAACATCTCGGGTATTTTTGTACTGCGCACCAGAAACTTTTCTAGCACTGCCGGTTCGGACTTCCACTTTAGTAATACAAACTGAAACAGATCTTTGCTGGTGCAGCTGGCGATATATTACCTGAAGTATCGGCAACATTCTTTTTTATTTCAATTGTTCCATCGTTGTGTAGTAGGGCAGTAAACTTCGGAGACGGCCCCTTGAACTGAATTAGGCTTCCGCGCTAATTCTTGGACTTGCACAAAACCCTCCTCGAGGGTGCCTGAGTGGGCATAAGTCAGCAATTATTACCCAAGAAATTCGTTCAAGTGCATGGCGTAGCGGCGTTCAAATCATCATGGTAAAAACGTGAGCGGGCAAATTACGGAAAAGGAGGACGCCATCGACTCCTCGTCTCTCGGCTTACTACTTCGTACGCGTTCACCAGCGAGCATACATGGTGAGGAGACATTGCAAATAAAAACAGCAGTTGGAATCACTGTTTTACTATTATCTAGAAACGTGATTTACTGGCCTAGATGGTATTCCACACTTTAATATCGTGTTACAAAAAACTGACGGTCTTAGAGCGCGACGTGTAGTGGGACATAAATATAAACAATAGAACTACGGCAAGTCCACATCTACCTCAGTACACATAACTGTAGAGAGCTTTTCTGACTGCGACTAAATTACCCTTTGCTTGACTTCCCACACGGGGCACCTTGATCAATCTTGGTGACGGTGTTGGCGACACCGCGGACCCCGAGCCACCATACTCACGCTGTAACCGACCGTGGTAATGAATTTTAAGGTGAAGAGCAGAAACCTCAAACGATGGTCGTCGGTGCGTAGGTAGAGCTCTGGCGGATGCGCTCGCTGTCTGTTTACCAGGCAGGGAGCTGCAGGACCTCTTCAGCTATCATGGTAAGGCTGACGAAGAACGTACCCCCGTCACCTGCATTTAAACATGCTGTATGGGTTTTTCAAATATCCCCAAACCCAATGATCGGCCCCCTAAAAGGGACCGCAACGAAGTATTCTATCCGCCCTTCTCACTACGAGAATTCCAAAATTTGGTAACTACCCACACTTCTTCGTAATTGAATCTTTTGAAGAAACCAGGTCTGTTGCTTCACAGTCTGTGTTCTTGATTTCAAAGTTCTCACGTATTACACGGGAATCCTATAAAGCTAAGAAGCAAAAAAGTGGCGAGATCTTGGTCGAGGTACACAGTCAACAGCAGTCCCCAAAACTCCTGAAACAGACCCGAATGGCCGATCTCGACATCAAGGGGACGCCCCACCTCAGCCTCTACAGCACCAAGGGCGTGATCTCGGAGCGAGATCTAACACACGAGGCACAGGCCGATCTTGTTGAAGGCCTGACAGGTCAAGGTGTGACCGCTGTCAGGCGCATAACCATAAAAAGATACGAGAGCGGTATACCCACAAAACATATCATCCTGACATTTGATTACTCTGTCCTTCCAGACCATATCAATGATGGTTTCATTCGTTGCTCCGTCGGGGCGTACATCCCGAACCGGCTGCGCTGTTCCAAGTGCCAGCGGTTCGGGCATGGTACTACTTGTGTCGGGGCCAAATAACCTGTGCAAGTGCGCCCAACATGATCATCCCACAGATAATTGTAGTTCTCAACAACTCCTCTGCAATAACTGTCAGGGCCCACACCCGGCGTACTCCAGAAAATGCGAGAAGTTTCAACTGGAACAGAAAATATTAAACATAAAGGTCACAGGGAACACCACCTTCCTGGAGGCACGAAAGAGGTTCGCCTCTTTCCCCCTGGGGAGGTGCGCCAACGCGGATCGCCGGGGGGCGGAGCAGAGTGTGGGGTCGGAGGGCACCTAGTACCGCGAGTCAGACTTGGTTCCGCCGCCGCCCCCCCCCCCCCCTGGGTTGCCTCAGGCAGCCCAACACGCCTCCGCACCGCTCGCTGAGCCAGCAGCGGCTGTGGTGGCAACCACGTCTGGTGGGAGCGATGCTACGTCCTCCATTCCGCTACAGCGTCCCAAACAACATGTGAGGACGCTGAGGAGATGGAGACGGAGGATCCAGCGGCAGCTCCCACCCACACCGCACTCCCTGTGCCATTCGAGGCATTCCATAAACCCTCGCTGGGGTCGGGTCAGTCAAAGCGTGCCCAAAAGGGTGCGCGATATAAGGGACTGATCAATCAGGCACCCCGTTGACATCAGAAGACGAAACGAATGTCGGACCATTCCGGTCTGCGGTGCACTGTAAGAAACGTGTATTGATACCAAAGCCTCCCGACAAGCCCAAAAAGACGAGCGTCACAACCCAGATAGGCCACACAAACATACACACTCCAGTAGCTCTCACACTAAATATCGGGAAGAGAAAACATAATTTAATTGAACTGTAGAGCCCTTAATAAAAATCTTAAAGACGTGTACGAGATACTGCACTCCAATCAGCCAAGTGTCTTGTGTATCCAAGAAGTACATTTAAATTCCAAACCTACAAACTCTTTGAATAGTGACCTGGTAATTAGGAAGGACAGGTATGGTGGTGCTACATCTTCCAGTGGTGCGGCCATCATTGCTCAAAAGTCCTTGGCGTGTCACACTATCCAATTACGGACTTTCCTGGACACTGTTGCCATTCCTACAATGATCTTTAATAGGCTAATAACACTATGCGTCGTTTACATCCCCCTGATTTCCAGCTCTCAAGCTCGGACTTCGAGGGCCTTGTAGATCAGCTACCCGCACCAACTATCCTTTTAGACGACCTCAATGCACACAGTGCACTCAGGGGCTCTTCTCGCACGGATTCCCGAGGTCGCCTTATTGAAAGACTTCTAACATCGTTAAGAACATGCCTATTCAATAAAAACAAGAGGACATACCATAATATAGGACACAACAAATATTCACACCTCGACTTGGCTATTGGGTCAGCAGTTCTCATTCCAACTCTTAAGTGGGATGTTGGCACTAACCCCCACGGTAGTAACCACATCCCAACCACAATACCATGCTTAGGACAAGGCCCCAGCAGTTCACCGTCCCATAACACGTTCAATGGAGATAGAGCGAACTGGAGTACATTTACAGAAACATCCAAACTATACCACAAAACCATTACACACCTACACGTTGAAGAAGCTACCCAACTACTCACGGCGCACATCCTCGACGCCGCCGAAAAGTCAATTCCCACGCCTCTGGTGCCCCGCACAACCAGAGGAGGCCATGGGAGAATGAGTACTGTAGGCGGGCGCGAGATGCCCAGAACAAGGCGTTGGGTATCCTTCGTCTGTGCCCCACGTCGGGTAACCTCATTGTGTTCAAACGGGACAAACGTTAGGAAAACATGTGCGCCGTGAGGCAAAACGAGAGTGTTGGCGTTCCTTCATAACATCAATAAACTCCTAAACAAACAAACCGAAAGTATGGACAAAAATATGCAAACTCGAAGGGCAACAAACACACCGCCTGTCTTTCGTCACTCGAAGACCAGGCTGACCCACTCACACAACACTTCCAACAATTGTCCAGTTAACCACACCGCACAAACACGTTTATGAAACACAAACAAACGGCCGAAAAGAAGCCTATACAAGATAACAATGGGTCAACATCTTCTTATAACTGAGAGTTTTCACTGCATGAGCTGAGGGCTTCTTTGAGCACGTCTAAACCATCAGCTCCAGGCCCAGACACCATCACATATACATTGACACAACAGCTACAAGCAGACACACTTGAAGCACTTTTAAATCTACATAATAAAATATGTATTTAGGGGCCCATTCCAAACTCTTGGAGGGAGGCTATATTAGTCGCTTTCTTGAAGGACGGAAAGGACCCGTCGTCCCCCTCAAGTTATCCTCCTACACCCTTGACAAGCTTCCTGTGCAACCTTCTAGAGAAGATCATAAATCGCAGGCTTGTGCACTTCCTTGAATACAACGGGCTTCTCAAGAGTTGCCAGCCAGGATTCAGGGTGGGGCGATAGACGAATGATCAACTCGTAGCTCTTGAATCGTATAATAAGGATGTCTTCGTGCATAAATAGTATTGCGTAACTCTGTTTTTCGACCTCCAGAAAGCCTAGGACACTGCTTGGCGCTACGGGATCCTTAGTGACCTCAAGTCATTCGGTGTCTCCAGTACCATGTTAAACACGCTTGTTAGTTATTTGTCCGAAAGAAAATTTTGAGTTAAAGTTGGTTGTGTGTTATCAAAGGTTTACGTGCAAGAAAATGGCGTGCCGCAAGGTGGCGTGTTGAGCTGCACACTCTTCATAGTTAGGATGAAATAACTCTCTTGGAAAGGCATTGCCACCTACAATCTCTTATTCCGTGAATGAAGACGACGTGCAAATATCTTAAAAATCATGTATTATGTCCATCTACGAACGTCAAGTCCACCTTGGTGTAAAGAAACTTTCCAGATGAGCTGATAAGAACGGTTTTAAAATTATCCTGAAAAGAGTTTCTGCATCGTGTTCTCCACAAAGCCTGGGGTCCACCCAGACCCAGACCATTCTTGAGAACGTGCCCATTCCTGTGAACAAGGAACACAAGTTTTTATGTTTTCTGTTTTACCACAAACTCACATTCATTCCCCACATCAATGAACTGAAACATAAATGTCTCAACACAATTATAATATTTAAGGGTCTCTCCCACCAATCCTACAGGTTTGACAAAGAACTCCTGCTGCAATTGTATACTGCTTTGGTTGGGTCTCGTTCAGATTATGGCAGTTTTGTGTATGCGTCGGAGAAGGTGGCAAGTTGAGCTGCACACTCTTCATAGTTAGGATGAACTAACTCCCTTGGAAAGGCATTGCCACCTACAATCTCTTATTCCGTGTATGAAGACGACGTGCAGATACCTTACAAATCATGTATTATGTCCATCTACGAATGTCAAGTCCAGCTTGCTGTAAAGAAACGTTCCAGGTGAGCTGATAAGAACGGTTTTAAAATTAATCCTCGAAAGAGTTCCTGCATCGTGTTCTCCACGAAGCCTGGGGTCCACCCAGACCCAGACCACTCTTGAGAACGTGCCCATTCCTGTGAACAGGGAACACAAGTTTTTGTTTTCTGTTTTACAACAAACTAGCATTCATTCCCCACATCAATGAACTGAAACATAAATGTCTCAAAACAATTATCATATTTAAGGGTCTCTCCCACCACTCCTACGGGTTCGACAAAGAACTCCTGCTGCAATTGTGTATTGCTTTGGTTGGGTCTGGTTTAGATTATGGCAGTTTTGTGTATGCGTCGGAGACTAAGACAGCGTTGCGAATGCTTGACCCAGTGCTACACTTCGGGCTTCGTCTCGCATCGGGTGCTTTTCGCACTAGCCCTGTCAAGAGTCTGTATATCGAGTGTAATAAGTGGAGCCTTGAGAACCAATGAATGTACATAGACTTGCTTTAAGATTTTAAAATTTCATCACTGAATAACTATCCTTTATATCCTGTCTTTAACCATATATCCACATCTGTGCTCTTTGTAAGTCGCCCATCCGTTCCTTTGCCCTTTTCACTTCGAGTGAGGGAGCGAGCCTCGGATCTCAGCGCCCCATTTTTAGATGTGTACACATCATCCTTTTCAGACATATTACCTCCTTGGAAAGTTCGTCCTGTGTCCTCAAATGTTTCTTTTATGAACCTTGACAAAATCGGGTATCATGAGCTGCAATACTGCAGCACGTTCTGTCTTTGCAGTTTAAATACGCGTGTGCAGAATTTTATAGTGACGCTTCTAAATCCTCCACTATGGTGTTGTGCGCTGCTCATGGCTCAAATTTCAATGCAAGCAGAACCATGAGCGTGCACACAATTTTTTCAGCAGTAGCATATGGAATTTTACTGATTGTACGACACTTTCATGAAAATCAAACATCCAAGTCGATCTTCTATACAGATTTTACGAGTGTTGTTCCCGCACTATCATCGCACAAGCCCCGCAAAAACCACATAGGTAATCTTGTATTCAGCACTATCTTATCTGTGTATGCACAACAGCATGAGCTGCTCCTCTGCTGGGTCCCACTACACGCTTGTATCGCTGGGAACGAGTTGGATGACGAGAAGGCCGGTGCTGCTGCACTCAGGAACACTCTAGACCTAACAACCGTAATATATACAGACCTCAAGCCACACATAAGACAACACTTGCGTAGAATATGGCAAACACACTGGAGCGAACGGACAAATAACAAGCTACATGTAATAAAGCCACACTTGGGACGGTACACAGCTGACTAACACAACAGAAACACGGAAGTCGCCTTGGCTAGGCTACGGATAGGGCACACGATTGCAACTCACTTGTATCTGCTCACGGGATTTTCAAGACCAATGTGCAGCAGGTGCGGAGAGGCCGTATCCGTAGTCCATTATACTAATCACATGCAAGGCAGTTCACACAACTCCACACAAACACTTCAGAGAACTCTACAGACAACATATCCCCCTACATCCATCTTTGTTTCTGGGTGACGATGCCACGGTTTCCGTGAAATGTGAGTTTGAGTATTTGTCCGACGTTAAGTTTTTATTATACATTTTCTAACACGCATATCAAATCTGGCCCTATACACCATCCATCACCATTATCTTTATTGATTTTACTATGTTCCGTTTACACGTTTTTATACCCACCATTTTGTGGTAATCACTTCTCTTCAATGAACAACTTCTTCTCTGGCACTCTTTGCACTCGTTGGCCTTGCGCCATCAAACACCGACCATCGTCAATCTTTGCTTGACTGCAAAAAAAAAACTTCTTTCTGTCCGTTTTTTACCCCAACCTAAAATTACTTTGTCCCATGACGTGTCCTCATTTCGGCTATTGTAGATTCGGCTGCTCCATTAGATTGGTTTTTGTCTGCTGCATTAGAAGGCACTCATAAACCTTGCTTCCTGCTGTTCCCCATGCCATTTCTCGATATGGGTGCTTCAAGTAGCACGGAGAGAAAGCATATAAAAATTAGAGGAATTGGAAGGTATTGTTACAAAAAGAAAGAAGACATGGAGATGAGCGCCAGATAGGATCCTAGAGGAAGAAAAAAGCGGGGGGCCGCACATAGCCGGTGTCAGTACAAGTCATGTCCATGGCTTGTAAATTCAGCCATTCTTGACAATAGAGCCATTCACTATGAACCACCGTTCGCCTCATTTCTCCTCCCGTCACGTAACAGTATTTTAGGTCAGGGCCGACGTATCTTGTGGGGTACTTGTGGGAAGTAACCAGTTCGATGCATACGCTACATTGCCACGGCCCTTGATTACTGTCACGGAAACTGAAACCACGTTGCAGCGTTAGAGAGAAATAGAACACAAATTTTAGAGCCTCTTTGATAATTTGACATGCTCTTCGGCAGCACAGAACGCACATCTACAATCTGTGAAATTGACCAGTAGTAAGTGTTGGCAGACACTTGCGGTGCACACGCGATTGCTGTTGGTTTACTGCTAACCAAAAAGTTTCATTATGCGGCCCTGTTACGAAGAACACTGTAAGGCATAATTATATTCGACGGGGTTCCGGAGCATAATTTGGAGCAGTATTGTTGACAGCGTGCGCGCTTATCAACCTACCGCAGAAGCCAATAACCATGCAAACTAATATGTGAGTACTCACGGCTCCTAGTTGCGCCCGATGCTGTCTGTATGTGCTTACCGATTTAAGAGAAAACGACTGTGGCATAACACAGACACTGTGGTGAAACCCACTGTCGGACTCAGTTATTTTTTATGTACACAGGTAAAATTTACGTATACCGTACTGCGGTACAGTATAGCCATGTCAGCAAGTTCCCACTATTGTTTTTCTAACCCTCCTGTCAATTGCTATTTTACTGCGTCTATCGTGATAAGGCTGGATAACCCTTGATAGTCTCTGGATGTTCGATGTCCTTCATTGCTTCCCGCACAAATATTACTTTTTGTGGCTTTAAATAAAGGCTCAGGCGAAAACTTTGGTAGCAAGCAGCCGCACACGTAACAGTTTATTTATTGGTATACTCAAAGTTAACAATACAGACCACTCTTTGTTCATTCAAACACCGCGCGAATATTGCCATCGATAAGACGTTGGCTCTTGGTGGGTTATAGTTGATAGAAATGGCTTTATAAAATGAACTCGATGGGTCCTAAAGCAGCGATCACGTGCTTTTAGAGACCGAACGACCTCGTCTACCTCTCGCCGTCAGTCAATGAAGATTGCCAATGGTTGACTGATGGTGGACCAGAGCTGAGCTGTAGAAGAAAGGCTAGTGGGGGTTCACTGCTCGCTATGTCAAAGAATACTAGCGGCTGCGGCATCACACTCTCTTAAAGAAGACATCTTTCTTCTGTGGCTGCATAGGAAAAGTGCAATGCGCTACTGTGGAAGTAACCGCTGGAATCCCAGCCATCAAAGCAGGGTATGAGGCACACAACGCGTACAACGTCGGGACGTAAAGTTCGGCGAGATGACGAGCGCACTGTGTTCGGTAGTATATTTTAGTTCTGTCTCTGATACGGCGCAATATTGTCTATGCCCAGATATAGTGCTTCAGAAGCTTTTCGCTAAGCCCATGGCGTCGAAGGGGTGTACAGCCCCACGCAATATTTGCTGGACTGAAGTGCACGTCACGTTTGCGAGGAGTGTACTCAGTGTCGCGGACTGACTGCTGAGTGCAAATTCGGCTTCTCAATGATTGACAGGTTTCTTCAGCGTGCTGAGAGGCTAGTCGAGCGTTCTCGTGGGCATTGGCGTTATGCAGAAGGGGCAACGTGGCAGCCAACATCGGGGTTAGTTTTCCGTCGCAAACCACTTAGAACGGAGGAAACCCCGTCGTCTCCTGGATGCAGGTACTGTACGCGAACGTCACGAAAGGTAAAAGCCCATCCCGTGTTTGATGCTCTACATATACATAAATAGTCATAATGTCAGTAGTAGTCTTGTAGACGCGTACAGTCAGCCCATTTGTTGGCGGGTGGTATGCAGTAGTTTTGCAGTGACTGGAGAGAGATAGGCGCAGAATTTCTTGTGTTAGTTTAGCTGTACATATGGAACTGCTGTCAGTGATCAGGACCTCTTGTGGACCGTGTAGTAGACCAATGTGCTAATAAAGAACAGAGTTGCTTCTGATCTGGTTGCGCATGGAAGGACAATTGGTTTTGGCTTATCTGACCAGATATTCCTTTGCCGCACCTACAGAACGCTACGTGTTTTCACAAAGGAAACGTACCTAGCAAACTCATTCCGACTTTCTGCAAAAGGCTCATTGGAGGTTGAATCAGTTGAAGAAGTCCAGCAGGGCGTGTTGGGGTCATCTTTGGGCACTTGCATTCGAGTCGTGTTCGGGTGTAATCACGCAGAGCATTGGGAAGATGAGGCCGAACATACTTTTCTCAAAGTCGCGCTATCTTGAGGCTTTAACCAAGGTGTCCCGAATTGGGATCATTGTGACCAACCTCAACCATCTTATTGTGTAGGCTGTCCAGCAGGACCGGGACACACTACCCGCGCAATACGCAAAGTTCTCCATGCAAACAACATTGTCCCGAAGAGTGACCGCGTGAAAAACACGTTTGAAGGCAGTAGAAACTGCACTTCGTCGTCCATCTAAGCAGGCAGTAACGTGCCGCAGGTCATGGTTGCTTTGTTGACATGTCACCTTGTCCTCAATGCTTACTGCTCCCAAGATGGCGTCATCATCATCGTAGCAACCGCCTTTTCCCACTGCATGGCGCCCCGAGACAGGCAGTTGGCGTCACTCTGCCTGCGGTCAGACTTGTACGGTATAGTGAAGTCGAATTCTTCTGGCCTCAGGCTTCACTGTGCTAGGCGGCCAGACGGCTCTTGAGGTCGGCCAGCCAACATAAATTGTGTTGGTGAGTAACCACGGGGAACAGGTTCTCATTAAGATTGGGGCTGAAATTCGTGATAACCAAAATGCTGTTGGGGCACTTTTTTCTTTAATTAAGTAATTGCTTTCCACCCTTGAGAGCATGCTACTCGCATATGCAATGACTCGATCAGGGCCATCCTTGTTTTCAAAATAAGTACTGACGGAAATCGCATGTTACAGCGGTATTGCGAATTTTCGTTATCGCCTCCTGGTCGAAGTGCACCAAAACAGGTGTTGTCTGTGGCGCCTTTTTAGCTCTTTGAATACCCATTGTTACTCACGCGCTCATTCAAACGAAACATTGTAATTCGTGAGCTGGGTTACAAGGCCCGGCAATATAAGATAACTTCAAAGTTAAATGTAAGTCGTAGGCGCAAAGGCCCAGAAAACATTTGACCACGTTCGTGTGTGGTTGTCTCAGCAAAGTCCAGCAGTCTTCTCCAGGTCAGCCCGTAGTTATTCGTTGGCCACAATATGGCCAAGAAAATCGACAATTCTGGTGATTTATCTTCAAGCAGGTGTTTTTCAGAGCTTTAATTAGGGCTTTGCGCCAGCGTAAGTGCTCCGTGAAAGGGCACGCAGAATTAGCGATGTCAAGGTAAACCAGACACGTATGCCATTTTAGGACTGCACGAACCGTGTCCATAGTGCGTTGACATATTGCCGGCGCTGGACACGGCCGAGAATGCATCATTTTGAATTAGTACAGGCCATCTCGTTTAATAAATGCAGTCCTCTCCCGGACCCGCTCATTAACCTCGATATGACAGTTCACACTCTTTACATCAATAGTCAAGAAGTAACGAGCATGGAGGGGTCGATGAAGCGTTTATGTGAGGAAATATACGTCCCTTCTAATCACTTCGTTCAATCGCTGGTAATCGAAGCAAAGCCGTCATGTTCTGTCTTTCTTTTTTACAAGCAGATCTGGCGTGGTTCAGGGGCTTGTCTACCGCTCCGCTGCAAACCGTCATCCTCGAGCATGTTTTGGATCTGCCGTTGGATAACTTTCCTTTGTTTCAGGGAAACAAGATAAGCTGATTGGTTGACTAGATGTGTTATATTGTCAGTAATATTTCGGTGCTTGCTCACTCTGGTCCTCCTAACACTGGTCTCTTCACCGAAACAATTCCGGAACTCGTCAGGCAGTTGGTATAGCTAATGCCCTCTGAGGGCGAAAGCTTCGGGTTCACGTCTAATTTTGTGGGCAAGGTCACGTCTGTTTTCCGGGTGGTAGATTGAGTTGAAAATTAGGATAACTAAGTATCGTCAATGAAATGTGGGCAATTTTTCTAGGTTAGCTACGGTCATTCCTCTGGTTGAATTGAGTGACTAGTTTTGAAAGTTCGTAACAAGAATATCGGGATGTCTTTCATGAAGCTCTGCTATGCCTGGAGCAATGCCGACGAGTTTTTCTAGAAGTGGGACACTGCCCTCAATCAGCGCCTCTCTGTTCGAGCCACCCCGCACCCCTACCAGAATGTCAACGATAAGATGATTGCTCTTGGTGGTTTGAGTTGGGTTGAATTTGAATTAATATATTATTTAGCAGTCCTAGTTAGGTGCTGGAAACGGCGATTGGCAGAAAACGGGTCCACATTGAGGTGTTGTTCGTCAGTTTTGATTTTGTAGCTGCAATTGCTGTAACCGTTATGTTCAGTTGTAACTTGCAAATAGCTGCTAATATATATTATAACTACCAGCTCTGTAGAGTTTGAGTATACACAAAATATTTAGTTTTTGAAGAATGAGGTGACAAATATGAAACATTACTTGTTTCTCACTGAATATTCAATCTCACCTACTTGGATGCCCTGTAAAACATGTCTATAGTTCTGAAGTTGTGTCCCATTGCTGAAAGCCAATAAATTCTTACCGAAGCCACAACGATCGAATTGTCCGATATCAGCGATAATTCGCGAAAACATAAAAATACGAAATAGAAAATTAAAATAGAAAACAAAACTTTAAATAAAATTCATTACTGTTATCAGCCTCCAAAAGCACATTCTGTTGCTGTTGTGCAAGATGTAACTAATTTTCCACTATATTTTTATTCCAGAGCGTGACGTATTTGATTGATGGTATTGCAATGTTAAGTTTGCAATGAGTATTTATGAGCTATAAAAAACGCCAATTTAACACACTGTGACGTGCTATATGAATGTACCAGTTTCGCCAGGTTGTTTATTGAAAATTCTGCCAGACGTAATTTTTACCCGTATCATGATTTTTCGTTCTAAAAAAGCTACATGTTTATATTTGATTAGTGTAGACTCGCAACTTTCCTACGTCGTTCTCTTATTTTCGCTGCTTCAGTTTCTCCCCTTTTTCGGTAAACTATCGTAAACGCAAACTGTGGCGTTATAAAATTGTGATGACGAGTACTATGTCATTGTCCCGAATATGGCCCCAATTCCTGATAAAACGTCTATTTGAAGGCAACGAATATGTTTCAAAATGAATAAAAAAAGTGAGATATTTTGGTATATTACAACATCGGCATTGTCATGAATGGCTAATTTACTATTTTAAAATTTACCTACTTGCGTAATACATGACAATTCATTGACTTTTTCACAGGTTATGAATCCGGTGAGTAGATATTTCTACCCTGCCCTGAATTACGCTTTATAAGTTGCCTCGTCACAACCGTGAGAAAGCGTTTCTAAATTTTAATAAAGAAAGTTTTCGCAAAACGTTCTGCGAGGCGAAAATATATTTGTTTTGTATTGACCAAGGCAACGGCCCGAAGCCTATTTATGTAGAAGCACTATGACTCCTGTCATTTTCTAGTGCTCTTTTTACTGTTTCTTTGAAAAACAAACACTGTTCTTATTAGTTTCGGAACTTTCAAATCATTGCGCTGGCTACTTCAAACAGAATTATTTGTTGTTACTGCACCACTTACTGAGGTCTCCTGTTCTCTTTTGTCGTTCCTTTCTTTTTTTTCTTTCCCGTTTAGCTGTAGCTGGCGGCTTCAGTTAACTTATACAGCCTCACCATTACAGAATCTGTTGTTGATGATGATGATAATGGGGATTGTTGGGGTTTAATGAAGCAAGGCCAACGAGGACAAAGAGCGCCAGAGAAGGAGTTATTTTATGAAGAGAAGTAATTACTACAAAAGGTAGGTATAAAACGTAGAAACCGGATATAGTAAAATCCACAAAGATAATGGTGATGGCTGGTGCATAGGGCCAGATTTGATTATGCACGGTAGGAAAGGAGGCTTAAAAACTTAACGTCTGATAAATACTTTACCACGCGTTTCACAGAAACCATGTCATCGTCAAGCAGAAACAACGATGTGTGTAGGGGAATATGTTTTGTCTTTAGAGTTGTCTGAAGTGTTTGTGTCGTGTCGTGACAAGTGCCTTGCATTGTATGAATATGAGGACCACGGATAGGCCCTCCCTACACCTGCTAAACAGGGGTCTTGGAGATCCCGTGAGCAGAGGCGAGTGCGTTACATGTGTATGGCCCATTCGTAATCTAGCTAAGCTAACTTCAATGTGCCTGTTCTGTGAGCCAGTAGTGTGTTGCCCAAAGTGTGGTTTTATTACGTGTGGTTTTTGTGTGTACGTTCGCTCCAGTCTACTTGCCGAGTTTTACAGAGCTGCTGTCTTATGTGTGGCTTGACGTCTGTGTAAGGTAGTGTTGTTATGTTTACTGTGTGTCGGAGTGCAGCATTGGCGGCCATTTCATCCGCCAGTTCGCTTCCGCCGATCCCAGAGTGCCCCGACAATCAACACACATTGACCTCAAGGTTTGAAGAATGCACCAGCATAATTGATTTCAAGACAAGGTTAACTACCTGTTTTTTCTATGGCTTTCCGAAAGATAATGCACGGACAACACTCAGCGAATCTCTATAGATGATGGATTTAGGAATAATATGTTCAACTATGTGATTTACAACCAGAAGGATGCCTTATGCTTCTACCGAAGAAATACTTGTCTTTGCGCTGATGGTTTTACCTGCTTCAAAATTGGGTCCATTAGCAGCATAAAACACCGCAGTGAACGTTTTTGAAGCATCACTGAAAAACTTTGCAGCCCTGCATTTATCCTGCAGATACATCAAATGCTGCTGAATCGCCATTCTTGGTGCCCTTTTCTTATCGTGCTGCATAAAAGACAGGTCACAGAGCACACGGCGCAGATTCCATAGTGGTATAAAATCAGTGATGGGTGTCTTGTGAATGTCTAAAAAGGGTACGTCATGCTCAGAGGTTTCCTCTCTTACCCGAAGTGCAAAAGGCAGAGAGATAAATGGACGATTCAAAAACAGTTTTTTTTGAGAGGGTATTATTATTGGTGGAATGAAAAGTGTGGTTAGTCAGGGCCAAGGTTTTCGAGGCATACAACAAATCAATGTTAATTCTCTAGTGATATAGGGACCATGTATAAAACTCAGCGTGGAGCCTCTCGACTGGGTTAGAGCGAAAAGTACCACATCCAAGGCGAAGCCCTAGATGTAGCACTGGGTCGAGCATTTTTATTGCCGTTTTCATCCCACACCCATAAATGACGCTTCCATAGTCATATCGGGACCCCACTAGGCTTGTAAAAACACGTTAAAGAGTTGCTTGTCGGTTCATAGGACTAGTGTGACAAGATTTTAGAATGTTGAGAGCCTTTAGACATTTCTGTTTCAATAGCATATTGTGAGGGATAAATGTATGTTTTTCATCCAACATCACTCCTAAAAACTCGTGTTCGTTCCTTACTGGAAGCGAAACGCCATTTACTGTAATTTCTCGGTCCGGAGGGATCCTACGCTTCCTGGAGAAGACAACACAGGTTCTTTTTTTCTGGGTTATGTTGAAAACGGTTCTTGTCTGCCCTCCTGGCGAGTTTTTGACAGTGAGATGGACTTGACGCTCACAGATGGACAGATAGCATGATTCAAGAGATACCTGAACGTCATCTACATACATTGAAAAAGAAATTGTACGTGGCAATGCCTTCCAAGAGAGTTCATTTTAACTACAAAAAGAGTGCAGCTTAGAACACCACCTTGTGGAACACCGTTTTCTCGTACATGACCCCTTGAGAGTGCGCTACGAACTCTCGCACGAACTGTTCTTTCGGAGAAATAACTAGCAAGAATGTTCATCATGTTTCCTGAGACGCAAATTGACTTCCGGTCCCTGAGGATCCCGTAACGCCAAGCGGTGTCATAAGCCTTCTCAAGATAAAAAAACAGCGTTGCGCAAAACTGTTTATGAATAAATGCATCCTGTATGTAAGAATCGAGCGCGACGAGTTGATCGTTAGTGGATCGCCCTGCCCTGAAACCTGCCTGGCTGCTCTCGCCAAGACCGAGGTACTCAAGAAAGGACACAAGTCTCCTGTTCTCATCTTTTGGAGGAGCTTGCACAGGCATCTTGTAAGGGCGATGGGCCGATAGCTAGCGGGAGAGGAAGGTTCCTTTCCTTCTGTCAGGAATGCCACGAATGCCACTATTATGGCCTCCCTCCAAGACCGAAGGATGTGCCCCGAAAGCCATATGTTATTTTATAGATGTAAAAGTGTTTCAAGGGTGTCTGAGCGTAGGTGTTGTATCATGGTGTACGTGATTTTTTCTGCACCTAGAGCTGAGGGCTTACATGTTGTCAGGGCTGCCTTGAGCTCAAGGATTGAAAAAGGAGTACTGTAAGAAGTGTGTGACTTGTTGCTATCACTCAGGGACTTCTTTTGCGCATGCGTTTTGTGTTTTATGAAATTGTTTGTGTAGTGGTCGTCGACTGTGTACCCTGTTGTGCTAACCAGGGGCAGGCAGTGTGTCTGTTGTCCTTTGAGCTTGCGTATGTGTCCAGACTTTGTGTCTGTTTATGAATTAATAGATGGCAAGAAGGTGCGCCAACTCTCTAGTTTTGCCTCACGGCGCACGCATTTTCCCATCCCCTTTGCTATTTTGAACAAGAGGAGCTTTCCCGACGTGGGGTACCGATGAAAAATACCCCACGCCTTGTTCTGGACCTCCCGCGCGCGCCTACAGTCATCAATCCACCACGGCCTCAGCTGGTTGCCAGGGCACCAAAGGCGTGGGGAATGAACTTTTCGGCGGCGTTGAGGATGTGCGCCGGGAGTAGTTGGGAAGCTTCTTCAACGTGTAGGTCTTTAATGGTTTGTGAAGGAAAGTTGGGCATCCACCTAAATGCAGCTATACGGCTACAAAGGAAAGCTATACAGCTTTCTCAGAAACTTCGCAGTTGAAAAAAATTCGTCCTGGTCCAGGATTCGAACCCGGGACCACTGCTTAACCGGAGCAGTCACTCTAAAAACTTAGCTAACCTGGAGGCTAGTCGTTAGTTGAGCGAAAGCGAATTTAGCAACGACTCGAAGTGAAGGACAGATGTTAATCGACCAGATATAGGGGAAACCCCCAGGTGGAGTAAGTTTCTATGAAGGAAAGTTTGACATCCTCCTAAATGCAACCATACGGCTACAAAGGAAAGCTATACAGCTTTCTCAGAAACTTCGCAGTTGAAGAAAAATTCGTCCTGGTCCAGGATTCGAACCCGGGACTACTGCTTAACCGGAGCAGTCACTCTAAAAACTTAGCTAACCTGGAGGCATGTCGTTAGATGAGCGAAAGCGAATTGATCAACGACTCGAAGTGAAGGACAGGTGTTAATCGACCAGATTTTGGGGAAATCCCCAAGGCGGAGTCACCATCATCATCATTATCACCAGCCTATTTACGCCCACTGCAGGGCAAAGGCCTCTGCCATTATTCTGCAATTACCTCGGTCCTGTGCCAACCGTGACCAATTTATCCCCGCAAACTTCTTCATCTCATCCGCCCATTTAACTTTCTGCCGTCCCCTGCAACGCTTGACTTCTTAAACGAAGCAGTGCTTAACCGGAGCACCGCTCCGGTTAAGCAGTGGTCCCGGGTTCGAATCCTGGACCAGAACGAATTTTTCTTCAACTGCGAAGTTTTTGAGAAAGCTGTATAGCTTTCCTTTCAAGCTGTGTGGCTGCATTTAGGTGGATGTCAAACTTTCCTTCTCAGAAACTTTCTCCACCTTGAGGATTTCTCCTAAATCTGGTCGATTAACACCTGTCCTTCACTTCGAGTCGTTGATCAATTCGCTTTCGCGCTACTAACGACTAGCCTCCTGGTTAGCTCAGTTGGTAGAGCGACTGCTCCGGTTAGGCAGTGTTCCCGGTTTCGAATCCTGAACCAGGACAAATGTTTCTTCAACTGCAAAGTTTCTGAGAAAGCTGTATAGCTTTCCTTTGTAGCTGTATGGCTGCCTTTAGGTGGATGTCAAACTTTCCTTCACAGAAACCTACTCCACCTTGGGGATTTCTCTTAAATCTGGTCGATTAACACCTGTCCTTCACTTCGAGTCGTTGATCAATTCGCTTTCGCACTACTAACGACTAGCCTCCTGGTTTGCGCAGTTGGTAGAGCGACTGCTCCGGTTAAGCAGTGTTCCCGGGTTCGAATCCTGTACCAGGACAATTTTTTCTTCAACAGTAAGGTTTCTGAGAAAGCTGTATAGCTTTCCTTTGTAGCCGTATGGCTGCATTTAGGTGGATGTCAAACTTTCCTTCAAACAAACTTACTCCAGCTTGGGAATTTTCCCTAAATCTGGTCGATTAACACCGATCCTTCACTTCGAGTCGTTGATCAATTCGCTTTCGCACTACTAACGACTAGCCTTCTGGTTAGCTCAGTTGGTAGAGCGACTGCTCCTGTTAAGCAGTGATCCCAGGTTTGAATCCTGGACCAGGACGAATTTTTCTTCAAGTGCGATGTTTCTGAGAAAGCTGTATAGCATTCCTTTGTAGCCGTATGGCTGCATTTAGGTGGATGTCAAACTTTCCTTCACCGAAACTTACTCCACCTTGGGGATTTCCCCTTAATCTGGTCGATTAACACCGGTTTCTAATGGTTGTGGGGTGTAGTTTGGATGTCCCTGTTAATGTACTCCAGCTTGCTCTGGCTTCAATGAACCTGTTATTGGAAGGAGAACTGTTCGGGCATTTACCTGTGTATTTTAATGTGGTGGGGTTCTCATAATAGCTCATCTACAGGGCCCTCGAAATCGCAGCTCGATAGCTGTAAATCAGGGAGATCTAAACGGAGCAGAGTGTTCATAGCCTATTTAAGATTATGGTACGAATGGCAACAGCCTCAAGGAGGGTCTGTAATTAGATAGTGTGACACGCAAGGGACTTTCGGGCAATGAAGGCCACACCCCAGGAAGATGTAGCACCACCGTCGCAGTCCCTCCTAATTACCAGACAACCATTCAAAAAGTTTGTATGTTTGGAATTTAAATGGAATTTAAATTTGATTTTTACATGTGTTTAAATAAAACACATTTAAATATAAATTTAAATGTGTTTGGAAGTTAAATGTGTTGTATACACTTTACACTTGGCTGGTTGGAGTGGAGTATCTCGTACACATCGTCAAGATTTTTAGAACGCCTCTACAGTTCTATTGAATTATGTTTTCTCTTTCCATTATTTATATAGAGAGCTATTGGAGTGTGTATGTTCATGTGTCGTCTGTCGGGAATGTGACTCCCGCCTTTTTGGGCTTGTCGGGAGGCTTTGGCGCTGGGACACGTTCCTTGCGGTGCACGAAAGACAAGAACGGCCCGGCATCTGTTTTGTTCTCTGATGTTATCGGAGTGCCTGATTGATCAGTCTCCTTGGACAAGGCGCCCTTTTGGGCACGCTTTGACTGACCTACAACCACCGATGGTTTCAGGAACGCCTCGGATGGCGCAGGGGGTGCAGTGGGGGTGGGAGCTGCTGCTGGTTTCTCCGTCGTCATCTCCTCCCAGCCGTCGCCTATTGTTTGGGACGATGGAGCGGATGTGGAGGATGCAGCATCACTCCCACTGGGCGTGGTTGCCACCAAAGTCGCTTCTGACTCAGCAAGCGGTGCGGAGGTGGGTTGGGCTGCCGAGGCAACCCGTTGGAGGGAGGTGGTGGGACCAACTCCGACTCACTGTACTGGGTCCCCGCCGAAGCCAGACGCCGCTCCGACCCCAGGTGAACTGCGTCAGCGTACCTACCCAGAGAGAAAGGAGCGAACCTCGTCCGCGCCTCTGGGAAAGTGATGTTTTCAGTGACCTTGATGTCTATGGTTTTCTTTTGTAATTGAATCTTTTTGCATTTTCTGGAGTAGGCAGCTTGTGGACCCTGGCATTTTACGCAAAGAAATGGTTCCACGTTACAGGTTTCTGAAGGGTGGTCGTGCTGGGCGCATTTTGCACACGTAAGTGGGCCGCGACAGCGGTTTGTGCCGTGCCCGAACTGTTGGCACTTGAAACAGCACCGCGGGTTCCGGATGTAAGGCCGGACTGAACATCGGATGTACCCTGCGTTGGTGTATTCCGGATGCGTTGACTTGTCAAAGGTTAGGATGAGGTGCTTTGTCGGGATTTCTTTGTCGTCTCTGGGGATGGTTATTCGCCTGACCGCTGTTACATCCTGACTACAAAGCCGTCCAGCAGGTCAGCTTCACATTCATTTAGCAGGTCATACTCGGAGATCACAACCTGGGAGCTGTTAGGTCTGGGGTGCGGCGTGACTCGGAGTGTAAGATCGGCGATATTGGTTTGAGCAAGAAGTTTATTGGCCTGATTCTGGCTGCTCACTTCGACAAGTATTTCACCGGTTCGAAGTTTCTTGGCCTAATACGACCCTCCAACGATACCTCAAGAAACTTTGAAATGATAAATACTGACTGTCAAGCAAGTGGTTTTGATTGGTCTACGCATTCCATCACGGTGAAGCGAGGATAGGTGTTGGGTTTTGGAGGACTCAAGTTAGGAAGAGGTGGAAAGAAAACTACGGTGCGGCCCATTTTCGGGGGCGATCACGTTTGGGTTGGGGTTTTGAAAATACCATGTAGCATAGTATAGAAGCAGGGGACTGGGATACTTCCTTCGCTCGGGTTACCCTGATACCGAGAAAAGGTCCCGGAGCTCCCTGCCAGGTAAACAGACAGGGATCCCATCCACCGGAGCTTGACCTGGGCTCCGACGGCCACCGTTTGGGTTTCTAACCTTCCCCTTAAAGCAGATCGCCACGGTTGAATTCAACTTCTGTATGGTGGCTAGGGGTCCACAGTGTCGCAAACACCGTCACCAAGATGGCTGAAGGTGCCCCGTGCAGGGACAAAGTATGTGCTTAAATTAAAAAAAAATGCATTTCAATCTCCAGAAGGGCGCAAAAATATCAGCTGTTTTTTACAAGCAGTACTATAAATACACTTCTTCAACTATTACGAACCACTTGTTTTAAAATAAAAGTGGAGATAATAAGAAACTTGTAAAGCACCTAACTTACGGTATACGTTTCTTAGTTTCATTTACACAGTTATGAAGAACCATTATAAGATCATTTACAAAAAATGAAAGCCAAAAGCCACGCCCCAGAAAAACAACAAAGTGCCGCTTCCAATCTGGGAGCAGCCATTTATTGAGTCAACTTTATCAGACCAAGGAATGGAGGACATCTGAAGAAATGCAAGTTACAAGACACCGCTCCCGGTGATTGCCCCGTTCAGAATACGCTAAAAAAAGCTTTCTAGGCATAGAAATTTCAGAGAGTGGTCGTCCCGAAAACCCTGCTGCACAATTTTGAAGCACTAACAAGTCGTTGACCCATACGAACTTACAAGCGCGGAAACGCTTTTAGTCATGAGTTGCAATATGACAAGAAATTTTAGTTCTTGGATGTAGCGAATTATGTACATCAAATAAACACTGCAGCGGAATATAGAGGAAACACGTCTGAGGACTTAGTGCTTGAATAAAAACGTAAACAATGAAGCCGACAAGTTTTATCATGTATTGTTATCAAAAATAGGTTTCAATAACAATAAAGGAAATGGCTGACTGACGCTTGAAACCGACCGTATTTATTTATTTTATTTCAATACTGCCAGTCGCGAGAGAGACCATAACATCTCGGCATTCATACAATTTTAGCAGGAACAGCAGCAATGGGCAAAACACTGGCCAACAAACAATCACAAAAATAAACTACAGTAGAAATGTACCACACGTAGCCACTTCACATTAACAAGCATACGCAAGGTATACCTAACAGTCAAACGTTTTAGTCCAGGTGCTATTTCCAACTCCAAACGTGGCTAGACAATTAAATTTGCAAAACCTGATTGAGGAATTTAGAAAATGATGGCAGACGTAAACGAACTAAAACAGTCAGCACGCTTTCTTGTTACTCCACCGCCGGTAGGGGTATAATTAGCAAGCAGGTAAATTCCCCAAGTTTCACGTATTCAACAATTATATTATTGATCCTATGAAGACAGGATAACGGTAACATCTGTATTTCTCCAGCGCCTTTTCTTTTTCTATAACAGAGCCAACAAAGATTGATGATGAAGGTTAACCATCGTCAAAAGAGGTGAAGTGGTTACCCAAAGAATGCTGATACGGATAATTTGAATGCCTTCAACGTACGCCACGTTCGTCTACGGTATCATCGAAAAACTGCTGTACCATTTTCTGCCGCAATAATAAATGTCGTATTCAGAATGCACATGAACCTTCATTTCCGCAATACATAGCAGAAGCTGGGCTGCCGAAACGGCAACATCGCTTAACACAAAATACAGGTATAAGACATACCCTACTTTATTCTCTATTGTATAAAGAAGCAACTATGGAACAACTTCGCTTCTTCTTTTAGCATTATCAATATCAACGTAGCTATTGCTACCGAAACCTCTGTGCAACAGTTGCTGAACACTCATTCTGTTCTGCCAACTAGACAGAAATGTATTAATACCTAAACATCTAGCAGCAACCTTGGTAGAGGCGTGTTCATTGTGCAGGCAAAAATGAAGTGCCAGAATAAGTAGTGATGCCGCAATATTGAGCAGTACTCTCCGTTTGCTCAGACCTGAAGGAAGTACGAAGTAACACCCTGGAACCAAATTTGCTTCAAACCGGCAGCCACTATAGCTTGTGTTTCGAAGCATGAAGCATTTCGAGTACAAGCATTTGGCCTTAGATTGACAGCGGAGGTGTTGCTCCTGTTCGTCAATGTGGTGTTACCAGAAAAATTCTGAAGAAAATTCTAAGCATATACAAAGGCGTGCACCGTAGCCACCGCCAACCGTTGCCGGAACTCTTACTGTCTTTAGCAAAGAAGTGTCATCTACTACCTAAAAGTAGTGCTACAGCAAAAACATACAGCGTTGTCCTACAACACCTGGCGCCTAGATTCATGTCCCACGCGTGACTGCAGGCTTCCCTGAAGTGTTATGCAATTTTTTGTTTCATTATCCCGCTATCAAAACGAAATTGCAATTGCCTTCTTCGGCGCTATAGAACACCTTTAACTAGCCAAAGAGCACTGGGAAAAGGGGGCATTATTGATTCCTCTAATAATAATAATATTAAAAATAGTAATGACTATTTGGCATCAAGGATACATGATGCCGGAGACGTGCAGGAAAAGCTGGCGTAATGCCATCTTGACAAGGACGCAGGTCCTCTCCCGCCTCGCCGAACACATGGCAACAGCCGTCAAAGTTTCATAAAAACAATTCGGAACGTACGCGATAAATAAACAAGTCTTCTACAAGAATCGGGACTGTACATGTGTGATGAAAGGAAACATGTAATGCTTGAAGAAAGTATAGGTTCAGAAAATGCGAAAGTGCACTGCGAAAATGCGAAAAAGCACTGTTCTTAGGAAATCCTGTTCCTACAAATTTTGTTCTCCAAATACTAAAGGAGGGTTCCGGCTGCCTCCGTCCGAAAAAGCCTTTTGCTTACCCGGACATCTGAGCATGTTTCACGTGGCAGCCACTGTTTCAAATACCAACCCAAGTGAAATACAGCGGACATTTGTTGCGGAAATAGCTCAGTTGAAAGTTCACCATACGCGTGACCAGGAGGTAGAGGTTGCGATTCCCGCTTCCGATGGAGAGGTTTTCTCTTTTTATTTTGTGTATCACTAAAATATGTTTACCTTATTTGGCTTTTTAAAATACCACACATAAAAAGATTTGTTCTGGAGTTTGAGGTTGTGCTCCATTTTTGCGCTCTAACTGCTTGCTCTAGATGGCACAACATCCTCACGCAAGAAAAAAAATGCGGGACTGTGGCTAAAGATTGGTGAGAGACGCTGTACATAGGCAAGGAAAAACAGCGCAAAGTGTTTACACAACAAAGGCACACAGAGGATCAACATTCTTTCTTTTGAACATTCGCTCATATCGGTACTTATGTATTAGGCGTTTAGCGGGCGACATTATCATTTGTTTTCCAATTAAATTCATAAGGACGTACTTGAAGTAGTGCCTGATAATTAACCTGTTCAAGGATGGCTTGACGTTTCGTGTATGAGGCTAATATTATAAATAGTATATACATGCATGTCTGCTGTCACAGCGCCAACGCAAATACATACCACTTTTTAACATTCCCCAGGAAACAGCGAGCTCTTATTTACGTCTTGGCATTTACGTAATTTCTTCTTTGTCTTAAAAGGCGGCCATTGATTATATTTTACGTAAGATATTGAGATATTTAGTTTACTTTGAAAAACGTTTTTCCAAACGCACGTTCAAATCAATCTTTTTCTTAACAAACTGCAGGTACGTAACAGACTAGAAGCTGCAGCAGATGTCTGAAACCCTGGTCATGCATCAGTACTATACAAATAAGACCGCACACAGGCATTGTTGTTTACTCTTTTCAAAACCCGAAAACTTCTCCAGTGAAAATAAAGAAAACGATGCCGTCTGTACAATTGTTTCCCTTAACAGGAAATTGTTTCGCATTCATCAATTTCACAAACTCTACTTCAAAAACTCGTTATTTATAGAAATTTAAAGTACCAACCAGCGTAACTTTTAAGTAGAATTGATCACCGTCACAAGGTAGAAATTGCATCTGCTCACGCAAACAATTTTTTTGTACCTATTTGTGTCAAGAAGCTCTCTAACATTGAATTTTTTTCTCACGATATTATTATTTCACACAAAGATATTTTTTGTACTCATTTGCGTAAAGAAGGTCGGTAATGTTGAATTTTTTCCTCAAATCAATAATAATTCCCACAAAGATATATTTGTACTCGTTTGCTTCAACTAGGTGTGTAATGTTGAATGTTTTCTTGCCATATGAATTATTCACATAAAGATATATTTGTTTTCACTTGTCTCAAGCAGGTCTATAATGTTTAATTTTTTTTCCACAATATTTATAATTCACACAAAGATATCTTTAGTACTCATTTGTTTCAAGTAGGTCTGTATTGTTGAATTTTTTCTCGTTATATTGATAATAAAGCTGATGCTGGTTAATTAAATGTCGCTCTCACCCATTATTTGTTACTATCCTTAGGTCTATATAATTGTATAGAGCAACTTTTCCTGTTTAAATTTTTTCTGTTGTTATATATACTGCTTGTATGTGCAGACATACCCATTTCCTTCCCTAGAGCATTTGGGCTTCGAGGGTAACTTAACAAATAAAAAATCGACAAATAAATACGGTTTGAAGTGTTGCGTATTACTGAAGTCATCATACTAAAGCGGTTTGCGTTGTGGTATGTGGGATCTGGTCAGTTATCACTCTAGCGGTTGCAATGACCCCCTTCAGGTGATGTCTGCCAGCTAAAATCGGTTGCACATCTTTTTATTAAAATAGTCCGGCCATCGTTGAGCGTGGAATCCAAACACTGGTTGCTACAAACCTATAGTTCACTCAACTCATTAGGCTACGAAAAGTAACTGTAATAAAAATACAAGCGAGGGCTGCATTTAAAGTAAGTCAGGCAGCCCAAGGGTGCGAGAGAAGAAATTAAATGCGGGGTAAAGCGAGCTACGGACAAGCGGAAGTTCGAAGTCAACGAGGTTGAGAAGATAACTAAACGATAATTTTTTTTTACATGGAATAACGCGGCGGCGACATTTCTGCGTGTACAAGCAGCAGATATGATTGATGCAGATGCGATACGCCACAAGCCTACATCCTCATTGCCGTTTTGAGGACACAACTAGCCAGATGATGACAATGAATTTGAAAATAGAACTATGTCACATAAAAAGGTAAAATTAGAAGCATCTGGCTCTCGAAAAGCAATATCAAAATTATATAAATTTTTATTGTTTAGGAATAGCCCAAAAAGACATACCGAAAGAAACAGTGAAAATCAGGAAATAAAAAGGGCAACCCTGCGCGACAATAATTGTACAGTGAAACAAGATACCATGCTGTGCAAAATGAATTCCAAAAATTTCAGTACTCGTACATTGCGGCAACTATACACAAAAATACACTTTGCTTTACGAACACAGTTACTTAGTTGCTCGCGGTATCAGCGTTCTCTGGCACAGGACTGTGTTCGCCAGACAATCGGCCGTTCTTTCCAACTGTAAATGAGGTTGTTCGACAACAATGTTGCTCGTTTAGTTCATGAATGAACACTCACAGAAGCGGTGTGGTAGAGGAATGCAGATAGAACATGGACAGACAACTGTAGAAGGCGACTCTCATCGTGAATGCGAGGTATGCCAGACAACCGACCATTTCTGCCGCACCTGTCGGTTCATAGCCAATGAAAGCGTGTGTAGTTACGTAAAATACTGCCACGGGTTTCACAGGCCCTTAAAGAAGTGACTGAAACTTTTGGCTTAGCCACCGTGAAACCTCGCTTATTCCGATTATTTGGCAAAATAAATGAGGACGCGTGTGACTATTAGGTGCAAGCAGCCGCCGCGTCTCCTTTTTTATATGTTGTGCCAAGAGTCTGATACAGTGTCGAAGCTGCAGCAGCGTCCAGACTACTGGTTCGTAGGACGAGAAGTTTGCTCGCCTCCGAGATTTTATTGAGACCGACGAGGTGGCCGTAACGGAGAAAAGGTTTTTGCTCTATAACCGCGATTGTGCCTTTTGCAGACCCCTCCTTAAGGTACATAATCATAGCCAAGAACAAGTTCACGAAAGTCATTTACTAATACACGCACTCTTTATTTTCGAGCATTCGTGAGGTTTTAATTACATTATATAGGTACTATAACGCAACAAAACACAAAAGAGAACATATTTTATTGAAATATAAAAAATATAATATAATGTATTAAAATTTAATATAATATAATATGTGAACGTGTATGTGTGGGCACCACCGGGCAATGGCTTGTCCAGTAAATAAGGAGATGTGCGTAGGGGCACCGTTTGTGTGGGGAATGCGTCCCAGTGAAGAGGTCAGTATGTGTAAAACAGTGCGGGAGCGTTGTCACACCGTGTTTAGCCTAGCCTAGAGCGGCTGCCACTTCATTGTGGCAAACGTTGGTCGTGTACGGGCACCTCACAATAACGACCTAATAGCGTTGGCTACGTGCGCCGTAATTATCGATGGGCCCGGAGGTCGCCTTCAATTCCACCCCTCCCCCTCCGCGCTTTCTCCACTCTTCCTGCGCTTTGTTCCTTTCCCAGAAAAAAGAGGTAAGGCACATGGCTGGGTTCTTCTCGTACTCAGCCGAAAAGAAGAACCGTTCAGCCCAACTGAGCCAAACTCAACGAAAAGCTTCAGCCGAACTCCGCGAATTGCTTCTCAACACACTCGACGGATTGTCTGTTTTGACTGAACAGGTCGCTAAGTGGCGAGAGCCAAACGACGAGGCTGGATACAGAGAACGCGCGTGGTCTCGCCCAGCAGGCAGGCATAATTGCTTCATGGCGGGTGGAAGTTCGCAGCCTCCGAGTGGAGCAGCTACCGCGGGCCTGTCCCTTCCTCCCGAGCGGCCTGCCCCTGCTCCTCCACCCGCCTGCTCTTTCGACACCTGAGCTCAGTGAGACGCAGATGATTTATCACGCAGCAAGGTCCCAATGAATTCTTCGCCACAGTTGCCGCGAAAAGAGGCGGAACACCTCAGCATTCAACGCTGGAGCGGCTTAGCACCGCACCGGCAATCTCTGCACCTCGTCTTTTGCCAAGTGCTGCGTCCGACGAGGAACCTTGTAACGACTTCACCCTGACAAAAAAAAATGCCGCACTGCGCTGCCTGTGGGTGCGTTTGATTTATGTCGCACCTCTGTCATCAATCGTTCAAAGCGTCTCCGACAAACCTTTGTGTCCAAACTGTCACCCTGCCCCACCTCGGCTCAACTGACAGAGCAATTGCTAACACTACACGTCGTGCCTCTCGCTTGCGAGCGGCTGAACACTAAGGACAGCTGCTACTCCTTATGTTCTGTGACTGTGGACGAGCTATCCTTCCAGCGTTTGGGTGTTTCTTTCTGTCAACCAAATGTCTGTCGCTACAATCCCTTGCGAGACAATCTGGATGCCGACTTGTTGTGTTCAACCGATGTTCCAAATGATGACAAACAAAATCATACGGTTGACATTTCTTACCGGAAAGCGTTCGGCTTTCCCACTGAAGCACCTGAATTCTATTCAAATGCTCTTTCTTCGAATCTTCCGAACACAGTGATTTATGAAACCTGAGTTTGTGGGGATTATTTATGTGAATATTTCCCAGCAAATTGCTAAATTTTCTGCAAGAGCAGGAACTTTTCTGTGGATAAACAAAACAGAGAAAGCTATTATAGGCGATGGATGGTGCTTTTCAATCTGTGCGGCGGCATGACATCGAGGGCGACAAGCCAGCCTGGCTGGACATGGGAGGCTGGACATGGGAGTTCCGGCCCAGCATGTGGCCGGAAGAGCCGAAACTGAATGGTGTTCTTGCCTTGCGAAACATCTAATGTAGCCTCGAATGGGTTCACACAAATGAAGTACGTCCATTTGAAACACAGTTGCGGCGGCAAGTGTGCCCAAAGTAGAGATACATCGTGGTAGTCCAAAGCATATTCGCAGGGCTTGCGCTCGAGAACTCTCCTTCTCTCATTCCTACTCTACGGGCAGAATAAATTTCCTGGATGTTACAGTCACGGTTTTTTATATCAGGCTTCCGACTATTTCCTAGATAAAACCTACGAACACGCGCCAGTATTTGCACTTCAACAGTAGCCAAGGCAGGCCCTGCAAGACCGCAGTACCTTATAGCCAATCACATCGTTTTAGCCGAATCTGCACAAGCCATGCGGATTACGATTGTATGGGCAGAGAACCTAAAACGGCGCTCCAGAATCAAAAATACCCTGAGCATGTGATCGACGACGCGATTGTTTGAGCTAACCAGTTGAGACGCACCGAAATTCCCCGAAAAAAAGCTGTGAAGCCCAATCTACAACCAAACCTCGTTATGGCCCACTCGGCCTCTTCCCCGAAAGTTGCATCCGTACTAAGAAAACATAACAGTTTCGTTGTTCAATGTGAGCGCTTCGAAAGGATAGTTCCCGAGCCGCCACGCGTTGTTATAGACGCAGCGAAAATTCGGGCGACGTTCTCACCAAATCCATCATCAGCCGAACTCCAATACTGACTGCTTGCCCTGTAACACGCCACAGTGTAAGGTGTGTCAACAAATATCCATCACACAGCGCTCCGCCACCACAGCTTGAAACTATTAGGTTAATGTAAAGCCGTACTTTAACTGTGACTCCACAACATCGTATGCGTGCTGGATTGCACACATTACCATCACACAGTGCCCCGCCAGCTGAGCTTGATTATGATGATATCTCGATTTTAATAGCGCAAGGCCAGCTACGGGCAAAGAGCGCCAAACAAAAGTGATTTCATGACAGCGACGTGAAAGTAAAAGTAGACAATTTCATTAAAATAAACAAAGTAAAACAACGTTATAAAGATGACTGGTGTAAAGAGCCAGGTTGTCATGATGTATGATAAGAGATGAGATGTAAAAAATCAACATCGGTGAGAAACTTAAAAACATGCTTGGTGGACAACATGGGCGTCTCTCCTAAAAAGTACGATGGGTGAAACGGGACGTGTTGTCTGTATAGTTGTTGGAAGTGTTTGCGTCGTGTTGTGTCAAGCGCCTTGCATTGGATGAGTACGTAGATTACGGATAGGCCCTCTCCACACCCGCTGCACATGGGTCTTGGAGATCCAGTGAGCAGGTGGGAGTGTGTTTCATGTTTGTGGCCTATCCGTAACCTTGCTAGAGTCACTTCGTTGTGTGTTGTGTGAGTCAAGTCTGTATCGTCCCAAGTATGGCTTTATTACATGTAGCTTGTTGTTTGACTGTTCACTCCGCTGTGTTTTCCATGTTTTAGGTAGGTGTGGTCTGATGACTGGCTTCATGTCAGTGTAGGGTACTTTTGCTGTGTCTAGAGTATTTCTCATTGCAGCAGCAGCAGCAGCCATTTCATCAGCCAACTCATTGCCCGCGATCCCAGCATGGCTTGGACCCCAGCAAACGGTAAGATTCAGACCTGGCTCATACGCCGACATTAAATATTTAAAAACGAGATTGACAATGTAATGTTTGCAAGACCTTTAGGATGATAATGTACGCACGACGCTTAGTGAATCCGTGAAAATGATGGAGTTTGCGATATTATGTTCGTTGATGTGATTTAAAACAAGGAGTATATCATATGCCTCCTCTGTAAAAATGCTAGAATTCACATTCATGGTTTTACAAGCACTAAAATTGGGTCCGTTTGCGGCACAAGACAGCGCAACGGACGTTTCTGAAGCATCAGTAAAAAATTCTGTTGCCCCATATTTCGCCCGGAGATACATGAAATGCTGCAAAATTGCTGTTGTGGGCACCGTGTTTTTCTTAAATTGAGTAAACGACAAATCACATGATAGAGAGCGAAGATGCCATGGGGTACAGAATCAATGACAGATCTTTTGGAGGTGTCTAAAAACGAGACAGAAAGTTCAGGAGCATCCTCCCTCGCCCTGAGCGAGAAAGGCGCAGAAATAGATGGACGATTTAAAAACAGTTGGGATGTAGATGTATCGTTCATTAGAGACTTAATGAGATGGTGAGCCATTGATGAAACTTTAAACGCATATAGTAAATCGACATACTCGCGCTGGTACCGTGGGCACCATCTGTCACACTCGACGTGCGAATTTGCACAGGTCTAGTCCGGAAAGCACCAGACGCAAGCCGAAGGCCCAAGTGCTGCACTGGGTCGACCATTTTCAAAGCAGTTTCCCTTCCTGAACCATACACAACACTCCCATAGTCTAACCTCGACCCTACCAGGCTGGTAAACACTCGCAGGAGAACTTGTTTGACAACACCGTACGAGTGATGTGACAAGGCCTTTAGAATATTGAGTGTTTTAAGACATTTTTGTTTTAGTTGTTTAATATGAGAGATAAAGGAAAGTTTTTCATGAAGGACAATACCTAGCAACTTGCGTTCTATTTTGACCGGAATTGAGACACCTTTCAGAATGATGTCCAAATCTGGCCTGATCCCACGCCTTTTTGGAGGAGACAACACACGTGCTCTTAACTGGGTTTAGCCTAAAACCGTTGTGATCAGCCCTGCCAGCTAGCATATTAACACCAAGCTGTACTTGGCGTTCGCAAATTGACATATTACACGACGTAAAAGTTATTTGGACATCATCTACATACATTGTACAGAAAATGGTTCGTGGCAACGCCTTTCGAAGTGAGTTCAATGTGCAGCTCAAAACGCCACTATAGGCACACCATTTTTCTGCACAAAAACATTTGAAAGGGCAGTACCAACTCTTACATGAAAGGTTCGTTCTGCCAGGTAGCTATAAAGAGTGCTAAACATATTGCCCGAAACACCGAATGATTTCAGGTCACTAAGTATCCCGTATCGCCAAGCAGTGTAGTAGGCTTTCTCAAGATCACAAAATACCGTAGCACTAAACTGTTTGTGAACAAACGCATCCATTATATACACCCCTCAAGGGCCACGAGTTGGTCGTTTGTGGATCGCCCAACCCTGAAGCCGGCCTGGCAGCTCTCGAGAAGACCATTGCACTCTAAGAAGTGCCACGAAATGTACCTTCCTCTTTTTATAGCAGTAAGAATGGTGGGATAAACCGTGGAAGGTGCGAAAGCACATGTAAGCATATAAGTACCGATGCACACTGCTGTTGGTACAGCGCGCACTGTGCTGGTTTTAGCTTCAAAACACTGCAGCTCTTTGGGTTTGTCTCACGGAACATTGGCTGAATGGCGTAAGCGACTGCGTCTTACGGGCCATATTTGTCGAGCGAGCCCGATGTGTCGCGGAACGAATATTTTCTCCCTTAACAAAACAAATAGGGTCAAATATCTTAAAATATGGTCAAAAGCATAGCAAGGCAGAAAACGGCCCGCTACGGTATGCTGGTGCAATAAAGGTTGACTAACGTTAAACAAGTTTCCGCTAACACCAAATTTAGCTTGTAGACCAGCTCTGATGACGTCATTGCAGATGTCAGTAAATCACACAATTTGGGGGGAGAATCTACATTTTAACCTACATTGAATATTTTCGCAGTGAGTAAATCATCGCATACTTCCGTACAAGCGCTGGGGGCACTATAAAACTCCACATCTTTCGAAAAATATAAACTTGTATTTTGTCTACATGGCTCCTTCAAAGCATGTAAAGTAAGGTAAATTGTCTCTGCACTTCACACAGCCTATCGCCTGAGCAATGGTGAGAGAATCTGAAGAGCACCTCCTGCAGCTGCGACGGCCTTACATGGCCTAATGACACCCTGTAACGACACAAGATGACGGTGTTAACAGATAAGCCTCCCGCACTGTCGCAGTGCTTTAGTGTCCGTCTATTTGTTTGTGCAGGAACACACCCAGTTCAGCATTATCACGGACTTTGTAAATGGGAGCAAAAAAGAGCAAAATTCCTCCAGTTTGGTGTGCCCTTGGTCCTATATTCATTTGCACGGTGAGGCTCCTTTGACCATAACGCCTTCCCTTGGTGTGGTATACAGCCATTGCAACTATTTCTTAGGCCTAATTTGTGTTGCACACAGCAGCCATTCAACTGAAAGGAGGGTGAATTACCTCTACATGCCTCACCCATCCAAACGTCAAGTCACATGTACTCCTTCTCTAAGATGTACGCCGTGCTGTCAATGCTGTAAGCACTGTACAACACATGATAACGTGTATAATCAACACAGTCAAGCACTTGAAGTAACAGGATCATGCTTTCCGTCTGCCATCATGTTCATGGTCGCAGTTCAAGAACTCTATACTGTAGTTGCAAGAGCGCAGCCTCAATGTTTGTAACCACTTTGGCGACCACATTTTCCCTACGCCTTATGTGTATCCTCGCCAAGTAATTGATATCAGGTCCTGTTGCCTTCTGTAGCTCAAAAATCTGTGGCCTCTGATGTCCTGCTACATCTCCTCCCTGCCTCTTACTGCTTCCAGCAAGAGTCAGTTTCTCCCACACAACCACAGCCTAGAGCGGTGGACCCATGGCTAGAGAGGGTGCTGATCCTCCAGTGTTAGACCAAGGCCATTATTGGCGGTATGTGCAGTGAAGGTAGTCTATAGATTGTTGGCCTGCGTGGGAAACTGCTAGAAGCACTGCATATACTCCCCCATTCCTGCTATCACTGCTCTTCACTGCCCTTTCTTTTACCACCATTTCTACCCTTTTGCTCACTTTCTTCTCAATCTCTTTTAGGTCTGCCTTTTTTTACACAAAACACAACCTGTTTAGGAACGAAAATGAGTAGGGGGAGTAGAAAAAAACTTCGAAGCCAAATAGTGCTCAACAAAAGTCGTTATGAGACAACCGTAGGGGTTTCCAATTATGAGTCCCGGACTCTCTACGAACTACCTGAGAGGCAATCTGTCATTTCTTGCTCGCATGTATTGCTGTGGTATGGACAATCATGTGAATGTCTGTGAACAACAGTAAAAATGTCACTGTAAAGACCCCGCATGTGATTTAGGAATAGGATGCACCTAATGCATATATGGTTCTATATGGCTCTAATGGTTCTATAGGGATCTGTACAGTAGCCGGGACATACAGGATAATGCCGAACGAGACAGTAGTTCAGAGGAGATAGACATCCCACCAGTAAAGACCGAAGAAGTAAGGAAGGCTTCGAAAGAAATGAAAGGGGGCAAAGCACCTGGTGAGGATCAGATAACAGCAGACCTCTTTAAGGATGGCGGAGAAATTGTACTTGAAAAACTGGCAAACCTGTATACGCAATGCCTAATGACCGCAATGGTACCGGAATCTTGGAAGAACGCGAACATCATCCTAATCCATAAGAAAGGCAACATGAAGGACTTGAAAAATTACAGGCCGATCAGCTTACTGTCAGTCGTCTACAAGGTATTTACCAAGGTAATCGCTAACCGAATCTCTGCAACCTTAGATTTCAGTCAACCTAAAGAACAAGCAGGGTTCCGTAAAGGTTATTCAACAATGGACCATATTCACACGATCAATCAGGTGATAGAGAAGTGCGCTGAGTATACTGAACCCCTATATATAGCCTTCATAGATTATGAGAAAGCATTTGACTCGGTCGAAACCCTAGCAGTCATTCAGGCATTACGGAACCAGGGGGTAGATGAGCATTATGTAAGAATACTAGAGGATATCTACAGTGGGTCTACAGCTACCATCATCCTTCATAGGGAGAGCAGTAAAATACCTATAAGGAAGGGTGTCAAACAAGGAGACACAATCTCTCCAATGTTATTCACAGCATGCTTACAAGAAGTATTCAGAACGTTGGATTGGGAACAGGTGGGAGTAAGGGTTAATGGAGAATACCTCAGTAACCTCAGATTTGCTGATGACGTTGCCTTGCTAAGTAACTCGGGGGACGAATTGCAAAGCATGCTTTCCGCACTGGGCGAACAGAGTAGAACCGTGGGCCTGAAAATTAATATGCAGAAAACTAAAGTAATGATCAATAACCTCGGGACAGCACAGCAGTTTGAGATAGGTGGCGAGGCAGTGGAAGTGGTAAGCGAATATATCTACTTAGGCCAAGTTGTGACCCCAGATCCCAACCATGAGGCAGAGATAATTAGAAGGATCAGAATGGGGTGGGGTGCATATGGCAGACATTCTCAGATAATGAATAGCAGCCTACCATTGTCGCTGAAGAAGAAAGTGTATGACAGCTGCATCTTACCGGTACTCACCTACGGGGCAGAAACTTGGAGGCTTACTAAGAGGGTTCAACTTAAATTGAGAACGACTCAGCGGGCAATGGAGCGGAAAATGATAGGTGTAACATTAAGGGACAAGAAGAGAGCGGAGTGGGTCAGAGAGCAAACTGGTGTTAAAGACATATTAGTAGAAATTAAGAAGAAGAAATGGACGTGGGCAGGGCATGTAATGCGAAGGCAAGATAACCGCTGGTCATTAAGGGTAGCAGAGTGGATCCCTAGAGAAGGCAAGCGTTGCAGGGGGCGGCAGAAAGTTAGATGGGCAGATGAGATCAAGAAGTTTGCGGGGATAAATTGGTCACGGTTGGCACAGGACCGAGGTAATTGGAGAATAATGGGAGAGGCCTTTGCCCTGCAGTGGGCGTAGATAGGCTGGTGATGATGATGATGAATGCATATATATGACACTGAATATTTGTCAATTAAAAATGTTGGATAATATTCACAATTGGAGCCATGATAGTTCCCTCTTCACTGGCAGACGTACTGAAATATATGTATGAACTCCCTTCCTCTGGCCGGTTCGAGTGTACTATTTTCTATGAGATAGTCTGCGGAAATATTCCAATATCAACTTCCGGTTAGTTATAGTGCTGGGCGCAGTTTGTCATGCACGAAAAAGCCATTATATTTCTCATGGCTAAAGCTATGGCTACTTGATATATCCAACATGTGTGACGTGAGTTGTTAGGCCAACGGCCGCCCTTATGCTTCTTCCCCTCTCTTCGTTTAGTTTGTACGAATTCCCTCCAAAAACACGCTCCTAATGTCTGCTTAGCTTCACCTAAAAGTTGGACGATAAACTACAGTTGAGGGTTCGCACTTTCGAAAACTGCGCTTGAGCTTACTAAGGACACAGTTTTTCCAGGAATACAAATGAACGACGTTGGCAGCACGAGCTGAAACTATTAACTGATTTATTAGAAGTCAAAAATGTGTTGCGTTGGGATCAAAACATTTAGAAAGAGTTACAAAGTATGACTGGAAACGGAGGGAAGGAGGAAATAAAAGAACATATTTGATAAAAAGGGGCACTGAACATCAAAATTTGTTGAAGGGGTTTTTATATCTGCTGATAAAATTGAGTTCAGCGTTGATAAAGCCGTTCATAGAGCGTTTGTAACAGCAGTTCATGGGAGACTTTGTAAACAAAATCGTCAAGCGGAGATTACGCTGCACCTCAGTTATACAAGCAAAGATAAGGAGCCATTGAACAGATTCTGAAGTTTAGCGCCTGTTTTATCAAAAATTTGTTTTCCTTTCGCCCTCCCCACCTTTTCCAGTCGTACTTTATAACCCTTTTTGAATCTTTTGAAGTCGAACCAAACACTTTTCACTTCTTATAAATCAATTTGTCTGCGCTCGTCCTGTCCACGTCGTGCGTTTGTATTCCCAGAAAAAGTTGTCCTTAGTATATTCAAGCGAGCTTTTGGAACCTGCAAAACCAACTAGTCCAATTATTAACCTTACTGACTACAGTTGAGGCTAACAGCAGCCGCCCGGTGGGAAAACCTGTGGTGGAAAAGGTGAGGAGCATGATCCACAAAACAAAAATTTGAAAACGACATCATTCTGTTAAAAACCTCACTGTGCTCAACTTCTTCGGAAAAAAGTTAGTAGCGAGTGAAAGATGGTTTGAGAGATTAATTTATATTCAACATTTCTTTTAATAGAGTTTTTTTGAGCCGGCTCTCATTTCGCAAGCGGACATCCCAAGCACAGCGAGTTGGGAAACAGCAGCGCCTCGACATTAAAATGTTACAATGTGAGGTTTTGCAAATGCACTCAATAAACTGCAACGATTGTGCACTTAAAAATCGCATATCACGCCACATTACTACCCTTTCATTTTGCGTAATACCACTAAAAACTATTGCAGTTTAACTGCACTTGACATGAATGAAAACCACCTCTTGGCACCTTTCTCTGATACAAGACGCACTCATTTCGCCTTTAATTACAGAAATATGAACAGGGTAATGGTCCTTTGATAGCAGCCTGCTTCAAGATTTTGTTTAGTTTTTCCTTTCTGCTTAGTGAAGAGTGGTCTTACTAAAAAACCTATATCAAAACCAGCTCTGTTCTCATTTTTCTTCCCCTGTGAAGAATACAAGCAATTTAAGGTCACAGGGTAATATTTCCCATGCATTTTTGGCCATTTTGAGGTGCCTTGTTCTCGGCATCTACTAGAGGCATCTACATATTGCTTACAAGATTTCTGTTTCACATTTGTGGCCGTTTTTATTGAAGCTAAAATTACAATTTGTATAATTTTTTCCACCTGTGTATAAATTTTGGCTTAGTTTACATATTAGAAGTTTGTAACAAAAAAAAATTGTGTGCATATTTTCAACTCTTTCACAGTGGGTGTCAGAGTATGTACATGAGAGGAAAAAAGAATCAGCCGGTTACCGAGGAAGATCTAGGAAATAATGATACGTACGTTAAAAAGTTTTATTTTAATTGAGTGCAAACTAAAAAATGGGGTTAAAACTACATTTTTTGACACAAACACCACTCAAGTCATTTATTTATTAGCAAAGCCTTTGTAACCACCGTCGAAATCATGTTTTCGCTCTTCAGCTAGTTGTCTCTGCCCCTTTGCCATAGTCGGCTGTTGTGCAGTTCAGTTCACAAAGTATCTTTGCGAACAGAGTCGACCATTTTTAGCCACTTGTTGGTTCTGTTGCGCGCAGGGCTCAACCCCAACCATTACGAAGGCTGGCTCTTGCGATGCTACCATCACTGAATGAAACAGCAGCACCCAATGTTCATATCTTGAGAGGGTGAAGCCCAACAAATCCTTTTTCGCCTGCCACTTTGAAGCACAAAGGTGGTAAAACATGCACTGCGTCATTGGATTGCCTTAGTGGAAACAGCAGCTATGCAATGGCTGCCATGCAACTTCCTTATAGAGGTTGTTCCAGACTAGCGTTTGTATGAGAAGCTGGGAGTTTTTTGATAAAAAAGCACCATAAACATGGATTACACGCTAAAATCGGACGCGCCCACTTTCTACTTGATCACAAAAAACTTGCTTAGAGAGAAACAGAATCTTCTAAAAAAAGTGTGGTCATGAAAAATGTGCATCAGGGGGTGAACTTCCCTAATTGCGAAGAAAACAAAACGTCGCTTATTTTAAAAATTCAGCTCACCCTTTCCCCTAACGGACTACCGACATTAAATTTCCAATTTGAGCAACTATACCAATACATTATTTTGAATCTAGTCTTTCATAAGTTGGAACTTTACTTTTTCATAAAACAATCCTAATCTTTCGCGCGGATTCAAAAGGCGAGAGATACTTTTTAAGATAAACGTCATCTGACGTACGCCATCGTCACCAGGAGAGGGATAGAAGGCGCACTGTTATGTGAACTGGTGAGGTGAGCTCTGCTACTGACCAGGCTTGCGATGTCAGATGGGCTTGAAATGCGAGACTACAATGACTGGTGAATGTTTGACAATAGGGTTACAGCAGGGAGAAGACAAACAAGAAACGTTAAAAATGCGAAACAAGGGAATGCTGCTAGCTGAGTCCGGACGTAAAATTACATTAAAAATCATTATTCTAATCTTTGAATGAAAATACAAAGTAGACGGTGCAAAAAAGGAAAGAACACCATCCCAAGAAACAGCAACCGATAAACACCACAGCATGAGAGAGTACATATCTTGAGATATTTGCACTGCCTAGAGTCTAAAAAGATTTGTCCAGTTCAATCTGGTATAAAAAACGAACATTGTAAATAACTACTCTTTAATTAAGTGCGCCGTTTCAAGCACGCAAACTACAAAACATTAACCGATACATGCTGTCAGGAAAGAACTCTGAGAGGCACACATTGTAAAGACTATGATATATTTCCTTTTCTCAAGAGCGAATGTATACGCTGGCAGCACAGGTTTAAATTATTATTGAAGTATTTGCTTTTGGCTGTAGCTCCTTCATTGCCTTACAGGGTATATTGAGCAGAACAGTTCTGGCATACACATGATGCACAAATGAAGATTTTTTTGGCAAGGGGTCAACGCATATCACGTTACTTGACAAAATATATAACAGTGCCAGTTTGTTAGTTCTGCACAACTAAAAAAACTGTGTGGCTGGACCAACAAAAGAACCATGGGACAAACCCTGCAATCGTTTGATGAAATGCTTGCAAGTGTTCTCTTTGGCATCGCACCAGACCTTGAGTTTTGTACAATTTTGCTGAGAAGCTTCCTATATTCAAGGCCACATATGGCACATGTGCAAGTGCCAGCAGGCAGTGTTTTCGAGCCCGCACCCCACCCTGTCCTGGGAAGCCGCATTCATAGCGCGAAATGAACAATCCCCTTTCGTTGTTTCCCCACACTGTGTCCCCTATATAAATTAGATTGTCCTGCCTCACTTGCCCTACACCCAACTGCCGTTCACACCCCATCAGTACGACACCTTTGCTGGGAGTGCCACCCACTATACCTGCTGCCCCACGAAAGCTACCACATGGTTTCCTGGGAAGCCTTGCTGAACGTAGATCAGATAATGAACGAGAAGTTGATGCAAAATCTTCTCGGAGGCTTTAGTTTAGCGAGGGACTTTGGGAGATTTGCAGGCAGGCCGTCTCGTACTCAAGATGTTGAGAGGGACAGCCAGCCTGAACTTGGGCTGCCTATACAGTACAGGTTTATCCCTCTCTCTCTCACTCTCTTTCTCTCTAGGCATGAATACCCAATTTATAATACTTTCACGCGCTCATACCAACAGACCATACAATGCGGCGCTACTCAGACAGAATGTGGCAATGCTATGTGCTGTTTAAATGAATCAGACTCGCTTCATACAACATTTTCCATGAAAGGGAGTGCTTTAAAATGGAGCACTTGTAATGTCCAACCAAATTTTTAGAGGCACGAAGTAGACTTTAGGACTGCTTTTTCGTACGCAGTGTTTTCAAAGGGTCTTTGCACCTCGTCACATCTAGCATGGCTAGAACTGATGGAGGCCAGCTGGATGGTAAACCATAGTAATCACAAAACAAATAACCGGCAAATTCAATGAGAGCAAACAGCGCTTCTTTGTTCTCTTTTTCATTGAGTTGCTTTATTATGTGCTTAGGGCATTATTCTACGTGCCCTTGTGTTGTTTGCAAAACCAATGCATTAAAACACTTGATTCAGTATCACTTTGGCACTGTGCCTGTTCCTCTAGCCCAAAAATGAGTATGCGGCGTAGCGCAAGCACCAGGAGAACGCTACTAAGAAGCCAAGGTCTGATGACGTTGTTTAACTGAACAGAATATACTACACAAGAACGCGCAGGTTACTACTGCCCTGCGAGAATGGCGTTTCCTCCCCCATCAATGTTTCGCCGGTAGCAGCTACGTTGAAAGAAATAATTTCGGCCGCTAAAGAAACGCCAAGGCGATCGCAGCTGACAAGCGCAACCTCACAGTAGTCGCAAAGGCTACTTGCAAAAACCGGTGGCCGTGCAAGAATCGCACTTACCCGCCGAATGCGCCTACATGAATGGCTATAGCACAGAGAACACACTCAGCATTCGACCACACCTCGTTCGTGCAGTTACTATGTACTGCGCGATTACCGCAATCACAAGCCGCTTGTGGTAGTACGTCGAGCTCTACGTCCCGATGTAAACAATCATCTTCACCAATTCACGTCACTGTATTCGCCGTATCACAGCACGGCATTTCTTGCTGGTGTGGTCTCAGGCACATTGTTGCATGTTATTGCTGAAGGCAACGTGACTTGTAGGAGAGGAAGTGCAGAAGGAATGATGGCAAGCTACGTCCTTGATTCTTCAGGAGATGGATCGGTGTCCTCGTGGTCGCCATTTCTCGTCGTCTAATGAGGGCTTGGCACACCGGCTTCACCCGTGAGTTGGGTCCGCACCGCACGCACTGTGAACCCGAACATTAGCAGACCAACGGTGCACTCTGGTTAAGTAACCGGCCACGACGACTTAACACGCGGATAGCATCCGAGTGGAAAGCGGAAGAAACTGGGACGCCAAAGTACAACACAGAAGAAGAAAATTGGCACACGGCGCTGCGTTCGGGCTCGATTTTAAAAGTGACCCGCTTGAGGCAGGCGGGCCGTTATAAAAATATTCCGGGGAGAAGTGTGGACAAAAAAAAAATTATCCGCGCGAGGCGTGCGGATAGGGACTGCCGCTGTGTTACTGCTTTGGTGCGCGCTATCCTTTCCTCCCACCACTAGGTGCCAAGTGTAGTACTCTTTCATGTTTCAATCTCCTGACATTGATTCTTAGAACGAATCTATATGGGCAGATATGCACTATGCGCTAGCTTGGCATTTCTTCGTTTGACCAGCCTCTCGCCCGAAGTTGCCGAGGGACTCGGTAGTAACCATTACCTTATTTATTTTTTTCGTAATTTTTCTCATTTTCATAACAGGTGACTATCATTTTTCTTATCTTTCTATGCCCATGCCAAGTACGTGCATGGGCATAGCTTATTTTTACCCATCTTTTTTACTTCCTTTGCCACTGGGGAAAGAGTAAATGGCTTTTTAACTTTTCAAACTGTTTTTTTTTTCAATTCTTTTTTCTTATGTTCATAACCCGCGACTGTGATTTCTTGTTATTTTTTTCCCTCTTCCACCTCTCTCACTTTTTTCAGTGGCCACGAACAATATTTCATTTGTACAAACCCTCCCTTCTTTTACCCTGTCACCACCCTTGCTGCATTCTATATTTATATATATATAACCCTGAAACAAAGTTGTTTTGTATTCTGAAGAAAGGTAGTCGTCTGTCTTAAACGTCGGTAATTTTTTGAATATTTTCGCAATGTGTGTCTGCCTGTACTTCCGTTGTTTTCTCGCGCTCTCCGTGGGTTTTTATGTTTCTAGACTCTCTGAATCGCTCTCTCTCTCTTTCTCTCTCTATCTCTGTATATATGAATATATATATACACACCAAAAGAAAATTTCAAGCAAGGTGGAAGCAAGATTGTTGCCAACGTTTCAGCAAAGAGGCAAGTCTCTTTGCTGAAACGTTGGCAACAATCGTCCGTCTACATTGTTTGAAGTTAATTTCTTGTGTTATCTACCATCTTCAACCTTTAACTACTCCCTATATATATAAATAAATATATGTGCCAAACCTCAAAAACATGGCTCGGTTATAGTTCGCGTGGTTCAGTTCTGGTTTGAGTAAATCATGTGGCCAAACAGTTTCTGAGGCATGAACTGGTTTCCAGTTCATGCGTCTTCACAGTTCTAGTATGCCGTGGGCGCCATAGTACCTCTTTGTCATTTCTTTAACTCGGCTTCGTGACAAAAGCCCATTTTTTTCACATTGTTTAAACTTGCCGCGAACTGAAGAGAGATGATGGAGCGACCAAGGACGGGTCTATGCCCAAACATATGATCCGGCGGGCCTGGAGAGAAAACTGGTTAACAAAGTGAGTGCAGCACTTCAACATCCAACTTCTTACATAGCACATCCCTGAAATTGTTTTAACGTTTGCTCCATCTAACAGTCAACTGCGAAACGTAAACGCTGAGCTTGATTAATATTTCCCTGCAGAGTTGTAAGATGGAGCTTCAGGCTTTTTTGCATTACCAAGGCAGGTCTATTAACTCATTATCGAGTTTAAACAGTGATATAGCCTTTGAGAAGGGAGGGGGCATAGCGACTTGCCGCAGTAATAATTTAAATTCAGCCGTTGGAGATAACCTTCAGTCTGCCAGTCGATCAGGTAATGCATGATTGCCGAAACTTGGTATAATGTTCGTTGAACTATAAAACTGTAATTGGCTTCTTGTTGAAAGCAGTTCGAGGCGGCATTGAAAAAAAATTGAATCAACAAAGGACGCGTTTCAATATGTAAATGTATTGACTGGAAGTGATGTGTCAGACACTGCTAACCTTTACACGAGTAAAGAATTCTACCAAAATGCCGTCCACAAGCATGGATCACAATTTGGCAAATCTTTCCTTATCGAACACGAACATCTGCCTCTGCAATCCCTGCCAGCTCTTTGGTCGTCTTCCTGCGTAGCCGGACTGCGAACACTTTACTCCACCCTTCGAAGCCATGCCTCTAAAAATATTTCGTTGAACGTGCATACTACACCATTAGTCTCAATTCTTATCGTCGTATTTCTCAGGAGACTTTTACCGGATATTGTGGCCGGGTGCAAACATCATCGAGAAACCACAAAGCGAATGTCTCAGAGAAAATGAGAATAATTTGCCACAGTAGCTAACAGAAGGCTAGAAAACCTGATATCTTTCATTTATATGCAAGTTCAAGGCCGAAAAAAAAACAAAGAGACATAATTAAAAAACGGTTTTACTCTGGACAATTACCAAAATAAAAATGAATATTGCAGAACACATCCTCCAACACTGGCGGTATTTTAAAATATTGAAAATATACGCTCAAAAGAAAACTACTCTGCTGTGCGGAATTACCGCTTATGAACTGAAAACGCAGATGACAGACGTTGAGAAAAAGCAGGGTGTTGAAAGAGGAGCCGGCACTTTCAGATGCCACCCCACGGGACGATACTCGAATGGCAACTGAAGATGAATTTTGCGCTTCAATTGTCAACGAACACATTCTTCCCTGCAAGCTTGGAGTTAACAACAGGGAATCCATCATCAAATCCTCCATCAAATAAAAGACAAAAGCTGCGGTCACCACGCACAAACGTCTTGCATAGCAAGACCGTACTGCTTCAAGCCTTTCCTGCAATAGGCTATCTCCCTCCACCCGATGTTTCATTCTCGCGGTCATATTTTCGTAAGATACCTCCAGAAAGCTTAAGCTCCCAGTTGTAGGGATAATAGGTTTCACTATTTACATGATTGATAACACTTTCCAAACAAGGTAGGACGTATGGTAGTTTGTGGCTGAAATTCGAGTGACCGTTAGATAACTCAGAACGCACCGTATACGTTGTTGAACTTCCCAAAACAGGTCAAAATATATTTTTTTATTTTTGTGCAAGGTTCTTTGTGCATAAATAATGGACAAACCAGAAAAGAGCATCGGTAATTTAGACAAATTTGGTTTCAGCACTAGCGACAGGAGTATTCGACTTTTTCTAAGAGCAGAACAAATGTGGCTACTTTTTGCAGGCGATGCTGGGAGCGATAATTCTACCCCCGTCACGGTCGGGTATTCTGGTCTGGGGTTTTGAAGATTCGACGAACAGTTTCGTTCAGGATGCTTCGTCGAACTACATCGTGTGTGTCTTGAACAGTTACACGAGCAAGCTGTGGCAAGAGTTTCGCCAAGATGACATTTCCGGAACATTTTGGGAGTAGATTATAGGCATCAGCAGAGACTACCGCCGTGAAGTAAAAAACCCACACCCATTTTTAGAAGAAATATATGTCTGTTACTATGATTATGGATGTACAAAAGTGTATCTTCCCTGGAGGCCTATAGAAAAGATTGCTCTTGTACACAGCGGTCTTATGCACTTTGGACTATTACATCCCTGTTGCAATATCTCCGTAAGCAAACAAGACAATGAGGAAAAGAATGGCAAAACCAAAGTGCAAGAATGGGTTGAAGTTCACGAAAAAAATACCTCCTTATACACGCCTTCCACCGGTAGACAAAACGCGAGTTGTTTTTATGTCCCATAGAAAATTTCCACAAAAACTTCGCACAACCCCAAAATCTTGAGTTGTGTTTGAACCATTTTCATACGCTCTAGTATTCCTCTCACTTGACTAATGAATACAGAAGGGAAGAAGCTACAGCTACTGCGGTGAAAGTCGCACCGAAGTAAACGCAGAGCAGACGGGGGGGTTTACTTGTAATCAGCATGTAGAAGGCCGTCACCCAATCCGACTTCTCTAGAACTGACGCCTACCAGTTTGAACTCCATCATACCACGGTAAGTATTGCGAGTGGAACGCATCCATTTTGGAGCCTCCTTAAGTGAATATCCTTGATTGGGCACTATTCCTTTTCGCGTGTGTGAGTCTTTAAATGCAGGACGAGGAGGCAACACAAAATCTGAAGACGTAGTTCTACATAGAGGACTTCCTTGCTGGAGCGAAATGTTTACAGAGCGCTCCCCAAATATATGAGCAGGCCAACCACAGCTTGTTTATCAGAGACATGCCATTGAAGAAGTGGTTGACGAATTCTGATTTGCATGAGGATTTCATTGGCAACAAAAACGCAGGTTGAAGAAAACTACAAAAGCATCGAATTGCCATCTGAAAACAGAAGTGTTTCTGCAACAAAAGGGGAAAAGATGACAAACTTCATCTTAGCCCGAAATCGACGATTCTTGTACCAAGCAAGAATTAGTTAACAAAAGCACCACTATCCAAAGATGGCTTCAACTTTTGTACCCCATTATATCACTTCTACATTTGTGGTCAAACCATTCTGTTTTAATACCATTAACTTCAGAATATTGCTTGGTACATGCCTCTTTTAGGGAGTCCTCAAGTCTGAGTAGACTAATTGAATTGAGCGCATTCCAAAACTCAAAGCAACAAACGGTAGACATACTTGCCTAAACAGAAAAATAAAGTGTAATTCTGGGAAGTTTACATTATATTGTGCCGCGTGCCCCTTGAATTAGAGGTAGTAGGTTACCTTTATGTCGCGACTAGTGCAGGAAGAACAAATTACACCATCTTCCCGTGGGGAGAAATGAGGAGGATGCGAAGCATCATGGGGTTCCGTGTATTTCTATTGTGTTGCCGTTATGATGTTTTATTTATCGGAGCACGAATGGGATCGTAGTGTGAACCCCCATGTAGAGACAGAGAAATGTATAGAAATGTAGAGAAAGCGAAGAGACCGACACCCGCGTTACCTGATCGAACACCCCCTGGTTCGCGCCTTTCGTTATTGCGAGCTCACACTCCTACTTCGCTGCGTACCCTCTTCGTCATCTTTGGTTGAGCTGCAAGGAGCGTGGCTCTTTTCGCCACAGCTTTCTCGCGGTAAAGTTAACATCCTGCTATAAAGTTTTCAGTTCTTCGTTTCCGTCGACGCTCAGATTTGCGTGGCTTTTTTGTATCAGTAACTTCTTCACGTAGTTTGAATGAGTGAAGGACACACGGCGCGTGCATAGCACATGCTCCAGTCTCGGTTTCTAGCGCAGTAAGAAGAGCGCTACGTACCTCCCGTTGCGGCCAGAAAGTCGTAGAATCGAAACCGGGCACCGCCCAAGTATTTCTTATTCTAGTTGACTGCGCTGACATCATCCCAAACGCTTACGATGCTAAAAAGGACGCGCATGTTGTGCGGACGGCGCAAAAACACGAGGAAGGGAGAGAGGAAGGGACACAGCCCCACGCATGAGATGCTTCACATCGGGAAACATCGTTCTTGTTTGCAAAAACAGCAGGGACACCAACACAAGAGCTCAAAGTAGGTGGGCTGGATCTCATGGAAGCTTTCTACACCACACGAATGAGTGGGAATCTTGAAAACTGAAGTTTTGAACGTACGATAGCTATCTTGTTTTGAATGCACTCCTCAATCGCATTGTGGTGGAGTCTCGGCGGCAAAAAATAGCAATTGCTAGTTACAACCACAATAGCAAAACACAAAAAACATCTCATAAAACACAGTGCCACTATTGTCCAGGTTCTCCGCCTAGTGGGTTCACTAACTCTAAGTTTTTATACATGCTGACAATTTTAAAAGTCGCACACTTTGCTCGGAAGGCCTGACGTGGCTGAACTAGCCCTAAAAGACGGGCCAGAGGACATCCAAGTTTCAGGCGGAGCCAGTATGTGTTCAACTGACAGTTTACACTGAAGATCAACATGTACGCGTTATACCTGTCGAGAGGTTTATCATACTGTAAAAGCTACTATGAAGGTTTGCATTAACCAGTATGATTTGCTTCAGAAGTTCTGCGTTTTCTACTAGAATGCTTTCAACCATCACGATAAAGACGGCGGAATTTTTTTTTTCAAAAGCAGGTAAGCGAAACACTACCATGAAGAGGGGATCTATAATAAACGACCTGAAGTTCCTAAAAACTTAGATATAACGGTCCTTGGTTCCTTTCTTCATCACAAAACACTGCTGCCAGCACAAAGCAGAATGCTATGCTTCACCGTAAACAATGAAATGAAAACCGTACCATTCTACTTTCAAGATGTCACTCAACGAAAATATTGATAGACACTGTTCACAGCAGATTAGTACATTGTAGATAGAGAGGCGTGTTACTGGATATTGTGCGCGTTGTTTACTATTTGCAAGTGGTGACAAGCGAATGAAATATGGACAGATTACTAGAGCTTCGTCTTTATCCATACGTATACATCACTACTACCTATTGTGCCTTTTTCTCCTCATCTTCACTCCAGTACATTCGTGTTTCTGAAATTACGTAATATACGTCGCAATATCCGCCGCAATATACATCGCACCGGACCTACGTCTGTCAAGTTGTGGAAAGTGCGTGCTGATCCCGCTGTGCAACTCTCCGGTCGCAACCCTGGTGCTTCGTTCAGGTCACCCTCTTGCGCAGCACACCATGCCTGTGGCGATAGAAATGGCCTACGCTTTAGCAGGCGCACCGGCACAGTGTATTGTCCCGACCTGACAGCGCGACCCTCCCAAGTTCCCCTGCGTTCGGGGCGAGCATGTCGAGGACTAGCTCAATATCTAACACAGAGTGAGTGCTTTCAGCCATTGGGACAACACTCAGAAGCACCAGCACGTCTCTTTTTCCCCCATGCAAGTGGCAGAAAAGTGGTTTTTAAACAATGAAGCTTCGATGGCTGACTGGGTAGCACTCACCACTCAGCTGCGCGTCATGCTCAGGTCTTCGGCGGGTCGTTCTAACGTTGTGAAGAAGAAACTTGAGGGGCGAATACTTCAAGAGGCGTATACCTCATATGTTTAGGATGTTCTTAACCTGTGCTGGCGGGTGAAAAAGGATATCAGAAACAGATCACGTGCGTAATATCCTGAAACGAATTGGGCAGTTTGTGTTCCCCGTACTCGCACCACAAAATGCGGCCAACAAAGTCTCCGCACGCTTATATGACAATAATTCGCAAACAGCTTTCATACCCCCCCCCCCCGCTTCAAACGCGCCGACCTCTTCCTAACCCGCCTACACACCAGGCCTACGTGACGTTATCAAAGAGCTGGCGTCGAAGACCGATTCAGGTATGTTCGATAACGCTGCTTCCTTGTCCGCGCTATCGTACTCCGAAGTTGCTGAACCCCCACCCATCCCGCTGGCACCGATAACTTCATGGCCACAAGCCGATTATGTCACCGCGTACCCAGCTTCTCTGGCGCCGCGGCCTGATTACACAAGGTGGCAGTCACCACGTCCTAAGGCTCAGGCCTGTCGACCTACGTGGTAATATTACTGTAGGATACATAGCCAAATCGTCCAGTTTCGTCGTAGACACCTCCAGAATGAACGAAGTGGTATACCACCGACGAACGTGACGACATGGGACGCTGTTACAACTATCGCCGGCAAGCCTACAAGTCGCCAACGCTCAGCCTCAACATCCGACGGATTCCGCCTGCGTTGCCCGCAATTCTCGAGAATATCGGTGCCGTGTTTCGTACCGGTTTCCCCGTACTGCATCACCTCTCCACTCTGCGGCGCGCTAGAGTAACCACCTCTCGCAAAACTAGGCCATGCAGTTTTTTTGGGGGGGGGGAACTACATCGATTCCGACGAAAACAATTCCTCCAAAGTACCCATCTAACGTGTTGTGGATATCAGTTGAGGGCATTTCTCTTGATGCATTGGTGGACACTTGCGCAAGTATTACGACTATTATATGCGAAGCATGTCCTGCTTGTGGCTGTGTCCCTCCCTCCCTCGTTGTTGTCCGCCGTCCGCAGTTTAATGCGCAGGCGCGTCTCTTCAGCACTGTGAGCGATTGGGCTGGCCTCAGGGCAGTCCACTAGATAAAGAAATACTTCTGGCGCGGCGGTCTCGATGCCACGACTCTTTGGCTGACAGGGGAGGTACGTGGCGGTCTTCCCACTGCGATACAAACCAAGACAGGAGCATCTGGTACTTTCGTGCGTTATATCCTTCACGGATTCAAACTACGTCAAGAAGCTACTGATACAACGAAGGCACGTTAAGCTGAACGTCAACGGAAACGACGAACTGAAAACTTTAAAGGACGAGGTTCAATTTCCAGCGGGAAAGCTGTGCTGGCAAGCGCCACGAGATTTGCAGCTCAACCAGGGAAAATGACGAAGAGGGCGGGCAGCGGGGTAGGATCGTGAGCACGCATTAAAGAAAGACGAGAACCAGGAGGTGTTCGTTCTGGTAACGCGGGTGTCGGTCTCTTCGCTCTCTGTAATTTCCTCTGCATTTCTTTGTCTCTACATGGGGGTTCACACTACGTTCCCATTCGTGCTCCGATAAATTAAACAACATAACGGCAACACAATAAATCCTACACGGTACCCCTAATATGCTTCGCATTGTCCTCATAGTTGCCCACAGGAAGATGGCGTAATTAGCACAAAGAGTTCAGCATTCGACTTCGCAAATTGAAAACTCCATACGACGGCACTTCTTTGCATGGCGCCGACAAGACTTCCATTCGCCTGACGGCACAATTTACAGTTAATGTTTCAATTGATGGATTATATCACGAGATTGAGTGTGCAATGCTGTCTAGCCACCCTTACATGATTATCACTGGCCGGGATTTTGTCTCTTCGGCATGTGCTGTTAATTTTTGCAGCACCCCAGCAATCAGCCTAATAAACAGTGAAGATTCAGGCGTCCCTGGATCCGAGGCGCTGCCCCAGGTAATAACCAAATAATATGTTGTACTGCCTCATCACGAGCACATTCTTTTAAATTCGCGTGGACAAGTGCTGACATGTTCGGGCGGACCAGTTCGGGGGACGTGCTTGTCGTCTCTTCTGGCCGTCTTATTTAGCTAGGTACCGCCGTTCCTGCCCGTCTTATCCCATTTTCTGAAGGATGTGGTCTAATCCTTGTACAGAACACTGCAACTGAACTCGTACTTCTTCATGACGGCTCAACTTTTGCTTCTGTGTCGGACACCAACATCCCAATACCCCTCCCGAAACCCACCTTTATCTCCAACCTCCACCTCTCCGAAAATAACCGCACCTCAGTCTTCTTTCGAACACACCCTCAGCCGTTATCTTACGTTCGCGTAGGCACTATTGGTACTGCAAGTTTTACACAAGCACAGCGCTTCATTTGAAACACACTCCAAACTTGTCAACCACATAACCGCTGCCACGCACCGTCACGCACCGTATTTGAACTCATGGTGATGCAATTGTTGGTCGCCGCCCTTATCCGGTCTCTTCTTGAGAAAGGAGAATCATCGAGGAAAATGTTGCCCATATGTTGAAAAGGCACGTAATTCGTTCGTCGTAAAGTACATGCTCCTCACCAGTGGTATTGGTTGAAAAAAAAAAGAATGGCTCTGTTCGCTTTTACGTTGGGTATTGGGCCCTTTGCAAAATTGCCTGAAAGGTTGCATATCCAATGCCACCGATCAATAAAGCGCTTGACTGCTTACAAGGTGCCGAATACTTCTCCAGCATAGACCTCCGTCCCTTCTACTGGCTAATCCCTATGCATGAGTGCGACAATTAAAAGCCATTGCTCGTTGCTCCCCACAGCTTATATAAATTCAGTGTCATGCTGCTCCGTCTAAGCAAAGCTCCCGCAACTTTCAAGCGGATGATGGGCACTGTGCCCCTAGGATTGAAATGGAAGTGTTGTTTCTGTTATCTAGACGACGTTGTGGTCTTCTCGTCGACGTTCCATGAACACCTCACGCGTCGCGATGAAGTCCCACATGTCCATCAAACGATGGACTCCAGCTCAACTCGAAAAACTGCCATTTTTTCAGCAAAACATCAAAGTACTAGGTAACAATGTTAACAAAGAAGGCATACAATATTACGACGAAGGCACAGTTTTGTAAGTCTCGCGTCACACTTTTGCCATTTTATGTGGAATGTTGCTACGATTGCGTCTCCTCTAAACGAGCTGGGGCTGTCTGGCACGCCTTAGGTTAGGTCCGTTTAGTGTCAACTTGATTTCAAACAGCTGAAATTCGTCAAAATGACCGAGCACTGGGCAAGATTTGAGATCTTTTCCCAGTGCTCGACCATTTTGACGAGAGAAAGTCTATCATTGTCCACACTGAGGCAAATGGGCATGGCATTGGGGCCGTTCTAGTTCTGAGAAATTCAGAGACTATCAGCGCTGTTGCCTTTGCAAGCCTTTCCCTGACAACGGCTCAGAGATCTTACACGATCACTGAACAGGAGTTTGGGTGGTACAGATGTTTCGCCCATAGCTGCACGGCCGTCACTTTACCGTGGTAACAAACCACCATGCTCTTTGCTTTCTGCCCTCTGTCAAGAAGTTGACGTGACGCCTGGGCCATTAGATTGAGCGGCTCGTACAGTATAACTTCACAGTAACTTAAAAGTCAGGCAAAAAATACCTCAATGCAGAAGCCCTTTTGTGATGTCCGTTGGCCTCTCCTTTGCCTCCAGCTATTCCCAACCTCTCAAAGACCAAGCTTTCTTTGGCACCAATCACCTATACTGACGTCCCCAGGCTCCCAGATTAGCCTTCCCTGTAAAGAGTATACTTATTGTAGCCCAATCATAAACCACCCAACCGGATATCTCCCACCTACAAACAGCCGCGCTCGTAATCAGTTACAAAACATTCAGCTACTGCAAGGCGCACATTACCATAGCAACACCACCCCACAGGCCATAAGTGGGTCCCAGTCATGCCACGCTCTTTCTGCCTGTCAATGCTTTCAGCGTATCACGATGCCGCATCCGCTAGGCGTCTTGGGTACGACGAGATCTATGACCGAATCAGGAGCCGCTACTTGTGTCCTGGCCTCTCGACAATTGTTGCTAAATACGTTAGCTGCTTCTAGCCTTGCCAACACCGCAAGCGGTCGACAACTCCACTTCCCAGCTTTCTGCGGCCTGTTCCTTGTCCGCAAGCGCCCTTTAACACTGTTGGTATTGATTTCTATGGACCGCTGCCTTCCTCACAATCGGGCTATCGTTCGATTGTCACAGCTGTCGACCACTTGATCCGATACGGAGAAAGACCGTAAGAACGCTCCGGCACGGCAATAGAGGAGTCAGACGTTTTTCTGCATCACATCATTTTGCGACATGGAGCCACACGAGTTCTCAGCGACCATGGTTGGACCTTCCTAACCAACGCCTTGGAAGAACTCCTGCGTGTTTCCGACACAGTGCCGAAAACAAAGTTTCGTTATCACCCTCTGAGGCACGGTTTACCCAGCAGTTTCATCCCACCCTCTAAGACACGATCTCCGTGTACAATAGCTGTGACTTCTGAAGCGGTGACCTAATCCGGCCATTTGTTACTTTCACCTATATTACTGCAATGCAGTGCCCAACCAGATGTTCGCCGTTATTCCTTAGCTTTGGCCGGCCGCTCTCCAAACTACACCTTACAGTCAGCCTTCTTCTCGAGTCCAGACTCCTCTGGGGCACCACCCCATGAAAAGCATATTTCACGCCTCAGACACTGCCGACAGATAGCGCGTTCTCGCACTCAAGCTCACCAAGACGGCAAAACCCGCCACGACTTCACCGACCACAGGCCACTTGTAGTCTGTGGGAACAATTTTCTCGTCGTTTTACTGCTCCATACGTAATACTCGAAAAAACGTCATTTGTAAAATATCGATGCCTCCCTCCCGTATACCCTCTCACTGCTCTGTCTCGGCGTGATGTCAAAATTATTCACCTATCAAGACTAAAACCCTTCAGGCGTCCGAACCTAGACTGTTTTGCGTCAAAGAAGCCATTTCGTGCGAGGGGTGAAGTGGGTGTGAGCGTTGTTTACAATTGTGCAAGTGGTGTCGAGCGAGTCGATAATGACAGATTACTAGTGATTAGTCTTCACCAGTAGATAAATTTTATCTTTACCTCTTTAGCAGGCTATTACTCCTCTTCAGTCCGTACATAATCATCATTATGGTGTGTGGGCCAATTTGGCGTCTGGACTTCTGTAATATGCAGGAAAGATTCTGCATCACAAAGGAGCACCTGCGAGGGAAGAGTTTCTTGAATTTTTCTGTGAAGACTGTCATGCACTATATCTTCGAGCTCCATGCATGCATGCTTGTGGCATTTCATACAATCCAAAGATACAAGGCAAAGTTCTCCACAGCTCAAGTGGCACCTGTGCCGTCAGAATAACTTAGTACGTCCAATCACTTTGATGTAATTGGAATTGACCTTCATTGGGCATTACGTTTTAAAAGAAAAAAATGGAAAGTTTATATCCTCCTCAATGTGTCTGGCGTCCTTGAAGTTATATACTTGGAAGGAATTTTATGTATGCCTACAGAGATATCTACGCTTTCTTTCTAGAGGCTTCTCGCTTAATGAGGCATGCCAAGAGTAGTTTATTCGAAAAACAATTGGACGTTCAACTACGCAAGCAAGGAGCCGCGTTGCCTATACATAATTTCCTCTTGTCCGAAAATATGCAATTTCGAAGCTGAACGCGTAAAGTAATGGGAGTGTAGGCAGCCAATGAGACGGTGCGGCCGGGCCTACGTTAATTTACACTTGCGTTGCGGCGACAACATGGGCCCGAGAATCAGGGACCGCCCGTGCACTGCTGCCAAGAAGCTGGACGCCCTAATGTTCTCCGCTGCATTATCATCTCTAGTAATGATGATAATTGGGCACGGTCGTTTGCGATGATGATGCCACCACAGGACTCCCCCAGCGCGCAGTGCGTGATGAAATGGTAGGGCAAATATATGGCGCTAAAAATGGATGAAAAAGCAGCAAAAGGAGCCATGTACATAAACCCAAAAACACCAAGTTGATAAGAAACAGTCAGACGAGGTGGAGAACTAGGTACAGATGTGCATCCCTGGTTACAAAATGTTTGCTGGGCACTCCAAGGTCAAACCATAGAAATATAAACAGGGATAGTCCATGTCGGCGTTGAGGGAGTGTCCGTGGGAGCTAGTAACTTCAGGAGGCCTACAGTGGGAGTTTTGTTGAGGTGGCAGGCGAAAAAGAGTTGACTGCCGTGCACGAGCAATTCCATCTTCTGGCTAGTGAGGTAACGCACCCGCCAAACACGACACACTCATCCGCGTGCGTAGCTTCCATAGGCGGTGGAAGCGCGGCTAGTAAAAAGTCAAACATGGCAAAGCTTGCGGTGTCGTTGAGAGCACATGATAGCACAGCCTGTGACCAGCGTCGCCCGAGGGCTGGGTACTGCGTCCTGTCAACAGTCGAGGCGGTTTTCTTGGTGAGTGATCCTCGTACTTAGGAAAGCGGGTAAGACGCGTTGATGGGCGCGTGCTGTGAAGTTGACATGCCGCCTTTGCCGTGCGGTGGGGTTAGCCCTGATCAGCCCTGGGGTTAGCCCTGATATACTCTTGTTCTCTCCCTTTCGTGGTAAGCTACCAAAACGAGTTAGAAATCACCTCACCAGCTAAATGTATTATGGGCAGACGTATCATGTCTTTGGCAACTGTAGCGTGAATCTCTAAGAGAACAAAGCATCAGAGAAATATATATTACTACGAAATACAACTATTGTGTGTTATTGTTAACGGCGAACGAAAGGCTACGACCTTTAACAATAGTCGTTGCGTAGCACAAAATAAAAAAAATACAGCATCTACTAAATTTGGCGACGTTGTGATGGGCGAAAAAAAAGTTCAAGCGGAGTTTGTATGACAGCAATCTTACTGGGCACGTCACGTTTGAGACGGCATCGTTCATGCAAGCATGTTTCAAATCCCGAATCGACAAAGCCGGACACGCCCGATCCAACCGCAGGTACATGCTCGAATATTCCCAAGAACGCCAGGGAGGATTTAATAGAAGTAACTGTAGAGAAAGCACCTTTTTCCAAGTTTCGCTGCGCCATGTGAATCTCGGCTCTTTCTTCTCCATTGTTCCACAAGTAGAGTATATTTCTTGGTGACCATTATGTTCTCATTTTAAATATGCACCTGCTTCCTGCAAAGCAACTGGTAGAGTCCTGTTCATCGCCACGCTATTTGAAATTGGCGCGACCAGTTGACAGTCCGACACTTGATAAAAAAGCCAATCCCAGAATTTCCGTAGCTAGACCATTTCTACATTGGTACGGCGAGTAGCAAAGGTCTAGCAAAGACGCACTGCAGTGAAAATGCATTAACTAGCTTCTGGCGGCGGACGAAACGATTGAGGCTCACTGTTAAGGTTGCTAGCATCCAGTGCCAGAATTAATTTTTTCAAACACAGCATTCAATTCAGTCAGTAGGGCAATCAAATCAAGAAGTGGTTGGGTTTTGTGTCATAATAAGTGAGTCTGTTGTAGCAGTACCTCAGTGAACTAGGGAGGCATTTTCGCGAATGTGGTTCAAGCCTATGTGTTTGAGAGGCCTTTACTTAACAGCTACATTCCCGCCACCAGATAGAGTGCTTGTTATAAAATCATTTTAACACAACCCGGAACACAGTCACTACTCCAAAGAGCAGAAAGCAAAACCTACTGCCAAGCGGGTACACGGGATCAATAAAAAGGGACACCTTTTTGACAAACGCCAGTTGTGTGGCAGTCACAAGAAAAGTTTGTTGAGCCGGTTTCGGCCGATCGAGTCCACCCCAGCTTTGCCCCTGGTGGCTCGCTTGTTGAGCGCACTTTAGGCATTTTTGGCTGGTTAAATATTTATCACACATTTGGCGCAGCTGGCTGTTGCTTCTACCTAATTTGCCGGTAAGTGCTGAGAAAAAAGTTATTGCATTTATACTCTGTGAAGAAGGATGACCTGAAAAGCTGAAAGCATTCCACGGAGTGCACGAAACAAAACACGTTTATCGTAATTTGCAATGAAGCATATTTCCTAGCCAATTATCTGAATGAGTATCTGGCGGAGCCTAGCATTGTCCTTGGAGATAAACATGGAACTGCCGGTGTCACCCCTGCGTCATAGCATTTTACTGTTTGTGTAAGGCCGGGTTCATACTGTTGCCGCAACTGTCGCAATGACTTTAAAGAATTACGTTATTTTATGTCTCAGCCAACGGAACTCCGTGACATGGCAATTTTAAGTGCAATGCACTTCTTAAGCGACCCTGAACCTGCGTCCATCGGTGATGTCCGCGCACGTGGAGATGGGCGCGCGCAGCCTGGCCGCTGACATGGCACATACCCACTTGGGGGATTGGCCAAGAATCGGGCGTGAGAAGGGCTAATGCACCTGCTTAAAGGAGTACTGACACGAAATTTCAAAGCTGAGATCCGCTCTAGCAATCAAGTACAACGACAACACAAATAGGTGTCTGTGAATAAAAGCATCTTTCTTTCTTTGTAGTTGTGTGTGTGTGTGTGATCTCTCTTTCGCGAACATTACCGAACCGCGCCAATTCAACTCGTGCATTCGCACTTTCACACTCTTCCCCTCGGGGAAATGCGGGGAATTTTTACGTCTGTAGATCGCGAAACGGGTCATGCGTCAGTAATCTGAACATACCCTAATACACAAACCCAATCCGCTCTGCCACTGATCACTCCGGACAGGTCCCATTTGTCAGTTTAACGTCCTCGTTTAAATCTCGTACCAGCGCCAGAGACATGCCGTCCATCAGTAAGGGCAGGAAACTTCTGGCTGCACATGCACGCCTTCCCTCCTCCCTCGCGCTATTCTTCACTACAAAGCTGCGCACACATAAACCGGCAACCGGTCATGTGCATGTGCTCAGAACTTACAGACGCCACTACGGCGGGTTTCGGTCGTTTTAGGGGCAGCCCTTCGGCAGCCGTTACGTTGACGTCGCGGGAGCGGCGTCTGTTTATACTCGCGTAACCGAGTGAGCGAACGCAGCATCGACGAAAGAAAAAAACAACAGAGGGGAGCGTTTAGTGAAGGGTGCACTGCACGTGTGAATACGGCGTCATCTGTCTCATTACTTTTCCCTCACACATGTTTTATGTGTCACCACCAAGGAGCGCCCTGCCCCTGACACTTTCCCCAGCCGCAGTTCCATTCTCCGCTAACCCAAATCACGTGACGTTTACGCGGGAGGTTGAAACGCGATATGAAAACACATGCTCACTCCTCTGTTGTGCGGGACCAATCCGAACAACGTAAATGTGCGCGGGAGGATCAAAGGTGATTTGCAATATCCTGACCAGCGGCGGCGGCGCTTTGCGAGGTAGGAGGAGAGTAGCGTCTGCCACCGTACGTTAGCTCATCACGCGAACCCTTGCTGAGACGTAGGAGAAATGCGTCATGACCGAGAAGACCGTAGCTCGCGCTGCGCACAATTTTATATTAGGGAGTGTAGTAATCGTCGGAGGCTTTTTTATGCCGACCCGTGCTTGTATTTCTTGTTCGCAATCATCTGATAACCGCATACCACCGTTAGCTGCCGACTGCGGAACTTGCCAAAGGGGCACCGGTGGAGGCAAGGGGAAAAACAGTTGTGAAAGAGGTATCACCGGTGGTGAGGAGGAGCCCCGGAGCGGCGCCGAGTAAATCGATGACACCGGAATGAAAACTGTGGGGGTTAGACGTATACTGCTTTGCATTAAAAAGGTTCGGGCTAGAACAAAACATGGACAGTTCTGAACACGTTGAGAATAATTTTAACATTCCAGCATCAGTAATGCTGGTGGAGCAAAACAAGGCTCGACGTGAGCAAATGGGGAAATAGAAGCAGCCACGTTTGGCACATCCGACGGTACCGTCTTCAGACATGAAGGGTACGCGTGGCGGAGCACTTACAACGATGTAAAGGCGACCCGTGTATTCAAAAATTAGGTGTTCATTCCGGAACCCACAGATAAAAAGAGCAGGGCGGATCATCTAGGAGCCAGTACTGCGCTCATAGATCAAGTGATGTGGTAAAGCGCGTGAATTAAACATTGCCGAAAACAAAGCACTGTTTTTGCAGCAATGCGCGGCCTGGTGCTGTTTACTGATACGCTGCCTTCAATGTATTCAAGAAAAGTTGCGTGAAGAAGGTCCAACGCGAGGCTGGCTGCTCTTGAATCTGAGTGATTGTAGGTCACTGCTCTTCCTGTCGGTTTGTTTCGCCAGCTGCCCCGGAGTGTCACCGTGTGGGTTCCTGCCACCCAGTGTCACGAGAGATGCTTTTGTTCCGAACCAGGTCATTCAGGGCATTGCCCTGGTTTGGTGGTTTGGCGGCCACGTCGCCGTCTGTGTTCGCTACTGTGATGTGTAAGCAGAGTTGACCACATGTGGGCGGCTCTTGACATGCAGGCGGCTCTGTTCCCCAAATTCGATGATGCTTACTGTGTGGTTTCGTATACTTCGCTGTCCATGAAATTAACAAACAGTTCCCCACCGGCGTTTATATTAGTTTTCATTTGCCCGGTTAACTATCAGTGTTTTATCTACGTTAAATATGCAACAAAAGGAACAAAGCAGCACTGTACTTACCCTGGCTTCTTACTATATCAAGGTTGGCCCCGCTTTATATGGCATTTTAGCTACTGTATTTCCCCAACTTATCGTATGTAAAAAGTATACATGTATTTAAAGATTTTGCACTGAAAAAACTGCTCATTTTTATTAAGACTTAAAATAAATTCTGGGCCTATATGGCATATTTGTAAAGCCGCATATCTTGTCCACATTCGCCTAGTTTATTTTGAAAATACTTTGAACATTTCAAATTACGTTATATAAATGCTCTATCTTTCATCACTTGGTAAAGTTCATGCGGTATAAACATATTTTATGCAGAAAACGTAAGTAGGCCTTAAGGAAAAATCCACAGCCAACCTTCTGGTGTTGCTGAACCGTTTAACAAACAAGTGTTGCGCTGTCCTCGAATAATAAAACCTCCCAGCCAGTTGACCTTCTGCAGAATTTCGAATTCTACAAAAGCTGTGGTTGCAACTTTTTTCTTTGTTAATACGATAGCCTTGGGTTACGTATCGACAAATTATACCTACCCTTTTACAGGTAAAAAATTCGCGAGTGCCGCTTATTCTTACTAAAAAACAAGACGGAATTATGGAGTTTTCAGCGAAACGGGGTAATATTATGTGAAATGTCCTGGCAGTGTTTAAGACAAATATTTATTCTTAAGATTTAGCAAAAAATATTTATTCTGCCATTATTTCATAGCTAATGAGGCGCAATCATAACAAAGCGCATTTACTGTAGACTTCATTTTAAGAAAGAGCTGGACTTGGCCCGAATGTCTGTCACATAGCATTTTGTCTTTATTTTAAAATAGGCAGGCGATGCTTCAAGCTGCATTTTACACGGCATCATGCTTCTCCGTGATGATCGTTCTTAAAAACATGTGTTTTCGAATTGCAAAATCTGATTAATTTTTTGAACGAGTACGCTGTTTTACCCTACGTTTACACCGCTCAGGGTAGAGTAATCACTAACAACCATGGTTATTGTAAGAAGTGTCAGTCTCCGTTTATTCTATACATAGTAAGTAAAAAAGAACACGGTGGGCGTGTAATTTTAAGAAGAACGGGAACTCTGCTTTACGCATAGATATTAGAATATTGTTGTTACGCTTCCTGTAAAAAATGTTTTCCTTTACAGGCCGTGGTTGAAGTAAGTATCTTCGTAAGTTGTTCTGCATAAACACACCGCAGCACAGTATGGGTCGTAAAGAACATGAATGGATCGATCACCAATGTGACAACACGACGTTGTTCAGAATTGTTTGCAACAAAATGATATTCTGTAAATTTGGGAGGATGCAATGTTGGTCACAATATTACAATTAATAAAACATCACTATAATACAGGATTAACCAGATAACTGGATATTTAAATTCCAGTGAACTATGGTTTCGTACGAGTGCTACATTGAAGGAAGGCGTACGTCTTGAGTCAGCGTGTTCTTTGTATTCAATCAAAATTCACTTGATTTGTCCAGATATCACAGTTACTTTGTACGGGCTGTGTCACTGGTGTTGCTATTAGTACAGAGACGTTTTCAGGCATCACCTACCCAGAGCACATTTTAAGTCGAAATAAAATAAAAGGGCACTCAGGACAGGCACACAGTGGTTGCACATGTTATATGAGGCCCTAAGCAGACATAACGTTTTCTAAGACGCACGAAATACGCGGATACTCATAGAAATGGAACTAGAAAAACGACGGTTTGTTTGTGTTGTTCGCTTTGTTCTAATGTCCCAGTTTTCCTCACGTTTGCAAAACATTTGATATCTTATCAACTGGCCTAGATCAAGGTGTTCATATATTTGCAATCAGGCAGCAGCAAGACACGGAAAGCAGGCGACGCCCCACGCAATGCATTTCAAGTTCTGCGTGCGGTGCGTTGTACTGGTTTAACAAACCAGTGGGGTGAACATTGCCCAACTCTCTCCCACATATATGTTATTAGCACATCATAGCGACGTAGGAATATTTCTTTAGGAAGAGGTACATACACCTACCAAGGGCGTTTAAAAGTCTGTCTCAACGTTTCGGAGCCTTCTCGGGCACTTCATCAGCGCTGGCTGCGGTCAACAAGAAGCAGCCATAATTAAAATAGCTCCTTATTTCTTACGCTGGTTTTATGCTGTTTCTGATGGAACAGTAAATGGCGGCAACTTCACCGAGGTTCCGGTCAACCCTCGGCCATTCCGTTGTTTATGCAAGGACAAGGGAAGGCTTTTTGTGAGTAATTTGGTTCGGTGCCAAACACTTGCACGGCAGAAAAGTCAATGCACCGGTCCGCTTTTTTGCAGTGTTCATCCATTGCACGGCACTCAAGTTCAAACTTGCCCATTTTGGTTTTGTGCGCTCGAAAGGGTTCATGAAAATTCAGTACTTCACTCACGTGCCAAGAGCGGCATTACTTAGAAGGAATTTTGTAAACGACCCTTTCCGCTTTTTCTTCGGCGGCGATTTTTTGGTGGGGGCTTGAGCTGTGCAAGCGTTGACACAGACTTGGGGGTGACGAAAGAGCAAGTTTCCTCAAGAACGTGGGTTATAATATTGTGCGAATATTTCAGGCACATTCCGGTGGTATTTGTATATAAGAATTACTTAAAAGGTTTTAAAACAGGCTTTTTGGTTGATATCATCCGAGAATTTCAATTTTGGAAGAAATGTTCAAAACAACCATCTGCAAATAACATGTGGTTTTATTTACCCATAAAAAATAGAAATATTGATTCAGACCAAACTATCAAACAGAAATCTGAACAGCTATTAAAAATTCCTGTTCAAAACACTTACTCTTTTTAACGTAACTGGCTTAGACGAGTAAAACAAAGAGACGGGGAATGAACAATGTATTGCCGCACATTTTGAAACAAATTCCCATCGATAGCTTGAGGACATCACCACAATACTTTGCAAATACATTGGCGAAAAACATTGCATTCGCGACAAAACTTTGCACAAAAACAAAAACATTGCAAAAATAAAAACGAATACATTGTGTCACTGCAAAAATAAAAGTAGGCAGCGATTATTGTTTTATTCAAAAGGTGCTTTTTGTATTAAAACAATACCCGCAAAAAATGAGCGAAGAAAACCAGAAGATAGGGGCATATATGGGGCTTTTTTATTGTTTGACTCCCGTATACACAAACCTAACTTAAGTAGAACTTTCTCCTTCGGACACTTTTCTGCTCCTCAACGCGTTTCAAGAAAAACCTATGCTCAAATGGAGCCTTTTCGCGAACTTACCGGGCAGAAAGTAAGCGCTACCTAAGTTAGCTCCCGACCTAACTTAAGTGAGCCTTTTCCCGACCAACGTTGCAGACGACTACAATATCTTAGCTGAGGTGTTCGATTTCGCGCACCCTACGCATGAAATAGATAAAGCTGTAAACAATGAAGCACTTTTCGCCAGCAACAACGATCAGCGCACACGCCTGTCGCCCACCCTGACGCGGCCGTGCGCACGCCTCACACCGGCCCGCCGGACCAGTCGGCGCGCGATGCGGCCAGCGCCGGCACCATGGCGCTGCAGACGCTAGTAGAACGGCGCCGGCAGGTGCACTTACAGTTTGCTGCCGCTTGCCCGAATGTGATGATTCGCGCAAACTAAGTTAGGCATGCCAGAAAGCGGATGATGTTGTGGTTAAAACTCACGCAACATATAATCATGCGCGGTAGTAGCGCACGCGGCGATCAGTATTCTGCGCGATGTTAAGCCTAAACTTCTCTGCGGGTACCGGCAACTGATGGAAGTGGCTCCTGCGAGTGCTTCGATGATGGCGCACGGAATCGTCCTCCCCTATTGGCGCAAAGTTCGAGTCCGACCCGCATGCTCTGTACGAATTGGCTTTCCGCGCACTCGCCTCGTTTGTAGGAGCCTAGGGCGCCTCAAAAAGGGTGCCTTTGATAAGTGCGCCATAAGGAAGGTTTCTGAATCGCAAAGCGGCCTTTTCTTCTTCCGGTCCTTTTCCGACACTTACGTAAGGCTTACTTATGGCATAAGATAGGTATGCTTTCTGAATAACGGGGGTTAATCGTGAAAAGCTGTTTTTTTTAATTTTTGATAAAAGGCAAGGTTTTATATATGTAGCACATAAAACTTGGTTCTCAGAATACATCTTTCAAAAGCGTCTTAGAAAGAATTGTTAAAGAATGTGTGGAAGCAGCTTGGGTTTTTGTATGCACCTAAACGTAATAGGTCATCGGTCTAGGCCACACCAATGTTGATCTAGTGAACACCTTTCCAATCGTTGTATGAAGGTATTGCTTAATATTATACGAGAAAACACTATTTTCTATGAAATGTAGAGGAACTGAGCATTCGAAAAATTTGTATTGATTGAGGTGTCCTGTTTAAATCTTGGTAAAATATACACTGCATTTTAAACATATTATTATGATAATCAAGCGCCTGTTTGTGTCCACTGCACGATGACGGCGTCTCCCCTTGACCTCCACGCGCTTCGGTCTTACGCTTCCCCAGTATACTCTTTCATTCCAAAATTCATTATTTCTTCTCTCCATCCAAGTACTGGCCTTCTCTTTCTACTAAACATCTCTCTTATTATCCATTCTGATACCCTAATTGTCCACTGGATGTAATGTCATTCTACAACATCAGCAGCCCAAGCTATTGCTTTTTTGTATTTCAACAATGATATCTTCAGACCAAATTTTCTCCCTAATTCGGGTGCGTTGTTTTGTCCCAACGCGTTATTTCTGTCATCGTTGTCTCCACGGCATGTTGGGTGGATGTAGGTATGATTTCTAGTTGTTTAGTAAAGTGCCAAGTTTCCGCTCTGTATATCTTCAATGGCCCAATACATTGATCGAATACTTTCCTTTTTAGGGATGCAGGTAGCATTTTATTGATTGTGTGTGCCCTACGAGTGCCCTAAAAGATTCCTTTCCAGCGAATTTCCTTCTTTGTGATGGGGTTGTCACTTACCATCTTCCCAACGTTGTTATACTTCTGTACTTCTTCTACCGCTGCGTCTCCTAAGCTAAAAGGGCGCTTACGTCATGTTTATTCCTCATTTCTTTAAATATACACATATTTATTTTTATTCCCACTGCTACAATTTTTATTGTAGTTCCTTAAGCATTATTTGCAGGGGTTCAACAGTCTCACTCAGCAATACTACATCGGCTCCAAGATTCAAATGTCTTAAGCATTGCGGCTATCCTTTTAAGCTGTGTTTTCCCATTCAAGCTTTCAGAATGCCCCCTCTAGAAATGCCGCGAACAGGTTTCGTGATATAGTGTCATCCTGTATTGTTTCCTTTTGGATGGGAAATTTTTTCTTTTCAAATAAAGTCTTGTCCTACCCATACTATTCTTATATATGTTGTCTAGACGTCTTTTGTATGTCTCTTCCATTTCCTGTATCTTAATATTTTTAGCATGGCGCGGATTTTATTGAGTTATTAGCTTTTTCGTACTAACTGCCGAGTATTGGGTTCAGACTATTCAACACATATTTTATATCATTCCATTGACAATATTTACGGGGTACAAGGATGAGTACACCTACCCAAACTCAGCCTTCTCTCTGGGTTGTTGAAAGTCCAGGCTTTATTCAATGCGGTCCAAAAATTTTAGGTTAACAGCTTGCTAACAACTGAGAGTAGGCTGATGGGCCTCTAATTGTTAGGACCATGGAACGTTCCTTTTTATGAATAAGAATGATGTTGCTGTTTTTCAGTCTACGGAAATTTTTGCGCCTTTCAGCATTTTAAAAAATTGTGCTACATCTTCTTCCTTCTGCGAAAGCTGCACGTTTATGCCGTCGTCGCCTGCAGCTTTTTTCTCGTTTCGTGTGCTTGAGAGTGTTTCTCACATATAGTTCAGTAACTAACGGGACATACAAAGTTAAGCTTTTACTCTCGGTAGCTTCCCCAAATTTAACGTCAATGGCATACAGGCACCCTGAAATGTGGCTGTTCGCTGGATATGGAAGAAAATTTTGAAATCAACGCTTGTTAAACTCAAAAGGCCTTAAGTTTTAAAGCTCACAATAAGGCAACCAATAATGACATATGCTGCACACCAGAACGACAAACCCGCCTGATGTTCGCATAAAGATGTGATTTGGACACCTAACTCATAGTGTCATTTAGAACTCTTTATTAGCGACAATGACAGCCTCAATGTCTTCCGTACGTAGATTTTTCACTCTTAAACGATGCTTTCCGTGCAACGATAAATTCAAAAAGGTCAGCTATCCTCAAGCTGTTATGACAGCATTTTGCCTTTGTTCCTTGTGTCTTTCTAATATTTAAAAATATAGCGCCGTTAGACCTACGGCAACCTAACGGTACAATATTATACGCAGGAATAATTTATGGGGGTCATTTTCAAATAGATGTCTAGCGTGCAGACAACAAAAGCTTAACCTGAATGAAGTTGCTACAAATACTCCGAACGATTAGTATACTTGATTAAAACAGCGCAAGAGACAAGGCCAGAAAAGTTGACAAGGACAGGCGCTGAGTAACGACTAAATTTTATTGACAGAAACAACAAAATTTATATAAAAAAGCAAAATCACAAGCAAAATAAGAAAGGCCAGCAAAGATTACAGTATGATTATTAAACAGACGTGTCACCCACTGCCGCCACGCCACCCACAACACTTACTTTTTTTTGCATGTAGCGAGATTGATGGCATGCTTACTCATGAGTCGTGCGTTTTATAGAGTGTAAACGCCTCCGCAACTTCCCGTGTGTGTTTAGCCAGTTATCTGGTCACAATCCAGGCGTGGTCAAGCTAAGGTCTAGTATTCTACTTATATCCTCTTTGCGGGAACTCATTCTTGGAATCACTTTCCCGTAAATCAGCATATGTCTTAATGACAGCAGCTCGCAGAATATTTATTTGCTTACATTTATACCTGCTTTGCAATTTTATTGCAATGCAGTACCAGCGCTGTGACTCCATACTTAAGGTTTTAAGACAACGTAAAACTTTCACGTTTCCAAACGCCAAATGGTGCTAAACAAACTACCAATTAAGACAGCAGTTCATCTTTGTAATATGACCAAATGTATACTGTGCGCAATGGATGTAGTAAAGGCACCGATTTTTGAACCGGAAAAAGAAGCCATCTCTGTTCCAACTCAAACCAATCTTAGTAGTAATGACAGCAGTGCGCAGTGATTTAGAACAAGCAGATACGTCAATAATTGTCTGCTTGAAAATTTTGGGAGTGTGGTACTCATCTGGCCAAACCTTTCGGATTGCCTCCACGAGAGGTTTTAAAAAACTAACGTGGAAAGACGTATTATGCCTATTGTGGCTATGGCTTCCGCACACATAGTGGAACCAAAGCCCGGTTCTCATTTTCAAATTATTTGTTGGCAGTGGCAGTAAAAGTCTCGAATTTTCTGTCTTTACATAGGATGTCCGCATCCATCATCACACCAAACATCACTGCACTTGTGTCCACTTCGAAGTATTGCGTAACCACGAGACCTTCCCGGATGCGAGCTATGGATTTTTAAATGGTCTTACCTCAATTTCTTACTCCCTCTGTTCTCTCTTTACCGGAACCGATGGTGGGTCTTGTGCTAGTGCCGGGTTTGTCACTGGGCGGGTTGATGCAGATTAGAAGTTTCTCGCCTGCGAGATTATCTGCCAGTTTAGGAAGTTCTTTCTTCCTATTAAAACTGTCGGTAACATTACAATCAGTGTACGCTTTTCTTTCAATGACGCTTCTGATTTTAGTAATAGTTATTCGCTTTATAGTTAACTCCAGGACGTTTAAACTATGAAAATTATGGCTATTAGGGACCCAATTTGTTCTCCATGTACATGCAACAATCTTTTTTATTATTATTGCAATGTAACGTCACGTTCTGTTAACAATTTCCACATGTTCAACAGTTGTAATCAAGGTACCCGTAGGGGTACCGAAACGTCAAACCGCTTCTTTGACTTGGTCAGTGACCTACGTTTCATCGTCACAACCATGCTTTTACCTGACCAGACGGTATTCCGTCAAACTCTGGACTAGGATGCTGGTCTACAGCTAAACCAAAAGAATGGCCATTTTGCGGCCCGAAAGCTGACGATTCTAGGTCATGTCGTTTCAGAGGATGGTGTTTTCTCTGACCCTGATAAGCTACAGGCTGTGGCCGACTTCCCGAAACCGACCACTCTAAAATGTATGCGCAGTATCATTGCCCTTTGTTCATATTTTCGGCGATTCGTTCCAAATTTTGCATCCGTTGTTGCACCGCTGACCAGGCTCGTCGCCGGAAGGGACGACTTCACCACCTGGTGTGATGAAGCATGCGAGAAGCCTTTTAGACATTACTTCGGCCGCTTAACTCACACCCCATACTTCGCCAATTAGAACCTCGTGTGCCCTAAGAGATTCATACTGACGGCAGTGGCGTCGGGTGGGAGCTGAACTTGCCCAAAAAAGCCAGGATTTGATGACTACGCCGTTGCCTATGAGAGCTGTACGTTCACAAAGGCCGCATCCAATTACTCCGTACCGGAGAAAGAGTGCTTGGCCATCGTGTGGGTTATTGCCGAGTTCCGCCTCTTGCTTTACGGCCGCGGGGAAAGGGGGGGGGGCGCCACTGATTGCCGAGTTGTGCGGGCGTGCTTCGCATCGGCTCGTCTTTTTGTGCGTCGGTTTATCAACTAGGACCCCGCCGAAAATGCATCGTACGACCTTCTGAAGTGTCAAGGACCATCGGAACATCAGAATTCGAGGTAGGGGACCATTTCTCTAACAATTTCAGCACCTTTTGTGGATCCTCGATAGGCACCCGTCGTTAAGCCTAATGAAGACCCGGCCTTGGCCACGGTACTCGCTAGGCCTGGGACCATGCCGCGACGACTCGCCGCTAGTTGTTTGTGTTAAACGACCCCGCCGCTCATCAATTAAGCGGACGTTGACCTAAAATGGCGACCGCCATGAGAGTCGACTTTGAAGGCGTAGAGATTTTACCAGATCATGTCCCCAAAGCGCTGGGGTGGAAAACCGCCGGTGAAAAGCTCAAACAGAAAAAGAGCGGCAGGCTAAGCCTTACGCTACCTCACCAAGAATGCCAAGATGGCGGAGGACGCGCCAACGGCGATGGTCGACGTGGAACCCAAAATAGCGGCGCTCCAGGAGGCGCTAGCTGCGGAGACCCACGTCACCACTGTAGAGGACGCCACCGGTTGACTCGAGTAACTGGGAGGTGGCGCCCCCAATCTGTATAAAGGCATTGGTGGGGATTAAACGGGGCTTTTTGCTGTTCGTAAACTGCGCGTGGTTGCGTCATTCTTCGCGGGCTTAACGCCCACATTCGGCCCGGCTAGCGGCGTCCGCGCCACCCGGCCGCGTCCCTACATGGTGTCAGAAGTGGGATCCTGCGACAACCGTGCAACATGGAGGATAACCCAGCCGCCGCCTCCGCCGTGACCGCCAGCTTCACGTTGCGAACACCACCGCAGTTCACTTTCGACAACCCAGCCCAATGAACCGCGTGGCTTCAACAATTCGAGGATTACTCCTTCGCCTCAGGGCTGTCCTCCGCCCCCGAAGAAACCAAGGTACTCACGCTCTTCTACTGTATGGGTCCCCAAGGTCGCGAGGTGCTTTCGTCTCTCATGTCAGACGCTGAGGCCTATCCCTCGTACTCCGGCGTGACAACGAGTCTTTCGGGATATTTTGTACACCCTGTCAACGAGGTATACGAATCGAGCAGGTTCCACAAACGCACGCAAGAGGTAGGCGAGTCAGTCGACGCGTTTTTCACGGCGTTCCGAAATCTCGTGAATAAATGCAACTACGCCTCTCGGGAAATTGACGACCGGCTGGTTCGGGACAGATTTATTGTAGGGTTGCTTGACTCTCGCTTGACCGACCAGCTCGGCCGCAATCCAAAGCTTACACTGGACGAGGCGCTCATTAAAGCTCGTCAGTACGAAGACGCTGAAAATGAGAAAAGGCGGCGTCAGGGGACAGACTTCGCACCAGACGCACTGAACGTCGACGCCGTTGCGAATAAGTACCGAATGGCCGCCGCCCCAGCGCGCGAAACTGCACGAAGTAACGTCTGTCGGCCTCCCGAGTACTGCGCCGGCCCGAAGTAAGCATGCGATTTTTGCGGCCACGCCCCTCATCCGCGATCTGAGTGCCCTGCACGGTGGGCCACATGCAACCACTGTCGCAAGAACGGACACTTCGCGGCAGTTTGCCGCTCGAATAGTACTAGGCGCTTAAGCCAAATCCAGCTGTGCGCCGTGGATGCAGCGCAAACAGAACGCCGGCACGTTGTTGTTCATGGCAATGGACGCCCCCTTCAATTCAAGGTGGATACGGAGGCGGACGTTTCGGTCGTACCTCCGAGCTTCGCGGGGTGCCCAGTAGACCTAGACAAACCCAATAATGAACAGTTGATGGGGCCTGGCCGCTGCCGCCTAAAGTTGCTCGGGACGTTTCCGGCTACCCTGTCTTGGCGAGGCCGGATGGTATGCAAAAAATTGTACGTCGTAGCAGATATTGACTCTCCTCTGCTGGGGTACTCGGCGGTAGTGGACCTGGGAGTCGTCCAGTTTGTTGACGCCGTGGAAGACGTGGAAGCTCCGAACAGGCCCCCAACGTCCGACAAGGCCGCAGCTTCGCTGTTCTCAGGCCTGGGCGAGATGCCTGAAGAATACCACATTCGCATCAAGCCTGGAGCGGTTCCATTTTCTCTCAGCGTTCCTAGGCGCATCCCTATTCCCTTCGAAGGCGTAGTCAAGAAGGACTTAGATGTGATGGAAAGGGACGGGGTCATCCGGCGAGTCACTGTGCCAACCCCGTGGTGTGCTGGTATTGTGCTGGTACCCAAAGCGGATGGAGAGTACAGAATTTGTGTCGACCTCACGAAGTTGAACCAAGTAGTTCTCCGGGAGAGACATCTTATGCCCACGGTGGACCAGGTTCTTGGGCGTCTTGGCAATGCAGCAGTATTCTCAAAACTTGGCGCAAAATCCGGGTTTCATCAAGTAAGGCTATCTGAAAGCTGTCAGGAACTGACTTCCTTCATAACCCCGTTTGGTCGCTACTGCTACCGCCGCCTGCCCTTCGGCATCACCTCCGCTCCCGAAGTGTTTCAGCGCCAAATGTCTCGGATTCTAGAGGGTTTGGAAGGATGTGTGAACATGGTAGATGACATTCTAGTATTCGGCAGGGACCGTTCCGAGCACGACAGCAGACTCCACGCAGTCCTTCGCAAGTTAGAACAAGCGGACATCACGTTGAATGCCTCGAAATGCGCCTTCGGGGTATCCTCCGTCAAGTTCCTTGGTGTAGTGGTAAGCGCCACTGGCATCTCGGCGGACCCCGACAAGGTATCTGCTATTGTGAACATGAAACCGCCGACAGATACGCAAGGCGTCCGTCGTTTCCTGGCAATGCTGAACCACATTGGAAGGTTTTTGCCGAACCTGTCTGCCGTCACTACACCGATTCGGCTCCTTTTGAACAAGAATGCGGTCTGGACCTGGGACCAAGCGGAAGCGACCTCTTTCGAGACATTGAAGAGAATGGTGGCATCTAATGCTTGTATGGCCAGCTACAATCCGGAGCTACCCACTCTTGTGTCGGCAGATGCCAGTTCGTTCGGGCTAGGCGCGGTTCTCTTGCAGGAGCAACCGACGGGAGAGCGACGGGCTGTCGCGTTCGCGTCGAGAGCACTGACTACCGCTGAGCAGCGCTACAGTCAGATTGAGAAGGAAGCGCTTGGGGTCTGTTAGGCCATCGAGAGGTTTGAGGAATTCCTGCGCGGACTCAGCTTTGTCGTTGAAACAGACCATCAGCCGCTCGTCAGGTTGCTTGGCTCCGCCGATCTTGACCTCGTGCCTTCTCGCATCCAGAGATTTCGCATAAGGCTCATGCGATATCAGTTCACCGTCAAGTATGTTCCAGGGAAGTACCTGGCCACTGCAGACACCCTCTCTAGAGATTCTGAATGCTCTTCTATGTCCAAAGTGGACAGCACAGAAATTTTTGTGTCTATGGTCGTGGCAGCCCTTCCTTCAACCCTGGCCGTACGTCTTGAAGACTTCAGGTCCCACCAAACTTCAGACGGCGAGTGCTCAATGCTGAAAGCATACAGCATGAAGGGGTGGCCTCGACGAGACCGGCTGCCGCTCAACATGACACGTTACTGGGAGCACCGTGGGGACTTCACCATATGCGAGTACCTGCTGTTCATGGGCGGACGTCTAGTTGTGCCCGAAGCACTACGCAGAGACATCGTGAACCTGCTGCATGATGGTCATCAAGGCGTCAATCGATGCTTGGCGGTGGCCCGGGACTCTGTGTGGTGGCCTGGTCTCAACAGCCAGGTTAAAGCAGCCGTAGAGAACTGCCCAGCATGTGCTTCTACACGTGTCCAACGCTGTGAGCCCATGATTCCGACCGAGACACTATCAGCTCCGTGGGAGAGGGTGGCCATAGACTTGTTTCATTTTGCTAATCAAGATTTCCTTTTGGTTGTAGACTACCGTTCTCGCTACCCAGAGGTCATCACACTCCGGTCCACTTCTGCGGACGCCGTTATTTCTGCAATCAAGAGCACGTTTGCCCGACACGGCATCCCGGTGACTGTAGTCAGCGACAATGGGCCACAGTTTTCCTGTAAAGCTTTCGATGACTTTGGGAAGACCTACGGTTTCACACATGTCACGAGCAGTCCACGCTACCTGCAGTCCAACGGCGAAGCAGAGCGCATGGTTCGCACAATCAAGGAGTTGTTTCGTAAGGCCACAGACCCATTTCTGGCTCTGCTAGCATACCGTAACACTCCCGGTATGTCTGGCTACAGCCGGGCTCAACTGCTCATGGGACACTCTCTGCGAACTCGTGTGCCAGCCACGGCTCAAAGCCTTGTTCCAGATTGGCCACAGGTGAAAGAATTCAAAGAAAGGGATGCCGCCCAGAGACGAAGACAACAGAGAGACTACAATACCCGACACGCAGCGCATGACCTTCGGGCTCTCGACGCTGGGCAAGAAGTATGGGTACGCGACACGCGGTCAAGGGCGACGGTCCTAAGCCCAGCTCAGGGACCACGCTCGTACATCGTCCAGACGCCCAGTGGCATACTAGTGAGAAACCGCAGACACCTCGTCCCCTGCAGCAATCCTTAGTCAGCCCCCTGAGAGGATACGGGAAGCCCCAACCCTGCGGCCCCGACATCTGCGCCGTCTCCTGGACCACAGCGGGCAGCAACCGGTGACGCATCGGATACTCCAGCGCCTGCACCTGCTGCAGGATCGCCAGGCCACCGTTACACACGATACGGCCGGCGCGTGGTGCCACCTCGCAGACTGGATTTGTGAGAGTGCTGCAAGGACTGTTTCTTGGTGGTGCTCTTTTGTAGCACTTGTGTTTTAGAGCTCCGGAAGGAGGGATGTAGAGGACGCCACCTGTTGACTCGAGTAACTGGGAGGTGGCGCCCCCACTCTGTATAAAGGCATTGGTGGGGATTAAACGGGGCTTTTTGCTGTTCGTGAACTGCGCGTGGTTGCGTCATTCTTCGCGAGCTTCACGACCACATTCGGCCCGGCTAGCGGCGTCCGCGCCACCCGGCCGCGTCTCTACAACCACAAGGCAGAAAATTTGAACAAGGCGAGGCTGCTGCGGGCCGCCCGCATGCCGGGCATTCCTCGCGATGACATAAAGCTTGTCATGAGACCCCAGGTTGGCCTCCAAGTCTGCGAGGTTTTCCGCGCAGAGATCAGTCCAGCCATCACCGCGGTGGCGCAAGTCAACGGGATTGGAGCCAAGGACAACGTAGTATGCCCGAATCGCCAACAGAACATCGTCATCGTAAGCACGCCAAAGAGAGAGAACGCCGACAAGTATGCCCTGGTGGAACGCATCGTCATCGCCGGACGTCCCACGAGGTGTGCGCTTAGGAGTTGGCGCCTCATGGTACGGGCAAGGGAGTGATACGGGGCGTTCTGCTCACAGACACCACCCGCGAAATCGAAGAACTCGTGGTCTACGAGCACAACCCGTTGGCCCTCCAGGCGAGCCGGATAGGCAAGACCACGTCCGTCATCATCGCCTTCGCGGGGCCCAAGGTCCCGAACTACGTTCGCTATGGGAACATCCTGGTCGAGTGCTCGCAGTACCGCAAGCAGATTGACATCTGTTACCAGTGCGGCCGCGTCGGTCATCGGATGGGTCTGTGCTCCAATGCCCAAAACAGAATCTGCCGGGGGTGCGGCAGTCGCCAACCCGGACTCTGAACACACCTGTAACCCTAACAGCGGTCTCTGCAGGGGTAACCACCTCACCGCAGATCGGGCCTGCACAGCCCGTTTCAGGATCCCCTACGTGGTGCGGGGCCGGCGCTGGGAGCGCCGACGGGCGGATGCCGAAAAAAGTCAAGAATGCAGTGGTCGTACAGGGTGACCCCAACGGAGCAACAGCCCTCGCCACCGGTCGGCAAGACCGGCCCGCAAGTGGGGCCACCAGAGCCGACGGCGCTCCATATCCTTGGGCACAAGGGGCGTGGGCCAAACGCCATTGGACGGCCCCTCGGGCTGCCGCCGTGCACCCACGTCTGGCGGTGCCAAGGGTGGCCGGAGCGGCAGCCGATGACGCGGGTCCCATTCGAGATTAAAGACCAAGTCCCAGGCCGGGTTCCTTCGACGGAGGAACGCCGAGAAACAGGTGGGCTGGACCGACAGGTCTTCCATCACTCTCGCATGCGAGAAGGAGTTCCCGCCTCTCACCCGCTCCCTCCTCCTGCCTCAATCCAAAGCGCTCCAACCGCTGAATGTAGGGAATCCGCGGATCTGAAAACGCTAATCGAAGTGCAGAATGCTCAAATCGAATATCAACACGTGCCGATCAGAGCGTTAATGAAGAAAATGGATGCGCTATCTAGCGCAAGACTGGCTTCGGCAGTTATATCAAACGAAGCGTCTGGGGACGCCAACACGAAACGCAAGGTGCCACGGCGGGACCCCGCACCCCTAACCAAACAGGAGGCAGAACTGTCGATGTTGTTGTCACCCCGTCTCGAGAAAATATACGCCGAGACTTGAAGCCGGAGGGGGCGTCGATAGAGCCAAGTAAGATGCCACAGCTACAGGATGGACTGGCGGCAATCCTCACGGCCGTTAAAAAACTAACCAAACCGCACAACGACATGCAAACGAAGCTGGAGCTCCTAGGGTCCAAAGTGGGAAGCCTGAAGCACGAAATTGTCGAGATTGAGAGCAGGATGGAGGGAGTATCCACCAAGCTGGACCAACAAGCCGCCATGACCTCGTCCTCGGAAGCGAAAATGCGGACCAGGTGACCTCGGACGACGATGAAGAGGAGCAACCATATTAGACGCAACCGGGGGGCAAGACCACGATCTTTTACCAAGGGAAGTGCAGGGGAATCAAGAACAAATCGGCAGAACTTCAATTACGCATCTAGAGCTTCGACCAGAAGCTGGACGTGAGGTCCAGAAAGACCTGTGGCAGACCCAGAATCGCGGGATACGTGACTTAGGCGGACCCGTCGGAAGAAGGGAGCGCGGTCCTAGTTCGCAGCAATGTGGCGGCCACCCAGCACCTCACGGCCCAGAAGGACTGCGAACACACCCTGGTCGAGATACACACGAGAACCATAGGCAGCGGAGGGAACTTATTCGTGATGAGCGCGTACTACAGGCCGTCATGCCGAGACTTCGATTTCGACGAGACGTTCAGCCAGGCGAAGCAGCTGGCGGGTAACAGGCCGCTTCTCGTCCTCGGAGACTTCAACGCACCGCTCACCACGTGGGGTTACAAGTTTCAATCCAAGCGGGGCTAGGCCCTCTACAAGACGATTGAAGACGTGGAACTGGCGCTCCTCAAAAAGCCTGGGGTAGCGACCCGAAGGGAAATCGGTACGAACCCGGATACTGTCCCGGACCTCTAGTGGCTCGCGAGGACTCTCGACGCGACCTGACGCAATGAGGACGTCACCCTGGGATCCGACCACAACATCCTGAGCGTGACGATCAGAGGACCCAAGTTAAGAGCAGAAATCGGCATGGCGACGATCACCGACTGGGACCGCATGCGCAAGTGCGGGGCAGAAGCGGCCGAATCTTCCACCGAAGCCGAGAAGAGTAGTGTAAGACCGTACGTTGAGTGGGAAAGAGAACAGAAGGCCGGACTCGATAAGTTCACGGAAACCGTCGCCACGACAGCAAAGACACCGTTCGTCAACGCCAAGGTTGCGCACATGTGAACGGCTCGACACTCGTTGAATCAGAGGTGGAAACAGCAGAGAAGGAACACAGAGCTTCCAAAGCGCATAGCCTCGCTGAACGAGCAAATCTCCGAGTACCCGCCAAGCTCAGCCGGTGAACTGGATGAGCACGTGTGACGGCCTGCAGGGCATGCTGTCCACGCGCAAGACCTGGTGCTTCCTGCGACACTTATTCGATCCGCTAAATGGTTGGGAGGCCACGAACCGAAACCTCACCGAGGTCCTCAGCGCCTACGGCGGGGACGGCAAGAGGCTCGTCGAACACCTGACGGCGAAGTATCTTAAGACGGAGCGTGGGCAGTTTCCACGGCCGGAGGAATACGGGGGACCCAAAAATCCGGAGCTGGACGAGCCCTTTACCACCCCAGCACTACTGGCGGCCATCGACGAGAGCAACAAAAACAGCGCACCTGGCACGGACGCCATTACCTACTGTCTCCTTAACAACATGAGTGACGCGGCGACGGCAGGTCTCTTGGACCACATCAACCTTGCCTGGGAACGCTCGGAACTACCCGCGGAAAGGACGGAAGCAGAAGTGAGATTCATTCCCAAGCCGGGCAAACCGCTGACAATAGAGAACATGCGCCCGATCTCGCTCCCGTCTGGCGTAGGCAAGGTCGTGGAACCCATGGTTCTCTGAAGACTACAAGGTTTCCTGGACGAGACGAACCAGATGCCGGTTACTATGTACGGATTCCGCCAGCACCTGTGCACCCAAGACATCTTCCTCCAGCTAAACGAACTTGTGTTCAAGAAGGCCACGAGACACTCGCCCTGCGTGTTACTTGCTTTGAACCTCAAATCACCTTCGAGAACGTGTCCCACGGAAGCATGCTCGAGAACCTCCGCATAACAGGCTGCGGCCGCAGGACGTGCGGCTACATCGAGAACTTCCTGACCAAGCGTACGGCGATCATAGGGATAGGAGAGGAATGGTCCGACCCGGTGAAGCTCGGAGACTGGGGTACTCCGCAAGGGTCGGTCTTGTCGCCGCTTTTTTTTAATCTGGCCCACCTACCTCTGCCCAGGTTACTCCAAGAGATCCAAGGCGTGGACCACACGTTTTCCGGGTACGACATTACGGTGTGGACGTAGCGAGTGCGTTCCGAAGTCTGGGTGGAAGAAACCTTGCACAGGGCGGCACGACCATCCACGAGTACGCCAAGACCTGCGGGCTCAGCTGTGCCCCGCAGAGGTCAGAGCTGTTGATGGTGCAGCCAGGTAGGCCCAAGAAGGAACCACCACCGAACGTATTCGTCACGATCGACGGTACGAAGATCGAGCCCACGCAGCACGCCCGCATCCTGGGCCTGTTGCTGAGCGACGATGGCCACGCCACCGCGGCCACGCACAAGATCAAGACCGCCTCCAAGCAGATCACGAGCATGATCAGAAGAGTCACCAACAGGACCCGAGGAATCAAGGAAGGCGACGCCCTGAAATTGGTGCAGGCGTTCATCGTGTCCCGCATCACTCACTCCGCCCGTACCTCCAGCTGACAAAGGCAGACCGTGAGGCCTGGACACGGTGGTCAGAAAGGTGGCCAAGCTCGCCGTGGGAGTGCCCGTTCACTCGTCCACGCAGAAACTGCTGGGCATAGGCAGGCACAACACCGTGGACGAAATGGTGGAGGCCCACCTCTCTAACCAAAGGATTAAACTAAGTCAGACCGAACATGGACTGGTCGTCCTGCGTAAGGTGGGATGGAGCATCGAACCGCCACCAGACACCGAGAGACTACCTCCCGATTGAAGGGACGTCGTAAAGACTAAGCCCCTTCCCAGGAACACGCAGTTCGGGAAAAACAGAAGGAGGCGGTCCGCAAGGGCCAGGGCGCTGGCCCGCCAGCTCCAAGAGGACCCCAACGTCCTCTACGCAGACGCGGCGCTTCCCAAGTACGGAACCAATGCTACGGCGGTGGTCACCACCATAGACACCCTGGTGACCTGCGCATCGGTTCGCACGGCCCAATCGGTCGAAGCAGAGGAAGTTGCCGTGGCCCTCGCGCTAACACATCCGAGGGCTGGCACTATAGTCACGGACTCTAAGAAGACACGCGCCTGCTTCCGAAAAGAGAAGGTGTCCCCCGCGGCCCATGGAACATCATCCAAGCGAAGGCCCCCGAGGCGAGCCATGAAGCTCGTGTGGGTGCCGGCTCACTCGAAGGTGGAAGGAAACGAACTCGCCGACCACGACGCCCGAGAGTTGCCCGTCCAGGCCTAGGACGAGCCGGCGTGGCTGCGCCTCGTCACGAGCTATAGAGAAATTACTGCAGTGTAGCCTTCCCAGGCCTCACACGCCATTGAGCCGAAAACAGCAGGCCGTAATCCGAAGAATACAGGCGTGGTCCCTAGCTAATCCAACACTTCTAAACAAGATGTACCCGGACCGGTACGAAAGTACTTGCCCGTTCGGCAAGGACAGACGGGGCACTCTGGCACACGTCATGGCCGAGTGCGAGTCTCTTGAGATCAGCCGGTATTCCCACACCCGACCCCCAAGAGCGATGGGAGACCCCGTTGTCTAGCCCCGACCTGACGATCCAGCTCGCGCTGGCAGCCAGGGGCCAGGAACTGTTCGACGCATATGGGACCCGAGAAGAGGGTTCCACACCATCCGGTGCCTGTGTGCACTAGTCAGTACCTTATTGGGCTCAATAAAAGTTGATTCTCTCTCTTTACGGCAGTGCTTTCGATGTCGTGAAAGACCATCACACCCTTTGCTAAATGACATCACTGAAGGATCCCTCTGTTCGCCTCGCCAGCTGGTCTCTCCGCCTACAGGAATATCAGTGATATATCAGTCTAAAAGAAAACACAACGCTGCGGATGGCACTCTCCCGTTCACCCCTGCGCACTGATACTTCGGAGCTGACGGTCATTGATTCTACCCGGACATTCCAATCATTTGAGGACATTGCGGGGCAACAGCAGAACGATCCTTGATTATCCTCTTTCACCTCCTTTCTAATTCTACGCTGTGTACCGCTCCCCGGGCTCGGCGATGTAGGGCTGCACATTTCGCCTTCCGTGATGAACTGCTGTATCGCCATCATTATCGTCGAGAAGGACACAAGTGATAGCTTGAAATCACTCGAAACTAGAGAACTAAAATTTGTGCTACTTTCCACAAGGATGTGGATTCTCCCCAGGCAGGCGTGCAGAAGACGTACGAATGACTGCAACAGGGCTATATTTGGAGAGGAAAGTACACCTTCGTGATGGTTAAGAAGAGAAGAAAAAACAAAACAAGCGACAATTGGGCGAGTTGGTACTTGGGCGAGTTGGCACAGGACGATGGAGAAAGAGAAAACCTTATTCAAACGCAACATTAGGCATCGAGATATATCGGGCCAGGTTAACCAAACCCAACTTGTGTGTGAGCTGATCCGAGGCTAGCCTAATCCGCCACGTTGAAGGAAGTGGGTGGGCAAATTGGGGTGATTGAATTTCAATGGGGAAGAAGAAAATGCAGCGTTTTCAATTAGCGTATGGTTCGGGACAATGGAGACATTCTGGGTTTGCGTACATCATACTGCAGTTCTTCAGGAATCATACCCATCTGAATGGCGTGAATAGCTTGAATGTATTCTTTGTATGCGGTATATCCTGAGGGGTTAGGGGGAGCTAAGGAGACCTTCCTAATAAAGGTGATTATTGGGAGGATCTGTGGAGTCGCTGTAGGTAGAGAATTATTAAAAGGACCAAGGGTGTGTGACTACTTTGTTTCCACTTGCTATGGAAACAAGCGGCTGCTCCGACATGCGTGCGTGATGCATACGTGCAGACGATCTTAGAATCCATTGGATGGATATTATTGACAGCGCGAGAACACCGTCTCCCTGGATTGGTATCAGCTGTAACGTTTTCTGGGATGGGAGCTATCCTGAGGTTATCTGGGAGCGTTTCAGGAGGGTTGATTATTGGGAGGCCAAAAGGCCCGAGAGCAACTTGGTGAAACATCCAGTGTCCTTTTTCGTGCTAGAAAGACGCGCCTTTTGCTGGCTTTTATGTTGTTCTATAAGATCTCGCAGGGGCAAGAACAGCCCCGTAGAATACAGGCGCTGAGACTTGTATATTCTTGCCGCACAGGGAGACGTTTTCTAGGCACAACAATCACTCCAAACCTGTCACCACAGCATCACAAAAAAAGAACAGACGGCCCAATGGATTGAGTAAACGACAGGACATTGTAATAAAACCAGATGACAAAGGAGGGGGATTGTTTTTCTCGACTGGAATGATTACGCCAAACAAGCGGATCGGCGATTAGGTGACTGAAAATTCTATATGCTCCCTTCTAACATACCCTTCTAAAGAACACCAACAAATTGTCAATAACGTACTTGAGCAACTTGTGGGGGCGAACGCACCACCGCAAACTTGCCACGGCACTAACATAGGCCGACGCAGTGGTTGGCCGCTTTTGTATGCTTCCAAAATTACATAAAATTGGAAATCCCGGCCGACCAATTATATCGAGAATAGGCACCATCGCAGAGCCAATTAGAAGCTATATGGATTACCTCATTCACGATATTCCCCCTCAATTTTCATCATACTTACGGGACACTAACCATTTTCTCCGAGACATCGGGGGCAAAGTTTTGCCGGGCGGTGCATTTCTCTTAGTATTGGACGTGACCTCCCTTTTATTTTAACATTACGCCCAGATATAGCACCAATACCCTCATTCAGTCATACAACGAACACCGCGAAGCCGACTCTACCAGCCCAAGGGTTATTGAGGTATTAACACGTCTTGTATTGGAACTCAACACTTTTATATTTAAAAACGAATACTTTATCCAAACAAGTTGCTCTGCGATGGGAACGAAAATGGCACCCAATTATGCCACCATATTCATTCACAATATTAAAACGAAATTCCTCTCTACTTCAGGCAGTTCACCTGCACTATACAAGCGGTTCTTTGACGACATTTTCATGATCTGTACAGACACTCAGCAACGACCCATGGCCTTTAGAGAATAAGTCTACACAGTTTATCGTAATATTTATTTCACCTACGAGTACTCTCGCACCGAAATAATTTAATTAAGCGTTCACATTCATGTGAGGGCGGGGTCCGTGAAGGCGTTTGTGTACCAGAAACCTACAGACCACCAACAGTACCTGCACTTCGAAAGCTGCCACCCACGTCATTGCAGAACGGCCATCCCTTATTCCCAGGCGCATAGATTTAGAAGCATTTGCACCAGGGATGAATACTTTCGTTCGAACGCCAGCCGAGTGCAAGGCGTCCTCGTCAAAAAGCATTACCCGCCGGCCCTTGTTGACGGTGCCATATCTAGGGCGGCAAATTTAAATCGTAACACAGTGCTACAGGGGTCACACGTGAATGATGGGAATATTTCCCACGCTAATTTAGTCTTAACTTTTACTAGTAGCCCGCCCAATGAGAACAGAATAAAAAAAGCACTTTACCATTCTCCAGCAGAGCGAGCGACTTTTCAGAATTTTCAGTTATCCTTCGCGTGTAGTATACAGGCACCCGAAAAGCATAGGGGACTATCTTGTTCATGCCAAAGACAGGCACACCCAGCAATTAGGCTGCCGGCCGTGTGGCAAAAATAGATGTTTGGTGAGTAAACACACGCAGACTGCGATGGTTCAATCAGCACACATTCGGACTTCCGATATTCTGTACGAGGGCATTTGATTGTGAATCGGAATGTGGTTTATCTATTCGAGTGTGCCGATGTATTATGCAGTACATAAGACAGACTGATGGACCTTTTCGAATACGGTTTAACCATCACCGCTATTCCACTAAAGCACTCCCCAACGTTGCCTTCTCCAGACACCTAGAGATGCAAAATCACTCTTTCGATGAAAAAAAAGTCACACTCCTAAAGAGCAGTTTCTCTAGCTGTAGGGAGCGAGAACAACGTGAGTCTTACTTATTCTATGAATTTAATACCCTGAAGGGGGTTCTTAATGAGTATCTTGTAACGATGACTGTTATTCGTACGTTGCATGACCATGGAGGCATTGTGACCCCGGGACATACGAGACCTTGTTGTTTTGTCGTCCTTTTGTTTTGCCTACAATAAGCCATTTTGTGTGCATCGGCCTTTCCCACGCAGGGTGTTGCGTGGTCTGAGGTGCACAGGTAGCCTGTTGCTCCCGGTGTTAGGTTGTGCACTGAAGTGCCAACAACCCACCGGTATGGTCCGTGGTCATTATAATTGTCTCATCCCCTCCCGACCCCCGACCAGCCCTTGCCTTCCCGCCCACGCTATTTTTAAAATTTTGCCTTTCTCATTTCTTTGTGTCAGCGCTTAGCATGCATAACACGTCTCATTATTAGCCAGATTGTACCCATTGCTTGTTTATATCCCCGGATATCATACCCGATTTATCCTTGGGAAATGTGAACTCGAATGTTCAATCTGCCAATTTCAACCGAGTGGGTAAGAAGAATTTTATTTTCGTGTTTGTTGTAGCTTATGCCTCGGGTGTCTTGCATTCACATTGTGATCCCCAATGCTAGTGCTCACGGGCTGCGCGCGTCCTTCCTGTCTTTTCGCTCTTGTTTTGCTTTGCCTCTCTTTTCCATCGTTTCGTTCTGTTTCTTTTTTTTTCTTTTTTTTGTTGTCCCGGAAGCGAGCCACACACTGACTGTCGCCTATTTCTACTCTCTGTCATGGTTTTACAAAGTGCCGCGCTCCGCCATATTTTTGTGGAATAAGCCCAGGGGTCCAGGCATGCGGCTGACAGGCCGAGTGCTAACAGTTAACACGCCATGCATTGACCTGGCGCGACACGACGCGACGCTGTGTACAGAAAAATGCCAAAATAGGGAAGGGGACGCCTTTAATGGGCTCCTTATTGGCTTTTGTAGGACCGCCCAAAGTCGCAGAAGCTGCCTGGGCTTCAAATACAGTAAAGCGGCCCGCTTGCATTCTTGGCCTTGCCGCTGAAGACGGTCGGTAGTTTATCCTTGTAACCAGTGGCGCGCATGTAAACCCACTACTCTTGCGGACTGCGCTTTGTAGTTTTCCCCTCTTGGAGACACCGGACGTTTTTCGGCCTTTCGCCAGTCATCAACTTATCGCATTTAAAGTAATCCCCACCATTCGCGTTCATGCAGTAGGTTCCTACTTGCCCCTCCCCTCTTCTTTGATTTTATCTTTGTTTGATTTGATGGACCCTACCTACTTCCTGTTCAGATGGTAGCTCCTATACAATGCTCTTTTGTGCGCGGTATCTAATCTCTTCATCCGCGAAGGGCACACTCATCATCGCTTCCGCCCCAAACAGTCTCCCTCCCACCTGCATAACACACAGCATACTCTTCCCATCCTTTTGACACCGCGATTATCCAGTTTTCTGCGCTCTCTCTCTGGACTTGCAGCCCACGCCCTGTTCGTTGCCCCTTTCCTGGTGCAACCTTGAGAGCTGCTTTGTTATTACTACCATTTTCCCTCTCTCCCTCTCTCCCTGTTTTTTTGTTGTTGTTGTAATATAGGCATAGCCCGACTGCATGCATACTCTCCGTTTCCGATACATCTTCCGTTCCTTCTCACAGTTTTCTGCAAAGCTATATAAGAACTGTATTTCCAATATTTATGAGTGCAAAATCATGTAACTGCACTCTGAAAAACGATAGTCCCGTTGCCCCTATGTAAGTAAACCTTGTGTCTTATTGTTCTTGCTGTGTATTCGATTCTTTACTTTTTCAATTTCTGTGCGCTTTGTTAGTTTTATCCTTCTCTAGTTATATATATATATATATATATATATATATATATATATATATATATATATATATATATATATATATAAGGAAACTTCGAACAAGGTACAAACCATGATTTTTGCCATTGTTTTAGCACAGAGATTTGCATTCCTCAGCGCAACCTCTCGCCTGGCTGGCAACGTTTTATATAGGGTTAGGTGGCAAGGCGATGGGAGAGAAAGAAAGAAGGAAGTGAAATTGAGAAGGCGGGTTGGTGTTTGGGAGTATGAAGGAGGAGATATTGAGGGGGAAAGAAGGCTGTACAGTTTGAGCCGCGAATTAGGCTACAGGGAAGTAGCCGGGGGTCGATATTCCGGCAAATTCTTGGATAGAAAAGATGAGAGAGTGTTAGTTGACACGCCGCGCGGCATACCGAAATGTTCTCAGAGCCGCCGGAAGCAGAACAAGAGGGTGAGAGGGGTTCTTATAAGAAACTATCTGCAAGTCTCAGGTCAAAATAAAAGGTAGAGGAGGGAGGAATAACTAGACCCAGGAAAAAAACCAGGGAGGAAAACCACACAAACACACACACACAAAAAAAAAGCAATACCCCACTACTAAAACAGCACGTGTCGCCAACAGCAACATTTCTGAAACAGGCCTGTCCTAAAACTCAAAAACGAAAAGATAAAGTTGCAGTGGCATACGGGGCACACGACAAAGCAGAGCAAAAAATGGAAACAAAATGCAATTTTACAGAAAATGATTGGAGGATGCGGGCGCGTAGTCAGCTGGAGGGTAAGGAATGAAAAGAAAAGAAATTAGGTGACCAATTAAAAAGCAGATAGAGGGGTCATAATCTTTGGATAAGGTATATGCAAGACAATACCTAATCCTGTATTCCCTGTGAATATAGCAAGGATTTCAAGTGGTCGTATTCATTCCAGCAAGTTTCATGGAGTAAAAGTTGAAAAAAATAGGATTCTCTGTATTTCTTTTCCCTAGGAGTCTTAAAGTTTGATTGAAGTATATACAACTTAAGGTCATCAAAATTGTTGCCTGGTTTAGATATGTTGCGCTACAGCTACGGATGATTTGCTAAGAGTATCTGTCCGGCGACCGTTAACGCGTAGGCTCAGAGGTTGACTCGTTTTGCCTATATACTATTTATAGCACATTGAGCATTCCAACTTATACACGATGCCGGATGAAGTGCACTTAAAACTTGGTATAATCTTGCGGACATAATTACTGGTTGTGTTTTTTACAATGCAGTCAGTCTGCAGGGGCCTGCAAGTCTTGTATCTGGGACGGGAGCAGCTGGCTATGACTGGTTGCTTTGAAGGCCCTGTTTTACATGCACTAAAATACCTTTGAGATCATTTTTCTCTGGTAGGTAACCCTTGGTGCTTCCGGGAACGTATTTTTAAGTCGGTTGTTACTTGCTGAAATGGGGTAGTATTTCCGCAGTATATTTTTGGGTTTGGGAGGGCGTTTGTAAATTTAGTTACCAGCACAGGGGACGCCAGCACACAAACAGTGGATGTGGCCGCAACACGAGCTGTACGCCATGCAAGCGAACAACAACCCGACCCAACACAGACATCACGCTCATGGTTCGCGCAGACCCCAACGCGCACTATAACGCAAAAAAGCACCCAAACAGGCATCACTGTGGACTTAACCCTAGCAGCCCCATAAACAACTGACCCCAAGCAAAAAAGTGTCACCTCAGAGGTCTGCTCGATATGACCATTTTGGATAATTTGTAGGTAACGATTCTTTGATAATTTTAAGGTAATTTATTAATTTGAAGGTAACAATAATTGAATCCAATTTCGCAGCAACCGTGCGTGCGAAGTTCGCGAATCAAAACCCATATTTAAACTCAAACCGCATCCTGTGGGTTGAATGCAAGCGTGGGTACGCTGACATGTCCACCACCGTAAATACTTCCCTTTCTTCCGTTAGCTTCTTGCGTGACCAATTCTCTTTTGAAGCACACCAGCGCCGGCTTCATCCTTCCAGGTTCATTCACTTAGCCCTTTCTTGGTAACGATACTTGAATCTATTCTTGTCAGAAACCATCACCGCGTAGTTCGTGCATTCTACTTCCTGTCTAATTTAAAAAGTGCGTCCTCCAGCCTGGGGAATGGCATTGGTGCTCACCGGTTTACTCGCGAAGACAGTTTGCATTTACGTTTAAAAAAGTATAACCACCTAAGTGCGTAATAGCAAATCACACTCCTCTACGCTTCCCTTCTGCCTGTCAGGGTTTCGGGGAATGCTAAACTTCCGCTGCCACTCGCGAGCGCAATGCACAACGCCTCTTTGACACTATTTGGCGGCTGGTGATTTCTTTGGTCGGCCACACCTTGACATATTGCAAAGACGAAAAGTTCGGCGTGCTCACACTTGTTTTGCAGTTCTTTATTTGTTTCTGTCGTTTTTATTTCTTTCTCCCCTTTTTTGTTAATTCTGGTGAAGAGGGTTACCAATTTACCTCCTTCCCACATGTACCTTCGCATCGTTGTTTTGTACCTCATGCCAATAATTACTTCCAAGCACGGCGCATTCTTGGCAACGTTTTCTCATCAAAAAAAAGGGAGGTCAGTGTTTGCCCTCTCAAGTGTATATCTACCGTTTTTTTGTTGTTTTGGTAAATGATTACGTAGAATTTCTTTTATACAGAGTGCACTGTAGCGCAACGTCCTCTCTCGCCACGCAGCTTTAAAAGCTTGCTGCAGTGTACTGTACATGTTACTTCGATGAAGACTGATCCTCCACTCGAAACGTCAGTTAAACTTGTTGTTTTTGTTTTTGAGGTGTGTGTCAGACTCAACTTTTCCATATATATATATATATATATATATATATATATATATATATATATATATATATATATAGTCGTGAAGTAGAGCCATTAGTACCTTCAGGAATACGCAGAAAGTAAATATACGCTCTTCGGAGACTTTATTTCCAACGTTTCAATCTCAGACGGGTCTTCTTCAAGAATGAAACTTTGGGAAACGATCATACGGTCTAAGGGTGGGGGCGGCGCCCCAAAACACAAGCAACATGGTAAACAAACACAGAAACAACCACACACACCATACAGAGCTTTTTCTGCTAAAGGCCTGCAAAAACTGCTACGTAAGTAAACATTGTTTATTATTGTTCTTGCTGTGTATCCGGCTCTCTCTCTCTCTCTCTCTCTCTCTATATATATATATATATATATATATATATATATACATATATATATATATATATATATATACGCACAAAGTAGAAGTACGCTCTTCGGAGACTTTATTTCCAATGTTTCGACCTGAGACAGGAAGACCTGTCTCAGGTCGAAACGTTGGAAAGAAAGTCTCCGAAGAGCGTACTTCTACTTTGTGCGTATTCCTGCCGCAATTAAGGACTCCACTTCACGACTATATATATATATATATATATATATATATATTGCGAATCAGAATAGGAAATGAGGGGCTCGTAGAAATAACACAGAAATAAGGGTTGGCCGTCAAAAGAACATCGGAAAGCCAAGGGGAGGTTGTGGGTAGGTCTTTTAAACAGATAAAGAATACCGGACCAGACCGGTATTCTAGAGGTCATGGGTTCGGATCCCACCTGGCGGACATTTTTTCTCCCCTTTCTTTCTTTTTTTCCCAATTCTTTATCTGTTTCAATGACCTACCACAACCTCCCCTTTGCTTTCCGAGGATTTCTTGACTGCCAACTCATAGTTATAAATATAAGTATATATATATATATATATATATATATATATATATAAATTGTGGTTCCGGGGTTCTTGCACCCGGCCGCGGTTCCCAGAAAGACACTTCGCACCCTAAACCACACCTTCCGTGCCGTTCCGTTGAGTTCCACTCCTCAGTCGTTCCGGCTGCGCACACCCTGTCCAGGCGAGTCCGCCATGTTCTATCCTAGCTCATCCCGCGCCACATCTTCATTCTCACCCGCCACCTGTCCATCCCGTGGGATAGTCCCCCGCCACTATTGCGGGGTTGCCACAATATATATATGTACTTATATACAGCCTGCTTCATCTAAGTTTATCTTGAGTTTAAAAATATTTTGTTGCGCTCTAAGAGATGTCTTTGCTAGGGGGCCGAACGAAGTCGGTGCGCTTCGCATGGGCTCCGCAAATAGCTTTTTCCTAGTGGAATATTTCTACGTCACCCTATTATTGTTATTACCGCTGCGTTGCTGATGTACTACGCTGCCCACCGGACAGCCTTTCTGGAACTTTTAGACCATTTTCTTCGATCCTAGCACGTCCGAAGTTTGCACGGTACAGCGGCCAGGCTAATCCTAACGTCGAGCGGCACCCCACCGGTGGTTGCGTCTGCACAGCGGTCCCCTCGCGACAAGCCTGCCGCACGACCCCAGTTTTAACAGCGACGCCTAAGGCCCAGGCCTCAATGTTGGGAAGATGGAAACCGTCGTGGTTCAAGGTGAGAACATTTCTCCGAACACGGCTACAATGCTACCGCCAATGTTGCGCTCGCACTCTGAAAGTGCATCAGAGCGCTAAACCCAGCTCTTCAACAATCTACCCGCCTAAGTTCTGGCGACCGCCTCGCAATACAATCCGACTACCTCAATTACTGAGGAAACACCCCAACATATGTATCCGCCCTCGTAAAGGCCTTGATGTTACAAACGCCGCCACGGCCGAACTCCGAAACGCCATACTTTGAGCTGCTGTTCTCCAAAATAACGAAGCCTGTGAAGACAGAATGCGCAGAAATCCCGAAAAGAACATCGTAGTAGTAAGAACGCCGAATCTTGTGCGAGCAGGGAAATACGATGCTATTGCTTATCTCTCCCTCCATGACGGAGAATACCCGACCACCTGTTGTGCGGCCAGCCCGCCTACGACTCCCCCGAAAACATAACAAGCATCATACACTCGTTTAACCCGACAGCGCAACATGCGCGCCACATGGGTCGCCCCAACACTCTCCTTGTTGTATTTGAATGCTTTGGGGTGCCACACTACCTCTGCTACCGAGGAGCAGAGTAGCACTGCCACATCCTTCGAAGAAAGACGGAAGCCTGCCTATCGTGTGGGGCTCTCGGTTACCGCGCCAAAGTTTATCCCAAGTCTGACCCCTCTTGCTACCCACAATGGGGTGTCTAAGCCTCTCCAAGTGACCAACACTCATGCGAAGCCACGTGCGTGGTGTGTGGAGGCCACCAAGTAATACGTAATAAACTGTGTAAGCAACGTTTATAGCAACCAATACACGATTCATATCCTCGCACCTTCTAAACACAGCGGCCACGTTGATGCCGTTTCAAATGACGCATCCCAGCAATGGGCTCCAGAAATCGGCGAAAAACTTGCCATGCCTCCAAAAACAATGGTAGCCAATCAACACGTCGCCACGTAAACAGCACGTCTCCCACCGAACACTTCAACGTACGAGCGTAGGGCTGGTCATTCCCTTAAAAAACCTCCTCAGCACACTTCAGGCCATCACCCCAGGGTAAGCTGGTCAGTTCTGGCCTCCCTCTCTCCTCAAGCTAACGAAATAGCACCCCTTAAGCAATTACTGGACATCGTCCTAGCTGAAAAGGAAGACCTAAAAACTCAACACAAAACTCTCAAAGCATCCATCAACAGCCTTACTCCTCCCTCAACCTCCACCAGGCGGGATGACGCGATGGATACCGAATACCCCTCTACACCGTAATTAGAACCCAAGTCCCGTAGGCCACCGACTAACACCATTCCTTCCCCTAACTCTCCCCCGTCCTCCCCCTTATTCTCCTCTTTCCGCAACCTCTACCTGGCGCGAAAATGCAATATATACCGAATCCCACCATGCACATTGCTGCGCTCCCCTCTCTTCCAAACCCACACCAGAATATATCAATAAAGAGGAGATTGAATCACAAATGCGAGAACACCATTCCAATCTAGCCGAAACGGCAGCTAAACAATTAGAATCTTTTGCAACTGCTAGCGACACTCCTCTCTCAGATAACACACTTCAATTCTCTAATTACTGTATTTGAGGCCAACTGTTCAATACCATCTGCATTATCCAAAAAATCTTCAAAACTCTACGACCGACTCAAAACCACCGCCACTTCTGATAATAGTGGTACAGAACGGTATTATCTGGCTGTTGAATAGACAGGGATATTGCCGTAAACTTGGCAATCTCCAGCACCACATAGACTCTAAAACAGTAGGCCCCCCAGACGTCGTTTGCCTGCAGGAGACGGGCTGCGTAGAAAAATTATGCGGGTACAAATCCTTTCCAAACAGTGACCCCGAACTCGGGAAACGACCATCCTCGTCCATCGTAACCTCCCATTAATACCACACGAGCTTCACCTTCCCACACACATCGACCATGTTTTCATCGAGCTCCTTTCTCGTACCAGTAAACGACCGAAGAGTGTGTTCCTATTAAACATATATGGAAGCTCTCGACTACACCAGCGCATTCACTTACTGGTTAAACAAGCGATCACTCTGGCAGGCAGACATTCCCTCGTAGTAGCAGGTGACTTTATTGCCCAGCACCTCGCTTGGCGCTACCCAAGAGAAAATGTTAAAGGGCGGCGTATCTGGCTAGAGTACCAACATGAAGGTCTCACCTTACTCACACAACCGCTATACCCATCTTGCTTAGGAAATGGCGTTTGCAATGACTCCTATACCGACCTCACCTACCCAAAAAACACTAATCCCTCTTCCATCTGATCTAACGCGAAAACCGATCTAGGCAGCGGCCATAAAATCTTGGGCCTGTCATCAATACAAGCCAATCAAAATAAACAGACCCGAATATTACACTGGGGCACAATCAGGGCACATAAAAACGGACTCAAACCCCCCCTGCACCCGTTACCAACGCCAACCTGGCAACGTGAGCAGAAGCTTACACGAACGCCTACACATCTCTACACAAACAGTAGACATCCCAGCCCAGTAGATTCCCCAGAACCTAACTCCTAACTCACCCACATGTGGCAAGTAGAGCCTAGCCTCCAGAAACACCTCTTTAAACAGCGGCACAGTCGAACCCTTCGAAGAAAAATAACTGCTCTCGACGTGACATTGAAAAATACACCCACCAGCCCCTGACTCATAACTAGCATTCCACATGCGAGGCTTTCAACTCGCACTTCAATCTTTCGCAGACGTGGAACATACTCAAATACCTGATTGACCCCTCTTCCACACGCACCACACAACGCCAACTCGTATCCCACATCATACATCAATTCACTAGATGTGACACCGAACTCCTCTATTATATCAGAATACACACACTCCTTCCTTCCCAACCGTAAATCATTTAAGTTAATGTGGGGATCCCAACCCAGAGCTGGACGCGCCCATAACGGAGGCGAAGATTCGAGCCGGCCTCCAACACCTTAAAACCAAATCGTTTGTGGTCCCCGACAACTTAACTAACAAACTACCACGAAACCTCGACGACCCTACCATCACCAACCTGTCTACACTTTTCAATGAATGTTGGGAGCAGGGGAACTCCCACCTCAATGGAAGACAGCCAAAACCGTTCTTATTCCCAAGCCAGGGAAGCAGTCACACGTCGATCACCTCCGACCTATATCGTTAACATTGTGCCTGGTCAAGGTTTTAAGGAACGTCGTTCTCACCCGGTTCAACAGTCACACCAAAAAGCACCACCTGCTCCCTCACTCCATGCTGGTGTTTCGACACCAGCTCTCCACTAAGGATGTCATGCTAGAACTAAAAGACCACATAATAGATGCTCGAGTAAGTTTTACACATAACACCAAGGTGATCATGCGCCTTGATTTAACGGGGGCGTTTCGCTCCTTTAGCCACTCGGCAGTCGGGGAAGGAGTAGCCGTGGCTGGAGTCGGTGCGTGAGCATACAACCACATTTGTAATTTTCTCACGGGTCGAACAGCCACAACCACTATTGGACAATTCACTACACCCTCCCCCTCGGTAGGAAAGGTACCCCCCAAGGATCGGTTCTTTCCCTCTTTTATTTAATATGGCCCTATGAGATCGACTCCCGCTCCTCGACGCCATCCCCGACCTACACCACAGCATATACGCCCATGACATCACGTTGTTGACTACTAGAGGATCTCATGGTCATATCCAAAAAACCCTCCAAATGGCAACTGATGTCGTCGAAGCGTATGCTACCTCTCGTGGTCGCTCCGACTCCCCAAGCCAAATCAGAGGTTCTTTTATACAGACCTCAAAGAATAGGAAAACAACAACCTTCCCTTACATCCCCTTATCCAAATAACTACCTATAACGGCCAACCCATTCCAATAGTTGACTGCAAGATTCAAGGTCTCCGTATAGAAGCAAACGGACATAATTTAGATACTTAGATACTCTCAGTGCCCTATAAAAAGGGGTTTACCAAACTACACGACTCATCTCTCGCATAGCTACAAAAGATCGAGGACTGAAAGAAAACAATCTATTACGTCTTGTACAAGCCTTCGTCATCAGTCGTGTAGCATATGTCACCCACTTCCTAACCTCAAAGTCAAACACGCAAAACTGAAGCTATGATACGTGAATCATACACACAGGCTCCAGGTCTATCCGTTACACTCTCAACAAACTACTCTCGCTCGGTATTAACAATGCACTAGCCGAAATTATGGAAGCCCAACGGGTCTCGTAACTTGAGCGACACACGAGGAGTGACACTGGACGCTGCATTCTTCAGAGTCTTGGCCTAAGTCATTCCACTATTTCTGACACCCACGTCCACATTCCCCCAGTCATTCGAGCCCAGCTGGTACTACACCCCCCCCCCCCCCCCCTAAACACATGCACCCAGTTTATAACGAGGAAAGGAGCCGAGCGAGAGCACAGGCTCTACAGAAGCAACACTCGTCCAACCAGCAAGTAGCCTACGTGGACGCTGCAGAATACCCAGGATGCGAATCCATGGCAGCGGTGGTAGTTTATTCATTTCACCGAACACTGGCCACCCTCTCCTTCCCCACTCGATTTCCAACCGTAGCAGAAGAAATGGCTTTCACTCTTGCCATAATTTCCAGCCCTAACATTAACTATATTAGGCGACTCCGAATCGGCCATTACCGATCACTCCGATGGACGAGTTGACCCCGAACTTTACGCCTTCTACTGCAGGCACGAATATTACGAAAACAAAAAATATATATTGTTTGTGCCCCAGGCCACTCCGATCTCCCAGGAAATGAACTGGCACACGAGGTTGCTCGAGAACTGGTCCTCCGAGAGCCTAGTGACACTGCAGAATATCCTCAACCCTTCCCACATAGGGACCGCCTCTAGACCTACAGATCGGTACTCGATCCCTACCGAATGTCCAGAGCTCGCTCTCAACCACCTCACCCCTTTTTCTCCCGCCGCCACGATGTTGTACGGCGCCAACTTCAAACATCTACATTTCTAAGTCCTGCCCTACTATTACTCTACTACCCCAAATTGCACTCTAACCAATGCCCTCTTTGCGATCAATACACAGACCTACCACATGTGATTTGGTCCTATGAAAAAAAAAACCCTTAAAACTCCTAAAAAGCACCCAATAATATTGCAAAAATATGAACAAGGAGCCGTGGGAGGCCACGCTGCTTAGCATAAACACTATGACGCGGGTCTCACTTGCCCAGGTGGCCGAAGACATCGCAGCAATCTATATGAATCCTGCCGTCGCTGGAAGGACACTAAAGGCGACCTGAAAACCGCCCCACCCGTGGCAACAATAATGTTTATTCTGATCCTATTTGAAACGATCTAATATGATGCAACTAAATGCATGTTGCTACCTTTTCCATGTATTTTCTGACGCTATTTTTTGTATGTAGCCTAATTTTGTACTTAGTCGTATTTAACTATCCAACATTCGAACCAACGCAGTTAGGCGAGAAATCCCAAATAGGAAGTTACAGAGCGGCATTAAAAGCCTCAGAATAAACACTTTCTGTAATTATAACCAGTAGGAATTGGTGTATTTCAGCGTATTGAAGATGCTCTCAAAATACAGAAAAATGCTGCATGACGTGCCGGCGGACGCGTGTTCATAACAGTGCTTCCAAATACTTCTTGCACAAACTACCATAAGCACTCCACCATTTAAAAAGTGGCAGCGCAGATGACGAGCCTGTTGATTCTGGCAGAACAAGCGATAACCGCTGCGTCTGCTTATCGTAATTGGATACCTGTCGAGCAAGAAGAACATCGCTGGCGCAAATGGCACAGCCACCGCCTACGTTGCTGCCGTGTCACATTTAAAGCAGTGCCTTGCCTATGGTAGTTTGTCAGCACAACGTTTGGAAGCACTGTTATAAAGCGCGCGAGCCGGCACATTGTGTGGTATTTTTTGTATTTCGCGGGCATCTTTAACGCCCTGAAAAATACTAATACTTTATGAATATAATGAGAGAAAGTGTTTATTCTGAGGTTTTACATCCGCTCTGCAACATTCCAATTGGAATTTTTTGCCTAGCTTTGTCGGTTAAAAATTTGGGTAATTCAAATTGACAAAGCACCTAATTGGGCCACACAAATCCAGCGTGAGAAAATACATAGGAAAGCTAGCAACATGCATGTGGCTGCTGGGTCTTAGCGAGCACGGAAATGTTTTTAAACTCAGCCTGATATTAGGTGAAACACCCTGTATGTGCATATATATACATATATTTATATATATTTATATAATATTATATATCTATAAACACAAAGTAGAAGTACGCTCTTCGGATACTTTATTTCCAAAGTTTCTAACTGATACAGGTCTCCCTCAGGTTGGATGCGAATCCCACCTGGCGGACATTTTTCCCCACTATTTTTCTTTCTTTCAGAATTCTTTATCTCTTTCAATGAACTATAAAAACCTACCCTTTGCTTGCTTTCCGATGTTTTCTTGACTGTCAACCCTTATTTCTGTGTTATTTCTACGAGCCCCTAATTTCCTTTTCTGATAAGCTAGATATATATATATATATATATATATATATATATATATATATATATATATATATATATATATATATATATATATATATATATATATATATATATATATATATATATATATATATGTATATATATATATATATATATTTATATATATATATATATATATATATATATATATAAATATATATGATGACTGGCGTCCCTCGAGTGGGGAAAAACCCGGATTACGGCGCAGAGAAGGTGCCTCGAGAAGAAGAAGATGGTGACCGGGCCAATTTCCCTTAGAGGGTGTGTACCAGCGAGGGCAGGAACATCATCATGGAGGGCTGGCCTGGAAAGCGGAGCGAGCGGCGGATGTTCCGCAGGGCAGCTGGACCAAAACGACCGGCAGGTGGTTCGAGGCTTCCTTGGCTTTCGAGGTTCGAGTTTCGTGATCGCTCCAGCGGGGTGATGTCCACGGGCCTGTGACACGGAAGACCGGCGTCGCCGTTCGGGAAGCTGTTAGAACACCGCGACGTCCCTGGGAGCCACAGTGCCGAGGCAAGTCCTAGCGAGCGGAGCCAGCGGCGCGTGACTCAGCGGAACCGCGACTGGTCCGCCGTCTTCCAAAATCCTGCAGCCAGGACGTCAACGCCGTGGCGACTACGCGCCATCACTGTGGGACACAGCCGTGAGCATGGCGTTGTCTATTTTATTTTCCCGCTTCTCTCCCGAATTCTAGTGGATCGGACCTGTTTTTTTTTCCCTTGTGTGCGCGTTCCGTCCCCAATATATAGAGTGTTGGAATATCCGCTCAAGACCATGGCGTCAATTTTCTTGTGATCTTCCTCCTCGAGTCACACGCCCGTCTGCTTAACCCCAACGTCCTCACAATTTTTGGCGTGCGTGACAGGAACAGAATGGAAGGGAAAGCAACAAAAGAAACAGCATTTGCCACTCTTTACAGCAATCCACCCTATAGAATAAACTGGCTAATAAAAAAAAGTCGGACAAAGGTGCCCTTTTCCGTGCCTACTCTTTCAGTGGCTTGGAAAGGTTAATCGGCAGGAGAAGTCGGTGATAGAGCCGGGGTTAGAGGGAATGACACACCCGCAACTTCGTCGTTGGGTGCGTGTGGCATCTTGAACCCTCTGGAGGGGTTTCTCTTCTAGGCGCTGGGCGAGAGGTGGACGACGGGATCGATGACAACACGCCGAAATGCCTCGATCTCCGCCACGATCTCTAGTGGCGACTCTGTGCTTAGGCGCAGCCCTCTGATACATGCGACACAACTTTACGAAGCGTGCAGTGTCAGCTTGCATCCGAGGCCAGTGGAAGGTCTTGCAGACGCGCCCTATGGTTCGCCTGATACCCCTGTGACTGCCGAGGGTTCCTTGATGGGCCTCGACCAAGACGAAGCCTCGTAGTTCATGGGGGACGACGAGTTGCTTTCTTCCTTTTCTTGAGGGCAACTGATGACGTCGATAAATAATACCGGCATTCTTCACGAACTCGATTACCGCTGCGTTGAATTTCACCTTTCTGCCGACCTCGCCGAAAAACTTTCGGAGAGAAGGGTCTTGCTCCTGTAGCGCACATAACTCAGCAGAGGTGATAGTGCAGGGGCGGTCAGCAAAGGCAGGTACCTGCGCCATTGTTCTCGGAGCCTCGCTTTTTGCTGCGTTGGCGCGCATGTGGGTCTTAAACCCCGCTGCAGCTGGGGAAGACGATGGCAGGTTCCGATCCAAGCACCGTGCTTGCAATCACTTGTTCCTTTTCGTGAGGCTCCTCTCGTCTGATGTTCCGCTTGTCGTTCGTATGGCATCACCAGTCCCTTCAATGTTCCTTGAATGACGTCGCACAGGGGGTTGTTCATGCAGGACGCTAGAACGCGGCCTTAGAAGAACGGGGAATCGATTTCCACGTGTGCCTCCGGTAGGGACAGACACGTTCGATTTAATAGGTGGACGGTGCTCATGCCTCCTGTAAGCTTGGTGTCAGCAACGAGAGACCGGTTCACGATGACAGTATTACAGCCAGTGTCTGGCAGGACAACCATGGGTTGGCTTTCCAGAAGTCCTCCCGACATTGGCATCCTCTTCAGCTCGGTTATCGGCGTGCTGCTTGCTGGAGACACTGGCAGAGCTTAGCATCGTCGAGACTTGTAGGATGCCTCTACTGGAGAGTTTTTGGGTCCGGTCATTGCGGAGGGTACCTGTCTCACGTTCTCTGGCAGGTTGCAGCAAGCTTCAGCCTGGTATGGGTGTCCGTGCTTGGGGCCCCTGAGGGAGAAGGCGTTCTTCTTGCTGGGCTAGCTGGAACCCCCTAAACTTTGCCCAACAGTCAGACGGGCGATGGCCTGGCTTGTTACATAAAATGCAACGAAGCTTGACCTCGTGCTCCTGAGGATCAGGATCCCGGGGAAGTCCAGCTGGCTTGCCACAGTCTTTCTTTTCGTCCCTTCCTCTGCCCAGATTGACAAAGGTTTGAGCTTCGAGGTATTGGTCAGCCGTCTAAGCAAGCTGCTCCAGGCTCTTGCAGACCTTTCTTTGAGGAAAATGGTGAGCTTCTCTTCGCACTGGCTCAGGAATTGCTCGGACACCATTCTGTCTCGGAGCGCGGAATAGGACTGCTCCGTTATCGCCATTTCCTGCCAGCTGTCAAAGTAGCCGAGAAGACGACCAACAAACTCACGATCAGTTTCTGAGTTCTGCGGCCTGGATTCCCAAAACTTGAACCGGTACCCTTTTTCGGTGTACCTAAGCCTCTGTAAAGGGTCTTCTTCAGTTTCGTGTCGTCCATTGCATCATCGGACGACATGCGGCCAACGGCACTGAGCGCCTCACCTGTAAGGCACAAATGTAATAAGAGCGCCCACTTGTCCGAAGGCCAACCTTGGCTTGTTGCCACTCTGTCTAACCACTGTATATAAGCGTCGAGCTCGTCTCGTTCCTCATTAAAGGCGGGAATCAGCTTGTGAGGGCTGTGGCTTTGTGCCGCATAAGTCGCGGTGTCACTTCCCACGGCGTCCGAACTCGCGTTGGAACCCTGCGACCGCTCCTGAAGTTGTAGCCTCAGTTCTAGCATGGCACGTTCGAGCTCGGGTCTCGGTCTCCGTCTGCTGTGCTGGCCTTGCGACTTCTTTAGCCGCCTCGCGTTCGGTCGCACGCTTCTCTCTTTCTTTCGCGCGTTCAGCATCGATCCATTCTCTAAGATCCTGACCTGACAGCCCTAATTCTTTGCCGAGGAGCATCAACTTCTCGAGATCCATCCTCGTTCGTCACACCCACTTGCCTGCCTAAACTCTTCATATGGAAGTAGAGCAAGGTCCTGTCGCGAACGCCAAAAATTTTGAGGACGTTGGGGTTAAGCAGACGGGTGTGTGACTCGCGGAGGAAGATCACAAGGAAATTGACGCCATGGTCTTGATCGGATATTTCAACACTGAATATATTGGGGACGGAACGCGCACACAAGCGAAATTACAAACAAACAGGTCCGATTCACTAGAGTTCGGGAGAGAAGCGGGAAAAAAAATAAACAACGCTACGCTCACGGCTCTGTCCCACAGTGATGGCGCTTAGTCGCCACGGCGTTGACGTCCTCGCCGCAGGGTTTTGGAAGACGGCGCACCAGTCGCGGTACCGCTGAGTCACGCGCCGCTGGCTCCGCTCGCTAGGCCTTGCCTCGGAACTGCGGCTCCCAGGGACGTCGCGGCGATCTAAGAGCTTCGCGAATGGCGACGCCGGTCTTCCGTGTCACAGGCCCGTGCACATCACCCCGCTGGAGCGACCACGAACCTCGAACAATGAAAGCAACGAAAGCCTCGAACCGCCTGGCTGTCGTTTTGGTCCAGCTGCCCTGCGGAACATCCGCCACTCGCTCCGCTTCCCAGGCCAGCCCTCCATGATGATGTTCCTCCCCTCGCTGGTACACACCCTCTAAGGGAAATTGGCCCGGTCACCATTTTTTTCTTCTTCTCGAGGCACCTGCTCTGCGCCGTCGTCCGGGTTTTTCCCCACACGTGACACGCCAGTCATCACGATATATTTATATATAAATATATATATATATATATATATATATATATATATATATATATATATATATATATATATATATACATATGTATATATATAAGGTAAGTGGAGACAGAGACACATGGGAAAAAATTACAAAATGAAGATCAGTTTTCTGGCGTTTAATGAAAAGTACTAGCTTTTTTCGAAGTACAGAATAGGTTGGTTTTAGGGTCATTTATATACAGAAAATGTAGCAAGGGCGAGGGAAGGGCAATGAAAGGGAGAGTTTGTACAACGGCATCATGGTTTGTGGGCAGAAAAAAGAGAGAAGTAGAAGAAGGATAAAAAGGATAACAAGAACCTCGGTCACGCGGTACGAACATGAGAAAAAAGAGCCAAACAAGGAAAGAAACTGAACAAAAGAAAGAAAAAAATGCGAACTTTTAAAAAAGTTATTGTCCCTTCACTACGTGCCCAAAGGGGTGAAAGAGGGGTCAAAAAGGGATGTGCCCGTGCACGCATTTGACATACCCAAAAAAATCACAGTCACGCTGAACGAACATGACAAAAGAACAACAAAAAAAGAGAGAAAGAAAGAAACACAACCAGCAAAAAAAATATAAAAGGTAATTACCCTTTCCAGCTTTGGCAATAGGGGTGAAAGAGAGGGGCGAAAACAAGATAAACCTTTGCACGCAATCGGCATGGTCGTAAAAAGGTAACAAAGAAATCAGAGTCGCCTGATAGGAACATGAGAAATAAGTACAAAAAAGAGAGATTAACAAGGTAATTGGTATTTTCCGTGTCCTGTGGCAACTGGGGGCACGGGAGGAATCGCAAAAAGGTGTGCCTATGCACGCAAAAGGCTAGCATTCGGCTATACAGATCCGTTCTAAGAATCAGCCAGGTGATTGAAACATGAGAGTACTATACTTGGATTTTGTTGGTGGGAGGCAAGGGCCACTCCGAAAAGCAGTAGGACAGTCAGTTTCGACAGGAAATGAATGTATATTCGTGTACAAAGAGCAGAAAAACACCGGGACGAACAAGTAAAAAAAAGAAAGATAGCAGAAGGCAGGTGCACAGGTATGATTCGCACCGGGCGGTCAACATCTGGTCGGCGCATGGTAGCAGTTAGGGGAACGCCGATGTGGTCATCAACGAATATTAAAAAACAAAAATACAAAAAAGAAAGGGGAGAGGAAAGCAATCGCACATGCTCGAGTGCACAAATTGACTAAAACGTGAGAGTATCAACGTTAACAATGCTACCAGAGCCTTCTAGCCAGAACCTAATGTCCAGGCTTGCTGGTCAAAATTGGTTTAGTGAAGCCACAATGCAAAATCGCGGTGCTAGTACGAAACTATACCAGTCTACGGGGGTCGCCAACTGATGGGAAGATATTATTGAGGCAAAGAAATGAACAGGCATAATACTATCCTGAGAAATTCAGCTTTAATTTTATTCTTATCGGAGCAACGACAAGTCAACATCTCATGACGTTATTTGATGCCGAACGACGCTGAAAAACCTATAGATCAAGTAGAACTCACAAACCTCGCTAACGTGATGCGCTTAAAACTACATTCAACGATTGTGACCTTCAGTGGTTAAATTCAATTCAGTGGTTCTATGGTTCAGAGCAGTGACTCCTAAACCTCCAACGTAAGGGTGTTTCAGTCTGCCTGATGTATTCTTGTCGCAGAGGGTGCATTTCAGCAGGTATACGACGTTGGTGGAATCATAATAGTTGAAGCTGTGGTTGGGGTGCGCTGTGTTGTGGTGATGTGTGGGTATACCCCACCCCTTCGTTTGTTACAAGGAATGAAACCAATGGTCTGTGGTAGGCTGATGCTGTATTTGGTGGGAACCTAGCCGAAACATTTGCTGCGTCTATAAACAACGTGCGGCGACTCAGGAAATATTCTTCTCAGGAGTGCACTATGAACAAGGATATTGTGATGTTCCTTTAGTGCTGATGCAACTTTCCGAAAAGAAGCCGAATGGGTCAAAACAAGGTTTGTTTCAAGATTGGGTTTTGGAGCTGTTTAGAGAGACATTCGGTGTGGTTCAACTGGTTAGCTCGTGTAATCGCGTCATGGATCACCTGATCAGGGTATTTTTATTCAAGAGAGCGGTTTTGTGTTCACGGTAGATAGAATCGAAATTCGCTTGGCTTGTGCAGATTCGCCTAAACTGGTGCGATTGGATATAGTGATATAATAGGATGTGCAATGATAAATTGCTCAATATACGTAAGAAGTTCCATTTGCACCGTGCTGCCAATATATGAATATGTCATTTATATACCATTTTTAAGACAGCAACTTCAAATTTTGTTTTTGCGAGGAAGCACGACTCTAGACATCCCATTAAGGTATTTAGGTAGTTGGGCCCGACTGTGGTTCTCATTGACGTTGCCCTGACTTGCACGTAATTGACAACATCAAACTCACAATTCTTAAGATCAAGGACAAGGGGAAGGAAATAAAATTTCAAGGGTGAGAGAATCGATAATTTTGTCACCCACCGATCGCTCATACGCACATGATACAGCGGTGACTCCATCCGCAAGCGGAATGTTTGTATATAGCGACACGACATCCAGGGTAAGAAGTAAACGGTTGTTAGGAATTTCAATATTCCTGATATCCGAGAGAAAATCGTTTGTATCCCTAATGAAGGATGGCAAGCTGGCAAAATGTCGCGAAGGAGAGCGTCGACATAGCACTATAGGTTCTGGGTGACCGATCTGATGCCAGAAACTATGAGGCGACCAGGGATGTTATTTTAATTAATCTTAGGGATAACGTAAAATCTACCGGCTACTTGGTTTACCTGGATAACAGAACAAGCATTTGTTTCACTTATTTCCTGTTTCTGAACAAGCTCAGTGAGTTTAATTTGACAATTAGCTCATAATCATTAGTAGGATCACTATGGAGTACTTTGTAGAAAGTAGATTCTGATAGTTATCTGTGAGCCTCGCTAACGTAGTTAGCTTTGTCCAGAACCACGAATGAGCCTCCTTTATCGGCTGGTTTGATTACTATTTCGCGGCAACCTCCGAGTTTCTCAAGGGCGTTCTTTTAATTGCGTGTGATGTTACGGCGGAAAGAGATTTGCTTTTGATATTCTACTTGTACATCGCCATGAATAGATTTAAAGTACATGTCGAGGCATGTATCGCGCTGCGTGGGAGGGGTTTAGTGTTTATAGCGAGGTAATGAAGGTCGGGCTTCGTCGGTTGGAGGACAGTCATGTAAATACTCTCCTAGTGTTAAATTCCAGGCGAAGTTTCCTAATTCCTTGGAAAGTTGAAGTGCGTCTAAATCGCCAGTCGGCTGGAAAAGGGGGCAGACCTTTTGACTGGGCGCTCATCTGATTTGGGGACAGGGTAATACTAGAAAGGTTCCTACCATTTCAGCGCGATTTTTTTAGCGTTGATAGCCTGGGAATAGTTGACAAAAGCTGGAGGAACATTTGTTTTTGCGCTGGCAGACTGATTACTACCGGCGCTAATGTGAGCAGGTGAATGGTCAGTATTTTGCGCGCTAATCGCGTTAAAGGGGCGACTTTCATGTGCATTTTCAGATAATGGACAGCCATTAGTAGTGGGCTAACTTTATTCTTACGGGTGTAGTCGTTGCACAGAATATTATATCGGGACTTCTGTCTCTCAAATGGCGGATTCCTTTTTGAATTCGTAGCTGCGTAGAAGGCCCGATTCTTGTTTGGTAATCTATTTATTGAGAATTTCCTCTTCCTGGTAGAGGGAATGAGATATAGTCTGGTAGTGATTTGGAATTATGTGTTAATTGCAAGGATGCGTTGTCTTGTACCTGTTGCCACTTCCTCAAGTTGGATAGGGAGAGTTCGGCAGCTGCAGGTCTCAGCGTAACCCTCCAACCCATGGTAGCTACCTTGGCAGACAAATACTTGGGAAGTGGGGAACTATAAATTTGGAACGTATGCATTTTTCAGTAATCATTCTTAATTTAAGAACTGTTTTGACACTGGGTAGCAGGATGCATTACCGGGGTTTCTTGATCCTAATCACTTTGTTTGCGCAGAAGACACTTTCTTGCGGACGTTGTATCGGGCAAGGTCTTGCTCTGGGGCATCTGAAGGCAGTGTGGATTGGCTGCTGGCGTTTTCCAGTGCCTCGGTGGTGGTTGGGGCTCAGGTGGCCGCTGTGGATCTGAAGGTCGCTCGCGGCAGGCTCTGGGCATTGCGCCCTTTCGGGGTTCGGAGGCTGGCGAGTTGTCGGTGCTCCCTGGCCGTGGCCTCAGGAGCACGTACGGATGGCAGGCTGCGTTGCGCTTCCAGAAAGTTTGGGTGTAGGTCCGTGGCGCTCAGCCGAAGTTCCGTGGCTACAGCGGTCAGGGGGCAAGCGGGGCTGGCCGGTTCGCCCGTGTGTCTTGGGACGTCGTGGAGGCAGTTGCGCGGGGGGGGGGGGGGTTGCGGAGGCAGTGGTGGTAAGTTACTGTCGTATGAAGCCATTGCGGGAGATTGGGTGGCGGTGCATGCGACTTCGCGCTATCCCGGAGGGTTGGAGCCCTTTTGCGTGAAGCAAAGCTTGCGCGTGGGGCAAGCAACAAAAGCCACACCCTCAAAGCTGCGGGGCAGGCCATCAGCAGAAAGAATCGGCGGGCGGGAAGGTGCTGGAGGCCACAGGTCAATGAAGCTGAGACAGCGAAAGTGGCGGCAGAATTCGCTCTGAAGAGAAATAAAGCGTCGTGCTTTGTCGTTGCAGCCAAAGGTAAAGCGGGAGATTTGGTTGTCAAGGTGGTGGTTAGCGGATCGCGGAAGAATCAAGCTTGCGTAGATGGTGGAGATGGTAGACCGAGATTAAGGAATAACGTCAGCCAGCGAGCGGTAGTCACAAAAAGCACGTTGAGCATAAGAAGAGCTCAGGTCATTAGTTAAAACATGCAGGAAGACAGTGGTAGATTTAGCAGGTATGGAGCCAATGAGTAAGCGAGCGTTAGAAATGCATGCGCCGTGATGTGAAATGAAAGGCTGGGGTTCCAACACAGAGAGGGTGAAAATGTTCAAAAGCGTTCTTAGTTTGGGAGTCGCTGATTACAACACTATGCGGTGCGGTCTGCGGAGACTTGCAGATGGCATCTTTCTTTGTGCTCCTGGCAGCGCTCATGGTAGAAGATAGTCTGGAAACAAAAAGTAACACACAAACAGCGCGAAAAAATGAGGTAAGTAGAGACAGAGACACACAAGAAAAATATTAGAAAACAATAAGAGAAAATTTACTGGCGTTTCACGAAGAGGACTTCTGTTCTTCCGAGTACAGAATAACTTGGTTTCAGAGTCGTATATATAGCGAAAATGATGCAGGGGCAAGGGCAGGCCAAGGGAAGGAAGAGGGTGTACAATGGGATCATGGTTGGTGGGCAGAAAAAAAAGAGAGAAGTGGAAGAGAAAAAAAGCATAACAAGAAGCTACAGTCACGCGGTACAAGCATGAGAAAAAACAGCCAAACAAGAGAAGAAACAGAACGAAAGAAAAAAAAGAAAAATTTTATGAGGTCAAAACAAGATATTTCCATGCACGCATTTGAAATAGGCAAAAAAAAATCATTCTCACGCGGAACGAACACGAGAAAAGCACGATAATATATAGAGATCAGAATGAAACAAAACCCGGAAAAAATTAAGAAAAGTAAATACGCTTTCCGCCTTGGGAATAGGGGTGAAGGAGATGCTGAAAAGAAGATATGCCCTTGCACGATTTTTGCATGGGAGTAAAAAAAGATAACAAAGAAATCACAGTCGCCTGGTACAAACATGAGAAAGAATTACGAACATAAATAGAATAACAAGGTAATTGGTATTATCAGTGTCCCATGGAAACTGGGGGCAAAAGGTGGGTCCAAAAAAGATAAGCCTACGTACACAAAAGGCGGACATCTGGCCAAACTTACGCGTTCTAAGAATCAGAGTCAGGTGATTGAAACATCAGAGTACTATTTGCTTCATTTGCTTCATTTACTATTTGCTTCAGAGCTTCATTTGCTGGGAGGCAAGGGCCGCGCTCAAAAACACTAATACAAGCAGTTTCGAGAGGGAATGAGTGTACATTCGTATACAAAGAGCACAGAAAATACAGTGTCAAACAAGTCACGAAAACAAGGATAACAGAAGGCAGGTGCATGATATGATGCGCACAGAGCGATACACATCTGCTCGGCACGTGGTAGCAGTTAGGGGAACGCCGATGTGGTCATCAAGGAATATTAGAAAACAACAATACAAAAAAGTCAGGGCAGGGAAAAGCTATCACTCACGCTCGCGTGCACAAATTAATTACTAGATAACACTATCAAAGCCTACAATGGTACCGCAGCCTTCTACCCAGAACATATTGTCCAGGCTTGGTGGTCAAATTTGGCTTATGAATCCACTGCTATAAAAAGGCGGTGCTAGCTCGAAACTGCAACCGTCAAGGCGGGTCGCCAACATATGGGACAATATTATCGAATGAAAGAAATGAACAGGCATTACACTACCGTGAGAAATGCAGCTGAAGTTTTATTTGTAATTGGCGGAAAGGCACGTCGACTTCCCAAAACTGTCATTGATATTAAACCACGCTGACTTAAATTTATAGATGAGATAGGACTCACAAACCTCGCCATTGGGATGTGTTTTAATTCAAGATTCCGGAATTGTGGCTTTCAGTTGCTCAAAACAATGACCAGTAGAGTTAACATGCTTTGATAGAGGCAAAGAAGGGCATTTTTTGCAAGAGAGGGGTGATTGTTAAACATCGAACGAAAGGGTGCTTCCGTTTGGCCGATGTATTCTTTGCCGCAGAGGGTGCATTCGAGCAGGTATACGACGTTGCCGGAATCACAGTTAAAGTTCCCTTTTACATCAACATAATAGTTGTAAGCTGTGGTTCCGGCGCGAGGTGTGGTTGTCATTTGTGGGCATACCTTACACCGTGGTTTGTTACAGGGCTTGCCACTAGTAGTGTGTGGTCGGATGATGGTGGATTTGGTGAGAACGTCGCCCAAATTTTCGCGGCGTCTATAGGCAGCCCTTGGCGGCTCGGGAAATGTTATTTTTAGGCGTTCACATTGAACAAAGATATTCTGATGTTTCTTTAATAATGTTGCAACTTTCAGAGAAGAAGCTAAATGAGTCAAAACAAGGTTTCTTTGTGGGAAGTGTTTCGGAGCTTTTTTTTAGAGAATTTTCGTACGGTTGGACTGGTTAGCTTGTGTAATCCCATTATCAATTTTCTGCTCTGAGTATTTTTGATTCCAGAGAGCGGGTTTAGCTTTTCTGGAGTTAGAATCGAAATCCGCTTGGCTTCTGCAGATACGCCTAAAACGGTGTGATTGGATATAGGGTATTGCATTGTTGCAGTGCCTCACAGGGCTGCTGTGGAAGCGAAATATTTGCCCATGACCGTAGGTTTTCTATAGAGGTTAATCTGAAGCCTGCCCTGAAAAAACATTGACTGTACCATTCAGAAAATTTATGCTGTGCGGAGAGTAAAAACGAAAGATGCAGATAATAGGATGTGCAACGAAAAAAGCCTGAGTATACGTTAGAAGTTCCACTTCACAGTGGTGCAATGTCATGAATATATCATCTATATACCTCTTGTGGTAGAGTAGCTTCCTCTTTTAGGTTGCGAGGAAGTTTGACTCTAAACATCCCATAACGATATTCGCATAGTTGGTCCCGATTTTGGTTCCCATTGACGTTGTGGTGACTTGCACGTAATTGACCCCATCCAACTCAAACTTGTTAAGCTCAACGAAAGGTAAATGAAAGTTTCAACGGTGCGGGAATCAATAGTTTTGTCACCTTCCGACCGGTCATACGCACATGATAAAGCGGTGATTCCATTCCTATGCAGAATGTTAGTCTTTAGCGATACGACATCCAGGGTAACAAGAAAACCGTTGTTAGGAATTTCAATCTTCTTGATACCCTAAAGAAAATCATTTGTCTCCTTAATAAAGAATAGAAAGCTGGGGAAATTTTGCCAATTAGAGAGTCGACATAGTGAGAGAGGTTGTTGGTGACCGTTCCGATGCCAGAAACATTGGGGCGAACAAGCCTGTTATTTTATTGAAATTTAAAGAGAAGGTAGAAGCTCCCGGCTACTGGGCTTATATAGAACGAGCATTTGTTTCAGTTATTTCCTGATTTTGAACAAGCTGATTATATTTCTATATTTAAAAATTAGTTTATAATCATTAATGTGATCACTGGGCGTTACTTTGTAGAACGTAGATTCTGGTAGTTGTCAATGAGCCTCGTTGACATAGTCGGCTTCGTCGAGAATCACGATTGTGCCTCCCTTATCGGCCGGTTTGATTACTATTTCGGGGCAACCTGCGAGTTCCTCCAGGTCTTTCTTTTTCTTGTTTTCTTACAGCAGAATGAGATTTCCTTTTGATATGCTGCTCGTACATCACTACGAACGGGCTTTATTGTACATGTCGTGGCATGTATCGCAGTGCGTGGTAGGGATCCAGTATTTATTGCTACGTAATGCAGGTCGGGCTTCGTTGGTTGGAGGACAGTCATCCAAGTACTCTCCCAATATTATATTTCTGGCACAGCGTGAACTGCACTTTTCTTGATCAGGGCACATAGCTGCTGCGTCCCAGGAATGAGCGCGTGATCAGCGAACGCACGGCGGGGTGCGCTACTCTGCCGTAATGTGCAGAAAATCGATACCACAGAGCATGTATTGTAAATCGTGTTTTTTCCTCTGGCTCCAGAATCACGTGATTTGGACAAAGCATTCAACAAGGATGACTTATAAGGAGAAATATACGGGCTATGTATTGAATGTTGGGCCGGACAGCGTAGAAAGTCACCAGCCTAAACTACGCTTTAGCGAATACACACACACACACATACACTAACTGTAATATCTTGATTTATGTACAAAACCCGGGATAGACACTACAGCATACAGACGAACAACACGCGAAAACACAAAGGGACGGATGATTTCGGAAAAAGTTATGAAGAGAGTCATACTCTCACAAATGGCGATCGCAGGCACGAGGTGGTGTCGATGTGACGACTCAGAGACCCACTGATCAGGTTGGACACGCTGCACGTTACTGGAGTCTTAAGGAGGTATTGCGCTGGACACCCACGTGAGGGTGACCGATGGCTAGAGGAGGACGGAAGGGCTTTTGTCTCTCTACCCGCCTCTCTACCCACGCTCCACGCCACCCGAACACCGCTCACTCCGACGGCCGCAATGGCTTCTGGTTGTCTCATCGGCCGTCGTCTCGATCAAAGCCCGGACGGTGGCTCGGACGGGTGAGCCGTCGACGGTCCTTGGCCTACACGGCGTGGGGGGCCGTATTTCTGCCTTCAAGCCCGATCCGCATCTTTTTTCCTTCTTCACTTCTTCCTCGTCGGTCATACCCATATTACTCAGTTGATTAATTAATTAAGATTTTAATTATTCTTAGGGATAAGGTAGAATATACCGGCTACTTGGTTTAACTGGATAAGAGAACGAGCACTGGTTTCACTTATTTCCTGTTTTCGAACAAGCTCAGTGAGCTTATCTTTATATATAATAGGCCTATGTTGTCTAGTAGGATCACTATGGAGTACTTTGTAGAGCGTAGATTCTGATAGTTATCTGTGAGCCTCGTTAACATAGTTAGCTTTGTCCATGACTACGAATGTGCCTCCTTTATAGGTTGGTTTGATTACTATTTCGGGGCAACCCGCGAGTTCCTCCAGGGCTTTCTTTTAATTGCTTGTGATGTTACGGCAGAAAGAGATTTGCTTTTGATATGCTACTCGTACGTCGCCATGATTGGATTTAAAGTACATGTCGAGGCGCGTATCGCGCTGCGTGGGAGGGGTTTAGTGTTTATAGCGAGGCAGTGAAGGTCGGGCTTCGTCGGTTGAAGGACAGTCATGTAAATACTCTCCTTGTGTTATATTCCAGGAGAAGTTTCCTAATTCTTTGGAAAGTTGAAGTTTGTCTGAACCTTTGGAATTGCTGAAGTCACCTCTCTACACAACCCGCGTCTTAAGAACGTTCTCTGGAGAACTATTTTAAACGTCGTAGGCGGCAAGGACATCTGTGTGCACAAGACGTCTTTATGGTTTATGAGTGTAAACTTCCAAAATGAGTCCTAGAATTACCTTCACTGGGGTAGGTCAGCAAAGGTTGACGAAAACAGTTCCTCAAATGAAATACTTTTTAACGGGTATATATACTATACAATGTCTTAAAACAGGAAATATCTGCGGCGTGTTTTACTGTGCCTACGTACGCCACCAGAACAAAATCCTAGAAGACGTCACACCCTACCGGCCCAGTGCAGAAAAAGGTTACAGAAATATTCAAGCTTACGTGCTGGTCTAACGTCTAACGTCTCGGGCTCTGGCAGCCGGCGCTGGTGGGGGACGCCCGGCGGCCTTGGTGGTGCAAGCGTTTTCCCACGTTGCAGCACTTGAGCCGCATGTGAAGCAGGAGCGGCTGGGCTTCTCTGATAATGGCCAGACCCAGACCCGCGGAGCCTGGACAATTACTATTCGGGCCTCTGGATGCATGGCCTCCACCCTTCGTGACACGATAGTCCTTGCAGCGTTAAATGACTCCAAATCCCAGAAGGCTTGGACACCTGCCTGACGAGCAGCACCTTTGGCCAAGCCATCTGCAACCTTGTTGCCCGTGATGTTCACGTGCGATGGAAGCCAGTGAAGTCACCGTGGACACCCCTGCGCCTCCACCGCATCAAGCTTGGCCACCTGTGACCGCTCAACGAAGCCGCTGGAGCTACTACTACCCAGCCTCTCAGCCGCCCCAGCCTGACCTACTACCCAGCCTGCCCTACCCAGCCTCATCCAGTGGATGAGGCTGGGTAGGGCAGGCTGCACACCTAACTGGGGGCGAGTTCTAGTGCCGTGTAGGTGGCTTCTGCTCTGCCCATCGACTGCTGCACAGAGCCATCCGTGTACATTAGCAGAAGTCCGGCAGCATCGTCCTGGAGCAGAGCAGACACCTCTTGATGGACGGCCTTGGGTGGAGTCGATCTCTTGCTACGGACCCCCCGCAATGTGGTGGCAATGCGTATAGCCTGCTCTGTTCCTTTGGGTGGTGGCGCCGGGCAAGGGCGCTGTGGCAGCGCGATGTGGCTCTCGTACGTACTGACCAGCATGCCCGTCTTAGAGTTGGGCCGGCTGCGGTAGCGCTGGAGGAACGCCGCGCCATCCGGTGTGCCCTGCAGGCGGTGGATGTGGTAGAGCCCCTCCGGAAGGGCCCGCATCTGGGTTGCCCAGAAGCCACCCTCCGTGTATGTCACCGCTTCGAAAAATTGGCTCGGAAGGACCAAGCAGAGACGGATAGCCCGGTGCTGATCCACCTCCACTTCCTCCCATCGCCGCAGCTTGAGTTGCACTAAAGACATAGCATAGAGGACGGTGGACGACGCTCATCCTTGGAAGACCCGCATTCCCACAGTGTGTGTGCAGCTCTGTCGATGCTCCAGCAACCTCCACACGACCTGGGGAACCCTCGTTGTGCGTTTCCGAAGCCCCTTCACAGCAATTAGCCAGGACAATCGTTCAACATATTAATGCCTCTTTCGCCTCAGGCAGAATAAACCCTTGCTGTGGAAGACTACGTATCGGTGTCCGCGCCTTCTTTAACAGCGTTTTCGGTGAATCAAGAGCAAATATACTGCCACGCCTTTCCTGAAGGTTACAAATCAATTGTTATTTTTTTCGTTTCTACGCTTTCCCTTCTGTTTCGGGCGGCATTCCTTTCACATACGCGAATCTTTGGCTCCAGATTTCACATGCACAGGTACCTTTCACCTGCTATTGTGGACATCGGGGGAAGTGTTGATGTAAAGTTTGTGCAAGCTTAGATTCTCATGGGGCAATAAACACCGTAGGTTTCTTAGATGAGTCCAATGCTGCTTGCCGTATCCTGATTAGCCTGAATCTTTTGAAGAACGAAGAATTGCCATGGCGAAGTAACCGACAGTGTACTCGTAGTTTGGCCACGCCGTAATCGGAGCCACGGATTGTTTTCTGGGCTATACAATCGCGGTTTTTTTCGAGTTTAGCTTTTCAACGACAGCTGTTCCGAGGTGAATAAGGGCTCAGTCACGGCTAGAGGCCCTACTGTAATGGTGACGGTTTTGTTGCTCGGAAATGCCTCAATTCTAGGAAAACATTGGGAACCTTGCACCTGAGGACCCCACAGGCTCTCTTGATCCTAGCGTCCGATGGGAGTGAAAATAAACTTTTCAGTTTTGGGACCCCAAGTGAGATGTTACAGATTTGTCTCTTTAAATGGTAGCACATGTTTCGCTACAGCTAAATCTTTTTCCTTCCGTTGGTTCTCTTATACGGTATTTGGCAAAAGCTGTCTTTTAATCTCCTGTTCACTTGGACGAGTCACTATTGTATATACGCGACCAGGTGTGAAGAATGTCATATTTTCAGATACGCCATCAGGAGTAATGGGACGTAGGCAAGATTCAAGAACCGTGATTTGTTGCTTTAGTGCGGCTATTTGTCTTTCCCCCGCCTCTATTCTCTTCTCCTACTCCCTGAGGGCTTCCCTTTCCTTTTCCTCTCTCTTTCGTTTATATTTCCAACGATCTCATCATTGTACTGACCAGTTTGATTCAATAGAGCGACATCGACACCAAGTCGCCTGGCCCCTCTGTCCATAAACATCTCTTCTTTAGGCTTCTCGAGCTCGGGGTCGAAATATTTTCGAAGCTTTGCAGCAGTCAGTCCGAGCTCTTGTTCATGTTTCCTTACTTTTTTCAATCCGGCTATATACAATTTGATGTATCACCAAATGCGAAGAAAAACGGTTATAAGCCACCGCTTTGCAAATGGCAAACAGCGGATACTGGCAGGCTCGCCACTTTTGTAAGGAATGTTAGTCTGGACCGCGTAGAAAGTCATGAGCCTGGACTACGCTCTCGCACATGCACACACGCCAACTTTAATGTCTGGATTGATGTACAAAGCCGGAACAGGCACTACAGGACGCAGCCCGAATACACGCAGATACAGAAAGTTGTGGATGATTGCGGACAAAGTCATGAAGGGAGTCACACGCTCACAGACCGCGATCGCAGAGACCAGACGGTTTGGATGTGACGACTCGAAAACGCACATTTGTGGCTGGCCATGGTGCAGGTTACTGGATTTGTTGTGGAGGTATCTTGCTGGGCAACAACGTGACTGTGGCCGATAGCTAGCGGCAGTATGGGAAGGCTTAGGTCTGCGCCACGGCGAGGCCCCGCTGCTCGCGCTCCTTGCCACCAGAACACCACTTACTCCGACGTGCTCAATAGCTTCTTGTCGTCTCGTCGGCCGTCGTGTCATGGACAGCCCGGGTGGTGGCCCACATGGGAGAGACGGCGACGGTCCTCGGGCCTACACCGCGAGGGGGGCCTTCTTGCTGGCACGATGTACGATCGTATTCTTTTTCCATCATCTTCTTTTTTCTCATCGGCAAGACCCATAGTATTCATGTACTATATACTATGGGAGGAATCACTTTGGGACCACCGCTTTTGAATAGCTGCATGAGCTTATCACGGACACCATGCAGAACTTTCTGGGCTTTTGCAGAGCGGCCTCTTCATACTATCCTACCCATGAAACTTTCGCCATACTTTTATGCTGCGCTTTCCTGCCTGCTCATAATCTGTGAATTCAACATTCTTTCGGTAATATCGCAGTGCTTCGCCGCCACGAAGCGTCTCGCGCGGCTTCAACATACCACCTTTCACGTGTGCAGTTTCGCCACACTTTCATTCTTCGTCGTTTGTGCTGCGTTCGTTCAGTCGGTTACGAGGGCGCCGATGCCGTCAAACCACACTATCCTCCTCCCTACAAACCATAAGGGGTGCCGTCCAAGGAAGGAATCGGAAAGGGGTTCATTTTGGCTATGGTGTTGAAGAGGCTACAGCAAATTTACATCAACGCATCTTTTTTTATTAAAAACCCATGAATACACCCACAGGTCTTTTCGTGACGAATAATGCCCGGCGGAACCGCGTTAGTGATATGGTATTATTGGAGCGTCCAAATTCCAGTGGTAAAAATTATTGTCGTTACCATAGAAGAGGATGTGAACCAGTGCCAACTGAAAGATCCTGATCGTCCATCGGGTGGGGAGAACTGTTCCGCATCCAAAGGTAGAAAACAATCTTACCAGTGTAGCAGCGTAAAAAGCTCTGATCGATAGGTTGCAGGAAAATGCGAGTTTATTGATGTACGAAAAATGATTGGAGGTATACCACATCGCTCCATTGCAACGTCCAGGCACAGGAGGCCGTGTTGGAACGAGCGCTGTAGGCATGCAGCAGAGGCCAAAAAAAGGCCTGGAATATCCTTCGTCGGTACCTCATTACCGATAACGCCATACCTTTCAAACGGGAAAAGGCTCCTTGGAAGCATGCGCGACGTAAGGCATAAAGGGAGAGTTACTAATTACATCCCATAGGTGCAGAAGCTAAAAGGAGAACACACACAGCCTCCAAAGGCCACAGCAACTGATTGCCAGAATAACAGCATTGGGGAAGAGCTTCCACTCGGGTCTAGTTATGCACACTGCGGACACAGTTTCATGTCACATAGAACGTGCCTTGATCACAAATATTATCGCAAAAACATTATCCAAACTTACCTTAACATTTCTCCTTTTCACTTTTTGTGCGTCATAAAGCTTTCAACACTTTGAAAACATTAAATGAACAATAATGCAACACCAACACGCAGACAATCTTGCAACAGGCCTAACGAACACAACGAATATGTCTTTCGGGTGCACACTGCAAGGCTTTGGAGGAAGGCAACTGCACTGACTTTTCTGGAGGGGTAGAGGACCCATCTTTGCCTGGAACTTATCGTCTTAAGTACGGACCAGGTGATTGTATAAGCTTTTCGAGAAGGTAGTTACCCGGAAAATTTGTACTTCTTGAATGCAATGGTCTCCGCAACAGCTGCCTGGTCACCTTCCGGTTGGTGTGAATAACGAAAAACCAACAACTGTGGCACTGGATACGCAGTACTGGGTACGGTATTACTCAACATTGAAAGCATATCATACTGCTTTGAGGTATGGCATCCACGGAAATGGAAGAATTTCATATGCCTGGTAACATGTGAAAAAGCTTACCAGCAACATGAGAGCAAAACCAATTTGCGGAAGAGCTGCAACAAACCCCTCTAGAATTCATATAAAAATGGTACATGAGGTCGAAATTTTCAGCTGCACCTTGTTTATTTTTGAGAAGCATTTGTTAAAGGGTCTACTCCACCGTGTTCTTTGTTAATATATGCAGAAAACAACAAACTGTCCTCGCAATCCTGTAACAGGGGTCTATGCTCCTTCTTGATGGCCAGCACAGGTCAGAGAAGTATTCAAACCATTTTATGTGTTTTGTTCATACGTGCAAATATCACTGATGATGAAATACAACCGAAAAGATGGCATGGCGGAATAATCGACAGCTTCTGTTACTGCTCATGGTTGATCATGCCAGATCTATTTTTTTGCACCTGGTTCAGTTGTGCTAGCTGAACCTAGATGCGTAGAGCACTTTCGTGCCACCGCATCATCACATATATCAGCCCGCTGAACGTTTTCACGCCGCATTTGTTGCCCTACTTGTTGATGTCGCCTATTTGCTGTAAACGTATTGGACATCGTGGACTGTTTGAGAGCGCATGGCGGCATCATTAAGAGAAAGTCCGCCTTCGCATGGCTGATCGTGCAGGTTCTGTTTTATATTTACACAGAAAAATGCCTCTTCACTCTGAAATAGTAGTTCTACATTGCCCTCGGCGTTGTCCATGCACGGTTGCTTACGGTTGCTCTGCTTCTTTCTCATATTATGTGGTGACGAATTCAGAAGTCATGGTCCCTGGTCCCACAAATTTGATGAGCTCGACAAGCATAAAGATTTTTTACGCACTACTTTTGCGCAAACGAAAGTTGTAAAGGCTGCCCCGAATAGCGCTATGAAACTGTTTCGAATATGATCAAACACTGACAAAGTTGTGAACCTGTAAAACGCAAATAAAAAAAATCTGCTGCTTGAGAGAACAGTTGAACATCTGGAAAAGACCAGTGCCAATATAGGACAGAAGACCTAATGACAATGTGAAGATCTCAGTGTGCGGTGGTAGGACCCACGAGGCGTGCACCGGCGTCAATGACGACAGAGGCCACGACACGAAGGGGAAACGTAGGAGCGATGTATTATGCGGCGAAAACAGCTCAAATGGGTCATGAGTCAAAACGGGAAGAAACCAAAACGCTGACACACGCGGCAAACGCGAATAAAAAAGGCGGAAAACAAGAAACGGGATTACGTCCTGCACAATCTAACAGTCCCGCGCAGGTCCCAGTTCAGCGAGGGTAGCGAACGCTTCACATACGCGTGCAATCTGGACTGGTCTCACATGGGTTGTCGCAGTCACGGTAGCCGAGGGTCACAGACGTGCTGGTCCGTTTGGCTGGCCCCACGTCACTCGATCCTCACGTGACCCGACCCGGTGGCGCAGCCCAGCAGGAAAATGAGGCGGCCCGGCGCGGTAGCACGGACGTCTCGCCCGGAGGCCCAAGAGAGGCAGGCAGGAGTGGCGGCTCCGACGGGTGGTCCACTCGAACCGATGGCGGCTCCGCCAGAGGGTTTATGACCAGACTCCCTGGCGCAAGCCACGGGTGCCCGGTGTGGTAGCGGGTACGAGCGACCGGCGCTACGGCACAGCCCCCGTTGTGTGGCGGTCACTGGCGACCTCCCGGCGCTGTAGCACGGGCGCCGTCGGTGGGTCTAGATCAAGTTCGGTGCTTCCTCCGACCGATGATGGTCCCCGTGGCGTTCCATCCACTCACGCGCTCGCGCACCGGGCCATTATTATCATCTAACTGCAAGCATACCCCTTCCGGGATTGGCAGCAACATTACACTACCCCCGGCTTTGGAAAGTTGTAGAGGGCGGAGCCACACACACTTTCAGTGTCCCCGGTGTTGGAGGTGCGGTGATGAGGGAGAAGAAGAAGAAAAGAAAACGCTAATTACACTACAAGGTCTACTTGCGTAAATGCCAGCAAAACTATAAGGGAGCAAGCACAGATTTCAGGTAATAAACTCGACTCATGAAGTCTGCTCCAACATTATCTGCACCTTTTATGTATTGCACAGTGAATGAATATTCTTGTAGGAACAGGCTCCACCTCAAAACATGGCTGTTTAAGTGTTTCGCGGTTTTTAGGTATTGCAAGGGCAGGTGGTCTGTTTGCAGGACAAACTTTTGACCACGCAAGAACAGATGATATTTCCGCACAGCCCAAACGAGCGCTAAGCATTCTCATTCCATGGTAGAATACTTGGTTTCACACGGGGAAAGCGTTCTGCTGGCGTAAAAAACAGGGTGGAGGGTGCCATCTTTCTCTTGCAGCAGAACCGCCCCTACGCTCCTGTAAGATGCGTCGGTGCACAGCACGAAGTTCTTACGCAGATCTGGTGCCTTCAAAATGGGTGTGGAAGATTGCTTCTGTCTCAAGTCGTTGAAGGCGCGTTCATGCTCTTCTGTCCAGTTGATCAAGTTTTTGGCACATTTGCGCGTGAGGTCTGTCAGTGGCTTCGCCATCTTCGCGTAGTTTGGTATGAACTGGCGATAATAGCTGGTTAGCCCAAGAAATGATCGCACTTGTTTCTTGTTCTGGGGTCGTCTCTACTCAAGAAGTTTATCCAGCGTTTTGTCCATTGGTTTTTTTTTGCTGAATCCAATCTTGTGCCCTAAAAATGATACCGGTGGACTTCCGATTTCTGATTTTCTTGGCTTGGAGGTCACCTTGGCCTCTCGTATGCGTGTGAATACGGTTCGAAGAACGGAGAGGTGCTCGTTCCATGTTTCAGTAGCGACTACCACATCGTCGAAGTAATGGAAGGTGTGTGGGATTCACGCGAAGACCTCTCTCCTAAGGCGAACGTAGCCTGCTGGCGCTGTCTTCAAGCCAAATGGCATATATTTAAACTGGTACAGGCCGGACGTGCAAGAAAACGCGGTCTTCTCATGGGTGTCTGGGGCCATCGGAACATGCCAATAACCTTTCGTGAAGTCGAACTTTGAAAAAAATCTTCTTTAGTCCGATTTCTGCGAGCAAAACGTCAATTCATGGCATAGGCTTGCTGTCGTTCAGAAGTAGCTTGTTCAGTTCCCTAAAATTCACGCACACTCGGATCGTATTGTTCGGCTTTCGGATAGCCAAAAGTGGCGAATTATATGAGGAAACTGATCGTTTGATGACGCCCAAGCGCAACATATCTTGAACCTCATTTCCAATGGGTTCTTGGAACGCGAAGGGCACAGGATATTGCCACACGTTTACCGGTATCGCGCTTGTCAGGTTGAGCTGACATTCCATGAGGTCGGTCTTTCCCGGCAGGTCACTGAATATGTCTTGAAACTGGCTGCACAAGGATCGTGCCTCTTGTCGTTATTGCTGCGCCAACCCGGGGAAATAACCGACGTCCTCAAAAGTTTGCTTCTGTTTGCCGGAGAAGAAAGGTATTTCTTCGCTATTTGTTCCATCTTCGATTATGTTAACAGTGGCTATAAACGCTGCGGCCTGTTGTCGCTCCTCATATTTCTTTAACATGTTGATATGAAAAAGTTTCGTTTTGCCTCCAGCATCCACCTCATAGTCAACGTCGTTGCATTGGCGGGGAACCGCAAACGGGCCCTTCCACTGCATCAAAAACTTGTTTGTGCTGCTTGGAAGGGGTACCAGGACCCGGTCCCTGGGCTTCAATGGTCTTCGAACTGCTCTGTGGTCGTAATAGGCTTTCTGTTTGACTTTAGCCTTCCTGAGCTCTTCGTGCGCCGTCTTGCATGTGTCTTCAAGACGGTTCCGGAGTTCGACAAAGTACGTGTGATTGGTATGAATATCTTCGTCCAACCCGTCCTCCGTCCAGAGCTCTCTAAATGCTGCCATCGGTCCTCGAACAGGTCGACCGCAGATCAGTTCAAATTTTGAAAATCCCAGAATGGCATGAGGAACCTTTCTATATGCAAAGAGGAGCGGAGCTAGATAGCTGTCCCAAGATTTTGGTTTTTCTCGGCACATTCTGCGCAACATGGTCTTAAGCGTGCCGCTGTAATTCTCCCCCAAACCATTGCCCATGGCGTGGAATGGTGTCGTACGCCATGATTTCATGGAGAGTAGTCTGTTCACTTCCTGCATGAAACCGGATGTGAAACTGGTTCCCCTATGCGTCAAGATCTCTTACGAGAAACCGACTGTGGAAAACATTTCCAGTAAACCCCCTTGGCGTGCCGGGTTGCGAAGTTTATCATTGTTAAGATATACCTATTGCCCTTGTCTGAGGCTCGTTGTAGCGGCCCAATGATGTCCACTGCCACCCTCTCAAGTGCCATGCCAGTATTAGGCATGTTTCCTAATGGGGCGACACCGACCTTCCCTTTTGGAGTAGTACGCTGGCAGACGTCACATGACTTTACAAATCTTTTAACATCTGCATAAATACCTGGCCTGTGGAATTCTCGAATAATTATCTCCGCTGTTCTTGTTCCTTGATGGCCAGACATGATTCTTTCATGTGCGATCTTCATGACGGCCTCCCTTAGCGGTGAGGTATAACCAGCTGTTTGAACCGTTGGCCTGCTGCCGTGCAATATCGTCGGTACAGCAATCCTTTTTGTAAAGGAAAGTTTGACATCCACCTAAAGGCGGCCATGGCATTTAGGTGGATGGCAGTTGGCTGCATTTAGGTGGATGTCAAACTTTCCTTTACAGAAACTTACTCCACCTTGGGGATTTCCCCTAAATCTGGTCGATTAGCAATCCTTTTTCCTTTACATACGTGTACGCATTTACACTTCGGGAGAAGAACTCCGTCCCCGCCTTTTTCAAACAATCATCAAGACATTTGTCTTGTTGCTGTTTTCGGATCATAACCCGGCTCGTTATATCAACGATCGTGATTGAGCTCGTCGGTATGCCCTGTTTCACAGCTGATGTTTCTTGGGCAGCTTTGTCGGTCTCTCTGTCCGCCGGCGAGTGAAAGGATTGTACACTGGCCACCTCTACCCTTGGGGGTTCGGAGACTTGCGGCTGCCATGTGGGGTCAGGATTGTTAGGATTCCTAACAACAGGTATGTTCCCAAGTACAAGTATCAGGTCATACTGGAGTCGGCCATGCAGTTCACCAGAACGTGTCCTGTGAAATACGGCGTATTGACGTAGATTTATGCCTCTTCAGGGTACCACGTGGTGTTGTCCACAAACAGAACCGTGGACGCTTGGCCCGTGGGACACCTGTCAGGAATGAGTTCCCGACGCACAATAAAAATATTGCTTCCGGTGTCTCGTAATACCGAAATGAGTCGTCCGTAGACCTCACCGGCGGCGACAGGCATGCTTGCGGTTAGACTTCCTGTCTGGAGCTTCCACCTTTCACGCACTGCCCGCGTGGCAGCCAGTTTGCCTTTGACGCCATCGCTCCTTCGGGGACTTTCGGAAAAGCGTTTTGCAAAAATGCATGCTGAGACCTGCTTCTTATTGGGGGGGGGGGGTTTGACCGGCAGTTTTCAGTTTTGTGTCCCTGTTTTCCGTAGTTATCACAGCGAACATTCCGTTCTGCGATCCTGCAGTCTGGGTCACAGTGCCCGGTTTTCCGGCATAAAAAGCATTTAGGACCTTTCTTGGGCAGAAGGTGTACTTGCGACTCTTTCTTTTCCTCTCGGGCCTTTTCCAAGTTTTTGAGATCCTGTGCTTCAAGGAAACGATCACAAGCTGCGGCCATTTCTTTGGTCGACTTGAAGTTCCTTTTCTTGATGAAAATGGCCAGCTTGGATGAGCAACACATGAAGAATTGTTCCGCGATCATCTTGACGCGTAATGCTTGAAACGTCTTGGGAACCCCAGACGTTTCGAGCCATTGGTCAAAATAACCGGAAAGTCGCATCGCGAACTGATTCCGGTTTCGCCGTCCTCAGCTTTCGCCTGGCGGAATTTGTCATTGTACCCAGGGGTAAAACGAAACCGCTGAAGGAGCGCCACCTTGACTTTTTGGTAGTCGAGAGAATCTTCTGGCGTCATCCTCCCGATGACCGAGAGCGCGTCTCCGGTGAGGCTTGTGCTCAATCCGAAGGCCATTTATCTTCCGTTAATTTTTGAGCTGCAGTGACCCTCTCGAACCTTAGGAGGTATGCGTCCAGGTCGTCTCTGCGTGCATCAAATGGGGGGGGGGTAAAGTTATGTGGGCTCGTCGACATGACAGGCACGGGGTTTTGTTGGGCTGCCGTGGAGCAATCAGCTTGTGGGCTGTTATTTGCGCCTTCCTGTAGCCTTAAGCTGAGCCTCAGGCTCTCCTGCTTTGCGCGTTACAGCTCTGCTGCGGCCTTTAGAGCTTCCTGTTCGGCCACCCTTTCATCGGGCAACAGATCGTACTCCGCTTTGACCCATTCCCGCAGTTCAGCATCGCGGAGTCCCAGCTCCTTTCCACTGGCCACTAACTTTTCCACCTCCATGTCGGTTCTCTGTCACCACGCCTCTTGGACAACCCTCGTGACTTCTTTGAGATGGTATTAAAGAGGTCCTGCCGTGGACGCCAATTATGATGATCTCAGTGTTCCGTGGTAGAAATCACGAGGCGTGCACACGGAGTCAATGACTACAGAGGCCACGACACGAAGGGGAAATGTAGTAGCGATGTATTTTGCTGCGAAAACAGCTAAAATGGGTCATGGGTCAAAACGGGAAGAAACCAAAACGCTGACACACGCGGCAAACGCGAATGAAAAAGGCGGAAAACAAGAAGCGGGATTCTGTCCTGCACCTTCTAACAGTCCATCACAAGTCCCAGTTCAGCGAGGGTAGCGAACGCACCACATTCGCGTGCAATCTGGACTGGTCTCACATGGGTTGTCGCAGTCACGGTAGCCGAGGGTCACAGACGTGTTGGTCCGTTTGGCTGGCTCCACATCACTCGAACCTCACGTGACCCGACCCGGTGGCGCAGCCCAGCAGGAACATGAGGCGGCCCGGCGCGGTAGCACGGACCTCTCCACCGGAGCCCAAGACAGGCAGGCATGGGTGGCGGCTCCGACGGGTGGTCCACTCGAACCGATGGCGGTCCCACCTGAGGGTTGATGACAAGACTCCCCGGCGCAAGGGACGGGTGCCCGGTGTGAAAGCGGGCAAGAGCGACCGGCGCTACGGCACGGCCCGCGTTGTGGGGCGGCCAAGGGCGACCTCCCGGCGCTGTAGCACCGGCGCCGTAGGTGGGTGTAGATCACATTCGGTGCTGTCCAAGCTCACACCGAGCTTCCGCCGACCGATGGGGGTCCCCTTCGCGTTCCATCCGCTCATGCGCTCGCGCACCGGAGCAATATTGTCCTCTAATTGCAAGCATACCCCTTCGGGGATTGGCGGCACCATTACAGACAACAAAGATAGCTAACAAAGGAACAATCTATAAGGCTTTCGCATATCAGATGGCCCTGAAGGAACTTTAGTTCTTTAGGATTTGGTTATTGCACACGTTTGCAATGGTTAAATCGAAGTAGGTTCCAGTTCTGGAAGCGCATTCATAAATTTAAAAACCCCAGATAACAACCTAAACCAATCATTATGCGATTTTACAATTACCACGAAAAATATCAAAGTAGAGAGTTGTTAGCAACTCAATTACAGGGATGCTTCCATGTCACATGGATACATGCAGAAAACGCGCTACAAAAGAAACAGATGGCATTCTGTATGCCCTGATAAGAAACCCGGCCTCTACATGAAGCGTTTCATGGTAAACTGCACGTTATTAGCGGCCGTTTTGCGTGGGACGAAGCAAAAAAATTTTCGGGTACCTGTGGGCCAATGTAATCAAAGAACTGAGCGGGAAACCGAACAACATGAATAAGGTGAATTCATGGTGCCACGAACCTTCAAATAAACAACGCAATATTTTCGGGTTCATCTGCCTTATTGCTCAAAGATTATGCAGCAAATAGGTGTAACTCGAACATGTGTTACTGACCTATGACCGGCGCGTAACTGTAATTTCAAAAACTTAGCTTCGCCCTGATTTCCCTGATAATTACGAACTTCCACTTTAGTTCTCTTCCTATCGCCAAGACAGACTGCCACTAGAAGTTGCTGTTGCAATTCTTGTAAAGATGAGGCTTTCGTCTGTTTCACTGCCGGCTTTCAACCCTGACTACAAAAACTGCCGATTGTAGAATAAATATTTCAAAGAACCGTATAGGTATTGTGGGAGCTTACTGGGCGCCATGAGCTCCCCGTGAATTGTTGCATGAATTTTATGATCATTAGACCAATTTGATGGATAGGAATATTATTGTTTAGAAATTCTTGAAACTTGCCTAATCTAGAGTGGTACTCGGTATCATCTGGCGCAATGACCACCGAATAGTACAAAATACTAGACACGTTATTAGCTTACAATCTCATACACTGTAAAGTACACAACACTGATGTGACGAGTCCGGCTCCTCAATTATAGAATAAAGTGTTTGTTGAGCCAGATTTACTATATATACCCCCGAGATTCATGAAGGAATATTATACCACATGCTCATATAATTTTCTTGTAAGGTTGTTGATTGTCTCCACAAAAAACAACGCTAAATTTTCAAAAGTACAACACTACGACGCAGCAAACAAACCAAACGTTGTCAATTATTTAGGAAAGTTGTTATAAAGTTTTAAAATGAAGATGTTATTGTCCGATACGCAATGTTTATGTGATGCTGCAAAGATTGCATCCTTAATATCTTAATATCGAGGCGATACGAACACAGTTAACCAAGTGAACCCTCGGATAACGAGAAATATTGTACATTTCAAAGTGAAACTCATATGGTAAACTGAAACCCGCCACGGTGGCTCAATAGCTAAGGTGTTGCGCTATTGAGCACGAGGGCACTGCCTTGTTTCCAGGATACAGCGTCCGCATTTCTAATGGAAGCGAAAAGGTAGAACGCCCCTCTGTAAGCCGGCGGTGCACGCAGTTATATTGATTAAAAATTGCTCAAACATTTATTCTCTATTTCCCCGGAGTTTTCTCAAGGAGAGCCATGCCGGCACATAGGTGACACGCCAAAGATAGCAACATCATCATCTTCATCAGCATCTTCAGGTCCACTGTACGATGAATTCCACCCCCATCAACTTCCAGCCGCTCCTGTCCTGCGCTGCCCAACCACGCTTTGCCACAAATTTTTATGTTTCATGCGTTCACCTTCGACTTTTATACACTGTTTTTGTTAGGATACGTGAATCCTCATAAACTCCTTTGGGGTTTCTTCCGCACGGATGTTCCAGGACGCTACATTGAGAAGTTTCTAACATCATCGCAAGCACTTTTTTTAACAGAAAACCGTCTACATACCATAATCTCGGACACAACACATATTCGTACCTTGACTTGGCACACGCTTCAGAAGTAGCCTTTCCGTATACTCCATGTTTAGCGACACATCACCACAGCATCTTACTCATAGCAGCAGTGGTTACGGGATTATGTGCACCACCTAAAAATGTTCCGTGCTTTTTTTTGGGCTTGTACACGTGGACAATCGGATGCTTACGCACGTGCCGTCCTCGACTGCCACCGCATCCCGCTGTGTAGCGGTTGCTACTAGGCCCCTCCCAAAGCACCAGCGTTGCCTGTATGTATACTCCACCTTTAGCGACGCATCACCACAACATCTCAGTCATAGCAGCAGTAGTTACGGGCATACGTTGACCGCCTCAAAGTGTTCCCTCCTTTGTTCAGGCTGTATAAACGTCGAAAATCAGCCGCTTACTCATGTGCCCTCCTGGACTGCCTCCGGTTCCCGCAGTGTAGCGACTGCTGCTAGGTCCCTCCCACAGCGCCTGCGTTGCCTGTCGGCACACTGCTTCCTAAGCAACGCATCACCACAGCCTCTCACTCATAGCAGCAGTGGTTACGGCCATACGTGCACAGCCTAAATGTGCTCTATAATTTGTTCAGGCTGTATAAATGTCTCTATCGGCCGCGTACGCACATGCGGCCCTGGACTGCCTCAGGATCCCGCTGTGTGGCAACTGCTCGTAAGACCCTTCCACAGCACTTGCGTTGATTTTCGGCATACTTCTTCTTATGCGACGCATCACCACAACATCTCACTCATAGCAGGAGTGTTTACGAGCATACGTTGACCGCCTAAAAGTGGTCCCTCCTTTGTTCAGGCTGTATAAACGTCGACAACCGGCCGCTTACGCATGTTCCGTCCTAGACTGCCTTCAGATTCCGCGGTGTGGCTACTGCTTCCAGACCCCTCCCACAGCGCCTGCGTTGCCTATCAGCATAGTTCTTTATTAACGACTCAGCACCACCGCACCTTACTCATAGCAGCAGTGGTTACGGGGATACGTTCACCGCCTAAATTTATTCTCTGCGTTCTGCACGCTGTATCAACGACGACAATCAGACGCTTAAGGACGGGCCCTCCTGGAATTCCTCCAGATTCCCCTGTGTTGCTACTACAGATATACCACTACCACACCGCCTGCGCTTTCTTTCGGCGTACTCTTTCATAATAAACGTATCACCACAGCACCACTCTCATAACAGCAGTGGTTACGGGTTTATGTGCAGCGACTGATTCTTTTCCCTGGTTTCTCAAGGCTGTATCAACGCCGACACTCCGACGCTTACCCACGAGCCGTACTGGACTGCCCCAGATCCCTCTGTGTTACTACTGCTGCTAGTCCTCTCCCCCATCACCTGCGTTTCCTCGTCCACATACTCTTTCTTAAGCGACGCATCACCACCACACCTTACTCATCACAGCAGTGGTTTTAGGCGTATGTGCACAGCCTAATTCTTCTCCGTGCTTTCTTCAGGCTGTATCAACGTCGACGGTCTGCCGTTTACACACGTGCCGCTCAGGCCTGCCGGAGGATCCTGCAGTGTGGCGACTGATGCTAGGCCCCTCCCATAGCGCCTGCATTGGCTATAGGCATACTCCCTCACAAGCGGCGCATAACCAGAGCCCCTTATTCATAGCAGCACTGGTTGCGGGCGTATGTGCTCGAACTTATTCTGTTCCCTGCTTTCTTTAGGCTGTACAAACTTCGACAGCCTCCTGGACTGCCTCCTGATCCCACTATGTGGCGACGGCTGCTAGACACCTCCCAGAGAGCCTACGTTGCCTATAGGCATACTCTCCCAGAAGTTGCATATCCTCACAGCACCTTACTAATAGCATCAGTGGTTGCGGGCATATGTGCACGACCCATTTGTGTTCCCTACTTAGTTGTGGCTGTATAAACGTCAACAATGAACCGCTTACGCACGTGCAGTCCTGGCATGCTTCCGGATCCTGCTGTGTGGTGAGTGCTGCTAGGCCCCTCCCACCGCGCCGGCGTTGCCTGTCCGTATACTCATTTATTAGCGACGCATCACCACTGTACGTCACTTATAGCATCAGTGGTTACGGGCATACGTTCACCACCCAAATGTGTTCCCTGCTTTTTTCAGGTTGTACCAACGTCGACAGTCGGCCGCTTATGCACGTGCCGTCCTGGAATGCCTCCGGATGCCGCAGTGTGGCGATGCTGTTTGTCCCTCCCACACTTTCTGCATTACCTGTCGGCATACGCCTTCATAACCGACGTATCATCACAGCACCTCAAATAACAGCCGTGCTGGTGAGCTTATGTTGAGGAAATGGACACGAAGGAAACCGTGTACTCCCGAATCCTTGTTCCCCCACTTGTAAATAAAACAAACAATAAAGCTTCGTTTCGTGTATTGCAGTTTCTCGGGGTCTAATCGGTAAAGTTCTTCGCACACAGAGGTGACGCATCACCAGAAAAACATGAAGAATATCCGCAGAAAACCATATTTTGATAATTACTCGTAGGCTAGAACCACAAACGTCTGGCATTGCAATTTTTGTTTCTATCAACGCATTATCTATCCTATTTAGCTGACCATCTCACTAAAACAATTGATTCAAGTTAAGCTTGACGGGAATAAACGTGCAGACAAAAGCAGCTCGAGAGACGGCGAAATGAATGACTGAATCTGTTCAGCAGCGCCAACCAGTTCGGTCACTCCTTCGCTCCGTTGTTTCGAATAAAGCCATTTATTACTGTACAGTTTCTAGGTATATAAATGGACGGAAGGCGGAAAGTAATATCGGCAAAAGATGTAAGGAGTTAAAAATCATTTGAAACTGGAAACGCCAGAGCAAAATATACTGTGAGGCTTTGCGGACAGTAGAGGGTGTTGGAGGAGGTGCACGAAACAATATATATTGCCTAACTGATTGAACTGGCTCAACACGCTTGCTAAATAAACGTTTGTGCTTATACTAGTTTATCGTTCTGCAGCCTTTTTTTCTTGGAAAAGGTGACTGTCGTTCCAGGGAACAATCCTAAAGTTCGTGCGCAATGGCGCAGTGCCATATTCAGGCACTCAGCTTCTATATTCTAGAGATAAAATGGTTAAAAATAAGATTGTCACATAAATGCATTTTAATATCAATGTTTGCAGAGGAAGCAATACCGTTAGGCTATTCTGAGCTCGGCGCCTAATCGTCCAACCGATCTGTGACTGTCTTCATTTTTCGCCAATCGTTGAGCAGCTTAGTAAAAGTGGATCCCGCGAAGAGTAATTTGAAAACGGCACACGCCGACGAAAAACATTGTATTGGAATTTTAAGAATACTGCTCCCCCTTGTTAACTCTGTGCTAAGTCGCAACCAACCACTTTTTTTCTTTGTTTACCTTGTGTTTGTGTTTTCATTGCAAACACGGGTGCAAATAAACATGGTTTTCTTCGTTTGTGCAGTCGCTAATGCCATGTTTAGTTTTAAAGGCCGAAATATAAAAAATAATATACGACGTTTGCGGTGGCTGCAACTCCAGCAATAATGCAAAATGACCAAAAGGACCAAGAGTTTAGAGGTCATGCATGTGCACTGGCGTTTGTGTAAAGGATGCAAGTTTTTAGCAAATACTTTAGTGCAATTCACAACCTGTATGTGTCCAAATAAATTTATTGTAGCTTATTTTCGGAGAGTTCGACGTAGTTTCGGTTTGAGTTTCGCCTTGGAACACACCCATATTTTTCAACTGCCACTGAAACCAGGCTTTAGCCATGCTTCAGGAGTCACTATGACCACCTCGTGACATGTTTTTGACTTGCGACATGGACCGGAGAAATCTTGGTGAATTAAAAAAATTCGGGGACAAACTGCGGACTCGAGCCACGTAGGACTGAAGCGGTTGGAGGTCAATGGGAGACGTCTTTGTCCTGCAGTGGACTCGAGTAGTTTTATGATGATGATGATGACAGGTTCTAGCGAGCAAGTATTGTTTATGATGTAATTGACGTACGACGCTTGACCGTAAGCTGCATATGCCTGTGCGATGGGTATGCATGTAGAAAATGTAAAGCCAATTTAAAGCGAAGTAATCCTAAACAGTAAAACCGTTCCGCGGGTGAAGTATCAGAAAGGTCTGGAGCACGTTGACACATTTCCATTCGATAATGCTGCCAAAAAACGTATTAGCTGCTCATCAATTATTTTTAGGGGCTACGGTTCAAGTCTACCTCATGAAACACAATTCGTCTTGAAGAAGTCTTGAAACATTATGAAAAACTTAGAATCGTCTACTTCTACGCCAAAAGATCTTGGAGATATTCACTGCTACCAGTTTTGAGAACTTTATTTGTAAACGTGAAAGATGTCTTGCTGAGAACAGCAGAAGAATTTGCTACATCAAGAGGTTTTAAAAACGTCGCTTCAGTGAGATTATTCGGTGACATGGTAAAGAAGCTTTTTTTTTCTTACGCATCTTGACACATTGAAAACCACTGTTCATAAATTTACTATAAATACTTTCTTTGATATCTGCGATCACATAGACCTGACCATGCCCATTTCAAAACAAGTTTAAGCACACGTTCTATAGTTCTATAGCAAAAAATTGCGACCTCCAAATTCGGCAAGAAATCACCTACATTTTCGATATCCAGTATGCTTTTTTCAAAAACATCCAACCCAGATTCTTTCCCCATGCCCCATTTTGTCCACCGTTGATCAATAAATCCGCCTATTCAATAAAATTACTGCAGCTATTTTTCGGCTTTAGGCCTTGATTGGTGTAAATTGTGGTGCTAAAACCACATTAGTTTTAATTTGCGCTAGCCGCAGTCTTCTTCGCGATTCATGAATTCTACCAAATGCGGTACTTTGAGGGCTTGACGGGGGGGCTGGGGCATGCCGATGACAAGGCGAGGCAAATTAGAGTAATTGAAAGGAAAGCGTTTGCTTGAACATTATACAATATGGTTGTACCACGCCTGAGGCGGGCACAAATGAAGCAAAAACAAGCAAGCGTGTCCCAGACATCGCAATGGCCTGGAGCTGCGTCGGCGTAATGGCACTGGAGGTGGCGCTAGAGCTGACTCAATGATAATGGCACATGTGGCTGCTCGCACCACACCCTAGTTTGGTTGATAACGCCTCGTCGTCATTGATATAAACACAATGTCCACAACGTGCACAACCCTTATACACACGGGGGAAACACTGCCGCACGCTTCACGCATGCACAAAGCCATCTAGGTGGCTAGACAGCCAATAAGCGCATTGTGCCCGTTTAAGGTGTGGCTGCGCTGCAGAGGTAAGTCTTTACGCTACTGGTTTCTTGAAGTGGCAGTTTCATGCACACTGATTAGTGGTAAGGGCCTTAGCCTTGGCTTCGAGGTTTGTAAAAGGCGTGCCAGTTGTCCTTGAACAGAAGGTTGCCGACACTATCTCAAACAGTCTCATGGTGCTGCGTGTTGCACACAGTATGCCACAGTTGCTAAGCAGGAAGTCTTTGCTCGTCTCTGCTGCTGCCAGACTTTCGGGCCTGGACTCTGTCCAGATGAAGTACATAGATGCCACCCACAAAGTGGTCAGCCAGCTGCAGCAGAAGTTGTCTTTCGTCTCTTCTAATATCACAGATGGCTGGCAGTTGGGCGTTGGCTGTTGCATACCCAGGTAGCACAGGACTGTTCGGCCTAAAACAGGCCGGTGTACTTTGGCCGGTGATTTTCTGTCCGGCCGTTTTCCGGCAGCCATGTTCGGCCCATGTCCAAATGTGGGCCTTTTGGCCGTATACGGCCGTACTCCCATGGCTGTCCAACGGCCAGTGTCCGTCGGCCAGTCGACCGGCTTACGGTCATACGGCCAGATTCCAGCCGTAGGGCTCCGGCCATTCCAAAGCCACCCGTGCACGGCCGAAGTACGTCCGCCGGAGGACAGCCGAGATGCGGTCGTCGGACTCCAGCCGGACTACAGCTACCGCAAATACGGCCGTGCTACGGGCATTGGAGTTGGGCCACAGTACGTTAGCTGTACTGAGGCCGGTCACTGCATGTCGCGCAAGCAGATGACTCATTCGCGCAGTGCAGAAGCAGCACAAACCCAGCATTTCGGGTCCAATGCTGCCACATCAAAATGAGCTCGCGCGCAACCACCAGCCTTCAAGCTTTCAGCCAAGCCTTGCTTAATTACAAGCCTCAGTTGGCAGCAAAATTCATTTATTAAACAGTGCTCACAAATTGTCGTTTCTTTAATTGCTGTGCCTCATTTACTGCCGAACACAGAAAATATTCAGTTCTTTGTAGAGCTTGAATAGATGTATTGTCCATGTCCTGATATCTTCTGTGGGGCGGCTTACCTGTAATAAACGGGGAAAGAGCAGGGGGGGGGGGGAGCGGCGGAGGGCGCATACTTTAGTGGGTTGAATTTCAGAGAGATAAATTGGGCCGCTTTTAGCCAATTTCTTTTAGGGCAATATTCCGGAACACTTTCATGCTATGACTACATAAACTATTTTTATAACAGTTGCTTGACCAATTTTGATGTATATAAAACCGGCGTTAATGCCTTTACGAAGCGTTTTGGTTCTCAACAAAACACTCAGGAGCATTTAATATAACTCCTTCACAAAAAAGTATATCCAGTTTTTGCCCATTTTTCTTGCAAAGACATTTTCTACTCGATCAACTTTTCTGATGATCTTGCGCAGGGCTGATCCTAAGAAGTAGCGAACAGGTACTTTCATTTTTAATCTATTTTAATGTTTTTTTCATGAGTATACGTCCACACCACTTAATAGTCCAAAAGAGCTTAATTTTCTTCTAATGTCATACTACGTTCAAAAAATTGTAGACGCGTCGCGAATGACGCCATGCTTCAGGTGGCTGCAGTTGTATCCCTTTGTGTTACCGCAAGGAAAGGCGTAAAATTAGAGTTACATAATTTGTTTCAAACCAATAACATAGCAATGGTAGCATGCATACAGGAAACCTTGCATACTGCAACGAATAGGACAATAAATATTTTATTGGTGAAGGTTGAATGCGTAGGGTTCTCAACCCGTCGGAGGCAAACTTGCGCCTCTGGAAGTTTATTTATTTATTTATTTATTTATTTATTTATTTATTTATTTATTTATTTGATGCGTGCTTGCCTTTGCATGCATTACAGAAGGGAGATACATAACACTAAGCATTAAACATGAGACAAAATAACAAAATAATTCTACAAAGCGCGCTGAAAATCGTCAATATAAACAGTTAATGCAATCATACGTCGAAGATAATTACACTGCAGTATTGATGTAAAATAAAATGAATCGCGCAAGGCGTCACCTTTAAAGGAAAGTTAATAATTTGCTTTAAGCTAGCGGTCCCACTTTGCGATATGTAGAATGGAGCTTGGACATACTTCTCCCCTTCTACAACAGTTTTCGAATGATAGATATTACGAAAAAAGTCGAACCTGTGGTTTCGTCTGTGATCTTTCACGTCCTGCCATTTCAGTTTACTTTTACTTTCTCTCATGCTAAGTTGAGCGTGCCAATTACCTAATACGAATCACACTGACATATTCTGTATGTTTTCGAGCGTATCAACGAGCTCTTTGGTGTAGGGATCCACGAAAACACATGCGTACTCCAAGATTGAGCGCACATGAGTGAAATACGGTTGTTCTTTTCAGTTAGATGGAGGTTCACTGAAATTTCGTCTCAGAAAGCCACAAACATACGCAGCCGTAACTTTTATGGTGTGAACCTGCCTATTTAACCTCTAACCACTCCCTAAATAAACTCCTAGGTATTAACATTCCTCGGCCGTTGTCACAGCAGCATAATTTACGGTATACGTATCCAATTGGAATGAAGGTTTTCTTGTAAAGGTGCCGTTAACACACTGTTTAACATCCAAAAACTTTCCTGAATCAGCACACCAGGATGTTATTAAATTCGAATAAAGCTGCAGGTATACGGAATCACGTTCATTCGCTATAGTCCGGTTAACTACACAGTACTTTTGAACAAAGCTATAGGGCCAATAGTAATAACAATGCAAAAACCGATTCATTCAGTTCATAGGATGAAATGTACTACGCAGAAGGTGATATGCAACACCATCATTTGCTTTTTTGCAGTCCAAGAATATACAGTCAACCACTTTAAGCTTATCTATTGCAAGAGCCAAATCGTGCGTGAACTCAACAATCAGCGTTGAGCAAGAAAATCCTGACAAAATCCGTGTTTGCTAGGTTTCTGGCGTTTATGTTTACCCAACTGAGTCATATCCTAAGAGTAGCTAGGCTCACCTTCAAACATCGGAGCTAAATTAACAGCTAGGCTTCGTCAGTGACAAGGCTCTGTTGTTATCGGAAATTTAAAATAATTTTTTTTCTGAATAGGCAGTCGTAAAATCCCCTGAAGTAACATAGTGCAGGGCATGAAGTTGATCCTACCAATGCACGAGCGAGTCTCTTCTACGTTTATCACCAACAACATAGTGCAACATTGCTTGTCGCAGTTTAATTGTAAGCAGAATAACTTGCACTTTTGCTCGCACTTGCCTTTGTTTGGTGGGGAGTCCTTGACATGGTGGCGGTTTAGCTCCTGCGTGGTGGCCGCTTGCTCGACTCCCTTGAAGGCCAGTTATTTTGGTGAACCATCTCCATCTCGGATCGGACATCTCTGGCGGGTCGATGTCTCCAATGCTCTCCATTTCTTGAGCGGGCGAATAGCCTCGAGCTGATGCGTCGACGAAGCCGGCGGCAGAGGCGTGGTAGCGGCGATGACTGGCGAGGCTTAGCTCACCCATCGGTGTGGCACAGTCTTCTTGTGGCAATAAATGACATTTCGATGGCCTAAAAGGTTCCCTGCTAATGTCCAGTGAGTCCTTGCACCTTGCCCGTTCACCGAGAACACTCATTACTGTTTGGCAAACGATGTTCGTTCATTTAAAACGTAGAAACACGGAGCGAGTGAAAAACGCGTCCCCGTCGTTCGGCTTCCTAACGGCTTTTTCTCCCCCCACGAAAAAACCGGTCGGTCTCCTTCCAACACGTCTGTGCATGAATTCTCGGCGCCCAGGCGCGAGCCGTTGTTCGGCTGTATGCCGTTTGCCGAAAAAATGACGTATAACCAGATACCTTACGTAGGCCGGTCTCCTCTTGAACACCGGTTGCCAAATATTCTGTGGCCATTCGCTTGCCGTAATTCGGCCGAGGACAGCTAACCGAATGAAAAACGTATATTCTGGGGCCGTACGTCCGCCGGACGCGCGGTTCACCGTTGAAACAACGAATGCACGGCAGCCGCGCTCCGGCCGGTCTCCCTTCGAACACCAACTACCGCAAGAATGCGCATATTCTGTGGCCGGTCGCTTGCCGTGCTTCGGCCGATTACCGCTTCCCGAAGAAAAATCGGATGCCCTAAGGCCGTACTTCGGCCGTTCTCTTTCTCAACATCGGCAGCCGTAAGAGAACTGAATATCTGGCAGCCGGTTAGCTGCCGTTGTGCGTCCGGACACGGGCGGACGGAAAAATGCCGAAGGGCTGGTTGCCGAATGTTGGCCGTTCAACGCATGATCAGTGGCTGCCAGAACCTGGATGCTGGTCGGACATGCCAGAAAGCGGCCATAGACGGGCCGGTCTTGGGGCACACTTTCTGTGCCGCCTGGGTAGGCCGCGGCTGGTTGGCGCTGTTGACGGGCGTGAAACCTGCAGGCGGCTGGCTCACGAGAATTTTGGCACTTTTTGTGGCCATTGACAAAGTTTAGAGCTTGTTGGGCTTGCTGTTGGCTGGGCTGCAACTAGTTGGCCGGTGGTTCACCGACAGTATGAACTGTTTCTTGTTGTTGAATTATTTTGTATGTGCTTGACTTCCTTTGTCACTTGTGGCCTGACACAACTCGGTTTTGCCACCCACCCTGGTCAGGTCTACGCCATCCGGGAGGTAGAGAAGAAAGCGTAGGGGGCCACAGAAGCCGTGCTGTTTGAATGGAAGCCCCTCGCCTTTACTCGTTTTAAATTCGCTCTGAAGCTCACGTACAGTTAGCGGTTCCTTGGCTGCGATCACCAAGTCACGGATGATGGGTTTTATTGATTGTTGCTTAATAAATTAGCCCTTGAAAGCCATGGTTCACTTGGGCACCTCAGTTTCAAGGAACTGCTTGCCTTCCGCATCGTACCGGTATGATATCCTCCTGTAAGGCAACGGGGTAGCAGGTAAACGCGGTGCGTCATAAAAGTGACATGATCAAGGTCATTGTTGTGGCGAGACAAAACAGCTTTGTATTCGGACAATGTACCTTTTATACCTGCGTGCTGGCTGGGAGTGGGCTGGCTGCGAAGCAGGCCGATGGAATAAGAGTATGCTGGCGTGGGAACACCGCGTCGGATGCGACAGTGTCTGATGTTACAGGGGCACATCTTGAAGGCAACGTTTGGGCTTTGTCATGGTGACCGCTCTGGCAAAGGCAACGGATCATGTTGCAGGCAGTCCCTGGCATATTGTGTTTCCCAAGGCTAAGTACCGTGGCTGGGTCTAGCGTCAAAGGCGCCGTGGTACACGTGCGCGAAAGCCTTCGCTTCATGCGAGGGGCTAGCTTCATGCTGCTGCCAAATCTTGTCTTCGAGTCGCTGAATGAGCTCTTGTTTAGAACCCGGGGTGTCTTTCTGCCGCCGTGCCAATTCTTACCGTATGAGGTTAATGCCTAGGCGCGACATTGTCACTGAGACGAGCCATTCCCACACTATTCGCGGCATGATTTTCCGCTGAGCCGGCTGCACGCAGGTGGTCACACACTCATCACAATCTTGCTGGAGCGTGCGATATCAAGCAAGCGCTGACGCGCCGAAGGAGACAAGCGAGTGAACGTCGCTTAACTCTTGAGCGCGAACGATGAAATGGTGCGCTGGCTGTCGAACGGGTAGAACGGCGAAAGCCGGCGTAGTTACCGCGTGGGCGTACTTTCGTGACTGGGTGGTTCCACAGATGCTCGGGCGTCGACTGCGCAAGATGCAATGGCTGGGCGTGATGGCTGGACCATTGAAGAGGCCTGGCGAGGCGAATCTGACTGTCATGTTTTCTGCAACAGTGAACCGTGTGAACATACGAGCGTGTCCCAGACCTCTCTTTGTCCTGGAGCTGCGTCCGCGTAATGGCACTGAAGGTGGCGCTAATGATGAGCTAGTGATTACGGCATAGGCAGGCGCTCAGAATGCACAAACAAAGCAGCATCTCCCAGGTCTGGAAAAATGACCAGCTAGGTCACCCAAGTGGGAACATTTGGGAAAATGAAAGTTATTTTTTATCAAAAAGGGTGTAACGTTCAGCGAAGCAGACCACCCAATCCCTGCTTTCTGGAAAATATTTTGTTGCTTCCTTGCTAAACCAGGGCCGAAGCTAGGCAGCCCCGATAACAGATGGGCAAAGTACCGAAGAATAAAAGAAGCATTTATACAGGTGCAATTTCAATTAATTCATTCCAAAAATTGTAGAACCGAACCGCAACAAACAATAGAATATCCGAGCTACGCGGTCATTAGGTAAAAAGATATTAAAATAAAACGTTTTTTGCTTTGTAATATGTGGAAATATTTTACTGTTTAGTTTGTGTGTTTCTGTTAGTAGTTTTGAGCACCAGCAGGGATTTCTGTGTCGCTTCAATTCAAACAACCTTAACAACAATCGTTGGTCACGTTGGTCATACCAGTGAGTTTCTCTTGCGCTTGTAAGGTTGTTTGCGCAAAAAATGCTTCTGAGAGATTAAATATGTGAATGGTATTTATGCATGCCTAAAATACCTTGCACAAGCCTTTCCGTAAGCGTACGAAAACTACTCGCTGCGAACAAAGCAGGTGAGTAGTAGTTTCTTGCACTCGTCGTTGATGAGCTACCATTTGACAGTACCCTAGTTTGGCAAATTCTGCGCACAGCAGACGCCGGTGCCCCGTGCCATAATTTGTAAAGAAGTACACGCTTGGGTTTGCAAACTTTTCAGGTTAAGGTTCTCGTAACCGAAAAAGGTTGAAACGTATATGTAGTACAGCGAATGCCCAGGCAGTCAGCCGTGCTCGCGCTCAGCCTTAAAAGACTGAAGATGTACAAAACTATACGCAAATTTTGGTAACGTCGAAGCACAACGATAGAGTGTAACGTAAATACGATATTAAAGCAAAGGGGGAGCAACGGTATTTTTTTTATTGGGGCCTTTCGTGCTATAACTCCATTTTTCTTGTTTTTCGCTCACATTCTCAGATTATTTATGACACACTGACCACATCACTTTAGAAGAAATAAAAGTAACAGAAAGCGTCTGAGTCACAACACGTTAACCAGACAGAGTAGTAGTGTCTTCCAGGCTCCACTCATTGTGTCTGTTGTGACTGCTGCAAAGATGACGCTAACGAAAAAAGGAAGTTTGTATTAAATCAGCATGTGGATAATGTTTTCCACAGATTCCAGGAAATAGCCACCAGATAGCACACGCGTGACTACAGAGGTTGAATAATAAACCCCTTTGATGTGATAAATTCCTACACAGGCCAATCCGTTTCAGAGCACAGTTACGGTAATGGATATAACAAATACTACACAGTTGTTGCGCATTATGATGCACCCCCAATATTCCTAGACACATAACTTCAAAGAATACAAAAAAATAATGAAGGTTGTCTTCAGTCACAAAACAGTACGGCAAAAGGAGAATGGCATTACAGCTAGCTGCAAACGTATTTATGGAGAACGTTTGCAAAGGTATTGCTAGTTTCTGACATACTTTAGTTTTCTTCTGCTAACACACATTTGATTTATGAATCGTACCAGACCTTCCCAAGATATTGTGTGCATATTCAAGGCACTGCCCTAGAGTTTTATTCATTCCGAGCATTTCTCTGTTGCAGGCTTGAAATTTCTGAATTGGATAAACACTCCACTGGCAAAGGCTTTTTAATGAGTTTTTGACTTTTTGTCCTTGCGCAGAAGGATATTTTATTTTAGAGTAGTAAACCCCTCTGCAACCTTGTTTACCTCGAGATAAAAAGTGTTGCTTGCATTAAGTTTCAAACTATCCAAGCGCTTTATTTGTGCAGACTGCAATATCTCGTATATTTGCCGGCTTCTGATCGGCGCCTTCACGGTGCCTTTTCAAACCCTGGATGGGAGCAAAGCTACCTTGGAGGTGTCGTTGATAAACGTGTCCATGTTTGAGTTGACCAAGGCACGCTTGCACAGGGTCTATTAGGACTTTTCTTATTCACAGCAGCTAACCACTTTTTATAGCTGACGTTTCAATTGGCATTTTTCTCGCAGATCCGAGGCGGGTTGTTTACTGTGCAATTACCGCTTATGCTGGGTTCATCAGGTTTTGGCAGGATGTGGTATGCGATTTATGTGCAATACATGAGAGAGAAGCTGTGCAATTTGTGCTGGCTGCCCTTCGTGTTACCGCTTTGCATAGTTTTCGTTGTGTCTAGTTTCCTTGTCTTTAGGTTGCGCCTAGTGATATTTAAAAGCACGTTCATTGGTTTATCCGAGGTTGTTATATGTACTCGAGCGTGTCTTAAAGTGCACCAAAATGTTATTAGGGCAGGAGAAGACAAAGGCTTCAATTGTAGCTTTGGACCTGGGAGATCAAGTGCTTGCAAAAAAATGGTGCTGGTTGCTGTTTTTCTACCTGCAGCGCCAATCGAAAGGCTTGCAAACCTCAGAGCTTCGTCACTTGTGGCTTCGCAATGCTTACCATACAGTTATAATATTATTCCTAAGGTAAATGCGTGTGTTCTTATTCTTAACTGCTATTTGTACCTAGAGTTCCAGTAATCATAACATGGCTCAAAAGATGACCTGTAGCATAATTTTTAATTATTCTTGGTGTCATTGGTGTTGGTGTCACCGAAACCCGCCCCTTATATGTTTGGTAAGACTATCTTCGTGACACTGCGTTTTTGTTTGAGTGCTCCTACAGCGTTTTACATTAGTCCTGCGTGGTAGCTGTGAAAGTCACAGGTAGCTCCTGGTACAGATTGTTACTCCTAAACAGAAGGGAAACCTTGCGAGAAGTGGCAAATGTGGCTGAAAAATGGTAATGGACCAGTGTAGGCACAATCACCAAGCTGAAGTTAGTTTGTGCATAGGAAAATCTTACATTTGCATGCAGCAATAAGGCTGGATTTCAAGTGGGGGCGTTTTTTCTCACAGTGGCTGAAAGTTGCACTATAAATTCTCAGCCATGTCGCTAGCAAATGCAGCCATCCAACCTCGGTCATCATTGTCAACCTAAACTTGGCTCCTCTAAACACTGCAACCAACAAAACAGGTGCGCCACTCCCCATTAGCACAAGTAGCCAAGCACTGCCCACGCAGAAAACCGACTGGAACGCTGCTGATACCGTGTTATGCACGTACCCCGGCGTCAGCAGTATGGCTGCCAGTTGCTCACCACATCATGCGAGTGCAGATGTAAAAAGGTGCTCTGTTCTAAGCTGCATTGCCTCTGCCACTATTATATTTTATTTTAAATTTATTACACATAACAGTTACTGCTCAAAATTTGCGGGAGATTTCTTCATGCACACACCGGAACTATACAGCTATATCGGCTTGCAATTATTGTGCCAGTGCTCGTTTCAGGTTGCTGATATTCCCACGTAGCCAAGAGCGATGCCGGATTCTGGCGATACACAATGTTCAAGGAGCGAACTTGTGCTCTGCAACAAAACAAGCCGTAAACATAAGCCCCGAAGAAGTGTTCAACAAAGCGTTCTACACCGTAGAGCATTGCCGTTGTACTGTGTGTTTCGAACTTGCTTTTCGGCTACCAGTTTCTGAGTTACATTTTGTGCGTTGCTGTACCATGTTGGGCTAGTTGGTGACGAGACATTCAGGTGTCTGCAGCGCACATTGAGACAAAAAAGAGGTGTATACAACAGCGTTGGGATAGCCTGCTTGTACTGTTAGCATTTCTTCATTCTGGTTAGCCTAAATGTGCGCTCTCCACACTTCAATATGTTCTTATGCTGAGCTCTAGGACAGTACAGAAAAACAAAAATGACCAAAACTGAATGCTATGCAGAGAAACAAAAAATGTGCAAGTGGCGTAAGGTCAGCTTTTTAATTGTCTCTGTTTGGCAGAAGTGGAGGTGGGGTTTGGTGGTAAGCTCTTTCTATTTTCTGTGGGCTTGAAATTTTGAAAATGCGCTCCTGCTATGACACTGGGTATTATTTACAAACGATTCCCTGTCTTTGGTAATGCGGTACAAAAATAATGAACAAACGGTTGCATATATCAACTGAAATCTCGTAGGGCCCCAAACTGCTGGAATTGATTATTGGCATCTATTACTAGTTCCAATAACGAAGAATAAGTATAGAGTATTTCCTAATGAACCTCGAAGGAGCAGGACCGTACTGGGGCAATCGCTGCTGTTCCCATGGCTACTTCTACAACGCTTGCTTTTGTATTGTGCTTCTGCTCCTAATAAATGCAGGCCAAGCTGAGTGAAACTGTGGGTCAGCTGGAGAGCGGCCTCTGCAAAGGCATATGCGCCTGCTTGGGCCTGTCCGAGGAATCAGGCACAGGCCAGAGTGAGGGCAAAGGCACTCGTGGTGATGGCCAAGCAGTGCATTGTGGGTCGCATCAATCGGCTGTGGCAGGCCGAAGAGGGAGGCCCCCTACAACAACCGCTGTACACCCACCCACCCACCTACATTTGCACATGTGGTGCCCTGTACATGCTTGCGCCGTAGGGGCAAGTGGTGGCCGCTGTGGATGGGAGGGCCCTGGTGTGTCACCTGGCCCGGGGGTCGATGTGCAGCTTGAAACCCTGGGCAAGCGCAGCAAACGGACGCCGAGTGTGGACAGCTCAGCTGGGCCATCGTCCGAGATGACCTGATGTGCCACGCCCTGGCCAATTTAGGCGTCTTTGCGCGAGTACGACAGGGCTCGGCCTCTGGAGGCGCCGTGCTGGGCAGGTCACCCGGCAGGCGCTGATATAGTGTGCCGTGTCCTCAGCCACAGCCGAGCTGGTGGGAGCAGCCTGGGCCTAATCCAAGAACTGGAGCCCGCCCTAGCGCTCTGCCCTGCTCTACAACTTTAAAGTGGTCCTGCTGCGTATCCGGGAGGGTGACTTCTGCTCACTCCTGGTGGGGGGGGGGGGTGCTTTCTCGGGGCGTCTGGCTGCGGCTGCAGTGGGTGCCCCGACACAGGGGGCTAACGGGCAACAAACAGTGATTTGATATCTGTGTTTAACTGCGCCAAAAGGTAAATCCTGCTACATCCTTCTTCATTTCAAGCAAACAGTAAAAATCTTGTGCCGATGCTTCGTTTCTGCGGGCTTCCTCGATGTGGCCCGCTATGGTGGTAGGAGTCCTCTTTACAATACGGGCGTTGAAGTGGAAGGAATCGTTTACTTTTACATAAAATGAAGTGGATGTTTTTAAAGAAAATGCACTAAGTGCCTTCTGCGCGGCTGCCGTTCAACAACGTCATTTTGCAGAGCCTGGGCTTCTTAAGCCCACAGATGATGGAAGAAAAGTCCTGTAGTGCTCATTTTAGGGTGCTAGCTACCAGGCTGCTGCAAGTGATCTAACCCTGCGATGTCTTAATTTGATGGATGAATACACGCTCGTCCAGCTTGAACATGTTGAATCATACCCGTCTACACAGATTGACGAGTAGTGGCAGCAGAATTTTGAACAGAAAGAGGCTGACAACACAACAAAATTCCTTCTCTTGGGAGGCTAGTCAAGGCATTGCTCGGCATTCTACATAGAAATTCAGTTGTAGAATTGGGCTTCGAGAAGATCTGGCGGCTCTTTTGTGCAGGGGCTCAGTGTGCCATACGAACTGTTAGTGGCATCAGGCATATTTTTGCGTTCTCCATGCGCTTTGAAGGAGATGCACGTTGCTTAAATGTGACACCAGAGGTTTTCAGAGCAGTACAAACGTCGACCGAAGACTGCCAAAAGCGCATTGCATCTGAAAAGGTCAGCCACATAAGCAGCACTGTCTTGACCCAGTCAAGGCTGGTCCCAGTCAGATGGCCAAGACAGGGTCTAGCAAGAAGTGGAGACCACAAAAATAGAATGGTGGTGAATGCGGAACGTCTGATTAGGCTCTGCAAAATGTCAAATAGCTTCAGTTATGGCGAAAGTAAACAGTCTTTTCTAGATGAGCAAAAGCAAGAACGGTGGCATTACTGGACAAAATGGCACAAAAATCGTCTTTGGATCTGTTACGATATTTCTACTTTCATGCATATTTACCCAAAAAACGAGTTTAGCACAAGTGTCCGTTTGGTTTCGTTACATGTTCTGCCTATTTAAAAAAAGTTCAAAGGTGTTTTCAGGGTATCTACTCATATTGTGTTTTATTGCCATGTAGTCATTTTAGGTTCACGATGTTGTAGTTTTATGTACGTCAAAATGTCCGCATTAAGTGACAATTCGGCTACTTCTGGTCTTATGAAAAGTTTTGTAGCCAACCTAATTGAAAGCTACCCCGATAGTCATTTTTTGATAAAAATTCAACATCCCTCAGGAGATGTTGACTCATGTGCGAATGTGCACACTTGCACGTACTTTTTCGGTGCTTGTCCTGAGGCATTTCATAATCGCTGTTAAAAGACATCTGTGTGTTGGAAACTGGTCTGAAGAGTAGGAATTTTCCCTGTTTAAACATTTCTGTGTGCCATGAATGCTGCTTTTTGGTGGTTCTCGTGGCTGTTTTTCTCCCCTTCCAGCAATATTTCTCAAACCCTAATGTTCATTCTAGCCGCTCCAAAACGTAATTTTCCCTGCTCCAAAAGGTGCCCAAATATATTCGACCCAATCACATTACTGTGAGAGGGCAGATGTGCAGCCCTCCCGACGATGGCGCACGATGATGCTTACTTACTTATCAAGCGGCACGCGAGCACCCAGACCCGAGGCTGTGGAGAGGCCATCCTAGCTCTGTGGGCTGCATGGCTGCCCCGGCAGCAGCCCTCACCCGTCCTGTGCGCCATGTAAGTGCCCGAGCAGAAAAATACCACATCGAGGTGTCTGAAAGCTTTGCCTGCTGTCCATAGAGAGGGACCAAGTTTAACAACAGGGAGGAGATCTGGTGGCCGAACGGCGGAATCTTCGGATGTTGTACCAGCTGCTGTTTCTGCCTGGCTGTACCAGGGTGCGGGACAGAGTCCACGTGGCCGTGGGCTCGGGGCAGTCCACAATGCTCTTGACATTTCAGGAGTCATTCGCACGATTCATGTCCCAGCCTAGTGATTTGCAACATTGAGAAACTGAAGTGTTGTTTGTTTGTTTTTATCTTCTCTTGTGTATGTGTGTGTATTTTTAAATGCCCCTTTTTAAAGGGACACTGAAGTGATTTGTAAATATAGCAGAAATAATATGGTGAATTGTAGTCGGGAGCATCTAGGTCATGTTTCCACCACTTGCGGCATTTACGGGAATTGATTCGGTAGAAAAAAATCAATTTGAAAATATTGTCTTCCTCGGCACCCTTCTTGCTGATTTCCTATGGCGTTTTGTATGACATCAAAACAAGATGGCTTCGCTGCGCTTCTGCGTGGCTTGCCAACCCTCCGACAAAGTCAGTCGGACCAGCGTATAGTCTTCCGGCCGGCGGCGGGTCGTCTTAATTTGTTTGCTCAGTTCAAACTAGGACATGACCCGTCTGTGCCTGGAAATATCTACCTTTAGTACGTAGACTGTATTTAGCTTTAAGTCGCTCCGCACATGGGACGCTCCGCTGTCTGGTACGCTAGTAGAAAACTCTACGACCAATTGAAGGCGGGAGAAGCTAGCAGAAGAAGGTGCATACTAGCAAGTGATTTTTCTATTTGAGTGAAAAATACATTATGAAGGAAACTGCGATATTCACATAAGGGATCCCCTATGGCACAGAATGAAGCTAAACAACCACAACCAGAGCCAAAGGACTGAGCGCAACGTGGGGAGCAAGGAACTCTACACTAGGCAACCGCTTCGCACATAAAATAAACAAGGCGAGGGCAGGTAGTCCAAAAGCACTAAACTCACACCCAAAGAGTCTTGTTAAGATAGGCTATCTCGGTGCTATGTAGAGACACCGATACTGAACTGGCGGAATCTTCCTAAGGCATTTTTTTTCAGAATCGCGCACGCTTCCAAAATCTCCACTCCCGCACCCCTATAACGTCTTATCACTCCGCATGCTTCGAGGTGTAGAGCACAGCCTTTGCAGACTTTACAGTTGGCGACCAGGTTGCTGCCGGTCGAATTGCGGAGGCTGTTAGGGTGTTGCCTGAGACGGTAAATAAATCATCGGCCCGCTTGGCCAATGTACGATCGTCCACAGGACAAGAAGATTTTGTAGGCGACGTATGCTTGGCAGTCTACAAAGCGCTTCTCGTGTCTTTTCCGGTACCCCGCATATTTATTTGCTTCGGAGTTTCCACACTTACATAACTTGTGTACCTTTTCAATAGCTTTCTTGATTCTGTGCCTAACAGTGTGGTAGTAGGGTAACACGACCATCTTGTTACCTTTGCCCTGTACGCACGTCTTCTTGGTGCGTGGCTCGGCAAGAAGCTTTTCGCCAACTGCCAAAATAAGGTCGCAAGGCAACGCAGCTTCCTTCAGTTACTCCACTTGGGAACAGAAACTAGCCTCGGCTTGGTGTGTGCACAACCGCTGCAACGCATTCCTCAGGACTGACGCACGATTTCCCTTTTTACCAGCTTGGTATATGGTGACGTAACGGTAGCAGTTATTTTGGATCGAGGAGAATAGTTCCAACACACATGGGCACATTTCACCTTGAGCTGCATATTCAAAAACCACACCAATCCCCCAGCCGGTTGTTTACAAAACGATATTGACGGTAGAACGAAATAGTTCAAAACAGTTCTTCAACTTGATGAGTAGTGCCCTCTGAACTGAGCTGATGCAGCACTAGGAAGCCGTCAACGAAACGGAAAATCTTCGTAACGTTCGCGTGGAGCAACAGAAGCAACTGACAAAATGTTCAGTCGAAACGAAGTTTTCGGTCGACAGAAAACTTCATCAATTGTTCCGCACTAACGTCACTAAGACTTTCTGCTTCGCTGACGAATTCCTAGTGTGGTGTCAGCTCAATGCAGAGGGCACTACACATCAATTTGAAGAAATGTTTGAACTCTTTAATTCCACCCTCAACGTATTTTCGTAAACAATGGAGGATTGGGGGATTGATGTGCGGTTTTTGAATATGGACCTCAAGGTGAACAGTGACCATGTGTCTTGCATCTATTTCCCTCAATCCAAAAAGGACTGCTTCCGTTCACGTCCGCATATACCAAGCTGGTAAAAAGGGGAATCGCTAATCAGCTCTGAGGAATGCGTTTCAGGGCTCGTGCACACACCACGCCGAGGCCTGTTTCTCTTCCAATGTGGAGCAACTGACGAAAGCAGGGTTTCCTCGCGACCTTATCTTAGAAGCGTCTTCTCGAGTTACGCACCAACAAGAAGACATGCGAACGGGGCAAGGGTGAGAAGATTGCCGCTTTACCTTACGTCCACAATGTTCGGAACAGGATCAAAGAAGCTTGTGATAAGGGAGGGGTTGTGTTGTTTTCTCGGCACCTAACAAGCTATACAAGCTGTGTAAGCGTGTAAACTCTGAAGACAATAGACATACGGGGAGCCGGAAAAGACACGAGAAGCGCTTTGTTGACTGCGAAGAATGCGTCGTCCGCGAAATCCCGTTGTCTTGTGGGTGACCGTACATTGGTCAAAAGGGCCGATGGATTATTGATCGTCTCACAGAACACGCAAACAGCCTCTGTACCTTTACCGGCAACAACCTGGCCGCCAACTTTAAAGACTGCGAAGGATCAACGCCACGCCTCCAAGCATGCCAAGTGATAAGGCATTACAGGGGTGCGTACCGGAGGGAGAGTTTTGAAGACTACGCGATTCTGAAATAAAAAGGCCTTCGAAAGATTGCATGAATTCACCGTCGGTGTCTCTACTAAGCACCGAGATCGCGTATCTTAACAATATTATTTGGGGTGGTTTTTAGTGCCCTTGGGCAACCCCGGCCCTCGCCTTGTTTAGTTTATGGGCGAAGCGATTGTGCATGCCCAGTGTAGAGTTTCTTACCCCCGTGGTACGCGCAGTGTTTGGCAGTGGTTATGATTGTTAATCTTCGTTGTTTGCCGTAGGTTATCGCACATGCGTATATCGCAGTTTCCTTCATGCTGTGTTTTTCACTCGAATAAAAAACACTTGCTAGTCTCTGCCCTCTGTGTCTAGTCGTCTTTTTTGGGTCATAGTTTTGTACGCAGTTTTTTTGTAATGTACCAACTGGCCCACGTTTGCATTCTACTTAATATAGGTGCTAAGGAACAATCAACCGAAAATTTTACCACACAGGAAAAGAGCAGGTTGCATGAAGCCCTTTTTTATGCTGGGTGCATTATCACAGCGGTCAACAGCACGATCACATGTCCTTATACTCTTTTCTCCTAAAGGAATGCAGTCACTAACGGTGAGGTATTTGTGAACATTTGGGGACCCATACTGAACAAGCGCTATTCAAGGAATCGTCATCTGAGCTGCTTGGAATGCTGAACCTAGATAAAAATGTGAGCTTGGTATACACTAAATACTTTATAATTTTTCCATTGCCAGCGCTGACTTATGGTGGAGTGAGCTGGAGCACTAGGTATATGGTTTTGCAATTCGCAAGTTCCAGTTCAAATAGCACTTTTTCTTTTTAAGTGGTTTATTTGTTTCTGGGCGGTATTTTCTATACTGAATTCACAATTTTAGAGCTGTAATATCCATTGCTCCACAAGCGAGTTCGCAGAATGTGAGCAAACTGACACTGACGCGCTGGCGAGTTCTCCTGCACGTGGTGATGCCATAAGCACCATCTGCTTGTGGGCACAGTCAGGAATCGACCGACCCTTGGCCTTGTGCGAACACGCCTCTTATTATACAGGCACGAGCCAGGCAAACTCCCAAGATGGGGGCAAAACACATCGCAATTGAGTGTCTCCAGTTGTGCGGACGGCATTTATTTACTGTCTATGCATCAGCTAGTAATTGTTGCTATTCCAAGGAGTGCTGGAAGACTTATCTCAGGCTTTTTACAGCCGCAAACATGACAGAAGTGCGTTATGCCGATTACTCATATATCAAGAATGCCAAGCCAAGGATAAAGTCAGATCCAAAGCAGTTACCGTATTTACTGGCGTAATTTGCACACCTCTTTTTGTGAATTTAGGGCTTCAAAAAAGCGGTGTGCACATTACGTGGGTATTTCACGAAAAAAAAAACCTCGAAATAACGTGTAAATGGTGGCGCTGCAAAATATACAAAAAAACTCTAATAACCTATCAATACTTTTGATTGAGTACAGTCAAAGGTACAAGAATACACAGAAAAGTACTCGAAAGTACAAAAGTGAGAAGTACACAGTCAAACTACAAGGTACAAAAATGGTCAAAAGTTCACAGAACATACCTTTCACCAGTCCAGTTCAGTTGCGGTCTAGTCTGAATTGCCCGTCGAGATGTCCGACCGCGCGTCACCGTTGTGGCTGCTGTCACTGCCCCTTAAAGCGCATCGTCCTCAGTATCGTGGTGCGGATTCGACGGCCCCATCTTCTTGAAACTGCGCTCCACGATTCGGGGGAAGTCATTTCCCCAAACTGCTACGACTCACTCACAGTCCCCCAGTTGACGTCCTCCTAGTGGGAGTGAGTCCATGCTCTCCGCTGGCCATCCACTCAACATACATCTTCCGAACCTAGTCTTTGAACGGTTTATTGGCCATCACGTTCAAGGGCTGCAGGACAGGTGTTAGGCAACCCGGAATAACGGCCTGGTTGGCCCGAATGTCACGCCACTTCTTCTTTACGCTCTCTACAAGATACCCTTGAAAGCTCGCGCGCCCCTACAGCGATGCCAGTCGCAGCAAACCCCTGGTCTCTTGCCGGAGACAGTGTCAATAAAATCCCTCATTAGCCCCTCATTCATCCACCCGTTTCCCTGGACATGGAAGTGAAATCGGCCTCCAAGCTTCATTTTGGGTACCGTCTTTCTCTCGAAAATGACAAAGGGTGGGAGTTTGCGGCCACCGCTTGTCACGGCAAGCACCACTGTGCAGCGTTATTTTTTGCAGCCGGCGGTCTGGATGGGCAAAGATAGACATCTTTCGCGCTCGCTTTGCTATTGCGCAGCATGTCAAACTTCGGATATGTTTAGTCGGGGCATCCAATTTGGGACATGATGAAGCTCCCAGTTCAGTGTAATCCAACCACAAAGTGGAGAAAAAAATTTCTTCTCGTAGTCCGGTGGTAACCGGTGGCAGAGCATCATAGTCCCTTTGTGAGACAGCTGGTGGCGTCTCATGAAGCACATCATTCAGCTTCTGTTCACATTGAATGCGACAGGAGATGCCCCTTTCTCATGTGCAATCTTCGTTGCCTCAAACTGCAGTATCTCGCACGACGCTGCGACAGAGGACAACTTCAGCTGTTGAGCATACTTCAAACAGCTCTTTTTCTAAGGTAGGAAACTCCTTGCATTTGTCTCTAAAACACCCTCCTTCCAGGTTTGCTAATTTGGAGTGAACTCTTCTGCTTTCCTAAATACTGCACGTGGCTCTCGTTCCCGCTGAAGGGCTTTGAGGCGGCAGGGTTCCCCTTTTTCCCGGGACAGGCAGTGACACTGGGTGGGAATTAGGTTGTATGGTTATTGTAGCCCATCCTACAGTACCAAAATGCGACTGAATGGTAACGAAACGTGAAAACATACGGTGGATTACGTCACATCGCAAAACGCACGAAACTGGAGTCGGCACTTGGCAAGGCTGGGGCAACATATGTAGGTAAATTTTGTTTCTGTAAACCTGGCAAAACTTAAGGGTGCGCAGAGTATGCGAGTAATTATGGTATTTTACGAAAGCGAACAAACTGGTTTGAATTTTAATCTCCGACATCATCCAATCAGGTAGTACTTTGTATGGACGTCGTGGCTTCCGCAGACCGCGCATAGTAGTTCTTCCCCTTTCAGCGCTTATAAAATAAATACCGCCTTATCGATAGGATAAACAATAAAATGTGTGTTTATTTGAGCCATTCTACGCAGTTTAAAAAACACAGGAGCTCGACAAATCCATTTCGGGGTCTTTTATATACCGCACCACCCACCCGTTTGGCTCAGTGGCTTAGGCGTTGTTCAGCTGAACCCAGAGTCACTGGTTCGCTTCTCAGTTGATGCGGCCGCGTTTCTGATATAGGTCGAAAGCCAAAACACCCGTGTGCTCGAGATCCTGTGCAGGTGGTCAAAACATTATTCTGGAGCCCTCCACTAAGGCGCACCTCATCGCCTGTGTAGCGTCGACGCGTGAAACCCCATAATCAATACCCTCTCTTGCCTTTGTCTCTCTGTATCTGGCTGTCATGCCCTTCCGCACTCCCCACATGAGCGGACATTCTGGTGTCCAACCCTACGTGTGACAGTTTAGAGCTCCGGGTGGACATTCTTTCTATGATTGTAGCAATTGATTCATTTTGGTAAAGAATAAACATTACGACCGCTGTAATTCTTATACATGCTTTCTGGCGTCCATTCCCGTAGATAACGCAGTCAAACTCCACTACAACGAACTCTGCTTGAACAAAATTTAAGTTTCGACGAAATATTTCCTACTTCCTATCAGTTGGCTAGAGAGGTCAATGCAGCAGAGACTCATAGCAGCAGTGGTTGCGGGCATCTGTGCACCACCTAATTGTGTTCCCTGCTTTCTTCAGGCTGTATCAACGTCGACAATCGGCCGCTTACGCACGTGGCATCCTGGACTGCTTCCGGATCCCACTGTGTGGCGACTGCTGCTAGGCTCCTCCCACATCGCCTGCGTGGCCTGTCTGCCTACTCCTTTATAAGCGACGCATGACCACAGCCCCTCACTCATAGCAGCAGTGGTTGCGGGCATCTGTGCACCGCCTAATTGTGTTCCCTGCTTTCTTCAGGCTGTATCAACGTCGACAATCGGCCGCTTACGCACGTGGCATCCTGGACTGCTTCCGGATCCCGCTGGGTGGCAACTGCTGCTAGGCTCCTCCCATAGCGCCTGCGTGGCCTGTCTGCCAACTCATTTATAAGCGACGCATCACCACAGCACCTTACTCATAGCAGCAGTGGTTGCGGGCATTTGTGCACCGCCTAATTGTGTTCCCTCCTTTCTTCAGGTTAGTTCACTTCACTGTGTACTCGTAACGCTGGATTGTTAGAAGTGTGGTTGCCGCAACTGCTGCTGCTATTCAGTGCTATTTTCCCCTGCTTGTGTTTGCCCAGTTGTCGCAACTGTCGCTGCAACAATGGTTACCAATCCTTAACTGGTGAAAAAAGTTGAAGAGCTCGAAGCGAATTTTGACGCAAAGCTGAACAATCTTGTGTCTAAGCTCGTTGTAGGTGTGATAGCTAAACTGCAAGAGGCAGGCGCCGACGTTGGCACGCTCCAGACTGATATCGCGAATATGACGAAAGCCTCTCATTGATCAATGAAATCACTGTAAAAACGCTACACGGGCAGCGGGAACTTCTCGCAGCAAACAAAAGCCTAAGGACTGAGAACGATGCGCTCAAGAAAAGAGTTGCCGACTTGGAACAATACACGCGCTTGAACAACGTGGAAATCAGGGGGATTCCAACAACGCAGGGCGAGGATTGTAGCGCGATTGTTGCTGCGATAGGCAACCATGCCAAGTGCCCAATCTCGGCTTCTGATCTCGACATCGTTTATCGCGTGCCGGCCAAATCAGGGCAGTGTAACATAATTGCCCGCTTTTGCTCATGAGCAAAGAAGAATGACTTTGTGAAGATGGCTCGTAAGGCCCGGCTGGATACGCAAAGTCTTGATTTCCCAGGAGAAAACCCAACGCCCGTGTACATAAACGAACACCTATCACCTGATAACAAACGATTGTTTGGGAAGGCGGTGGCACTCAAAAAGGAGAAAAACTGGCGTTTCTTTGGACTGAAAACTGCCAAATCAAAGCCCGTCAATCTGAAGACAGCAAGGTCTTCCGCATCATGTCCGAGTATGCCCTAAGGATCTTTGCCTAGCCTCGTGCTCTGGTCCTAGCTAGCAATTGGATCGCTTCACAATGACATCCTACCTTTTACCCTCCGAACTCGCTTCATATTTCTCGGTTCCCTGCAGATCACTCATTCATTTTAATGCCCGTAGCCTGCGCAAGCATGCTGATGATATCGCCAACCTTCTGTCGTCTATAAAACACCACTTCTCGGTAATCTGCATCAGTGAAACATGGTTAACATCAAATGATAGAGACTTGTACAGTTTTCCCTCGTATTCTTCTGAGTATTGTCATCGCGGCTGTAGCAGCCATGGTGGCGCAGCCCTATTTGTTTCGTCATCACTCCAGTACCGCAGGCGTTTTGATCTGGAAATTAAGCAAGCCAACTGCGAATCTGTTTGGGTTGAATTCGATTAACAGATATTCTTACAGGAGAAAAAAAAAACTTAGTCATCGGATGCATTTACGGTTCGCCGTCATCTTCCATTAATGAGTTTTGCCTAGCTTTACTAGGCTTTAAATGACATATTGCATGCACTATCATCAGAACGCAAAAATGCAATCATCATGGGAGACATAAACATTAACCTATTCGAAAATAACAGCCCTTGCAATGAGTATAAAAATTGTCTCAATGGTCATGGGTTCGAATGTATCCTGGCCATTCCAACACGCTGTGTCGATAACAGACAGGGTACGCTCATAGACCACGCATTATCGAACTTGATAACTCCCTCCAGTGCTGGCGTACTCGAAGTTTCCATACCTGATCATTACCCTGTTTTTGTCCGAATCAATTCCTCTGTCAATATAGATAACATGCAGTTAACAAAGAGCAAGGTAGATGTATCTATTTTTGTTGAACTCATCCGTAATTCGAATTGGGCGGCAGTAACTTCCAGACAGAACTCTGATGATGCATTTATTACTTTTTCTGAAAATATTGCTCGTGCACTAGAGTCAGCAACCATCACTGCGCGCCAAGATAGGTTATCTGGTCCTCGGAACGACTGTATGACAAACGGTCTTCTTAGATCCATGCGGAAGAAAGAAAACAGGTACAAAAATAAAAAAAACAACCGTATAACTTAAGACTTAAAAAACGTTACAAACTGTACTGCAACGTCTTAAGAGCCCTACTTAAGGTAGCCAAAAGGAAGTACTTTGAAAATGCAATCTACCGTGCTGGAAACAACGTTAAAAGGCAATGGCAAATTAGAAATACCTTCTTGGGCCGAAATCGCTCTAACAACCATGGTTAATACTGAGACCGTCAGTTACAATGATCCACTGGACATAGCAAACGTTTTTGCGGATGCTTTCGCCCTCAAGCAAGCTCATTCTGATGAAATCTTCCAGTCCAATAACCCCCGCCTCCCCCACAGTTTTTTTCTTTTTCCTACAACGCCCGAGGAAGTTTGTGCTGTCATACGCACCCTGAAGAACACTGGTCCCGGCCTTGACAACTTCCACTCTTGCCATATCAAACTTATCGCACAATATGTTTCGGGTGTTTTTTCATACATCGTTAACCTTATCTTCAAAACAGGCCTATTTCCGTCCGCTTTGAAAAAAGCTAAACTAGTTCCTGTTTTCAAGAAAGGTGATAAGTGCCATGCCTCTAACTATCGCCCAATTGCCATTTTGTCATTTCTTAGTAAAATAATAGAAAAGCTCTTAGTTGAACGAATAATGAAGTACTTAAAAAAATTGATATCCTGTCGCCGTATCAGTTTGGCTTCAGGGCTGGTTACTCAACGCACCTCGCCCTAATTTCCTTAACCGATAAAATCAAAGGGGGAGTAGATACGGGGGAATTTTTTGGTGCATTGTTTATTGATTTTTCAAAGGCGTTTGATTCCATTAACCATACGATTTTGTTTAGGAAACTTAACTCTATTGTTATAACCGGCCCTACCCTCAATTTAATTCAAAGTCACCTGCTTAATAGAGAACAAGTCGTATGTGTGTCATCTTGTTACTCTCGGACTAAGATAACAAATATTGGTGTCCCGCAGGGGTCAATTCTTGGCCCATTATTGTTTCTAATTTACATTAATGATCTTCCTCTTTGTCTCAATTATTCTAACAGCATACTTTACGCTGATGACACAACAATTTTTACATCAGATAAGTGCCTTTGTTCATTAGTAGATAATCTTAATACAGATGCATCTAATTTAGTGACCTGGTGTAAAAATAACTTGTTGAGCATTAATGCTGCCAAATCAAACTTCATGATCTTCACGTCACATCAAAGGAGCGTTCCCGGACGTCCTTGCAGTAACCTTGATTCTGGTCTACTCTTTCCATGTGACAGTGTGACATTTCTTTCTGTAGAAATTGACAAGAACTTAAAATTCAACAACCATATTGCATCAATAGCAAGAAAAACAGCTTACGGTATAGAGTGCTCTATAAAGTTCGTTCCTTTTTTAGTGAACGCATCCGTATCTCACTTTACTACGCATACTTACACAGTCACATAGCATATGGCATATCATCTTGGGGAAATACATACAAAACACATTTATCTCCACTGCAACATATTCAAAATCAAGCTATTCGAATTATAACCTTTAGCCACTTCCAATCGAACGCCGTTTCCTTGATTCGTGCTCATAATATCTTGTCGGTTTCAGAACTTGTTAAATATTCCCATGGCCTATTAGTTTATAATTTCAATAATGAAAACCTCCCCTTTCAGTTAATTAGTACTGACCAATTTCCTCGTTGTAACTCCACTCGATTTTCTTTAAATATGAACTATTTATTGCCAAAATTAACAACGGACTACGGAAAGTTTTCAACTAATTTTTCGGCTATACACTTTTCAAATACGCTGCCACTCTCTATTAAAACATGCCGTACCGTGTATACATTTAAAAATAATTTGCGAGCGTTCTTATCCCAACCTGAATAATGTAACTTGGTTGTACCATGTTTAGTTTTGTTTCTTTATTCCGGGCATCACTAATATGCTTTGTGCTTATGATGTTCTTGCCTATACACTACTGCTGATATTAGTTTTGTTTCTTTTTTTTTCATGCATTGCTACTACGTTTCTTGCTTATTACGTTCTTTCATATGTACCGTTTGTTATCTTGGTGATATTTGTTTTCTTTTTTCCATGCCTTTCTAATACGTTTCTTGCTTATTATGTTCTTGTATATATACCGTAATTGATCTTGCTGATATTATTTTGTGTTTCGTTGATTGAAATATTCGTGCTTATAACGTGTGTTTCCGCCTGTTTAATGAATAACAGGAGGTCCCCTCTTCAGTCTCTGACTCTGGGACCTCCTTCTGAAATCTTCTATTCTAAACATTCGTGTTGTAACACAAAATGAAATAAATTTAAATTCAAAAAGTTCAAAAAAATTCAAATGAAAGTACTCGCTCCAGCGAACCATTTGTCTGGCTTGCTTTCGCTTGAACGAAATTTCCTCTCATTCTGGCAGGGTTTCACATTTTTTTGCTATAAAAGAAGCATAACGCCAGCTATCTGTAACTTTTTACACATTCAGAAAGCTTTTTCTCCGAAATCGTGTGCCGCACGCCCACACCGCCACCCTAAACATCAATAAGCTCATACGTGATAATATTGTTTGCTAGTGATAAATATGTTGCTGGCCGTCTTTGCATGGGCGCAGGCCCGGTCTGCCAAGCCGGAGCTACAGCAAATCTGCATTCAGTTGGAATCACATTAATGGGCTCTGCTGCTGGCGCGGCACATTCATGTATGCCTTGTGAGCCCCTGTCCCTGCAGATTTCCGTCTACGATTCCTCAAAGTCAAAAACGCAAATAATGTTTTCCTGTTTAGTCCTAAACATTTGTTATCCTATCTTGTTTGCTACACCCCGGTCACCTTAATACAAGCGGCCGCAGCTTCGCTCTCAAGGTTAGTTGCTGCTGTGCCAAGTCAGAGAATGAGATAACAGCGCCACTCCTGCCATAAGCGAGAGGGGGCTTCCGACGGCTTAGTAGGGATCTACAAGTAATCAGCTCGGCGAATACGCCTTGTACGGCAATTCGTTTTGCGCCTCCATTTCTTCTCTCCTTCTACCGGCCCTCCGTATCGCGTTCTTTATGTGCAGGAACACAACGGATTACCATTGGTGTGTTTGCTATCCGAAAAAACACTACGTTATTGTGCATCACTCCTTTTTCTAAACATTGTATTATGCTCCCATGATGCAGAAATATACGGAGATATTTTTCTTCCCTTCTGTGGTGTGCGGTGGCAGGTTTCGCCGAAGCTTTTCGCACGTCCTCACAATTTTATTATAGCCCATTTCGACTGTAGGCATATATGTAGGTATGATGCGAACTAGGCACTGGGTCTTTGTGTTTATATTTGTTTTTTACTGCCCGGCCACGCCCGGCAGTGTTATCGGTGTCCCAAGTGGACCGCGTGTTCTATTCTTTATTTTTATGAACCACGGATATATCATTTGGATGCGAACAGCGTTTCGCGCTAACGTGACAAGCTTCGAGTAATCTTCTTGGATCTACAATGTTCTAGATGTAAATTGACGGTTCGAGAAGCGCTCTCGCCAAAACACAATAGCAGAGTCCTTCAATGCCTTTCTGGTCATGAAACTTCGCCATCACGCTATGACCGAGCTTTGTTCACTGCCGCGCCGCGGCGCTGGTGTTTATCGGGGGGCAGCTGGGGGCGTGGTCAGAGCACGCTAGGCAGGAACTGGACCACGAAGTAAGATAAAACAGATGCTCGCCGCCTTACCAGCAGTGCGCTTTCGCTTTCACTTCGTTCCTGCCTGCTGGTGTGGTTAAAGAGCAGCGGGGGCCGCCCGATGCCCTCCGATTTGCAGTGGCGCCCCTCGCGGTAGTCTTTGTCCCCGTACGAAACTTGGCCGGCAGTTTCATGACCAGAGAAGCACTGAATGACTCTGATAAAATCCTGCAGAGAAGACGCCGCGGTATTCCTATCGCCCACACCAGTCTACGCACGTCTCTTTGTTGACACCTGTTTCGCTACTTGTGTATTCTTTAGGTGGGAAGAGGAGTAAAAGTTTGCTCCAATAAACTTCTCTCTTCAAGACAGATGTATAGTCGTTGGCTCCGTTCCATCTGGTGAGGCGCGTTGTATGCACCCTTTGTGCTACCAACAACCTCTGGAAACCACCAAGGCAGTCCAACTAGAGCCAGCCGCCGACGGCAAGGCCTCCCGCTCCAGTTTGTTCCCCTGCCAGACGGACCCAAAAGAACGACCACTGCAAATACCACTATGGTGCAAGAAGCAACATCACAAATCGTCGCGCAGCAGCAACACACCGCCATCATTCTGAGGAGCACCCGCTGAAGACCCAGAAGAATGGTTAGAGAAACAGGAGAGCGTCCGGATCTTCTACAGTTGGGACGACGCAGAATCTTTCACGCATGATTCCTTTTACTTGGAAGATCCTGCTCCCACTTGGTTCGGGAACCACGAGAACTCCTTGACTTAGCGGGCTCACTTGAAAGCGAGTTTTTTAGACCTTTAAAAGACCTTCAAAAAGAACGCGCAGCGCTTTTGCTTGAAACTTAAACGCAGGACCCCAACGAAGGAGTCATGATCTTCGTCGTGGAGATGAAGCGACTTTTTCGCCGTGCCGACCCAGAAATGATGGAGGAAAAGAAACTAAGGTTTCGGATGCGAGGAGTAAAGCAAGAACTCCTTGCTTGCCTTGTCCGCAACCCACCTAAAACGGTGGCCGATTGCGCGTCAATATTAAAGCTGGTACATGTACCTTATCTACCTGTGTCCTTAACAAGTCGTCGTCTGATAAGTTTTTGTACTCACTACGAGTACACATTGTAAGTGACACAGTGCATTGTACTTTACCCAGGCATCCCACTGGCATGGGGCAACACGACTAGGAGCAAAAGACAAGGACACTCAGATTCATAGAACAAGCCATATTGATGAAGCCTGCCACATAATGCTACCATCACTGCTCATCAGTATATAGCGGGTTGATGGTTACTTTTTTCTAGAGATTTCTCCTGTAACTGTAACGGCATTGATGGATATCCATAATGTTGCACTACAAATAAAACTTCGTTTACAAAATATCACAGGTTGATTTTATCATTTTGTTGTACACAGGACCGAAAACATCTAAACTGAGAGCTAGCTAGAATCAAGCGACTCTATTCTTGTGAGTTTATGCGAATACCCCTATGTATATTTTACTAAGATTACCTTCAATTTGTGCTGCCCGCTTTATGCTTTCTCTGTTCACCCAGGCCGGATGTGGATGTTGCAGCCAGTTGTCAACAGTGAACATACCAAGTGGTTGCTTCCAATACACTCAACAATGACCAAGCCTTATCCAATTAGGTACCTTTTAAACTGCGTGCCAGTTTAACCAAGGATATTTTTTCGGTGGACAGTGAGCAGTCAAGTCAGTGTTCCAAAAGCAGCTGCCTGATGTTTCGATTGTGAGGGCAGCTCGTAGTTTTATTTCCGGCTAACTTGTGTACAGGGAAGGCATGTAGCGGGTGCCACGAAGGAGCCCCTGAGGAAACGTGGATTAAGAATTCCTGAAACATCTTGAAACGTTCTTACAACAGCATGAGACAAGTTATGTAGACGCCAACAAAAAGGTGCTGAGGCATCCTGCAAGAAGTTCTCTTGAGGTCTTGCAAGCACCCAAATAGACGGCTATAAGTGTCGCGTTTGCACAGCTACAACACTTCTTCAGAACAGGTTTTATAAATACCTTATTGGCTGAGACGTCTCTTGGAAGGCCGAATCGTCTTTCGTAGATTACGTTAAGATTAACGACAGCCATTTTTGCGTTTCATGTGACTGCACAAACGTCATTCAAGCAATGCACAGGTTAGCAGCTTGAAGTTGTGCAATCCCACAAGTGAACATCAAGGTCCCATGGAAATATAGCAGCACCTGTCCTGTCCTTTTTGTTGTGTTGCCATATTTTACTTGTTAAAGATTGTCACAAATGTCTAATATAAGGGACGTTGGCCTCAATATATGTATTTGTTATTTGTAAGCATCGTTGCCTGTTACCGAAGCCTAATTTGATGAAGCACAAAGCGTTGGCATCTACTTTGTTGGTTCACATCTAAGGGTAGAGGTCTCTTTTTATCAGCCGAATGTGTTTAGTTGTTCGATCGGCTGACGACGCAACAGATACTACGTAGAAAAGACCTCTAGGTGTGATGCGTACGTGCGGGAGAGATGTCCTGCCGCCCACATCTCCGATGAACTGGAGCACCGCTGTTGAGCCACTGCGTCCACCTCGACTGAGCCTTCCTTACTGCATGAAACGATACTTGGTAGCTGGAAGCGGCGTAAGTAGGTTTATGTGGCCAATTTCTGCAGTCAACAAGATGTCAATAGGGGATCATGTAGATTTCTGAAGCCTGATCAATGAGCGATTACAGATAACATCAGAAACCACGGACGCATTACTCGGCGGGACCGAAACCGAAATTGTCTCAAACTCCCAGAAAATATTCCAGAAATATATATTCTCATAATTTTACTTCATCCCAAGAGCACTACGTTTTTCTTAAGAAAAAATATCGTTGGCAAAAGCGCAAAGGCGTATGCATGAGATTTATTCTCTTAACAGCGTCCAATCGTATTTCAAGACAAGTTTGCCTCAAGAAATTTCACGCGATATGCTTGGACGATGCCCAGGATTTTAAGGTTGATGTATATGCATTTGATTTTTTGTCAATGATATTGTTTTAGAAGAAGGTCTAGTACTATTGGCAACAAGCTCATCTATCGGAATATAATTTTTGTCGTTTATGTTTGGAGAACTGTTTCAAACTAGTTTCGGTTTTCGTTGCGCTAAGCAACATGCTCGGCGTCCACCGTTATCACGGGCTGCTGGTAGAATCTCGGCTGAATGACAGGTCAGGGGAGGATACCACCCGCGCTTTAAATGGTAAGGTTTACTAGATGAGGTGTTCACAGTGGCTGCAGTCCCTCCGCACCATAGGAGACGCTCAACAGTGAGGCGACTCTCCCTCAACTTTGTATCTTACTTTGCTTGTCTTTGTCTTATAACAGGCGCGTTGGCACAAGGTCAGCAGTCGGCAGAATATGGACCGAGCCTTCTAGCTGCCGGTAATATGTGCCCACCACGCGAACGAAAACTCACAAGCGCGTCAGTGTCTATCTGCACACAGCCTCTTAGCTCGCTCATACTGCAATGATGATTGAAGCAAAAAATGGGGAATACAGTAGAGGAAACGTTACCTATAGAAAATTAATAAATTGCAAAAAAAAAAAAACAAATTCAACCGGAGATTCAAACGTCCTGCTACAATGCACTGCATCTCGTGCTTCACAGTAGTTGCGGCGTTTTGTTTTCTTTTTCTGCGTGAAAAACGTGCGGTAATTAAGCAACGCAAAGTTAGCAGTTATCTGAGACCGATAACACCCCAGCAGCTACAATAAGGCAGTCATCAAAATTTTAGGAAGCAGACACGCGCGTGCAATAGGTATACCCGCACTGGTGGGTAAATTTCCGGCGCTTAGATGCTCTGCACCAATGCACCCAGCTGCCAAAAAGGGTACTTAGTTATGCGTAACGGGGGTGGGGGGTTCCACATTCTGGTTAGTCATGCGGCACTACTACAAGCGGTACAATTCCTTCACAAAACATATATATTTAAGGGCACTTCGCTGGTATGTCGAAAAGGCAAGAACCGCATTGTGTGAACGGTAATGTCCATGTCCCTTGCCCCAGTTTGTTGCAACACATACAAAAAAACACCGCATCCCGGCACGAAATGGAACGAATAATGGTTTTAGTTGATATAGGCCGCCATTACCCGAGCAAGAGATAGAGACATTCTTTGGCTGCACAAGCATGTTTCAAGTAAGAGTTTTGATGGATGCGGCTGGAAGGAAAATTTTTTGCGTCCGCCTAATCTCCCCCTATATATTTCTCTACAGACTGCGTACTTCAGGCACAGAAAAACAGTTTGGAAATGTGCGATTATACTGCTGACCTCGGTGATCGCGCACCCTGCGCAGAAAGTGCTTCCAGTACCTTGGATTTACGTTTTACAAAAAGAATAATGCTTCATTTTTGGCCTATTACGTACAATAAATGCGCTGATCCACCTCCAACTTTTTCTTGCCTGAGACTTTCTACTAGCGTACTAGTTGCGCGGGCTAATGCAGCTTACACCTCCAGTTAAGCGAACTCAGTGAAGCGTCTAAGCCAACATACGTATTGCATGTGCGACAGCTTAGAGATTATTGACTTGGACTTTTTGCAAAATAGCAAAATAAAGCCACATTCTTCCGGGCTCAATTCCTGTCATGGCTTACTTTTGACTGAGAGAAGGAATTGCAACGAACCGCCAGCGGCTGGGCTAGTGTTGGCGAGCCGCAGCAGACGCATTCAAGCGGAGCTTTCAAAGGTAAGTGTCATGCGAAACTTCGTAGAAAAATGGCAAGCAGTATGCAGAGATAAGGACAACACTTGAAAATTAATTTTTCGACTAAGACAGTTGCGTAAACGCAATCACAGTGGCCATAACCTGGTCTGAGGGCTCCAGACAACAATCTCACCAGGTAATCTCGCCGTGTTTACTAATCACTTCACGGGCCACCTTAGATAATTCACTTCCATACACATCACCTTGTGTATGAAAGTGGAAACGTCACAGGCAGTCCGCATATGTTTTTAAACATTCCTGTTGTTAATGGTGCATATTCCTGCTTTACCAAAACAAAATCCGTTCTCCGTTACGTTTGAACTGCGTTAAAACTTTGGTTTGGGCTATTTGGTGCAAAGCAACAGAATTCACAACACCGCGAAAAGGCGTGCAAAAAACACCGCCGTGTTTTGTCGTTTCTTGTCCTGTCTTTTTGCGCTGTTTTTAATTCAGTTAGTCGCATTTAAAAGCTTGAAAAAAGGTGCGCGTATTCGCAACCCTCGGCAGACACTACAGGCAACACAACTCACGCATGTATTGCCTTCCGCTAAACAGTCGATCACGTGCTCAGACGTCCAACAGGCAGCCTAAAACGCGCCGCCCCAATTATACCACAAATATGTACCTTCCGCGTGCGTTTACAAGACGTATACAAACATTAGACGCGATGCTTCGTCTTTCAGTTGCAATAAAGAACTCGATAGGCTTTTACAGAACTGCTGTCCAAACAGCGTCAAAGGTCGGTCGCTTGGAAATTGAGCCAAGAGAACAACACTTTTGTAGGAGGGTGGCGTAAACACACTGCATTGTCGCCCTTGAAGATCACTATCCCGCTGCTATTTACCTTACGCAGTTCCTTAAAACAGTTGAACAATCACAGAAGGGCAAACGCAGACTTCAAGGCGTCATCCATTCACTCTGGCGAGGCCAGTATTGTGCAACCTTGCGCAGGATCCAAAGGCGCCGCAGTAAAATTGGACATTTTCTGATATTTATAAATAGTTCGGCTCCCACATAGAAAGAGTGAAGGTATTTGAATGGTATAAAGGGGACTTGTGCACTCCCGCAAAACCACCGAAAGTATTTATGGAAACAGCAAAGTGCCCAATTCAGGAAGTGAATGTTCGGAGATTGTAGGTACGCTTGCTTAAGTGCTGCACGTGTCCATGCGGTGGAAAGAAACTTGAGTTCGCTCGTTGGAAGATAATAAAATTAGATAGCTAATTCGCGTGTTCTTGCTAAGGGGAGTTTAATAAACCTCGCACACCCGAACACACGCGCACACAGGCTGGAGGACAACCTAGGGCATTCGCGAAAATTTTTGTTGGTGGTGTTCTTTAGTCGACACTACAGTGATACCACATATCTCGTTAACCAGTCATTTCATCTTCGTGAAACTGTTGTTCTGAAATAGCATTCCTGACCACGTGGAAAGACGAATGCCACACTACGTTAAAATATGAACTATTGTGCACCTAAAGGAATTTATATACTCGCACGTTAACGAACGTGTTGAAGCTATTATTTGCTGAATTGGGTAGTGAAGAGGAATATAGATTGCTTCGGACATTCACATAATATATTTCTGTTCAAAGAGATTGAAGATCCATTCAGTCGGAAGGTCCAATCGAGCCCTAATGTTCCAACGAAATGAAAGGTGCACGGAGAAATATTCACTGTTGGACATTTCGTCCCGTTGGATCTTTCGTCTTGTTGGACATTTAGCCGCTGAATCCATTGGGCGACTGTGATGGTGCCACTTTCATGCGTGAAGGGTGCTGCGTTTCCAAACCGCACAGTGAAGTAAAGCCGGCGTGTGTAATCACGAATAAGCGGTTTATTTTGAAAACCAAATAAATGAGGCACAGGGAGGGTCACGTATGAACGCGTTCTACTCGCGCAGAGAAAGTGATATCATTAAGCGGGTTCAGTAAGCATTGCGGAAAAAAGCATTACTTGTCAGCAATTCAGATCCTAGGGCTGTTTAATAACATGCTGCCTTGATTGTCTTTGGTATATGTTGTGTAATGAAGACCCACCGCAGGCGCTGCTTGCTCTAGAGTGTGCTGGCGTCTTAGAAATGAAGCGCTGTACCCGTGCCGCTCCCTTTCATCACCCGCGGCCGCAGCTGCTCTCTAGTGTCACTGGGTGCGGTTCTCCCACCCTTCTCAAAAGAGCCGCCTCTACCGTCTTTTCGTTTGATGAATTGACGCGCACTCTATCCACAGTTTCCGCGGTGCGATGAGTATGCAGAGTTGCCCGCATGCGTACGGCACAGGACAAGGAGGGGGCTCCTATGCCCACAATATATGGTGGTTACTGGGTGATTAGAACCAGTGTTATCATTCTTTTGTATTTATATTTTGCTTTTTGCATATGCTTTTTTCTACTCGTGATTCCCACACTTTGGTATGCTTCGCAGCCTATCAAATAATACCCCCGTTCCAAACCAGGGCTTTCGTTTGCCTGCCCGTCCTCTGTTAGTTTTCTGCGTTTTGATCTACGTTAAATCAGAAAGAACTAGCCAAACAAACTTGGAACTTATTCTTACCTCGTGTCGTGTTTTGGTTGGCCGTTTCATACATGGCCTTTTCGATATTTTATTATGGAATTGTGTCCATATATGCAAAGTAAATAATTAGGTAGGGTACGACAGACTTTATATTCGGAGCATGTATGCGTATTTGTAAAGACAACTATCTTTTTAGAAACTCGCGTGCTCTGTCACGAAGGAACTTTGAACTTTAAGAAAAAAGATATTTTAAAAAAAGGTATTCATCTGTGGTCTCTGGTAGTAGTATATGTGGTCATCACTTAGGTTTTCTACAGAAAAAAAATTACATCTTTGGCAAAAATCTGCGCTCGGGCTTTTTGTGCGGCTTAATCACTTAAAAGTACTGCTTCGTATTCTGCGCTTGGGCTTACTAAGGGCACACTTTTACAAAGTAATTCAAACGAACGACGTGCACAGTTTTAGCATAAACTGACTAATTCATTATAGGTGAAACGTTTTTTGCTTCGGCATCAAAACATTTGCGAAGGGTTACAAAGTAAAACTGAAAAGCTGGGGAGGGGAAATTAAAGCATATGTTTTGGTAAAACGAGGCGCTAAACGTCGTGATCTGATTATTTGGTCTTTATCTTTGATATAGAACTCAGCTGCAGCGTAATCTGCGGCTGACGCTTTCTCACACCAAGCCTGATTGCTGTGAACTGATCTTTAGGAATTTGATTTCAGACGGGGCTTCCACGCTTGAGCATGAGCGCACGCATTTGGTCCGCTGCGGTATGTGAATGGCTTCCCATATTTCGCGTGCGGTCTTGCGGTGTGATTTTGCCTGAACCGAAGTTTTCTCAAACCATGGGTTGCACTCACATTTTTTGCAGTGTGGAGCCAAATTTTCTGAGGGTGCCGTTTGCTGATATTCGTACCCGCGCTCTGTAACACTCTATGATGTGTCGAACATTAAAACCCAACGAGTCCAATTCCTTACATTCTTAATATTCATCATCTTCCTGGTAAGTTTACCTTTACTAGAGTTTGGAATTCGAGAAAGTTTGGGGTTGCAACTATTGTTTTTTTTTATGATGACACTAGGTTGCGTACAGACTAAAAACACATACACTAATAAATGTGAAAAAGACCCGGGTGCCGTTTTTTCTCTCTCTCAAAAATCAACAAGGAAGATTGATGAGCATTGCAGTGAAACTGAGTAATATTGTATGTGCTGGCAAAGTTTGAAATACCTTGATACACTTGCGATTTAGTAAAAATAAAAACTTCGTCATAATTTCAAAACCACACGTGGCTCAATCATTAAAAATTGCATTTATTCTTGAGCTAACGCCATGAAACAGCCTGTCTTGGCGATTCTGTTTTGACATTCCATTCCGGCTTTGTTTAATATTAGATAGACGATGATTCATGGTGCATTCTGACACGTTATCTGACTTGAATCTACTAAACTTTTTTAAAAATTTCTAAGTGCTTGTGATAGCCTAAAGCTCCCTAATAGATCTTTAAGAATGTAGTGTAAAGGGTCCTGTAAAACGTTTTGATTCTTTGCAGGAGTACCATCGAGTGAGTTTCTTTGCAAGTCCTTCTACACGACCACACAGCAACACATTGTGTGATAAAAGAAAAGCATGTATAGGGCGATCACCAATGTGGCAACACCGCATCGTTTAGAAAATTATGAACAAAATTAATTTTTTTAACTGTGAGACGATGCGATGTTGGTCAAAATATAACAATCTTCATAAGAACGTCCCTAATATGCAACAATAACAAGGTAAAATGCCCTCTAAAAGCCAGTGAAGTATGGTTTTGTACGAGTGCGTAAATGAACAAAGGCTTATTCATTGGTGGAGCATGTTTAGCAAGTTATAACTTTTGATTATATTTGCTCAGATTTCAGAGTTTTTTGTACAGCCCCTGTGACTGGTGTACTTGCAGTCCATAATGAAGGTTTTTGGGCACTATGAACCCAGAGCAATTTCTAAGTTGAAATTATTGACCGCATGAGCACTCTGGTCAGGTACGAAGTTGTTGATATGCTTAGAAGACTCTAAACACACATGCTTAATGTTCTTAGGTGCAACAAGAACGCGGCCAACCGAAGTAACGGAAAAAATTTCGCCATCTCCTGGTATAAATGATGATGAGAGGGGCGAAGCTAAAATGTTTATCGGTATTATCGTGGGATATTCGCCCACACATCATATAAAGATTCGACACGTCAAGTTTTCCACCGCTCCGTTGACACGCCCGTCAACGACGTCGATGTTTGTGGTGATTATGTAGGGCCTGTTTGGGACGATTATAATCTCCATGGGTAAGTTGACGAATTCGGTGTGTGACATTTTAGCCACCTTGGCCGTCACCTTCTGCAGAGAGTCTTGTGTCGCGTACCCCCGCTAGGTGTCTTCAGCTCGCAGACGAGGAACAACAACCCGTTCTCCTTCCTCTCCTCCTTGTTGGGTATTAACGATCGCGTCTAACGTTTTGACCTATTCTGCCAATTTATGGTTGGCTATTCCCTAGGGGGATCCCGCCACAAGCATCGTTAAAGTGCCATGTACGGCCGGGGATGTGCCCGGCAACAGGAGCTTGAGCATAAAGATCGTTTATAATTTTCTACCTGCTGGATCACATCAAGCTTCTTCTATTCAAAAACAGACTCCAGCGAGAATCGTGATGCAGGCGACGGCCTCCGTGAGGACTTTCATGTTCCGGGTACTGCGCTTTTGAATGATTAAACAAGTCCTATATTTTTCTCACCTGTATGTTCTCAGTACATCCTAGCAAAGTAGGATAATTACTGGAGGGAGAGGCAGAAGCACCGACGAAGTGCTTTTAAAAACCGCCCTCAACGTTTCTGAGCCTACAGGGCGTTCTTATCAGCGGTGGCTGCATTCAACCACTGCAATCCTGGCACTAGTATCAAGTAACTTGTTTTTCACACGTTTCTATCTGTGTCGCGACTGAAGGTAAGAGGGAAAAGAGCTCTCATAGATCTATTCAACCTTCACCCATTCCTTTGTATAGACCAGCACTACCGAAAAAAATTACTAGGTAATTCGTTTTGCTGCCAAAATTGTGCATGCCGTAAAAGTCAATTCAGTGTGAGGGATGAAATTACATGGTAATTTGATTTTCTGCCAAACGTCTGCTTGCAGTAAAAGTAAATTCAGTCACTTCAAGGTATTCGACGAATGCACTGCGCTGATGTAAACTTGCGGAGGTGGTTTTTTGGTGGTTGGTGGCGTTCTGGGAAATTTCGGATTTCGGAGGCGTACCATGTTTTCAATTTTCCGGAAGAAAATTCGCAAACGACCTTTGGCGCGTTTTTGTTTGTCGGGTGCTTTTTTGTAGGGTGCATCAGCTGCGCAAGCGTTGACATCATCTTGTGGGTGACGGCACTGCATTCCTTCGAAGAATGCACGTATATTTCAAACGAATGTTTGTGCGTCACTAATCCACGGACATAAATGTATCACGCGTCTTTACTACTTTACTAAATATGAAAAACCTTTTGAAATAACTTTTTCGTTTATATTGTTTAGAGACTTCCAGTTCTGTAAGATATGTCCAAAATACCCATGGCATAAAGTCCTGTAGTTTTATATCGTTATCGATAAAAAGTAGATATTTATTCACCCAAGAGACCATTCATCTAGAGGTGTTTATTAAAACCAAAGTGCCAGAAGAAGTTTAAACAAATATTAAAAGATTTCTGTCGTTGAAGTTTAGTCTTGTAAACGTAGCTGACTTTGATGAGTAAAAAAAGGGAATTTTGGAATAAGCAATGCGTAGTGGCAAATTTTTAAACCAATGCAAATCGAAAGCTTCAGAACATCACTACAACAAAAAAGCGTGCCCTCGAAAAAAGCAAATATTCTTTGACTGTAGCAGGTGAACTTGGTTCTGAAACAAAACGCCCCCCAAAAAACCAACAAAACAAACAGATGAAGACATATATGGGGCTATTTTATAGTTAAAATATGGCAGAACAGCTTTTTTTATTTTTGGTAAAAATTTAAAATGCATAATGTTAGACATAGAAATGTGTTCTGGTTGTATCTTTTAAAAAGTAGCTAGCAAGAACGTTTTAAGATTGCATAAAAGAAGCTTGGTTACTGTTATCTACTCAAAAAGCGGGGCTCCTGAAGTAAGGCAAAACTGATGTTTATCTAGTGGATAATATAAATAAGTATGAAGATATTCCTGAATATAAACGAGGAAATAATAATATGTGTGGTATGTAAAGAGACACACAATACGATAATATATATATTTATATATTTATATATATATATATATAAATACAAAGTAAGAAACCTCGGTAACAGCAACAGCGGATATATATATTTATATATAGTTTGGAAATGAGGGGCTCGATGGTAAGTACAGAAAGAAATGCCGGCAGTCTACAACGCCAAAGAAGGCATAGGGGAATGGTTAGGCTATTTTTTTACCATTAGTGACTTTACAATAATATTTTTAATAATTACGTGAGAAAGAAAGAAAGAAAAACACGCGCCCAGAGTGGGGACCGAACCAACGCCTTTCGATTGGATCTCGAATGCTTTACCAATTTGGCTATCTGGGCGACTGTGTTCTCTTTCACTTTCTGCGGTATTTATATTTACTACAACTGTATCTGACGCTTGAGGGTTGTAGCCAGCGCCACTCAGACTACACGGGGAGACACATACAGTTGTAGTAAATATAAATACCCCAGAAAGTGAAGGAGAACACAGCCGCCCAGATAGCCGAATTGGTAAGGCATTCGAGATCCAATCGAAAGGTGTGGGTTCGGTCCCCACTGTGGGCGCGTGTTTTTCATTCTTTGTAACCTAATAATAAATAAAATTAATGTAACTTCACTAACGGTAAAAAATAGTCTAACCACTCCTCTATGCCTTCTTTAGCGTTTTAGACTGCCGGCATTTCTTTCTGTATTTCCTAACGAGCCCCTCATTTAAAACCTTATTATCGTACGAAAGCTTAGCGAGGGCCTCGGTTCTGACAGCCTTAATGCCAAGGTAGCATAAGAGGGTTTTCCGCCAGTTACCCGCTTATGACAGCACACCCCAGGGGTTGAAAAGAACGTCCCTTCTCCCCGTGTAGTCTGAGTGGCGCTGGCTACCACCCTCAAGCGTCAGACACAGTTGTAGTAAATATGTACCCCAGAAAGTGAAGGAGAACACAGTCGCCCAGATAGCCAAATTGGTAAGGCATTCGAGATTTAAACGAAAGCCGCGGGTTCGGTCCCCACTGTGGGCGCGTCTTTTTCTTTCTTTCTTTCTTTTTTACGTAATTAATAAAAAAATATTAATGTAACGTCACTAACGGTAAAAAATAGTCTAACCATTCCCCTGAGCCTTCTTTGGCGTTGTAGACTGCCGGCATTCTTTTTCTGTATATATATATATATATATATATATATATATATATATATATATATATATATATATATATGTGTATATATATTTATAGATATATATATATTGATTCAGGTGTCCTGGATTGCCTTTGGTAAAATATTCAGATGTCAAACCATCATCATCATCAACAGGCTATTTACGTTCACTGCAGGACGAAGGCTTCTCCCATCGAAGCCCACCGTCTTCTGTCACGCTCTGCTCTGGTCGATTCTTTGCCTCGGAACTTGATAATTTCTGATCTCCATCAAATTAGTCGCCTTTCTCTTTTTTAGACTCATCTCTTGGTATGAAATCTTTTACGTTAATTGCACATCGATTTTCAGGTCCTGGTTCTACGTCACCAGCCCAAGCCTTTTTTTTTGAGCTATGATATTTTCTAACCCAAGATTCCCTGTTTCGGGTGGATTTTTTTCTTACCCGTGCAGGTCCCGTGCCGGCTGCGGGTCAGAAACTCTGTAGTCATTCTTGATGGATGGCGCAACGATGAATGGTCCATTATCTTTGTGGCAATCTCATCAACATAGGAACGAAATTTTGTCCTGGCGTCCTCATAAAATGCACCGTTAAATAGGTTTCCTCAGAACGACTCAGTCGCAATGGGAGAGCGACGATGGCGTTTTGATATTTTCAATCGAACCGTTAGATCGTGGAGAAAACTTTTCGTTCAGTTTTGAGATTTTCTCGTACAGCCAAAACTTCTCAATAGACAGGACCAAAAAAGCAGCACGTGGATGCCCTGAAATAGTAGCAACCAGCCCAATTTGCTTCATTGGTCAAACAATTTTGTGAATTCTGACTCTAAAATGGAAACACGAATTCCTTCAAAATGCCTTCTCGGTTACCATAAATAAATCGTCATGCATGTCTATCAAGAGCACATTCATTTACAGCCGTTCGAGCAGCGGAAATCATTACGTAACAAAAAGGAAAATGTTTGTCATAGACAGTGGAATGACTCCGAAACACTGGCAAGGAGGATCAGCCTAGAGTAATCTAGTGGATGCTCCTTCCTGTTTTGATGAACATTCGATTAGAATATATAAGGCTGGAAAAAGGTATTGTGCGCAAAGTCGTAACTCTGGTCAATTTTGGGATTTTCGATAGGCTGATATCAGTTCCGTGGAGCAAGTCAGAGCCATGGTCCAAAAACTGCAACGAAAAAGCATCTTACAACAAGAAAACGAAGATGTTTGAAATGTTGTCATTTAACACTGTCCTGACCAACACAATTTTTGGGAGCACGATGATATAGCATCTGCAGTTTGTCCATGGTGTATAAAAATGTAGCACTGAAAAAGTGGGGGCATTGTCGTTTCAAGAAACTGTGATTGGTGGGTAACCAGCGTAGCGAATGGAGGCGCAAATGATGAGAGATTCTACAACAGAATATTTTTGTGTAATACAAGTTCAATGAATAAGAGGTAGAAATGTATGAGGCGTTCATTATTGCTGCAGAATACCATCATAAGTAGTGAAAGATTCGTTCTCGTCTGAGTTCTTAGCAAAAATTAGGTCAACGTTTCTGGTAGGAATGAAGCTCAAACTGAAGGCAGACGTCACACAGGTGCTTCAACTGCCGTAAGCAGCACATGACAGCGAAAAAGTAAAGGAAAGGCTGGAATGTTAACCAGGCCACGGCCTAGTATGCTATCCTGCACGGGGAAAGGGGAACAATGAGGAAAAAGAGGAAAACAGAAAAAGAAGGGGAAAGGTACGGACAGAGCGTGGAGTGGTGTTTCCAGCGGTAGGACACTAAAGACATTGTCTAAAGTTCAGACAGTTCGTAGAGAGTAGTCTTGCGCTACAGCCTCTTGTGCAATTCCGTCGTTTTGAAGAAACACAGGAGCGCTTTTGTCGCCTTGTCCGCAGACGACGGAGAAGGCCAGTGGCCCAGGATTGTCTCCTCAGAGAACGGGCGCCGAGAGTCTAATTTTCGTAGAGTCGCAGAGAGCTGGCGGCGTTCGGTTGAAAACCGTGGACAATCGCACAGGACATGCCATATGGTCTCTGGTGTTCCACAGAGTTCGCACGCCTCACTGGCTGCCATTCCAATCAAATAGGAGTAAGCATTTGTGAATGCGACTCCAAACCAGAGGCGACAAAGAATGGTTGCATCAGATCGTGGGAGGCCTAATGGGAGGGGGCGCTGAAGATGGGGGTCCAGGGCATGGATACGAGCGCTCGTGAACTCTTGGGTGCTCCATTTCGATAGCGTGGTCTCCCGAGCAAGTTTTCGGAGAGTCCTAGCGGCGTCCGTCCCGGATAACGGAATGAATATGGTCTCCGTTTTTTGGTGTGCCAAGCGTGCGGCAGCGTCCGCACTTTCGTTTCCGACAATGCCGCAATGACTGGGAAGCCACTGAAAGGCAATGTTATGACCCACTTGGGTGGCACGGTCTTACAATAGTCTTATCTCGGCCAGCAGCTGTTCATGAGGTCCACGGCACAGGGCTGACTGGAGCGATTGAAGCGCAGGCTTTGAGTCGCAGAAGATCGCCCATCTTCGGCACGAAGTTTGTTCAACGGTATGAAGGGCACAACGGATGGCGGCAAGTTCTGCAGCCGTGGAAGTGGTGAGATGGGCTATTTTAAATCCTGTGGACATGGACATTCGTGGTATAACGACGGCGCCGGCAGAACTAGATGTTGTTACGGAGCCATCGGTGTAAATATGGGTGCAGTCACTGTATCTCTAGTGTAAATAAATGAGACTTAGCTGTTGTACTGCCAGGTTGGAAGATCTTGCTTCTTTGTTAAGCCTGGGATAGTGAGGCATGCTCGAGGCTGCGTCGTACACCAAAGTGGGAGTGGCGGCCTGATCGCAGGCGTGTAGTTGGATGGCATGCTGGTCATGTTGGAAGCTACAACCTTTGCGAAAGACGCATGGGGGCGTTTAGATGGTAGACTAGCAAGGTGATGATGCGGCAGCCTGGTTAGGTGCCTAATATGCGCCCTGAGTGTTTCAATTATCAGGTTAGTGGGTAAGGGGTGATCACGAGCCACAGCAATGGTTGCAGCTGTTGAGGTGCACCGTGGTAGGCCAAGGCAAGTTCGGAGGGGCTGCGCTTGTATTCCTTGCAGTTGCTGAATATTGGTACGGCACGTACCCGAAAGTACAGGCAGGCTGTACCGTAGGGAGCCCAAGAAAAGTGCGTCGCACAGCTGAAACATTGACTTCATAGATGCTCCCAACGTCTTGCCGCCGATGAACTGGAGAATGTGGGCCACTGCAGACAGCCTCTTCTTCAAAAAACGAACATGGGGGCTCCAAGAAAGGTCTCTGTCGACGACCACGCCGAGAAACTTGTGATGCTTCACATTAGATACCCTTTCGCCATTAACTGTCAACGGGTATGCGTACATAGGCTTCCGTGAGAACGCAAGCACTGCGCATTTGCTGGAAGACACTTCCAACCCTTGCTTGTGGAGATATGTGTTCGTCAAATCTGCAGCCTCTTGCAGGCGCGCGCGCACGTGCCGTCGAGTCACTCCATCTGCCAAGATTCAAATATCATCCGCGTAAATCGACAGATGAACCGTTCTTCGGAGGGAGCTTGCGAGGCCGATGAGAGTCAGGTTGAACAACGTGGGGCTCAAGACGCCTACCTGGGGGATACCGCGTTGGGTGTAGTGTATGGACGTTGGTCCATCTTGAGTCATTACAAAGAATGACCTCCCCGAGAGGTAACTTCGCACCCACTGGTAGACGCGGCCGCCTTGCCCCACTGCCTGTAGCGCTTTAAGGATGGCATCATGCTCCACGTTGTCATACGCTCTTTTCACGTCGGTATGGGTCGGTATGCCGCCGGGTCCAGCAGAGATTTTCCAGGTTTCAGGAGCGGAACAAGGCGGCTAGACCTCCATTTTTCAGGGACTATGCCATCACGCCATAGGTCGTTGAAGTAGTTCAAAAGGGCGTGCCGGGCGCCATTGCCAAGGTGACAGAGGGCTGCATAGGTGACTCCATCTGGCCCAGGCGATGACCATCGGGTGCAGAGAGCCAATGCCGCCTCGAGCTCTTCCATTAAAAACGGCACGTCCATCCGAGAATCCCGCGAAGTGGGAAAGTCAGTGGCAAGTGATGAACCAGCAGGACCTGTTCCACTGGCGATCCGGACGCAGAAGTCCTCTGCTACTTCGAGCTCCCCCTGTTTCTGGTGAAGAGCCAGAGGCTTGAATGGGGAGCGCTGTTGCACGGGGGTAATTAGCCCTCGCACAGTTCTCCATATTCCAGGCAAGGACTTCCGAGGGTCGAGTGATTCGCAAAAGGACTTCCAACGCTGCGCTTGCACTTGGATAATGCGGCGTTGGATCTTCTTCTGCGTCCTTCTCGCATCTCTTAAATCTTGGAGAGACTTAGTACGTCTGTATCTTCGTTCGGCGCGCCGGCGGACAGCTCTAAGGCGTTCCAGCTCTATGTCGAACTCTGTGATTTTAGGAGACAGCCGGACGGAACGTTTGCAAGCAACTAGCGTGCTTCCAATGGCAGACTCCAGATCTCCAGGCTCGTCGCCCCCGCGAAAATCTTCCATCTTGGATTGAAATTGTGACCAATTGGTCACCCGAATAACGTTGGGGTCGAAGCGACTTTGTAGACCATGAATCTTCAAATAAGTCGGAATGTGATCGCTTCCATGGGTTTCTATGTCTGGAAACCATTGTGTACGGCGGATAAGCATTGCGACACAAACGTTAGGTCCAAGCAACTGCCGGAGTTCGTGCCACGTAAAAAGGTAGGACTTCCATCGTTCTTTAGGTACAGGCCATGGTCTCAGGCAAAGGACACCAGGCTCCGGCCTTTGCTGTTAATGCCTGAGCTTCTCCAAAGCAAGTGGTGTGCATTAAAATCCCCCGTAATGGCCCATGGACCAGTCGTTGTGCTTAGTATGCCCTCCAGCCTCTTGCGATCGAAACGAGATGATGGGTGTATGTACGCACCCACGAGTGTGAAGGTGAGCTTGCGTTTCCTGATGGTCAGGCAGACGTACTCGTTACCATTGTGAGGCTGTACAGGATGGTGCACGTAGGTGAGCTCACGTCTGCTGAAAACCGCGACCTTGCTGGGCTCCTGGAATAGGGCTGATTGAAAAAGTTCATAACCTGATAGCCTAATAGGTTTATATAGTTTCGGCTCACAGATGACGAGGATGGGGATTGACTTCGTAAACACAAATTGCCGGAGATCAGAGATGCGTGGCAGCAGACCTCTGGCGTTCCACTGAAATATGGAAGCGTCCTTGACATCCGCACTGAACGAAGGGCGCACATTGGCCATTGCACTTGCTCACCCGAAGGTTGCGGGTACTGGCTCCAGGGCCTCCAGTAATTGTAGCGCACTCAACGCTGATGGAGTGTTTATGTTAGTCAGTAACGTGCGGATGGCATTCATGAGGGACCTCAAGACCGCTACGACTTGCATATCTGGGCCTGAAGCCGGGGCGGGAGATCGCATGACTGTCTTCTGCCCTGAGCGTTGGGGCTCAGTCGGAGGTACAATCGGTGGCAGTTGGGGCCACGTGTCAACCGACGAGGGTTGAGACTCCTTCCGATGCCTGCTCGGCGACTCCTGCTGAACCGGGGGTGGCGGAGGTGGTGGAAGCGGGCGCCGCGGTGGTAGCGGTGGGGGAAGTGTTTGTTGCACTGGTGGAGTATCCGCTTGCATAGAGGCGTCATGAGCTTACAATAAACAGACAACGTTCCCTTAAATGTTCGGAATGTTTGCATATCGGGATGGCAGATGTCAAGAATGCATTAAATCGTTTTGTGGCCGCGATGCAGTCTACAAGAAAATATGTGACATTTCAAATGCACTACTCGGGTGAATTGAAATCTGTTATTGGAAGGTGGTCAATTATAATATTGCACTTTGTCGCGACTACTAACCTTTTTCCTATTGGGATAAACATGAACCAGAAATATATGCCTACTTCTGGTGATTTTGTACGTGCGGCAATTCCTAACCGTAGCCGGTGTGTGAGGGGTAAGTCCAATGAGCCACCAAAATAAACCTAAAGGGGCCGTGGTGGACGAAGAAGCAGGAATCATTTCCAATAAGAAGGTCGCCCAACTCAAGTCGGTGCTGCAGGACCTTGTGTCGGCGCCAGAATTTTATTAGCAGCGCCATCGCGTGCATACAAGTGACCCTTCGAAAGGATAGCGTAGGAGAAATATTTGAGATTTTATTTTAACTTTTATTTTAAACGGCAGCTTGTACATCGCCCTTGTTAAGTGAATTGCATGTGAGGCGGCAGCATTTTCTGTTGTGGGAAGTAAACCAAGCTGCCACACAGTAGACGGGTATTTAAGGGGGAGATGTAAAAGTAGTATTGATAAATATATTGTTGGAGAACAATTATTCTATTTTATGTTGTCAGTCACAAGTGTGAAATAGTTTTACAACGCTGAAACACTCCCTCCAAAAACTACATCAGAAATCTGATGCAACAGTTCTTTATCAAAAGGTTCGAATGAAATGTCCAACAATTGCCTGGGTCGGCTGTGCTAGTGGTTTCAAAAGTCTCGGACAATAGAATTTTGGCGCGCATCAACTTTCTCACTGACCGCTTGAATTTTATAAACTCGGCCACTAAGGTTCACGTAGAAGAAATCAGCAGATACCGCGATACTGCACCAGAAATAATTTATTCTATGCAATTTCGACGGCAAAATATTCTACTTACCCTGTTTCTAGAATTTAAAGGTGGTTTACCTTACTAATCATACATTTTTGATAGAAAAAATTTATGATCTTGGTATATTAGTATTGATCATAAAGAAAATATTTTCTATATACTATTCGCACTCACTTGCTTGTCATGGAAAAGAAGCATTTTATATTCAAACCCATTACAACACTTGCATACGAGATAAGCAACCTTCGAAATTGCCGATGTAATTTTTAAAAATGTAATCCACATTGACCATACAGTTCGTCACACGAATTTTGCTGATGAAAGCAGTTCAGTATTTTCAGGAAAATTTTGACTGATTTTGGCAATAGCGCGAATAGTGTAACGGCTGAAAATTCAACATGGGCCCAACAAAACATGCTTTATTTTAAATACTAATTGAACAAACTCTACTTCATTTCACCCCAGCCACAAAAACCTGGAGATCTTGAGAATGTTTTCTGTAAATGTCACTTTAAAAGCCTAAAATGCTCAATATGTCTGGGTGAGCGCTACTTACGAAATATTACCTCAGATGATCAAGTAAACTACATTGTTGGTAAATTATGTAAGGCGACAGGTATTATATAACGCGGCCTTAGATATTTTTTATACCCCGGGTAATGTACTCCTACGTCCGTCATTTTTTTGCTGTTATAATACACCATTTCTCTTTGTCAAACGCAACAACAGTTTACACTTGAAGTATTACCATCTTGCCAAAAAAGATGTACGCCTATCGTGTACAGTCCAATTATGCAGCCGCACTGTAGTAGATTAAAGAATCCTTACATGATTCAGGTCACATAATTGTATGACTGTACTATCGAGCTGCACTCAATATATCATCCAGGCTGAAACACCCTTCCGTTTGAGGTATATTTGTTACCACTCTCATGCAAAAACCTTCCTCTGTTTGTGTTTATCATGGCATGTGGACACTCAAGGCATGTGTACACTCGCAATTCTCGAATCTAGTTTTCAAACCCATGATAATCGTGACGTCCCATTGAACTATCTTATTTATAAATTTTGGTCGGCGTTATCTGGCATCAAGGAAAGTTATGGAAACTTACACGTTTCCTCCGACAGAAACGTCGTCATCATTGACATTATGGTGGGGGTAAAAGGCTGCGGTACCATTGTTAGCTTTCATAACATCACCTTCTAATGTATTTAAAGAGGCGAGCTTGTGTGACTACCTTTATCCCCACTTTCCGTGTTGTTATCCTTTTTCTACGATTCATGGTTGACCGCCTCCGCCTTCCTAAACAATCATAGGCGCCCGCTGAGCTTCTTAATCTTTCTTTGTCGCGTCATGTCGGGAACCTGGCCATTCATTTATTAATTTGAAAGTAAAAGTAATTGAATTCAGTTCCGACTGCACGCGCGAAGTTCACGAGGCATATCTCATATTCAAGTTCAAAACAGCCTCATCAGCGCGTTGGCGTATTGACGTGTTTCCCGCCGTAATGTGGGGGCTTTTTGCATAAACAATTACTAAGACCCCTAGGCTCTTTCTTTGTAAGAATTCCTTTCTGGTTTTGCCTTGAAGGTGTGGGGAATACATGAAGCGTACAAGCGCTGTCTTCATTCTTCTGTGTTCATAAAGTGAGCCCTTTCAAGGGAATGATAATTGAATCCAGTCTCGACAGAAACCATTTGCACATAGCGAGTAAATTGTACCTCCCACCAACGTTCGAAGCAGCACCCCTGAGGCTGAACAGGGGCTTTGCTGCGCACGTGTCCGTTGTCGAAGATATTTTCCACTAAGCTTTTTATCAATACAATCATTTACGCGCCCAACCTAAAATTCTACTCTACCTCTCTTCCCCTTTTTGGCTTCCCTTCTGGGTGGCAGGGCCTTGGGGAGTCCGAGACTGTCGCTATCGCCCGCGGGCCCGGCGCACAACTCCTGTTTGATGGTTGTGACTGCTGGTAAAGGGGCACTTTTTTCGTGCAACCACAACGTCGCATATTCTTTAGACTAAAACCGTGGGCTGGGTTGCTGACGTGTTCGTTGTCGCATTTTTTTTTCGTTTATATAGCGGAGCTGCCTACATAAACAAAAGATAAGGACTATTTGCTTTCGGGTTGTAAGAATTCCTTTTTGTCATTGAAGGGACATAGGCTAATCGTTCCAGCCCCTGGGCACGTGCGCCTTGGGTCTGGTTTATCTCCCACTGTTTTCGTTTCACTACAAATAAAAAGTTGTTGCAGTGAACGTCCTTATTTAGTGCCCCTTTCCTTGTTTTTTTTTATTTAATAGGTGTCAATTATTTCTCCTCAGCCGGGCGCATATAGTTTACCTCTTTCCCTCAAACAAGGGAGGGAATTCAAACCCTCGTTAATATATTTCTTGCGCTTTTCCCTGTTTTCGGGATTTTTGCGCATGGTTCTCTCCACACGCGCGGTTGAAAGCTGGATGAAAAATTTTGTACTTTTTAGTCCGACGAAGAATGGTCAGCCAGTGTGAACGCCCAGACACTTGCTTTAAATATATATAAATATGCCTATATATATTTTCGTTGACAAAATTGGTGTTATGCGCTGACACTTCTCTCGCAAAATCCAGTGTTGTCGGGAGCCACCTACCGTCTACGATTCCTGCATGTTCAGGGCGATTTTTCTGCAGCAGTTCCGTACAACAACGCATTTGAATATGTTTAGTAATACCATGAGTTCACAATTGTCAGTAATTCTACTACGGCCAAATCCTTTCTGAAGAATAAACGGCGTTGAAACTACAATAAATACATGAAAATATTAAAAATAGGTTTGCCCCATCCCTGGTTGTTGGATTTTTACTAGGAGTCTGCTAAATACCATACATCATTTTGTTTACCCCGTTTACACTTGCTTGATTCTAACCTACAATGGCTTTCGGACCACTACTTCATATCTAATGGTAGCTATTACACTATCCTCCGCTGAGCCCTGGCAAATACGCTTAAATTTCGCCTTTATCAGGCGTCACTGGAGAATTAAACCCACGTTGAACAGATAAAGCCATTCCTCTAACAATTGCAAATCCATCCAAGCCAATTTCAGAAAGAGAACGACAGAATTAAGGTAGTTTGAACCAAAGGTATTCATAGCAGATTCTTTCTTCCAGTGTACTTGAGGAACCAATTTGTGTGTGAAGGGTTCGAGAGGATTTCTTCGGCTGAGTAGGCGACGCCGACACGCAACAAATGCAGACTAAAGCACTGAATTCTGCAAAAAATTATCACTTTAAATCACCAATTGAAACCTAGCTCAACGACAATGTTTAACGCACTGCGACCACGCTGCACAAAATATTTGGCGCTTCCCCAGGCACTGATGACAATGTCCTACTCCTGATACTAAGCCATAGCGTCCGCGAATACCACAAGTGCCGGTTAAACCTTGTTTTGGAACCTATAGTGCTAATTTATGCACATGAGGCCGATGTTTTAAGTGGAAGAACTCAACGTTTTACAGATAAGTCTTTTATTGCAGAAATGACAATATACTTGACAATTGTTTGCTTCAACATTTTTACTTCATCGAATAATTTTGGGTGACGAAGGGCTTCCATATAAACTGGAAAGTGCTAATAGCAATGATGTGACAATTAGCACGGGTGCGCCCCATGGTTCGCAAGGGCCGCTGGATGAGAGCGCACGCAAGGTGGGGACTGTCGCTTCGGCCGGACTTCAACAACCGCTCGAGACTTCACGCCACACGCCATTTGGGAATGCACCTTTTAAATGCAGAGCATTTCTTTAACTCACGATGTCACCCGGCGTTGGCTTGCCTGGGCGTCCGCAACAGCCGTTCCAGGTGCGCCCTCTCCCCCACTCCTCCTCGCCTGCGCTCCGCTGCTCCTCGCGTGTTCTCTGCGTGCTCGGATCGCGTTCAGCAACAGGTGGGGCGCGCGTGCGTCGTAGTTTGGCGCGGGAGCAACAACAGTTGTAGCATGATCGTGACGTAGTCGTGACGTGGTCGTGGCGCGGTCGTGCCGTGATGGGGCGGTTCTCGGCGTTCGCTCTCGCTGTCAATTTCTTTCGAGCCATATATCATCGGGTTTGTGCGGGGCTTGGGGCACACGTCGTGCGCCTCCCGAAAATGCTCTGCATTTGACCGTGCCCCTCGCGATAGGGATGTCGTAAGTGTGCGTATGCGTTTGGGTTACGTTAATGCTCGTACTTCGTTTTTTACCCCCTCTCGGTCCACCCAACCCTGCCACTGCCTGGCTGGAGGTGACAGGGAGCTCCTCACCCGAGCTACAGCTCCTGACCACCACTAGGGCTCAAGATTACCTGGCGCGCCTTCCCCACCTAAGGGACACTCGCTAGGACTACGCCTCACCAGCAATAAATTTTTTTTCTCTCTCTCTCAACGGGTGAGGGCATAGTGGCCGTGTTTACGTTTGCCGCCGCTAGACTCCCTCGCGGGGCTGCATCTTGGGGACGGGTTTCGGGTGGGAGCAGGGTGATCCCCTTGGGCAAGCTCCTGTGCCGACTAAAATGTCGAGCCAGCGCACGTGTTTTAAAGACGCTGTAGTATTTCCTTCGCTACCCAACCATGAAAATGCTCAGTCCGTATGTATGCATGTCTGCCAGACTGTCGCGCGATTTAGCCGCCCAGTCAGAAGTTAACATAATTTGTGAGTGAGACATAGGCAACACATATTTATTCTAGTAAATCTAAAAAGATGATCTGTATTCGTCAACTTTGTCAAAAAATAACAATATTGAATAAAAGACTAAGACTAACCATTGGCGTTATTGTCTGAAAACGTCTCTCACACACACCACGTAACCGCGTTGCAGTTTGTCAGCCGAAAGTGGATTAGTTGATGACACTCGTCACACATTAGTTGATGCCAATTGTCCCACATTAGTCACACATTAGTTGGCACTCGTCACACAACAGTTGCGGCTGACGGCGCGTTATCGCTCGTCCTAAGCGCAATCTACTGTTTTTGCAGAATTCCCTGTTCTGTGACCACTGCGAATACCATCTGCGCACAAGCCGGGGCAAATAAAAGTGGATCGACGCCTGAACGACTAGCGACAGCTCAGAGACACCTGACCGGGGCTCGCCTAGGTGACGGGTCGGCGGTGGACCACGCTTAAAAAGGCTGAACGCACCCAGATCCAGCGCACTCGTCACACAGAAGCTGCGGCGGACGGAACATTTTTCGCTCGTCCTAAGCGCAATCTACTGTTTTCGCAGGTTAATAACTTTCTGCCTTGTAGTTGGCAATTGTGTTTCTACGGCCGCTGCTGCTGCTGTGCCGGGTGTTTAACATGGAAATTGCCGTGTCATGAGAATGTTCCCGATGATGGCACGTTTTTTCACTGCACCTTCTGTCCGTATTCCTGTCATCTTTGCAAGTGATTTGGCGTAACGCCAGCCAGTTTTCGAAGTAAGGACGACTACCTTCGGTCTTCGTGGGCTTGCTGAACGTGCAAAGCAGCGCGTAGAAAGAGTGGCATTGCTACTGAGCCTGGAGCGTATCTTGCGGATAGTACCGATAGAAAACTGCAAGAGTTGAACGATAAGTTTGCGCTGCTCTTCCCCCTTGTCGCCAAGGTCGACGCATTGTCGGAGGTGATTAAGAAAGTTAATCACATCGAAAAGGCCGTCGCTCATGTGTGTGATCAGTATGATACAATTCTAGCAAAACGCGACAAGCAAGACAACGATGTTACCGCGCCTAAAATGGTTGATCGTATCGAATCAGGCTCCTCATCTATGATCAGACAAATGAGAATCCAGCTAAATGAATTTGAGCAATACCGTCGTTGACATAACATTGAAGTTCGGGGAATTGTTGAAGAACAGAATGAAAATCTTCTGAAAAAAAATGAACGATTTGGCCTGTAAACTTGAACTACCGGAGCTTGCACAATCCTATCTTGACGCCCTGCATCGCTTACCGTCTCGTCCTGGCAAAAAACCTGTAGTGATTGCACGTTTCGCTTCAATCGTTTTGAAGGAAAGCTGGATAAAAAAGCGCTCTGCTCTGAAGATAGCCGCCCCGTTAATACAGATAATGGACAACCTTACGCCCATGAACAAGCACCTTCTGTGGCTCGCAACAAACAAACGGACAGAGATGGGTTATCGGTTTGTCTGGCAGAGAAACGGGCGAGTGATGGCACGAAAGTTCGATGGCGATAACGTCATTCACATTCGTGACAAAACTGACCTAGAAAAAATGACGTAAAAGGCTTCCTGTAGGCTTTCACGCAGCCTAAAACGTGTTATGGCCACCGTTAAACAGTACCAGCATTATGACGCTGTCTATTTTTCTTCTGTCACGTCAAATAGTTCGAATTTCTTTTCCTTTTATAACTTGAACGCTCGAAGCCTAAGAACGAAGGAAGACGAGTTAACTATTTTTCTGTCCTCAATAAAACTTGACTTCGATGTTCTAGCATTCAGTGAAACATGGTTTCCGAACCGTGGTGAGGCTGTTCAACTTGAAGGGTACAAGTATGAGTCATTATTCAGGAAAGACAAACGGGGCGGAAGCGTCGCTCTTTACATTAGGAAAACATTTGCTTATGATGTAATTCCAGAATACACTACTGTGAACCCTAACTTTGAATCACTGTTTATGAAAACCAGCCAATTTGTCGTTATCGTTATCTTCAGACCTCCCTCGGGATTCCTTGAATAATTTTATTGCTTCTTCGAAGTAATGTTGGAAGGCTTATCAGCGTTAAAAAAAGTGTTGTGATATTAGGTGACTTCAACATTAACCTTCTGCCTTTGTCCAATTCTGCAAGTCAATTAACTGAAATGGCGATTTCCTATGGTTTTTCAAACGTTATTAAGGCACCTACCTGTATTACAGAACATAGCCAAACATTAATTGATCTATGTTTAACCAATCTAAGTGAAAGTCAAACAAAATCAGGAACAATAAAAAGCAATTTGAGTGATCACCTATTCATATATTGTTTCATTCCGAAAGCCTCACCCTTCGTTCCCAAATCGGTAAACGCATGTTTACCGATTCGTGTAATGGAGGAATCCAACATTCAGTATTTCCGTCACTTGGTTGCAAATTTTAACTGGTCGGAACTATAATCCGAAAGCAATCCAAATGTATTTCAGGAGAAGGTAATAGAACTTTACGACCGTGCATTCCCGGGAAAAACAATTAAATAAATAAAAGAGCGAAAAAGCCTTGGATAACAGGAGAGCTGTTAAAAAGAATAAAAGAACGTATACTACTGTTTCATAAGTTCATTATGTCTAGGGATGTTGAAATCTTCAAAAAGTATAAAAAAATTCCAAATAAACTAGGATCTGACATAAAGAAGTCGCGCAATAATTACTACGCCAAAAAATTTTCTGATATCATGTATGATCCGCAAAAAAGATGGCGTATGCTTAAGAATTAATTGGGTAAATCGCGAACCGTTTTACCGGATGCAATGAGAGTTTCAGGGCGAACCGTCAGAGGCCAAGCTCTTTCAGATGAATATATTAGGCACTTTCTGCTTTCCGAAGCCCAACCAATACAGAGCACTGGAGGTTTTGAAGATTATGTTTCCCGCAACCTTTCCAATTCGGTGTTCTGTTATCCTGCTTCTCCCGAAGAAATTGAGACGTTAATTAAGAATAATAAAACAAATTCGTGTGGGTTTGACCACATAAACGCAAAGCCAATTAAAGCTGTGCCAAACCGCCTTGCTGGCATACTGTGTCATATAACCAATTTAGTTTTCTCCACTGGTATTTTTTCTGATAAAATTAAGATTGCAAAAGTGTGTGTTTTGTATAAAGGAGGCAGCGTTGACTGCTTCAGCAATTACCGGCCGATAGTGGAAAAAGTAATTAATGTGCGATTAGCAAGTCATATAAACAAACATGCATTCATATCTCCACATCAATATAGATTTCAAAAGGGCAAATCCACTGAAAGTGCATTACCTAATGTTAAAAATAAAATAGCAACAAACCTATCAAACCGTCTTTACACTCTGGGAATCTTCTTAGATTTTTGCAAAGCATTTGATTCCCTTAAGCACTACATACTTTTCGCAAAATTACCTAACTATGGCATACGAGGCATCTCTCTTGATCTGATCAAAAACTTCTCAACAGGCCGTTCTCAATTTTTTTAATTAACAACAAAAAGTCACACTTCAATAAAATTATATTCGGTGTACCACAAGGATCTATTTTAGGTCATGTTTTAGTTTGACTCTATGTTAATGATATAAAAGCTATTGTTCGTACCCAAGACATTGTTCTGTATGCCGATGATACAACGGTGTTTTTGTTCAGTGGATGATATACCGTCTCTTATAAGTACAGCTAACCTGTGGCTTCAAAACTTGCCAAACTGGCTCTATGCGAATTCTGAATACCAATAAAACAAAATATATTCTGTTTTCCTCTATTAACAACCAGCTTACACAAACGACAATGTGACCTTTCGTACACAGGTGGTCCAACGCGTTCCTGAACATAAATTCCTCGGTGTGCAATTTCACGAAAACCTCAAAGGGACATCCTATGTAAATAATGTAAGGCATAAGATCGCATATTCTATAGGTTTATTGAACAAGCTTCCTTCACTGCTACCTGAGCATCTAAGACGCCAACTTTACTTCAATACAATTCAATCGCGCATAGACTACTGTCTATTATTATGGGGCAACTCATCAAAATACAACATTGACAGTCTTCACATCATGCAGAAAAAAGGAATCCGATTCTTCTCAAACCTGGCTAGGTATGGAAATACGTCTCCTTATTCCAGGCAGCTTCGGATCCTTGCAATTCACTACCTGTACAAATTGCTGCTCTCAGAAATTGTGTTTACTGAAATAAACCATGACCGTGATTTATTCTTCTCAATGTATGTCGATGCTGAATGTCGCTATAATTTAAGGCATAATAGTTTTAAAACACCGCGAACTAGAACTAAATATGGTGAACAAATTTTATCTTGGCAGATTCCTAGTATTCTCAACCACCACCTGAATGTAATCGACGTTATAGATAAATATGCGTGTACTTAGAAAACAATTAAATCTTATGTTTCTGCAGTATATATGACACTTCCCCGTTACGTTATCAACTGCATACCTGTATGTCATGTTTTTTCACAAGTTAGGCATTTAGAGTAGAAGAAACCTTTATTTCTGCTGTATGGATTGTTGTTGTTACTAGGCCTTTTTGTGTTATTGTATGTTACCATGATCCTCCTTTTTTGTATCAGATAACAAAGCCTTTATTTTTAGTATCTAAGCTGTTTTCACTTTTCTTATATTGTATAATTTGAACGGCAATGATGTTGCTGTATGTCACTTGCAGCTTCCCCACGGGCCCAGTCACACGATCACGTCGTCACACAGCTGCTGCAGCTGTGTGACGTTGGGATGTATTCCCTTTCGCCCACGGGCCGCTGCATTGTGCTTCACTGTTGTTCAAAAAATTGAATTGAATTGAATAAACTTCAAAGAAATTGAATAAACTTCACAAATGCATCTTCAGCTGTATACAGCTGAAAAGAAACTTGTTGGGACTTTATTCCTCCGAAATTTCGAAGATGCCACCTTTTCTCGGCAATCCCGTTGTCCACAATCAGGACAGCGATAATTATTCACCGGCGACGCACTAACGCTTGCTTTCGATTTCGCACCACATAAACCGGAAACCCGTCAAAGGATCGTTGAAAAGGGATTTACATTTTGCTACGTGCGCCTTTCAAAAGTACTCTTATTACCTCATGTTCACCCCGCATAGAGAAGTAAGGGTGTATAAAAAGAAAAACCACCAAATCTAGCGGTGTTCAAAATGCAGTACCTAAGGTTGAATCGCCTAAGCTGTGAAACATCTTTTGAAGTTTGCGATAAGATCTACCGCTATACGTACATTCTTTAGGTTTTTAATTCGCCCTTATGAACCCATAGGCATTTATTTCTGAAACTAATGCTGAGGCTCTGGAGCAGTACTAGTGTGTGACAAAATTAACCCGCAACTAAGGCGTTGCAAAAAAATGGCTCTGCGACCATACTGTGCTTCAATACAAATTATTTTTGTAGCGTACGGAAGTGCCCACGTGCGTTTCAATACGTCAGCTTTTTTGTCGAGTACCGAAGCAACACTTCTCCGTAATGCACGTGTGAATTCGCCCAGTTAGAACCTTTATGATTACGATAGTCTACATAGCAAACCACAAAAAAATGTTAAATGGAAAAGCGGTGTTAGAATGCTTACGCATTATTAGGCCGTTTTTAGAACAACTGCACAATCTTGCTTTTTCTTTTAAGTGCGAATGCACTTCTTAAGCGAGCCTGAAGCATCCGCCGCCGTCCGCATAGCAACAGCTGCGGGTGCGCGCGCTCCTCGTCTTCCTTGGCAACGGGGGGAGATGGGCGCGCGCTGCCTGGTCGCTGACATGGCACATACCCACGTGGGGGGCTGGCCAGGAATCTCCTCGTCTTCCTTGGCAACGGGGGGAGATGGGCGCGCGCTGCCTGGCCGCTCACATGGCACATACCCACGTGGGGGATTGGCCAGGAACCGGGCGTGAGAAGGGCTAATGCACCCGCTTAAAGGAGTACTGACAGAAAATTTCAAAGCTGAGATCCGCTCTAGCAATCCAGTACAACGACAACACAAATAGGTGTCTGTGAATAAATGCATCTCTCTTTCTTTGTAGTTGTGTGTGTGTGTGTGTGATCTCTTTTTCGCGAACATTACCGAACCGCGCAAATTCAACTCGTGCATTCGCACTTTCACATTCTTCCTCTCGGGGAAATGTGGGGAATTTTTTTGGGTTCAGGCAAATATTTACAAATATTTGCCCGAACTGGCAGGCCGAATCATGCAAATATTTGGTTTTAAATTTTGTTGACCGGGACATCACATCTGCACGCGCAAGAATATAGGTGAGCATTCTTTTCTTTTAACTCTTTATGATGTAAGTTGACTGTGCTGAAGAAAAGCACAAATTTTTTTTAAACGTATACTGGCTACTTCGCAATTGGTTTTGTAACAATTCGTGAAATTTCCGAGCCGGACACGAAACTTGCGACCTCCTGTTAAGTGAGCTTTTGACCAATCAGCTTTCGGCCTCGTAGCATCACTCCGACTGACTTGGCCACGCTATTGCATATCTACTTTTTTGTTTGTAACCTTGAAAAAGGAGGACATATGTGTACTGAATGCTTACACGTGAAGATTCCTTCGAGACTTCGCACTTTGCTGCTCCTTTAAAAAAATCTACCGGAGCACTATCACACTATCCTCGCTATAAAAAGTTTAATACCCTGCTTCCTAACCATTTTGAAACCTATGCTAACGAGAAACCTAACTGATTGTGCCGCTGTAGTTAAATACTGCGAGCACTTTCACGGCCGCCCATTTCCCGCGAAATCGATGAGCATATTCTTTTCCCACAAGACGCGATAGAGAACGATGTGAGACAGGATGTTTTTTTGTGTGTGGCGATACTCTTATTATCATACTGTGGAAGGGGAACTTTCTATGGGTAGGTTGAGGAGGGGAGGTACATACGTACTTCCCCAACAGGGGTGTCGCGCCCACGATTTATGGCACGTGTCGCACTTCCCCAATTAAAATGACGCCTATTCCTTTCATGTGTTCTGCTGACGTGCCTATTCCTTAGTGAAGAGATGGAGTCACCGGAGATAAGGGGGATAGCGAAAAATTGTGGAATGTTACTCTCTCGGCACTCCTTCCATAATATGTAGTGTTCCGCTTTTACTTGCGGCGTAGACGACGCCGACAACACTACTGCGAACAACACTACTGCGACAACACTACTACGACAACACTACTGCGAACACTGCTGCGAACTTTTCGGCAACTTGGCCGAAAATATCAATGCGACCGTGAATCGGCTTACAACCCTGGTGCAAGAACCACTGTCATGAGAAGATGTTGACGCTTTGGCATCAAGTTCAAATGGGAATCGCTTTCCATTCAACTGCATCACAGTAGTATTGCTACATAACTAAAGAACGTGTACTTTAGTCTTATGTGCCGTGAAATAAATACGAACTGCGGTGTTTTATTTAGTGCACAAGGAAAAACGTACACAAAGTTTAGTCGTGTTTTAAACATTGAGAAGAGATGGCACTCATTATTAACAAGTTCCGCCGCAGAAGCATTACTGCTGTTTGCCCTGAATTAGGCTTTATTTCTCTGCAGTCGCCGCCTGGAGACACATGAATGTCTACTGTGTGCGAGGTTACAAAGAGAATGCCGGGCAACATGAAACACAGCGACACAGCACTGCGAAACCGAGGTACACACTAGTATGCCTATTTCTGCTTGTGGGAACGGAACGTGACTTCCATCTTCACCCAAAGAATCTCCGGCACGGGTAATCTTCCTTGTATTTAGACAGGCATAAAACTAGTACAGCTAAATGCCTCATGAAGCGTGCAACGCCGCAAATTAGCACACACTTCGATACAAGTGGCCCAAAAGCGGGGTTCCGCAGGCCGCGATCGCCCGAACCAGTCCCGGAAGGCTGGCAACGCGGTGCCAATGATGGGCTCTAGGCCCCATCAAGCCGTTTTGAGAACCACGGAAGGCCGCACGTCAGTGCGCCTTTCATACCTACCTAAGGAGGTACAAATACATACTCCTCTTACATCAACGCCCAGGGCTTGTATTCCACCCGAATATAGAGATGGCATAACAATCCGTTCACTGCGGCGTAATATAAACCCTACTCATCACACTGCCCGACGAGCTGCCCGACGAAGAAGCACGTGCCTTCTTTTCCACTTTCCCCCTCGCCTAACACCTTCTACGTAGACTCAGCTAGGTAGATTTAGCTCAAAGATTAAGCTTCCTGGAAACATTACAAATTATGTTACAGCTACTCCCAATTTGCTAAAATCTAGCCGCTGTACTTTTTTCCCCCACGATCTGCCTTCAATGTTAAATAACCCGGAAATGTGCTGGCGCACAATAAACCCTTCTAACCATTCCGACATCACCCTTTCCAATGCTGCAAGCGACCCAATTGCCGAGGACGAGTGCGCGCAGGTACTGAATAACATCTTTTCTTTAGTGTTAACCCGAGAGGACGTCACATCATCACCAGCTGTTAGCACTTCCATGGTTAGCTCAATGCCCAAAATAGTTTATAACGAGGCTTGTATACTTTATTTACTCTGCAAACGTAAAACAACTTCAGCAACTGATCCATTTGGATTCAATAACAAATGCTCAAAATATATCTCAAGGCATCCATCTTATCTTATCAGCTCTTTTCACCCAAAGCTTGTCATCTGGTTTAATCACCGAAGACTTCGAATTGGTAAAGTATTACTCATCTTTACACCTGGTGATCGTTCATCCCCACCTAATTATGAAGCAATATTGTTACAAGCACCACTTGCGAACTTCTCGAACAGATCATTCACTCGTAGGTAATTAACTGACCAGAATAGCATAACATCATTTTGTAGTAGCAGCATGGCTTTTGAAAGGGCCACTCATGCGACACTCAACTTGCCGCGTTTTTTCACGATTTACACTCTTCCATTGACGCTGGCATACAAACTGACGCAAGTATTCTTGATATTTCTAAACCTTTGACCGGGTTCCTCATCACAGGTTGCTAATCAACTTAACGCAGCTTAACATTCACCCGCTTCTACTCGCATGGATTAAAGATTTCATTACAAGAAGACTTCAGTTTAAGTCCGATAATAACAGTTTCTGCTCTTTTGGAGAAGTGTACTCGGGCGTTCTTCAATGCAGCCTGCTGGCCCCCTGTTTTTTTATTTTCAATAATAATTTTTCAAACACGGTTTCATCCCAAATCCGGCTTTTCGCGGACGATTGCGTGATATATAGCAAAATCTTGTGCAAAAAAGATGAGCAGGCCCTCCAGGCTGACCAAGATGGTATAAGCGCTTTGTTCTCTAACTGGTTAATGTGCCTTATTATTTCTAAAACAAAGCTTATGTCCTTTGTTAAACACGCATCTCGCATTTCAATCTCGTATTTTATAAATAATACTCCAGATGAAATTACTAGTAATTACAGCTACGTTGGTGTTAACCTTAGCTAGTACTTACCCTGGAATCATCACATTCACGCCATAATTGCATCGGCTAACAGCTACTAAGTCTTTTGAAACACAACTTGAAGCTTGGCCCATCACACCTACATAATCTCGCTTACATCACACTTATACGGCCTAAAAAAGCATATGCATAAGGCATTTAGGACTCTTATCAAGCTACATAATCAACAACAACAAATCACTTCGAAACCACGCAGTTCGCTTCATCTTTTCAGACTAGTCCCGTAATTCCAGTGTCACAGAGTTTAAAATTCGTGCAGAACGGCTCGACTTGTCGCAACGACGCACAGCTGCAAGGTTATCACTTTTTCACAAGCTTTATCACCACCCATGGCTTCACGACGACTTTTTTCTTCACTACCTTCCGTTCTTCCCAGACAGGACCATCCTTTCAAAGTGAAGCGTTTACCATGTCATACATTGCACTATTCTCGGTAATTCGTTCCGCTTAGAATCATTGACTGGAACGCACTGCCATCACACATAGCCACCGTCATTGATGCTGTAATATTTAATCAACTAATACTCATGGAAGTTAAGAATTGAAAACAAAACTATCGCTTTTTATGGTATAGCTTGTGACAGATTCTTCTTTTTCTAGAAAGTTTTCTTTGTTGGTGCTACTACTGAGTCATTTTTACGCGTGTTTTCGAGCTAATATTACATTTATCATCACTGAGTTTGCTCATGCGTTGTTCTTTTTATGTTCTATTTCTCCCGCTGTATATATTTTTCTTCGTATGTTTGTTTCTACTGTATTGACTACCCCCATGTAATACCCTCCTGCGTGAGGGCGTTTAGGGGTACATTCAATAAACAAAACAAATAAATAAAAATAAATAATTAAATAAATAAATAGCTGCTGCAGCACACAGGCACAAACGGGCCTTCACTGTAGCTGTCGTCTCCTTGCCAACTACTACTTCTCTGGCGTCTCTCACTATTTTCACCAGAACCCCACATGTTGCAGAAGAGGTGGCCAGATCCCTGGCTCTCACACACCGGCCTCCCCCTGATCTAATATTATCTGATTAAACAACGGCGATCAAAAAGTTTGCTAGTGGCAGTATCTCCAGGCTAGCCTGCGAAATTCTGCTTCAAAAATTACCCGCCTGTATCCGACGGAGCTCCTCTGGTTACCGGCACACATGGGACTAGACGGCATCGAGTGGGCTCATCAGGCTGCACGAGCACTTGTCACCCGTGCGCCTGACGAGACCACTTCCCGTCAAGGCGTTTAATCCGCGAGGGACTACCTCGCCACACAGGGAAGTTACAGATTACTACCGCATCTCCCGCAGCACGCTGCCCCTGGCTCACCCATCCCAAACCCCCTTGGAAGAAGGGCTGTCGCGCCTCTTCCAAACGGAATCGCTCCCAAACGGAGCCCCCCTTCATTGCGTTTAGCCATCCGCCTTCCCCGCCCCACTTTGCCCGCATTGTTGCGCTAAATCCACAGCGCAACACCACAGCTGGTCCTGCACGTCTGACCCCTTCCCACCATATTATTACCTGACCATTGCACGGAGGCCGCGGGCCACCCGGACGAAGACTCCAAGCGCCCACTGGTAACCCGAGCGCAAGCCGTGGTGGCGGCCATTGGGAATGCCATGAGTGCCTCTTAAGCCAGTGGTGTCAATAAAGGTTTTTATCTCTCTCTCATCCAGCGGCCATGTTTCGGGTCTTGGTCCGCTGCTTTAACGTCATACAGGTTTTTTATGTAAGCGCACGATACTTGTTTGTAATAAATGCGCAAAAGATAACTTTTTGTAATAACTATTTACGTTTTACGTGGAATACTTTTCTTGATCATGGGCATTCATATTTCACACCTATTTAAAGCCTATCACCACCTTCAATAGAAGATGCTATTTCGTAACAGTCGCAAATCCTTCCGGGTTTTCCCCAGGGTCCGGTCCTTTGTCCGCTGCTACACCCATTTGTGCTGATGATAACGCAAATATTATTATCTGTGGAAACAACAAAATTGGAAGGCACGTCTTCACCTATTTATTTTATTGTAATACCTTCAATGCCCACAGGGTGTTACCAAAGGGAGTGGTCATTGGCATAGACATCAGAAAGGACAAACGTGAAGAAACCATTGGGAACAAAAAAAATAGTAGACATTATAAAATCCGCGTAGTATACACAACAGAGTAAAGCCCATAAATTTAATCATATGAAGTAAAGTTAGGTTCAATGGCAGTCTTAAATGAAGGCAAATTTTTTATACTAGCTAATGCAGCGCCAGGCGATTACACCCGTTACCAGTTTTTGGAATGAAATAAGCAAACATACGTTTGTGTTGCAGTTGGGTATTTATACCGTATGTGGATGGTCAATACCGAATGATAGATATGAGTGCTCAGAAGGAAGTTCAGTTTTGAGGTGAGGTTTTTAAAAATAAATTTTATGAAATGCTGACTAACAGCCAATTGTCCTGCGTAGTGCTAATTTGGGAAGATTTAAAGTTCGTTTCGTAGTGGAAACACTAAGGCCCGAGCCTAGTTAGAAAGGATGAAGCGTGCACTACAGTTTTGTACATTTCTAACATGTTAAGGAAGTAATCATAACGGGGATCCCACGCAAACTCGCGTACTCATGTTTAGGTCGAATTAAGATTCATTGTAACAGTAGTTTAAGGTGTGAAGGAACTATAGAGAATATACGTCTGAAGTACTCAAGGAAACGGTTTAGATTATTAACAAAAATTTACATGAAGTTGCCAAAAAAGATTGTTGGTGATATGAATTCCTTAATATTTGCAAGGAGCAACAAATTCCGGTTTAGAGCCGTGGGTACAATAGTCGTAAATAGTGGAGGTATCAGGCTTACGGGAAAATCTAATTGCTTTACATTTGTTAGTATTTAAACGCATTTTCTATGTGTTGCACCATGTAGTAGTGTTATGAAGGTGGCTTCAAGATATGGAAGGGTCATATTCTGCAGTGATGGTTCTATAAATGACGCAATTATCTGCGAGCAACTTAATGCTTTAAGTAACTGCTGAAGGCAAGTCATTACATAAATCAAGAAAAGCAAAGTACCCCGTTGGGAACCCTGTGAGGCCCCTGATTGTGACTAGACAGTGTGGTGAATGAAATTTATTGGCAGACATAAACTGAGCGCTATTAGATAAAAGTTTTAAATAGAAAATAATGTTTTGATTAAAGTGTTTTTGCGTACCTGTTTTGGTAATCAACGATGTAAAAAGCCTTGGAGAAATCCAAGAAAACAGAATTGATGCAATGTCCGTTATCAACAGCAATGGCAATGTCCTGTGTGAAACACATAGGTTTGTCTCACAAAACATTTTCTAGGAAATATATTGTTATTTTGCGGAGGACACAAACCATGAGATAAGGACGTTGTATTTTACACTACTTACATGGCGGCTATCGCAGAGCTCACACTAGCTGCACGTCAGCCACTCCTTCGTCGTCGCGATGGTGGGTAATCGGAAATTGTCCACGTGTTCCATAACATCACGTCTTCGCAACGACGATAGTCCCGGTCGCACTCGGTCACCGTGAGTGGATGGGTGCGGGGAGGATGAGATGCGATGTGAATAAACAGTGAAGGCCTTTTAATGGCGAAATATGATGGCGGTTCGATGACGACTGGTCCCCGAACATCGGCGCTCACAAGGCCACGAAGAACCGATGAGGGTGGTGGGAACCCCTCCGGAATAAAGTCTGGGGACCTGGAATGGGCGACACGGGTTTGCTGCTCACGTCTCGTCGCGTCTTGGATCGTGATCAGCTTCGTCCGAGATGGGGACCGGGGTGGGTGCCTTGTCATGTGCTGCTGGAGGCGGGGCTGGTGCTCCTCGAATCTTCCCTCGTACCTTATATGTTTGCGCCGGTGCCGAGACGAAGCGATGCCGGTGCCCAGGACGTGGAGAAACCTGCCCACTCTCCTAAACATGTTACGGGGCTCAGGACATAAACGGTGATATGCGGACGGTGTATTTTGCACCATTTACATGGCGGTCCCTCGTCGTCGTCGATGGTGGGACATCCGGAAGTGTCCACTTGTTCGGTAACGTTGCCTTGTGTAAATATGTTGCTTAGGGGGAAAAAAGGTACAAAATTTGCTATCTTCGCGAAATGTAACCATGTTACAGTATACCCTATGCTCAGAAAATCTTACAATAAACACACGTTATTGATATCGGCCTGTAATTAGGGGGGAAAAGATCACTAGATTTATATAACGGTACAACTTTGCCGACCTTCTAATCGTTCGTAATAATCCCGAACTATGGCATTTACGAAATAAATTGCATAAAATTACGCCCTAGAACGTATTTGTGATTTTAAAAAAGCACGTTAATGCCATCCACACCTGACCAAGACAAAATTTTAAAGTTCCTAATTAATTTCACCACACCATTCATGTCGAAGAGCGTAGCATCTATCGTAGAAAAATCACCATAAACAAAAGGTGACACTTCAACCGCAGGATATCGAAAAAAATATTTAAAAAATACTCAGGTTAGCACTACACAACACTGTGATTGCGGGATCGCAGCACCATCACTATCGAAAATTCCTTACCAACAATAATTGTTTCCACCCGGCTTGCACCGAAAATGGCCCCTGTGGAAAGGGGCGGCTGCAAAAACGCAGGAACCTTTTATTCTTAGGCTTGCCAACTAGATCATAGGGAGTGTATCTTAGAAAAAAAAAACAAGTGTATAATGTTGCCATTCCACCACATGCGAGGTTTACTGCGCTGCTGAGTGTAATTGACCCTTGCCTCCGTAGCAGTTTTCTTATTGTCTAGACCAGCCTTCTCAGCGCAAAGGAACTAAAGAACAGGAGAATCTTCGCTCAAGGAATCATCGAAAAGTCAAGCCAAGACTGAGTTCATGTTACAAAAATATGTGGTCAGTATTCATGGTCGTGTACTTCGTGATTTCAGTGGCCACAGGTATCAGGTTAATAAAGCTATATGATTGTGAGGTTATGTGTAATTTACTTTTTTCGACTGCTGATTGCATAAATGTAAAATTTATCCGTAATTAACTGAGGATGCATATTATTGGACACCAAAAAATATTATTGTGTGTTCTTTCAAGAAAGAACGGTGCACCGGAACTTTATTTCAGCTATAACTGCCGTTTGCGCGATCGGTGACCAAGACATCAGATTATCTGCGTAGCCTGTTTCGATGCTTCCGCGCAGGTATTGCCATCTCCCGGCCGGTCGGCGCACTGCGCGCCCAGGCGCGCCGCGGCCGCCGCGGTGACCGGTCAGCGTAGGCGGCGTAGGCTTGCATTGCGGCAGATATCTGATCGCCGCTTTTAAAATAGGCCCTGACAACAATCCCTAGCATAATTTTTCACCACACTAACACCTACTTTCTTGCATGTGGAACTTCATTTTAACGATCAGATTGATTCACAAGAGCAGCGACAAGCGGTTGCTACCGTGGTCTGAGCCGGTTAGAGGCGCTGAGTGTGCCGAGCTGGCAGGCGCGGCCGGCCTGTGCGCGGATTGTTTCCGAGGGCCGAAAACGCTTCACGATTGCCTGCTAACCATTTCTTGGGAACTAACGCGCGGAATCTACAAATTCAGCTCAGCGATCGTTGTAGTTTACCGTGGAGCAAAAACAGTGGGCGGAGCGACGCCGATGACGCATCGTATGCGCGCAAAGGGTCCTGTGTCTCAAATTCACGCGTACGACTAGTCGTGGCGACAGTCGTAACGATCAGTCGCATGCGAATCGCGTGCACCAGTCGTACATGTGTCCGGCGCTTAAGTGATAAGATAACATTCTGATAAGTGATACTGAGAAGCCGAAAAGCGTCTGATACATCATGCCTAACTTTACACAGCCCAGACGATTTGATATTAAGGGCCATACCCCAACCACGCATCCTGCATACCTACTAGATGACAATGATTGCAACCATGGAAACAAACCCACTCATCGTTCACCACCCATGTATTCAGAAAAAATACAGTATCGAAGGTAAATTAGTTCCGGCTCAGCAAACTAATAGCAGGTTTTCGGGTTTACGCAGATTTGAATGATACGGCCAAGAAAGTAAAAAAATTGGCCGCTTAGAAACCACACGGCTCACCTGGCAACACGAAAAGTCTACATACAGCCAAATGTTTGGCTATAAAGACGTTGGAATATTTCTGGGTATTTTTAGTTAGGTTCTCTTTTACTGCTACGTTCCGGACACCAGAGTTCTCTTTCTCATCAGAAGTTTCTCTTTGAAACGCCGTGTAGAGTTCCCATTCACTTCTCGATTTTTCCGCACCGCCTTCCCGAGGAGCACCTTTATTGTATTCGTGCATTGCTTGAGTACCCAGCAATTAGGCCGAGAACATTGATATTGTAACCTTTGTACAGTTTAATCTATTTTCAATGAAGAGATGAAGTCAACGTAATCGTCTATTTGTTGTTTTTATCCTAAAGCTACATACCTCTACCTCCCAACGGTTTATCGCCGTATGTAGAAACGGTCTCAGTGGACAAAGACGCCAAGACGCCAAGGACTAAGACGACGAGCGCAAATTTCACGCTGGCAAATACAGCACATAGCGAAAAATTGGTTCAAGGAAACCACAAACCGCGCATCAACTTTGCAATATGGATGATAAGCCGCCTTTGAGCAATGGGACTTCCGCCATGTGTTCATAGTAGAGATTATGTTTTGTGGGAAACATGGAGAAACGCAACACGTGATCCCGTGCCGACGCGGGCTTCGGGAGAGGTGTGTTTTGCTGAAACCGTTCCGGCGCTCCACTGGTTCACCGGCGCGTCCACGAGGGATGGAACCACCGGTCTCTGCGGAGCCTATGCTTGTTGGCAGCACGAACGTGTGCGCCCTAAGACGGGGAGAGTCTGGCCGAAGGTTCGGTCGGCGTGGCATGGGCGGAACAGTGCGCCGGTGACACTGGAGATGTGTCCAGGGGGGAACTGTTTGTCCCGCGACGTCAGTGCCTGCCTCCCATTCGAGATCATGACGAGGATGGCGTCATTCGTGAACACCATCAAGCCTTGTGCTCGTATGCTTTGGGAGTACCAAATAAACGGATGTGCTTCGGCAGTACTGTCTACTGTGTTCTCGTATCGGCGAAACTCGCGTGACGGCTGTATGCGCGGGAGCCCGCGTGGTTGACAGGCAGGGAGCTAGCGTGCAGGCCTACGCCAGAGTACTGGCAAGGTCATCCCGAAGAACCGCACGATATCCCACCATTTGCAGATTATCTTTTAAGGGCATGGCGAACTAGTGTCAATAATAAAGCAGAAATTGCCCAACACACCGAGCGTATGCCTGAGGCAGTGAAGGACAAAGCCTTCGGCGCTAGAGGTGCAGAGCGTAGTTTTAGTAGGTTAGGTACTAGAGCACCGATCCTGGGGCATGCACATCTGAAACGGCGGTATTTTACGTTCCTCTGAATAGCGGCATTACTGCATCTATGCCATCATGGGTACATTGACTAAGTCGTTTGTTCACAATACTACCAAACATCTTTGAACACACCTCCTCGGCTGAAGTGCTGGATATTCGTCATCTTCAATGCGCATTCGGAAAGAGGTTATTTTAGGGGAGCCACGGAGCACAGATGACAAGCTGAGCCTACCATTTTGGGCCGACTAAAATGCATAATCGATAAAAAGTGGGCTCCGATAATGCCAACAGATGACGGGAAAAATTTTGCTCCTTCACCCAGCCCTATTTTTACTTTACAACCACTATAATCGGAAACCACTTTCAGAGGGTGGGACGGGGAGCTATGGTGTTTTTGTACGACAGCCGTGAATCCTATCAATATCATTAACACAGCTTAGTTTGCAAGGTTGTGTCAAGCGTTGTTATCAAGTCAATCAATGACCATTCACCAGAAGCGCTTAAAACTTTTATCTCCAGATTGTTAAGTCTGCAGTACTGTTTTCTCCTCGCACGTTCTAGACGTGATGCTTGAACGGCTTCAGGTGCGCCACATTTTTATTCTGCGCTTTGAACGGGGAAGTTCGGCTCACGTACTCTTGTCGACAGTTATCAGTGGTTTAAAGGCTTTTTCAAGGTGTTCTTAGATTTTTACCTTCGGTATTTTACCTATCGATTTGTACCTTGTTCTTAGTAGCCCTCCAGTCGATATCTGTTCTAAAGCCAGTCGTGAACTTTTAAATGCCTACCGCAAACTAAATAGAGGCTTTGTCGATTTCGTTATTGTCAGAGGGTGATTTGTTGGCGACCACTTGAGCAGGGCTGATCAAACAATTTGTCTCTGAATCGATTGATTATAGTTGGTAAAACTATTATGAAAAACCAAGGAAGTGATTCAGGAGCCCTTGGGATGTTATAGAAATACTGTCTGCAAACATATGCCCGCAATATGAAAATTGCCATCTTAATGGCACCGATGTGTTTTCGGCTGCCTGTATTGCTATATTATGGGCTGGACAGAGCGGCGCGGTCTTTTCAAATCGCATTCTCATGCGCTGATCAGCACAAGCCAGTTACGCTGTCCGCAGTCGGTGCCTCCACAACTGGTCCAGTGCTCCAGAAACCGTTGCGCTGTCGATGTGTTCCACTGGTGATTTGCGCAGCCAGAGGATTCCGACGGGCCGGCCAGCCACGTAATACTGGTGTAGTAGTAGTATTAGTAGTAAGGTTGTTTTTTTGTGAAAAGGGGTGAGGCATAGAAGGAGAGATCAACGGTGTGATACACATTCAGGACCCCGAGGCTATTTGGCAATCCCTGGCCCTACTAGGCAGCGCAAGCTGCTGTGCAGGGTCCGAGCTGCAGACGACTTCCTCCAAGGACTCTAATGAGGTTCGGTGGCTATCACCGTCCCAAGTAATTGGGTGATTCAAAACTGTATGCAATAAATCGGCCTTCCTGTGACATTGCTTGCAGTCCTTATACTTTTCTGGGAACATAAAAGAGAGTCTGCTCATAAGTAGGTGTTCATCTTTATAATTCTAAGTTTTCTCACTTCTTCAACAGTTGGGCCGGGGTTTGGCGTAGGTATTTATCTTCGGTGAAGTTTATAGCATGTTAGTTAGGCTCTGCCTTGAGGGGAAGCAGGGAGGGCGTACGAATGTTCCGGCTGTCTGCTGCGTATGGTAGTCCTCTCAAGAGAATCAACCGTCTCATTACCCTCGAGCCCCTGATGGACGCAAGTACATACAAGTGTGTGGTTCTATTTTAGAAGAAATTTGGAAGATGTCTTACAGCAGTACTTCAGACAATGCCGCAGATGAAGTTCCTGATAGCCCTAGCCGCGTCACTGATAATGACTGAGTCATTGTTCTAAAATTCAGCACATATCTTTTCTAGTATGACAGCAGCAGTTTCAGATTCTTGAATATTCAGTGTTTGGTTAATGATAAAATCCAGCATCTTCCCATGTTTGTTGGAGCTACGGCTGATTTATTGCCTTGCTTGTTTACGTCGGAAAAGTGTAAATTACGTTTGGGTTGTCCAGGAATGTCTTTCTAATGTATGGAGTTCTTACCAATCTTCTGCCATCAATTTAGTGGGGTCCATTTTTTTGAGAAAGGGAGAGGTCTTGATACAGCGTCTTTGAGAGAGTGTTAAATGAACCATCCTTTTATAAAGGGTGCTTGAACCTCCTGTCGAGATCTTTTGAGGATTTCGCTAACCTTTCTGGTATAGCGGAGGAGTTGTATCTTGGTGTTTAGTAGTGTGTAATTGATTTAGCTGAACTTGTTGTGTACGATAAGCTTCAGGAATGTTTTGTTGGATGTGTAACTTGGTAGACATACCGCGATTTTGTCAGTTGTTATCATTTTATCGGCCCTTTCCTCTTGTTTGTTATCCGTTCGGTGGAAGAGGATGCTATATGCAATGCTGCTCATTATGAGAGTTTGAACAAGGTGGAGGGTGTCCTGCTCTGTTATGCCTTTCCTAGCTCTTGTAGTGCTTTGAACGGTTACATTTTTTCACAATTTTTTAACGATTTTAACAATTTTCAACAATTTCGAATGTTTTTACAGCTTTTAAAGGCTTTTAACAATTTTTGGAGGGATTTACTTCGCACAACACCATAACTGAATCATTCCAGACGAAAGGCTTCGGTCTATTTGATATAAGAGTAAGTGAAAAAGAATTTTTAAGCCCTAGTAAGTTTAGACACTAAGAAGACTGCGGGGCTTGATGAGATCTCAAATGCCTTTCTTTTGCGGTACGCGAAATGGTGCGGCTAATTACTTTTTAAAATTAGTGAATGTTTAGGCCGAACAGAATTACCGAAGACGGCGAAGGTTAAACCCATCCACAAATCTGGTTACAAACTATCGCCATCAAATTATCGACCAATTTCTTTGCTATGCACTTGAAGAAAAGTGCCGGAACATTTTATTTTCAGCCACATCGGCTCACTCTTAGAGACTAACAACTTTTTTCTAGAGCCAGGGTTTCGGCGTGGACTATCAACGACGACTCAGCTTATCTACATAACTAATAAAATTTTCCCTTCACTTGAAACCGGAGTACAGAGTGGCGTTATTTTTTATTTCTGCAAGGCATTCGATCTAGTGTATCACGTTCATCTTAAAACGAAACTGCGCCAAATATAACGCAACACAAAAATAATGCAGTGGATGGATTGCTATCGTTATGAACGACAATTTTTTTAACATAGACAACTGCCATAACCCATTGACAGCAGTCGTCTCGGGCATTCCGCAAGGTTCTGTCCTTGGGCCGCTTCTATTACTCATTTTAAAATGATGTGTCGTTTCTAAAATGAATTCTCTGTGCGATGCCGCTTTTTCGGGCACGACACCGCAAGCCACACCATGCTCAACCCGCTTCTGACTTTGCAGATGCTGGTGTGCTTCGCCGCCACCGGTGTGTGCCCGTCCTTTCAAGACAAGCCTGAAGCATCCTACCCCCCTTCGCCCAGGAACTTACCCTGGGAAACTGGCCCGCCCCTTGACGCTCCGGATCCCGCTGCTCCGCCAAAACCAGCCCAGTGGCCCACATACGGCTGGCAACCAATCTCATCGATGACATCACCGGTCACATGGCCGGTGTCGTCGCTACGAAACCGCTCCGCCGATGTCGTCAGCCTGGGGCACGACACCGCAAGCCACACCATGCTCAACCCGCTTCTGACTTTCAGGTTAGTTATCTGAACAATTGTAAATCGTGTACAAGAAGGAATCGCTTCCTTATTGCTGTGTCGTGCCCCAACGACTTTAAATTGCGTAGTATACTGAACTTGTGTGTTGACGCGATTGCTTTTGGTCTGTCTTCTCAAATAATTCTGCTGCTCTCTGGCGACGTGGAACTGAATCCTGGCCCAACAAGAAGCAGTGAAATAGTCGCAGTCTTAGATTCTATCAAACGCGTCGAGGACTATTTAGAAACTATTCGATCAGAGATAGACGGCCTTAAAACTGCCCAAGCTGCACAGGAAAAACCATTTTCTTCAATTATCAACCCACTCGAAAACCTAGAAAAACCAGAGCCCCAAACCAGCAACCCTAGCGATAATAACGATTCATCCCAGATAAGCCGCGAAATTTCTGTGCTCAAAGCCGCAACTATTGACGCCAGCAACCGCCTACGACGCAACAATCTTCTCTTTCTTGGTATAACAGACAACATAAAGGAAACATGGGAAGAGTCGGAGCAAAAGATATCCACGTTTTGCGCCGACAAGCTTAAACTTACTCTTGAATCGGGTGCGATGGAACGCGCACACCGAATCGGGACCTTTTCAGAAAACAAAACTCGACCTAATATTGGTAAACTAGCCCACTACAAAACGAAGGAACGCATTTTGAGCTGCGGTCGCATGCTTAAAGACACAGACTTCGCCATTAGGGAGGACTTCGCAGCTGCCACCCGCATTGCGCGGTCAAAGCTGTTGCAGTTCATCCGCCCCCAGAAATGCGCATTTAAACTGAGTCTCGACAGACTTCACGTGGAGAAAAAGTGCTACATGTACGACCAGAATGGCGAAAAAATTGTAGAAATCAACAAAAAACAGACTGTGCATGCCATAGCTAATGAATCATCAGGTGTGAGCAATAAAACCACCGAATTACGCCCCCCTGTCCATTGTACCTCGATCCCTCGACCAATCCAGTCATCAACGCTAAATATAAATGTTGCCTTCACTAATATACGAAGCGTGCTGCCTAAACTCGACAGACTGCACAGTTTTATCGAAGATGTAGAAGCCGACATTGTCGTTTTAACGGAAACGTGGTTGCACGAAGGCGTACTCGACCACGAAAGCTTCCCGCCTAACATAGGCTTCACTTTATATCGTCATGATCGCGCTAATCGTCGGGGTGTAGGCGTGTTCATGTCTATAAGAAGCAATCTATCATCTTCTCTTATCACTCATGACGACACATTAGAACTAACCTGGGTGCGAGTCTGAAACGTTGCCCTAAAGGCAATTTTTGGAATCGGTTACCGGCCGCCTGACTCTGAACCTGGCTTTTCCATCCTCCTTTCAAATTCACTCACCCGGATTAAAAAAAGTTTTAGGAAGCCCCTAATTTTCTTTTCGGTGATTTTAATTTCCCTCAAATAAACTGGCCTTTACTATCAACCCCTAGTTAGTCCCCGTCTAACGAAACCAAGCAATTCCTTGATCTGACGCTAGATTTTAACCTACACCAAGCTATAACATGCCCCCCACGAGGCGATAACACTTTAGAACTTCTTTTAAAATCAAGCACGGATGACATAAAGCGGACAACAGTACTCCCTGGGTTCAGCAACCATAACCTTATCCACAACTGCATATCTCTACCTCTGATTAGAAGGTTGCCAACTGAAACACTTATAACTGATTACAAACGAGGAAATTTTGACGCTATCTATGACAAACTTGGTTCTTTCTTGGCAGTTTTCGCGGATCATATCAAACCCGTTCAGTAAACGCCAACTGGCAGATATTGAAAAACGCGATACTAAAATTAGAAAAACAGTATATTCCAACCATCCGCGTAAAATCGGATTCCAATAATCACTGGTTCAAGAAACAACTGAAAAGTCTCCTAAATAAAAAAAAAACGTCTTTACAGGACCGCCAGTCAATGCAATAACCCTTTAGCATGGGAAAAATATCACCTTTGTTCCAAAAAATATGATAAAGAACTACAAAAAGCCAAAGATAAATATTTTTCTTGTGACCTACTCTCTATCATACGCACAAATCCTACTAAATTCTGGCGCATGCTCTCTCCCAAAAATCAAAGTACTAACATAGATCTTCTAGACCCAGACGGGGAACAAATGGACACAAAAAAACGTTGCCACTGCCTTAAATGACTACTTTTCATCTGTGTTTTTCTACCCCTAACACTGCACAGTCCACACGACCACCTACCCGTTCCCCCGGCGCTGTATCCCTTGAAATAGCATTTAACCCTGAAGGAATCGTTAAACTAATCACTGGTCTTAAGATATCTTCAGCGCCAGGATGTGACCAAATAACCCCCAAACTTTTAGTTAAAAACGTCACAGTGGTTAGTCAGATTCTTTGCCTCATCTTCATGCAATCCATTGAACCAAGCGAAATTCCAGACGATTGGAAGATAGGCCGAATAGTAGCGATCTTTAAAACAGGAGAGCGAACTAATCCAGCCAACTACCGCCCGATTTCCCTGACTAGCATTCCTTCTAAATTACTGGAACACATTATATCTTCTCACATCGCGACTCACCTTGAATCAATAAATTTCTTCTATAACCACCAGCACGGTTTCCGAAAGAACTGCTCATGCGATACCCAATTGGCCGAGATTACCCACGACCTACTAAAAAGCATGGATGATAACCTTCAGATTTATGTCATATTCCTTGATTTTTCCGAAGCTTTTGATCGCGTACCACATAATATATTACTTAGCAAAATTCATTCACTTGGCATTGCACCGAATATTGTCTCCTGGGTTGAACACTTCCTCTCTAACCGTCAACAATTCACCTCTGCCAATAATCATAACTCATCTTTAACTAACGTATCATCAGGCGTCCCTCAGGGCACACGCTTATCACCTCTTTTATTTTTAATATTTATAAATAACCTGCCAACAAATATTCAAACAAAACTACGACTATTTGCAGACGACTGTGTTATATACTCCCCCTTTCACAACATTGAATACAGTATTAAACTACAACAAGACCTCGACACAGTTGCGCTATGGTGCCAATACTCATCAATGCCGTTAAACCTAACCAAATGCAAATCGAAGTCATTTTCCCGTAAGTGCGCCAGTGTATATCATACCTACTTTATCAATTCGCTTCCTCTCGATTCGCCTTCCTCATACAAGTATCTCGGCATGCACATATACCCATCTCTTTCATTTGCGCCGCACGTGCAGTCCATCTGCTCAGACGCTCTGCGCACGCGTGGTTTTCTGCACCGTAATAAAAAAATCTGCATCTCCTGACGTTAAAAAACTAGCATACTTAACATACGTACGCTCAAAGCTCGAATACGCATCGTCCATTTGGAATCCATCCCAGGCATTGTTCGCTAACGAACTAGAATCAGTCCAAAACCGCGCAGCCCGCTTTATAACCTCGCAATTCTCCAGAGAAATCAGCGTCACCACCCCAAAACAATCAATCGAACTGCCATCTCTCGCGTCACGCCGCCTCATCTCACGCTTATGCCTCCTGCACCGTTTCTTTTTCCGCCCGAAATCAAGACACGACCTTTTACAGCCCCCTAACAGAATTTCTCCTCGCATTACCATTCTAACCTATTGCACGAATCAACGGCCGTACATCCGCAATGAACGACTCCTTTTTCCCTCAAGCAATTATACTTTGGAATCGCCTCCCCGACACCATTGTTGCCACACCTGACCGCACATCATTCCGCGCAAAATTAGAATCCTACTTTGATTCCACCCAATAACCCGTGGCTGTATATACATCCTACCAGCGTACTGTATGTATATTTTTTGTTTGCCAAGTTGTTTGTACCTAAATTCTCAGTCAAAGCGTTTCTTTTGTTTGTTGTTTGAGATTCGTTTTTGTTGTCATTCTTGGCCAAACTACCATATGCGTATTTAAAACTGTATTGTTTATAATAATTTGTTCATATTGAATTGTACAGCCGCACACCGTATCTGTTGCCCCCCCCCCCTTATGTAATGCCCTTGGGCCTTTAAGGATGCAATATATGAATAAATGAAATGAAATGAAATCCATAGTTTACCATGATGTCCTATCACCTGAAGGTCACGAGCTGTTAGGTACTTATCTTCTCGGGGTTGAAAACTGGTGTACACATTGGGAAATAACCCTAAATAGTTCAAATTGCATTCGTATGATCATAACCCGTAGGAAAATCTCGCTACAGCACGTACACAAAATAAATGACAACCCAATCAAACAGGTTACTCAGTGCATATACCTAGGCTTTCTTATACTATTTATTCCATTTTGGAATGCCCACATCACCAATATGGTCTGGGTGGCACCACGAAGGTTATGGTTTGTAAAACAATGATTGAAGCACTGAACTAGCAATAGAAAACTTCTTGCCTACATAAAACTTGTACGCGCATAATTGGAACATGGAAACACCATCTGGGGTCCACGCACAAAAAAAAATGCATCACTTCTATTGAGGGCGTTCAGAACAAAGCGCTAAGGGTTATCTATCACGCTTACGGGAGGCACGTTTCTATCAGAAAATTACGCAACAGGTCCAAGCTCCCAACGCTTGTATCAAGCCTCAAAGTTCACCACCTCTAAACCCTGTTCAACATTGTCAATGGGCAGAGTAGACTAAACTATCATGACTATGCGCAATATAACACAGCGCGTGAGACACGAAGGACAAAGGTTAAGACAATGATTGTTCGGCGTACTAAAAAAACGCCCAACGTTTCTTTTTTTCTCAGGACGTTAAGGGACACAAATGTGCTTTCTTACTGCGTGGTAAACGCGTCATCCTTGGATTCTTTTTTGGCGACGCTCGAAGCTAATCCTTGAACGCAGAACTCAATCTACATGCCTTATCTGAAACCCGACAACAGCTGCGCTCTCATTTCGTGCAGCTAAGTGTCATTGAACCATTCAATAAAATGAATTTTGACGTGTTGGATGTTGCCTCTGCTGTTTTGTCTACGCCTGGATTTCTCCTGCTCATGTATTTCTTGTGTTGTAGCCAATGACAGCAGTTATACCCTCTACAGGACTTTACTGCCTTTTTGTTCATCATCAGCTGCAACTAGTTTTACGCCTGTCGTATACTTTATTGCAGTATGTACTTAGTCATTTACTTGCCCAATTATACTGTTACGAACTTGTTCCTCACACATTACGGAATTCAGTAATATTTATTTCTTTTTTTGTCCCTGTTCTTTGAATATTCTGCATATTTGTGTTATATGTGTAATTATTCCTTGTTCCTCTTCTGTGCTCGCAGTTTGCTAAATGCATTTTTTCCCTGCTTTGCACACCCCTGCCTTGGCAGGCAAAATGCGGCTGGCAGTATTGACCACAGAAATAAATATTTCTTAGCACTCTGGCCAGCTGTTGAGCCATCTTGCCGAGCTTGCTCAGAGTATTTGTGGCGTTATTGTCTTCCTGAATGACTATGCCTGGTATTCTTATTCAGGGGCGGAAAGGGGTGCGCTGTCCATTCACTACAATGCTGCCTGGAGTTATGTTGTTTCCTGTCGATCTTAGTCTCATGAGTTCAGACTTTTCAGGGATGATCGGATCTTGATAACATCCTGTAGCAGATCTAATTTAGACAGAAAGGTTAGGCTTTTCGTCCAGATAGTAGTGGCGTCGGCACATTTCCTCACGTTCTTTCAGTTTTTCATTGATTTTATCATTGATAAGTTTAACACAAGAGGTAAGAAAAGTTATCTCTGGGCGTGCCGCTGTTTGGTGCCTCTAGCGTGTCAGATCGAGTGTTCCTATGCCGATTGTTGCTGTTCTGTCTGATAAGAAGTTTCTAATGTATTTGTATGTTCTTTCCCAGAATTGGTCACCTCGGCGGCGTTAAGAATTTAAAAGTGCAATACATTATCGGAGGTGCCTTTGAGGTCCGACGCGAGGATGATTCGATCTAGGTCGCTATCGTTGTCTAGGATAGTGTGTTTTAACTGTGGAAAGGCGTTCTGGGTGGGCAGTCCTAGCCTGAAAACCATCATGCGGTCCTTAAAAAGGTGTTATTCTATGTACTTCTAAGTGCTGTCGTAATAATTTTATTGTAGATTTTGCCGACCCGTGAGGTGTTAAGCACTAGACTTAGATTTTTTTCTTTTCAAGGGGTTTCCCCCTCTGGGTATGCCTGTTATAGTCGAGTGTTTCCACTGAGGGGGTAGCCAATATTTGAGCCATAAATCGCTCATGCATTTATGCAGGACCTCCAGCAGAACATCGTTTAAGTTTGTTAGCATGTCGTTTGATATTCCATCGGCCCCGGGTGCGCTTTTCTTATTGCTGGTCAATACAGCCTGCTGTAGCTCTTCCTTGGAGATTTATCTATCACGTAGGTCATTGGGGCTACCTTGACAGTTCTTGCGTACCGGTGGGCTGTTTTGATCCAGTTAAACTGCTTAGTGAATACCCAAAATAAAGTCCTCCTTAGTACCTTTGAAGTTGTGAGCCACTATGTTGAGTTTGTGACTCGTCTTCTACTTCTTGTTTCGGGGTTCAACATGCTCTTGATAATAGTTCGTGCTTTGGAGGTGTTTAAGCTGCCTTTAGGCGATCCGACAAAATCATTCCAGTGTTGTCGGCGAGCTTGCTTGCATGATCTCTTGCCCGTTTTTCGAAGTTTCTGCTGCGAACCTTGATCTTCTTATTGTGTCGTTTCTTCTTCCATCTTTTGGAAAGTTTTTATTTATTGTCCCACGGACTTATCAGGTAGCTGTCAATGCACAATTATTCGTTTTCCTTTCTGTACTCTTTGGTTGCTTTATTAAAGGCTTTCTTGATGGCACCGGACTAGTCGCCTATTTCTTCTGTTACCGAGGGCCCCTAGCTTTTTGCGAAAAGCGGTCCCATCGGTCATCTTTTGTTTTCTGGGCATTCTTCTGTAATTGTCTGAGCATGTCTTCTCTTCGATGATGTCATGAGCGCTTCCGACATTTTCTTTAGTATCAGGGAGGTGGTGAGGCCATCTATCCAGGGAACTATTGTTGGTCGGGGCACGTATGCCGACTGCGGTTGTTACCTGTTCTAGTGGTAAAGGATGTATCATTTATTGTGTGCAGGTCAAGTTCTTCGATTGTATTCACATGATTTTTTTCTTTCGCATAGGCTAATTCCTAATTCGGCCCTTTGTGCGGGGAGTTCAAATCCCCGAAAAGGATTACGTTATTGTTTGAGACTATATTTATTGTCTCTCTAAAAAGCGGTTTCAAGTTTTTTAGCAAAGGCCGAATATCTAAAATCCCCCATCAAATGCTGACCGAACATTTGCCTAGTCAACTCCCCACCACTTCAGTTATCTGGACAGCAGGACACAGCGCCCTATAGGGGAACGAACGAGCGCATGCATCAGCCCGTTATAAGATTATCCGGGCCCCGCTACCTCAGGGAGATCAGCCCAAAGTGCCACTGCGACTCCCTTTGACATATCACAATATTCTGCAACATCCGCGTTTATGTCGCCGGTCTCTTCCTCCGCCGCACAAACACCTAACCAATGAGAAGACCTTAGAATGGCACCTGCTGCAGTCGAACACGTACCCACATCTCAGCCTCCTCCACTCGATGTACCTTGCAGTCCATCCGTCAAATCAATGCCCATTATGCGTGCGAAAAAACGCCACTCTTTATAACGTCGCTTGGGCCTGTCCCGAAACTATGATAGTGCTCATGAATGACAATGCAAAGACTGAAAAGTGGGAAGCCATGATGTCCAGCTCGACCTAGGAAGATCAGCACAGACTGATCGAGAGAGCCCGGCGGACAGCCAAAGCTACAGGGGCTGTGAAATCAGAGCTCTCACTTTCGAAGACGAAGATATATTTTTGCCACCAATAAAGTATTTCCTTCTGCTCCCTGCTCCTAGTTGCTGGACAGTCGGCGGTATGGGTTGATGATGATGATGGTTAGTGTTTATTGGCGCAAGGCCAACGAGGGCAAAGAGCGCCAAAGAAGAGGTTATTAATTAAAGAGAAGTAATTACCACACAAGGGTAGGTATAACAACGTGTGAGCCGAACATGGTAAAATCAATTAGGATAATGGTGATGGCTGGTGTATAGGGCCAGATTAGATTATGCGTGTTAAGAAATGAGGTTTAAGAACTTGACGTCTGACAAATACTCAAACACACGTTTCACGGAAACCATGGGATCGTCACCTAGAAACATTGATGTATGTAGGGAAATTTGTTGTCTGTAGAGTTCTCTGAAGTGTTTGTGACGTGTTGTGTGAAGTGCCTTGCATGTGACTAGTATGTGCACTACGGATAGGGCCTCTCTGCACCTGCTGCACTGGGGTCTAGAAGATCCCGTCAGCAGATACGAGTGCGTTACATGGGTGTGCCCTATCCGCTGCCTACCCATGGCGACTTTCATGTGTCTGTTATGTGAGTCAGATGTGTACCGTCCCAAGTGTGGCTTTATTACTTGTAGTTTGTTGTCTGTCTGTTCATTCCAGTGTATTTGCCATGTTCTGCGCAAGTGTTGTCTTATGTGTGGCTTGAGGTCTGTGTAAGGTAGTGTTGTTATGTCTACTCTGTTTCGGAGTGCAGCATTGGCATCCGCCAGTTCATTTCCGTCGATACCAGAGTGGCCTGGCACCCAACACACAGTCACCACAAGGTTTGAAGAATATGCCAGCACATTTGACTTCAAGACAAGGTTAACTACATGTTTTTTCGAGGACTCTTCGGATGACAATGTACAAACGACACGGAGCGAATCTGTATAGATGATGGATTTAGGAATTTAATTTTCAACTATGTGACTTACAACAAAAAAAATGCCATATGCTTCTCCCATAAAAGTACTTGTCTTTACATTTATTATTCTATATGCTTCAAAATTCAGTCATTGCGCCGCACAAGACACTGCAGAGAACATCTTCGATGCATCGCTGAAAAACTCTGCAGCCTTGTATTTATCCTGCACATACACAAAATGCTGCAAAATCCCACTTTTTGGTGTCCTGTTCTTATTGTATTTTAAGAAAGACAAGTCACATGCAACAGGACGAAGATGCCACGGTGCTAAAAGAAAAGTGATAGATGACTTGAATGTGTCTACAAAGGAGACCTCATGAATAGTGACCTCGTCCCTCAATCTGTGCGAGAAGAAAACAGGAATGGATGGGCGATTTAAAAAGAGCTTTCTTGTGGATGTATCATTAAAAACCGTTTTAAAAGGATGGTTGTCCATTGATGAAATTTTAGAGGCATATACCAAGTCAACTTAGGTTCGCTGGTGTGATAAGCACCATTTGTCACACTCTGCGTAAAGACTCTGTACAGGTCTTGTACTGAATGCGCCACAAGAGAGGCGAAGCCCCAAGGGAAGCACTGGCTCGAGCATTTTAAGTGCTGTTTTAGTGGCTGACCCATACACAGCACTCCCATAGCCCAATCTAGAGCCCACTAGGCTTGTGAAAATACGTGAGAGGAGTTGCTTGTCCGTTCCATACTGGTGGAACAAGATTTTAAGAATGTTGAGAGCCTTTAGACATTTATATTTGAATTGTTTAATGTGAGGGATGAACGTAAGCTTTCCATTCAACGCCACACCTAAAAACTTGTGTCCCTTCCTCACAGGAATCGATACGCCATTAGGGATGGATCCCACTCTTCCTGGAGAAGACAACACAGGCGCTTTTTTGTGGGTTAAGTTTAAAACCGTTCTTGTCTGCCCAGCTGGCACGTTTTTTGACACCGAGCTGGACTTGACGCTCACAGATGCACATATTGCATGATTTAAAAGATATCTGGATGTCGTCTACATACATTGAATAAGAAATTGTAGGTGGCAATGCCTTCCTAAGGGAGTTCATCTTAAATATGAACAGAGTACAGCTTAGAACTCTACCCTGAGGAACGCCGTTTTCTTGCATATGAACTCTTGGGAGTGCGCTACCTACTCTCACGCGAAACGTTCTTTCGGACAAATAACAAGCAAGGGTGTTGAGCATATGGCCCGAAACATCGAAAGACTTTAGGTCACTGAGGATCCCGTAACGCCAAGCGGTGTCATAGGCCTTCTCAAGGTCAAAAAACACCGTTGTGCAAAACTGTTTGTGAATGAAAGCGTCCTTTATGTATGATTCAAGGGCGACAAGTTGTTCATTTGTATATCGCCCCGCCCTGAAGCCTGCCTGGCAGCCCTCGAGAAGACCGTTGTACTCAAGAAAGTACACAAGTCTTCTGTTTATCATCTTCTCGAGGAGCTTGCACAGGCAGCTTGTAAGGGCGATGGGCCGATAGCTAGCGGGAGAGGAAGGATCCTTACCTTCCTTCAGGAAAGCCACTACTATGGCCTCACTCCAAAGGGCGAGGAATGTGCCCCGAAAGCTATATGTTATTGTATAGATGTAGAAGTGTTTCAAGGGTGTCTGAGTGTAGGTGTTGTATCATGGTGTATGTGATTTTGTCTGCACCTGCAGCTGAAGGCTTACATGTTGTCAGGGCTGCCTTCGGCTCATGAATTGAAAAAGGAGAATGGTAAGTAGTGTGCGACTTGTTGCTATCACGCAGTGACTTCTTCTCTGCAGATATTTTGTGTTTCATGAAAGTGTTTGTGTAGTGTGCTGAAATGGACACGTGTTCGAAGTGTTGTGCAAGTGTGTTAGCCTGATCTTCCAGTGTGTCTCCGGTTGTACTAACCAGGGGCAGGCTGTGTGTCAGTTGTCCTTTGAGCCAGACTTTGTGTGTGTCTGTGTACGAGTTTATGGATGTCAAGAAGTAATGCCAACTCTCTCGTTTTGCCCCACGGCGCACACGTTTTCCAAACGCCTTGGCCCGTTTGAAAAAGAGGAGGTTACTCGACGTGGGGTGCCGACGAAGGATACCCCACGCCTTGTTCTGGGCCTCTCGCGCCCGCCTGCAATCCTCATTTCACCACGGCCTCCTCTGGTTGTGTGAGGCACCAGAGGCGTGGGCAATGGACTTTTCGGCGGCGTCGACGATGTGCGCCGTGAGGAGTTGGGTAGCTTCTTTAACGTGTAGGTGTCCTATGAATGTGTGGTGTAGTTTGGATGTATATGTAAATGTGTTCCAGTTAGCTCGTGCTTTATAGAACCTGTATGGGAAGATGGACTGCATTGGCATGGACTGCATGGGCATGGGCATGGGTACGTTAGTGAGGTGGGAAAATGGTCACTGCCATATGGGTCAGTGCCAACACCCCATCCGAGAAGAGGAAAGGCAACTGCAGAGCTAATAGCCAAGTCAACATATGAGTATGTGTTGTGTCCTATGTTATGGTATGTAGGCTGTTTATTGTTAAAATGGCAGCTCCAGAGGATGTAAGAAACATCTGTATCTGGCGACCTCGGGTATCCGTACGAGAAGAGCGCCATAGAGAATTGTGAGCATTAAGGTAGCCTCTTAAGATAAATTGCTCGGGCAGCTGGTCAACCAACGCCTCGATGTCAGAGCTCGAAAGTGCAAGATCAGGAGGAATACATATGGAGCATACCGTTATCAACCTATTAAATATTACTGTTCGAGTTGCTACAGCCTCATGGACAGTGTTCAGAGTGACAGGGTGACAGGCTAAGGATTTCCGGGCAATTATGGCCGCACCGCCAGAAGAGTGTCTGCAGCCATCCCTGTCCTTTCTGAAGACCATGTAACTATTCAAGAAATTTGTGTGCTTGGAATGCAAATGTGTTTCCTGAACACACATTACACTTGGCTGATTAGCATGCAGTATTTTATATACATCGCCAAGATTTTTAAGAAGGCCTTTACAGTTCCATTGGTTTATGTTTTCTCTTCCCATTATTTATTGTGAGAGCTACTGGAGTGTGTATGTTTGTTGATGTGTCGTCTTTCGGCGCTACGACTCTCGCCTTTTTTGGCTTGACAGGAGGCTTTGTCGTCGTGACGCGTTCCTTGCGTTTCACCGCAGACAAGAATGGTTCGACGTCCATTTCATCCTCGGATGTCCTCGGAGCACCTGCGGGTTCAAACTCCTTGGACCGTGGACCCTTTGTGGCGCGCTTTTCTTTGCCCGCACCGACGATGGTTTCAAAAACGCCTGTGATGGCGCAGGCGGTGCGGTGGGGTGGGAGCTGCCGCTGGCTCCTCCATTTCCATCTCCGTGCCCTCGCATGTGGTTTGGGACGGTGGAGCAAAAGTGGACGATGCAGCATCACTCCCACCGGACGTGGATGCCACCACAGCCGCTGCTGGCCCAGCGAGCGGTGCGGTGGCAGGTTGGGCTGCAAGACGCAACCCCGGTGGGAGGGGAGGGGGGGCAGAGCCGGGACCTAGTCCGACTCTCGGTACTGGTTCCCCGGCGAAACAAGACGCCGCTCCGCCCCCCCGGCGAGCTGCGTCGGCGTACCTGCACAGAGGGAAGGAGGCAAACCTCTTCCGCGCCTCTGAGAAGGTGATGTTTTCAGTGATCTTGATGTTTATGATTTCCTTTTAAGTTGAAAATTTTCACATTTTCTTGAGTAGGGCGCGTGTGGAACCTGGCAGTTTATGCAAAGAGACTGTTGCACGTTACAATTTTCGGACGTGTGGTCGCTGGGTGCATTTCGCTTAGGTAAGTCGGCCGCGACAGGAGTTCGTGCCGTGCCCGAAACGTTGGCACTTGAAACAGCGTAGCGGGTTCGGGATGTAAGGCCGGATTGGACATCGCACGAAACCTGCATTGATGGATTCCGGAAGGCTTGATCTGTCAAAGGTTAGGATGAGGTGCTTTGTTGGTATGTGTTTATCATCTCTTCGTATAGTTATTCGCCTGACCGCTGTTACGCCCTGGCCAGGAAAGCCCTCGAGGAAGTCGGCTTCACTTTCATTCACTAGGTCATAGTCGGAGACAACGCCCTGAGAGCTGTTTAGGCTGCTGTGGGGCGTGACTCGGATGGCCACATCGGCGAACTGGTTTGCGCAAGAGGTTTATCAGCCTGATCCTGGCTACAGACTTCAACAAGGATTTCACCAGTTCTTTGTTTTTTGGCTTTATGTGATTCGCCGATGACACCTTCAATAAATTTTGAGACGAGAAATACTGACTTTGCAGCGGTTAAACTGGTCAACGGATTCTCTCACTAAGAAGCGGGACTAGTTTTTCAGTTTCGGAATACTCAAGGAATACTCGAGTAAAGAAGTGGTGGAAAGGAGACTTCGGTGCGGCCCTTTTCATAGGCCGATCACGTTTGAGGGGGGGGGGGGGGTTTGGAAAGTGCCATATGATACATTGGAAAGCAGGGAGATGGGGGTACTTTCCCCATTGACCTTACCCTGGTAGTCAAAGAGGTCCCGGAGCTCCCTGCCTGGTAGACAGGCAGGGAGCCTATCGGCCGGAGCTTGACCAAGGCTCCGACGGCCACCGCTCACGGCTTCTAACCCTTCACCTTTCAACTTCTAACCACGGTAGGTGACAGCTTAAGTATGGGTGCTCGGGGTACGCGGTGTCGCCACTCATTGTCACCAAGATTACTCAAGGTGCCCCGTGCGGGGTGTATGCGTTGAGAACAAAGAAGCGCATGCATTTCCTTTATATAGGTATTACTTTACGAGCACTTCAGACTGGGATTTCGTAGAAAGATGTTATCTATTGCATGTAATTTATTTTTTGGCGTACGTAGGCAGACTGGTGTCTTGAGATCTATCAATTCTAATGTAACCTCTTAGGTTGGTAGAACATCCTGCCTCTTGATTACTTAAAATGCCGGGCTTGACGTCCTTCGCCTTTATGTAGGCTTCTAGGAGATTTGTTTTCTTGTAATGCTCCTACATCTCAACTGCCAAATCACTAATATTTCAACGTGTCTTTATTTTGGCGCGATGGTTAGTGCGGTACACTGCGACTATATCGTTGTCGCTTTCCGAGTCCTCCGTGCTTATGTTTGCATTTTTCTCCATTATGATGTGCTTGGCGATTTTACAACGTTTTGTGTTCGAGTGACTCTTGCTAGAATTTTGAGTGCTTGCCCTGGAGACTACCATTTCCGCTATCTACCTTCCCATTTCGGCTTTTATGTCTTTGAAATTGTTGAAGTTGTTGCCCCATTGGCGTGTCTGCACTGGTCTGTTCTCTGGGATTGTGAAATCCCGTAGTTGTAGAGTTTGTGTTATGTTTAGCCCGTTCGTATTTTTTTCTAATTTCTATCTAACCGTGGTGTTTCCTACCCTTGATCTGAACGATGGGTTTTTTACTTCGGTTATTTGATCTTTTTATGGACATTTGCATTTGGGGACCGCGAGAGGTCCTGGGAGGCTACACCTGTCTAGCTAACCCGTTTGGCGGCTTGCTTGCTTCTCTTCTTCTGTAGGACATCCTTCATCCTCGCTTGGGGGTGCTCTCACCCGGTTGCATTTATTTATTTATTTATTTATTTATTTAGGAATACTGCAGGCCAAATCTTTGGCCCTGGCAGGAGGGGCATTACATAAACAATGACAAACACTAATAATTCAAAAGGTATCACAGTGGACTACGCTAGTACAATGGGCAGACATAATGCCAAAACAAAAACAGGTAACAGAATTATCGCCAACACTGAGAGCATAAGAGCGTAAACTTGATAAAATGCAGAACACAAAACGCACAAACCATAACATAATAAACCAAGATGAAAAAAGAAAACAGCATAAAATGTAATAGCACCTTAATAACCACAAAATAGCATGCACCGCCAGAACTACGGTTTCTACAGATCACTAAAGAAGCGTTCCAACTCTTGTAAAAAATTGTTGGAATTGACAACATTTGGTGGCAAGTCATTCCATTCACTCACCGTTCTGGGAAAGAAACTATACTTATATGAATTAGTCTTCGCAAAAATAGGGGTTAGGGCATGTTTAGCAGTGTGCCTTGTTTTTCGTGTCAGAGCAGGTTGGATAAGATTCGTCTGGTTTAGAGCAATTTTTCCTGAAAGAAACTTGTTAAGTAAAAGCAGCCGGCTTATTTTCCTGCGTGTTTCCAATGTAGCAATGTTATTATCTTTCATAATCGATGACGGCGAATCTGTCCTTTTGTGTTTGCCAAAAATAAATCTAACGGCCTTCCTCTGTACGCGTTCAAGTTTTAATATATCCTTCTTAACATGTGGGTCCCATAGTGCCGACGCGTATTCTAACTTGGACCTCACACACGCATTGTACGCTAAAAGCCGAACACTTGAAGTGGCATTTTTAAGTTTCCTCTTAAGAAAACATAATTTTTGAAAAGCTGACACGCAGATTTCAGAAATGTGCATCCCCCACGATAGATTACTGGTTAGTGTTACCCCTAGGTATTTATATTTATCAACCTCTTTAATAGTGCTGCTGTTAAGCTGGTAACTGCAAACACTCGGGATTTTTTTTCTTGTTACACGCAGAAGGACAGTTTTTTCACCATTCAGGGCCATGCCCCACCTGACACACCAGTCCTGAATTGCCACAACAGTTGCCTGTAGAGACGCATGGTCGCTTTCGGTCTCGATTGTTTTAAAAACAACACAGTCATCGGCAAATAATCTTATTGAAACATCATGTGGAATCACTTCTGCTAAATCATTGATATAAATTAAAAACAATAAAGGTCCTAATACACTGCCCTGTGGGACCCCGGAGGTGACAGTAAGCATACTAGAAGAAACATTTTGCACTTGTACGAATTGTTTTCTGTTTTTAAGGTATGCGGAAATCCACCTAATAATACAGGGAGGAAGACCAATGCTCTCCAACTTGTATAACAATTTGCCATGCGGTACCTTGTCGAAGGCCTTACAAAAATCCATAAACAAAACATCAACTTGGCCAGCCTTGTCAAGAACACTGAACAAATCATGTAACGTTGATATGAGCTGGGTAATAGTGGACATACCTTGCCTAAACCCGTGTTGGTAAACTGACAACACCTTATGTTCAACAAGAAATTCTCGTATGTATTTAGCAATCACATGCTCTAACATTTTGCAGCATTGGCTGGTCATGGAAACCGGGCGGTAGTTATCAGGCAGAAGCCGGCTGCCCTTCTTATGTATAGGAACTACACGTGCGTTACGCCAGTCATCTGGAATCTCACCCGTTGCCAGTGACAAATTAAATAATTCCGTTAAAAACCAAGACAGTTGTTCAGCATATCGCCTCAAAAACTGGTTTGGGAGGCCGTCCGGACCCGCGGCTTTCCGTATATCAATGCTTAAAATCATCGCCAAAACACCTTCTCGCGTTACCGTAATGACCTGTGGCATGTCCGATGCGCTGGTTCCGGGCTCATATTCTTCACGTTCCGAAAAAACACTGTGAAAGTAACGATTAAAGCTTTCCGCTATGCTAAAAGCATCAGTCGAAGCAACTCCCTCAACATTCAATTTGGACACTTCAGTTTTACTGTTGCCTAAGTAGCGCCAGAATTTTGATGGATCGTTTTTTATAAACTCTGCTAGAGTGTTGTTAAAAAATGTATTTCTTGCTTCTCTAACCTTCGTTAACAAAGCGCCCTTAAGGATACTGAACTGCTCCGGTTCTGTTTTACGTTTTTTCCTCAACCGCTTGATTTTGCGTTTAGTTTGGATTATTTCTCTGGTAATCCACGGGTTTTGATGACGCTGGCGGAACGTTTTTGTTGGCACAAAGTTTTCGATGCAATACTGAACAACATTATAAAAAAGCTGCCATCCTGTCGCAACATTACTGATAGGCCCGCAAAGGTTAGCATCCAGGTAGTCTATTATTGCAACATCATCTGCTCGGACGAAGTCCTTGACAGTTTTCATTACAGAAGTATTTTTCCTTTCAACAGTACTGTTGTTCCATGAGTAAAAAATTAACTTGTGATCTGAAATACCATTTTCAACTGACAGAGTTCCACTCCCAAAAAATTCACTGAGAAACAAAAGATCTAGAACCGAATTTTCTCTTGTGTTTGCCGTCACTACTTGTTCTAGGTTAAGCGAAAGCATAATGTCCAATATAGTGTCTCCGTGGGCCGAACAGCCATAGCTAAGCCTCTCCCAATCAATAAAAGGCAAATTAAAATCACCGGTTATTATTACATTCCTTTCTTGAAATTTTAGTGCGTGATCGTACAATTGGTTCAGGTACGAGGAATCGGACTCCGGAGGGCGATAAACAGCGCCTAGAACGAACGTAATGCCAAAAAGCGAAACTCTCAAGAACAAGCTTTCATGGTTATCAATTTGGTCAAGAACTTGTACGTCAACACCTTTTCATGCCACTACAGCTACGCCACCGCCACGGGAGCCTCTATCTCGTCTGTGCAACTGATATTCCGGCGACACAACTTCATCATCCCGAATAAACTCGTTTAGCCAAGTTTCTGTGATGACGCAAACATGCGGGTCATAGAGCAGCAACAAATCTTCAAGTTTATCTAACTTATTTACAATACTCCGGGAATTGAAAGAAAGCAGGCGAAGCTGGCAAGGCTGTAGTCGCTAGCTAGGAACAGCCGTTGGCACCTTGTGGCTTACACGGTTTGATTTTGGCTCTGCTTTGCGTGTGCGCGAGACATCATCCCACGTGTAAGCAGTGTCACCAATCCAGAGCCTATTGTTTACCAATGACACTTTCCTTCCAGCGTCCTTATCTGCCTTGGCGCTGTCCCAGAGTAGTTTGCGCTTTCTGAGAGTGTCTGCGCAGTAGTCATTTTGAATAGATATTGGTGTTCCTTTTAGCTTTTTAACGTTGCTCCAAATAGCTTGCTTTTCCCTGTAATCTTGAAAATAAAGAATAACTGGGCGATTTTGCTTCGGCCTACCAAGCCTGTGAATTCGAGCGACCGATAAGCAAGTGACTCCCAGTTTATCCTGAAACAGCTCTTTAATAACTGTGGTTCGCAGTGCTTCTTCCGATTCTTCAGCTATGTCAGGAACACCGAATACAATCAAATTTGAACGACGGCTTCGGTCCTCTAAATCTACCAGTCTTCCCTGCTGTAAGTGAAGTTCCCTTTCAAATTCTGTTAACCCACGACTTTCGTTCAGGGTCGCCTTGTCTTTTAATTCCTTTACCTCCTCTTCTAGTTTTGTCACTCGAGCACCAAAACTATACATCAATTTTTCAGTAGTCTCCAGGCGGTTTTTTAAGTAAGAAATGTCAGTTTTAATTGACTGCTGGCCTTCCAACAGCTGTTCTAACATCTCCTCTACCGTGGGTCCAGGATTTTCCTCGACATCACCACAAACCAACCATTTGCAAACACAAAAACAGTCATACGCAATACGGACGCACGTGTGTGGGCACGGCACGACAACAAGAAATCTATCATCACTTCGCAAGGAACTGTAACTTCGCAAGGAACACTTCGCAAGGAACTGTTGGAGGTTCTTCATTCCGCTGCGACTCTTGTACATGGCGTGCTTGGGGTTCGGGCCGTTCGTTGTCGAACCTTCTGGGTTGGTTCCATTGATTGGCAGGCTTGCTCATGTTGCCCTGTGGTATTCTTGGGTTTCTTACTGTCAGCTCCCGCAAGTTTGCTCTGGTAAGATGTCTTTTGTACACAGCGTGCAGCGTGGCGAGCAGCTGCCGTCTTCGTTGAAGGGTTCTTTTCGGCAGCCATCGCAAATATTGATGTCTGGTTATAGGCATACATCCGCCTAATGTCCAGTATTTCTACATATTTGATAAAACAAACTGGTAGCTTTATACAACTAGCAATTCGTTTCACCGCCATTGAGATAGACCGCCCTCGGCACTGTATTTCCCTAGAAGTTGATGAGGGCGGTCGTATATTTTGCAAGTATTCTCGCGAAAAACGAACTTCGCATGGACGGTTCTCACTCTCCATCCTGCTAATTATTAGGCCGAAGAGGTACCTGGCTCAAACCCATGCACAAATCCTTGACCTGATGTTCTGAGTAAGCAATGTAGACACGACGTCATACTTCTTGCCCCCAATAAATAGGCTCTCCGGGTTTCAGAGCTCGTTAGCAATGTCTTCCGTAGGCGTGGTTTCCAGGATGATGTTTGATGTCCACTTGGGGTGAACAATGCAGTCTTTCCGTAGTCAGTGTCATCAGCTGATTTTATTTCGGCAGGCAGTGTTACAATGCCTGCTGGCGGAGGAGGTACTAAAGGCACTTAGTGCCGAATGAGGGCTCCTGACCCTCTGGAGTTCACAACAAAGGAGTTCTCAACGGAGGGCAAGTTTCAAATACATTTGCGTGCGTATTAACATCCAGCAATCTGGAGAGAAAAATAAATCAATTAGAAAAAATGCAAAAAATTGTACATTTCAGTTAGTGAGATTCACAAGTTTTACATTAAACATTTAACTTTTTTTCTTTCATATATTGTACTAGCACAAACAAGATAACACGACACATTTACTGACTCATTGTCCATTTTGTCAATAGAAAAATCATGTCTACACACCAAACGGTTTATATCCCTTAAAATTACACGCGCCTAGTGATTGTCATGTCTCACTTTCATTTCTATAAAGATCACCTTGGTTTCAGTCTAAATACAGTTGTACTAGTCTTAAATTTTAAATTATCCACTATGATGTTCAACTTGGCCTACTTTATATGTTCCCTATTGTTTGCCGCTATTAGTCCCAGTTTTAGGTGTATGTCTAAGTGGTCACCGTGTATAGTAGTGGAGGTTTTCTGCGTTGCAATATGCGTATAACCTGTTTTTGTGCACCATCTGGACAAGTCTAAATTATAACGCTGGTCAGCTGTAAGTATTGAGTGTTTTTGAAAACAAAGGTTTAGTCGGCAGGTCCTTGGAGGTTCTTCATTCCGCTGCGACAGGCCTTGGCGATGGCTTGTGTGAGTTGCAGCACCGCGGAGGAGCTCAGATGTAGCCCCTTCTTCGGTCTAATATTAACTTTGAAGTCTTTCTTGTGCAGGTTCGGGGTTCTTTTCTAGAAATCCACGTTGAATCTCGGCCACATCTTCTCTGCCATGGCGACCATCATAGATTCTTATCAGATGTAGCCTTCGCCTTGAGGTCTTTCTTAAGCGCTTGCTATGTTCTCCTGCTCACGGCTTGATTCCGTGGAGGCCGTAGATCTCATGTATGCGAGGCACCGTGCTCTCCGGGTACATATCCGCGCCGACCGCGGCGGCATAGGTTTCTCTCGCATCGTTATGTTCGACGTGGTTCACAGCACCAGAGATTTCGGTTTCTAGCTTTTCAGTTCTTCAAGTAGATGGCTCGGCGTTCTTGTCTCTAAGAAACGGCTTCATCGTAACTCCGCGGCATTGTGACGTTGGCCCGGGGAGCCTCCAGACGTGATCAGCAGTCAGGTGGCTTCGATGATAGTCCAAGGACGCGATTTCAATGTTCGCTGCTTGTTCCCAAAAAGGCGTCGAAAAATCATCTTGGCACAACAATAATTGGTTGGGTGTAATCCCAACTATCTAATCTGGTCACCTACACAAACGTTCTAATGGGTGGTGAATATTTAGGGCGTTTCCTGTAGATGTAGTGGGAGCGTGCTGTAGAGCCCACACTCCCAGTGGTAGCTCTTACATTACCGGCTACAGTACTCTAAAACTGTTGTAGAGACACCATTGTCATCACATTTTTCAGCACCAGCATCATCAGCGGTGTCAGCAGGCTCGTGGACAGAACATGCTCGCCACCCATCTGAAACGGCACCCTGTTCTGCGTTCATCGTCCAAGCGTTGCACCGCATTCACAACCCAGTTAAAAGTCTAATCGGCCCTGCTACCTCTCATCCCCCTACAATTGGTGACCCGTACAACTGGTTTCGACGTGGCAGCACCCCCGCTACCCGGCTACAACGCAAACAACGGCACGCGGCGACCGTAACCCAACCTCTCAGACACAGGGGCTGATGCCGTTGGGTTAATTAGGAAGTCAAGCCACGAGGTTCGTTTTACTAGAGAGCCATTTTTACATTAACGCCATGCAGTTCGACGAATACCCATTTACAATACAGGAGCTACATGACGACCTCATTGTCCAGATCCAGCTGCAGACCCCTGGTTCAGTGCGTATGATGACCTTGCTTTCTCCTTAAACTCTAGGTTCTGAAAACCGGCCGAATGTCAATGCGAAGACAACTGACTGCCATTACCACCACACGTCCTTCTGTGCCGGAACCCTTCCACGGCGAGAGGGCACACGTACTCAGCGGACATATAGCGCTCAAAGACCTCTACGGCCTTCTCGGCTTCTATAAACGTCCCTCTGGCACCTGGTTGATCCTGCTAGAAACCCACTTTTTCTTCACCAAATTAAGAAGAAAACCACTGCGCCAGCACCTCACCGTGACCATGCTACCACAAAGACTTTAGCTTTCTGCAAAAGTCCCAATGTTCCAAATTTACGTATGCCGGTATGTGTTGTATATCGAGTACAGATACATATGTTCGTGTTGCTCAGCTACTTAGAACAAGGTAAGTATTAGAGAGATATATAAAGCAGAGAACAAAAGCGCCTATTTTGCTACAAATTATGCAAATAAATGCTGTTGAAACTATTATTGAAATTATATACATCTGCTTTTTACTAAAGTGGCAGGTCAATATTTCCTCAGGAGAATGAACTGCCACGTTTAGTGCTTCATAAAACGTTGCTGCCCCATAAAATGTTGCTACCTCAGTATCATAACGTAGGTATGGGCTTATGCACGTAAGGCGAGTAAGGCTTTGCTTACCACAAGTTTTAGTAGCAGACGTTCAAAAGGTCAATCTTTTACTGCGTGTACTGGTATATCGGTATATATTGGTATATGTATCTTTTACTTGTATATTGCGAGAGGTTATTTACTTTTCTTTCAGAAGAGAAAAACTTGCACGTGTGTAGCAATTTCCACGTTCCTATTTTAAATATCTACGCACTTTACATTCAGATGCATAAACTGTTACCAGCTTCTTAAGGATGCATTTGAAAGTATTGCTGCACGCAAATTAGCGACAGATATAAAGGATTCCTAGCGTGTAATTTTTTCTGGAGGCACCATCAGAAAATAAATTTGCTCCATTCCAAGCTCTGAAGGTGCTTAGAAGACAAAACTGTGAAGTAACCCACCACAATTGTCCATAGAAAGTCACTCTAAAAAACGAACGTTGCTCTAGCATCATGTGTGGGACCATGCTTACAGCGCTCTCGAAAGACACAGTAGTGCTCTTTTCGTTGAGCTTTGCACGAGTCCCAGCCGAATAAGTGTCGGCACCGAAATTCTGTTGACCTGCCGCGGTGCGGGAATCTTCAGAATGCACGCGCCAACAGCGGGCAGTCACTATGTATCTATTCCGAGTTTGATTGCGTTCTCTACATTTTCGAAAAAATTATTAGATTGACCGTTGAATTCTAGAATGCAGAGCGATGAAAAGACTTTATGCCACTACAATCACACCGGTAGCGTGGGTGCCCCCGTGCGGGACGAACCTGCCGGTTTGACGGGTTAGAAGATGATGGCGGACAGCGCTAATAAACGACCCGAGGGGAGCGAGTAAAGTGTGGAAAGGGGGGACTTGGCGCTCTTTGGCTAAAAGACGATGAAGTCTCTTAATCCTACGTCAAGTCTCCGCTCCAGTTTTCCCACGCCATCGGGTTCTTCCCTCCAAAAAAAACAATCATGACACGCATCAATGCAATGCGGACCATCAGTGGTATTGATTTTCACACAGAAGGCAGCTGTATTGTGATTAAAAGCCTTTCGCCGGACGAGATTTTGAGTTCGATGTGGTTTATAAAATCTAAAAATTGGGCCATAGCAATTTCTTTCTTTGCGGCTCTGCCCGCCTGTGTCGACACAAAAAAACGGTTCGTCCGAATTAAAGCCAGAGCGACTTCCGCCTTGGCAATCGCCGCCACGATCACACGCTACAGTAGTTTCCTTATTATCATACGATTACATCCTTTCCACGAGTAGTTGAGAGGGATCGCAAAAATGAACCAGAGAACAAAGTCCTTGATCCCTTTGATAAGGGCGCTATTTAGGCACATGTGACTTGCGTGTGTATGCATTGCCTTGTCGGCACAGGTGCCAAAATCGTCACAAAGAGGCGGTGTCTGCCCACCGTTGTCAAGCTGGAGCAATTCTTTCTGCGGGACTTTTTGCCTACCGCTTGGAAAGCGGTATTTTGTCAGCACGTCTTCAAAGTTGCTTTTCCCGCGAAGGTTTTGCACAGGCGGCGCTGATGAGCCCATAGTTCGAGGCATGCGAAAAAGCATTCTTAGTTTACCCGGAATAGCAGGTAGTTGAATTTGGTCTCACAACGGGACGGCTATTTGGCGTTTACGCTACATTAACGCGGGCGCTACAACTATCAACAAACACGTAAATTTCTGAGAGTGTTTGATATACGGGAGTGTTCGAGCACACCTGTTCGCAGATGATAATTAGACTTTTTAGCGAGAGTATATTCAAGACCTTCTCCATTTTGTATTTGTATTCTGTCTGAATTTTTTATTTCTATGCGTGGCATCAATACTTTTAGAGTGACAACATTTTGAGTGAAAAAGGGATCTTAAAAATAACTACATTTCCCAAAAGACTGGTAGCTCGACCAAAAAGCTCTGATAAGATCTCCCTCCACACAGCGAGTTACTGACACCATGATTCCTTTTTGTCAACACGATTACTACCAAATTGTGAAAAAGTATTGTTCTACCAAAGGCAAAACACGCACAATATCCAAGTAGTCCAGCAATTCAACCTTTTCTCATAAACAACGTATCCCAACACGGTAATTTCGTTGGCAGTTTTGTCTTTTTGGCATTCAAAAACTCGTCGTGGGAGCTTGGTCTTCGTTTGAGATTTCTGTTTTTGAAATATTGATGATTCATTGCTCACACTTTAGGCAAGGATTGGACGCACGTTATCTTTCGGGCTATTCTGGGCTTCTTTTATAGGTGGTGGTTAATTTGTGAAGTGAAATTGAGAGCTTGTGTTTGTCAAGTTAATCGTTGCTTTTGCTTTCCTTTCCATTGTAGGTAAAGAAATATTCTACTTTTGTAATAAATTCTACCTCTTTTGATAAAATTTTGGAGTTTTACACAAACACGGCTAACACAATGCACCTCAAATGAACGCGTTCTTTCTAGAGGCCGGCATCGTGAAGGTCACCGACCGCATCTAGACACAGATTTCTTCTCACGGTAATTACGGCTACGATATTAAACTCTCCTTCCTCAAGAGAAAAATTAAGTAGGACGAATATTCTCAATTTTTGTTTCCGGCACTGTCTCCAGTAATTTAATATACGCCTTAAATAAGGCAAACCTCAATATTCAATTGGCTCTGCTGCAAACTAGGACGAAGCTTCCGAAAAGTCACACAAGAAAAGCGCAAAATGCTACAAATATACTCGAAACGTAAGGAACGACTGTAAATTGCTTCGGTAATATTTCCCTGTTTCATAAATACAGTTTAACAATCAATGAAAAACAAAGCAATGGATAACAAGATAATGCTACTTTCTCTGATATAAATTGTAAGAAAAAATAAACTTTTACCCGAATTAGCGGGAAATAAAACAAACAATAAAACGAGGTGGGTGGTTCAGCCAGCAAAGGAAAATTTTCCAATTATTTTCCTCTTGACTGTTAAGAATTCATTCCTAGTTAAAACAAAATCATAGTCTGGGCATTCACGAACGACGCAATATTAACCTTTTCTTAGTTCGCGAGATAGCCTTACACGTTTACTTCATCAGTTAGGGAGATGTGCCTTTTATAGGCAAAAGTTACAAAAAAGTTTTATACATGCAAGATACCGGTAATGCGCTTACGTCGACGTATTTGCTCACTATATTTTATTATTCCTCCTGTTAGGAAACTCTAAAGGAGCTGCTTATTAACACGGTTATTCTTTGTGAGGCATTAAGTGGGGTGAGTAATTGTCTCGACAACGATGACTCAATAAATGCAGAAGAGGTTAGCGGCAGTTGTTCTCTTGGTTTCCTGACCACGATACATTTTGCTAATAAATGGAACATCAGGAAAATTTTTGAACATTTTCAGAAGTCCCAACGACCACAAAATTACATTGTCGTGAGATGGTTATTTTATTCTCTCTAAATATATTCATCAGCGCAAGCTAGCCTACAGTGTTTTTCTACGCGGAAATTGAGTATTTAGCGTAATTTTTTTCATAAAAATGACAAGAGTGAAATTTTTCAAGCTCTGCCGCAGTTTCGTTGCATCAAAATGCGACGGTGTAAAAGGTTTTGTAAACTAATGTGATGCTGCCCGTATACGTCTCATAGTTCAGGAATATTTGGTTGGTTAAGCCTAACTAGTTTCATATTACTAACTTAAACAACGGCAATTTTTATACATGTGCTTGTGGTGGGTAATGAATTTTATACATCTCGTTTTCAGAAGGTGGTAAGTATGGCATAACATTCAACCTACTCCGGTAAAATCTCCACAGTCGAGAATAGAAGCAACACAATCTATTCCAGTATTTTAGGCTTTGTGATCATAAAATAAAAAAAATATCAGTCTCGTGACTTTGGCCTCTGATTTAGTAGTATCGAATCCCAACAATAGTGATTGCAGTGGTGCATTGTTCGCTTTTCACTATTTTCTTTTGTGTCGTTTCGGCAGTACGCTTTAACATATACCCTTGTTACTTTGCTCCCGAAATATACACAACGTATCTTATCGGCAAATTATACGGTGCGTGCTTTAGTTTCCAACTCATCTGTCTGGTACTTACTTTTAACTTGCGTGTGGGTATGCATTCATTTACAATTGAAAAGAGTATTGTTGCCTTCTTCATCGCCTAATTGACATTCTTGTTGAAACTGTGAAATGCCAACCTTGTTGCAAAATGTTCGCACGTAGGCTTGCTCTCAAACCCGTATCTATACGTGCTTTAAAATACACAAAAGCTGGGGAAGACGATACGAAAAGCGGGAAGCGGCAGTTAGCGCTCATTCCTCCGTTTCGTTGGCGTTGTTTTGTTTTCCCTGTAGCCATTGAATCTGTAGTCTGATTCACCTAATTAAAACCACCGCGATTTTTTTTACTGATTGAAAATTAGAGCACTTTTCTTGCTCTGTGCTATTTCACTAAGCCCAAATTATTTGCGAGTTTCCCAAACAATTCCCTTTTTTCCTGATGATAGACTCTAAAAGCGATCGTACTAGGGAGAGCTGAGTTTCCGCACATGAATTTCTCCCAATTTAGAATTTTCAGCGCTGCCTTTTCCTCAAAGGTTTGGTTTCGATAAACTTTGGAACAATTCATTCATAGTTCGTCTTGACCAAATAACTGCTATCTTTTATGCTGTAAAGCAAAAATTGAATATTTTAGAGCAGAGAAAAATAACAAGCCACTTTACTCTGATTTGGCTTGTTAAAAAACTTCCACTGCAATTCTGAAGTACTGCTGTTGCTGATGCAATGGTTTTATTTCACATCAAGATCCTAGCCACAGCAACATCTGAACATTTACTCGCACCAAATTGGTGAGGAGCGTGAAGTTAGTTGTCTCTCTCCATATAAAAAAAAAACAAAATGAGTAAATTTTTGGAGAATAACCCTTTAAAAGTTATATGCCGCACACGCTGTCTAACAGCACTTTCATAACCAACACTAGCTAGAGTAGTAGTAGTAGTATAAAACTTTAATGAGCCTTATAAAGGAAGAGTGGTTCCCTAGCCCGATAACCCAAGTGACGACCGGGCGACCAACGCGCAAGGTGCCAGTAGTTGCTGGAAGTCCAGGTGGTCGCTGGTGATTAGGTTCTTCCACAGCTCATGGAGGGGGAGGGGGGAAGGAAAGGGTGGGACGTCAGGGTTATGCGTACACTCTAATAAAATGTGGACGTGTGTGCCAGGCTTAGAGCAAAAAGAAAACGGGATGGTATCCGTTTACATGATTTATATAATAAAGAAACAACATTTTTAAAGCAAAAGTGCTAATAGTTTTGTAAACACCAGTTTAGAGCAATAAAGTTTCAAGTGTTCTTGCGAATCCTTCACACTTCTGAAAATTTGGTCAGTACAACTCGTTGCACATGCTGCACATTACCATCACCATTTTATTCAATTTTATATCACCAATCAAAACTAAGCAATACTTGTCATCGCGGGTTGCAAACATTTCATGTACTACAGTTAGATCGAACACCGCTTAGACATTCTTTTACGGAACAACTTTTCATCAAAAACCATTTCGTCGAAGGGATAAAGTTGGGCTGACTTCACTGAACGTCGCGTACATGGTGATTCTATTCAACAGGTTCTCTTGAGTACATTTTTATTCTTGCACTTTCTGCATTTTGAATGCTGCTAAAGTTTTTTTGTGAGTAGAAACGTATTGCCAAGATATTTTATGCACGTAAAAAAGCTGATAAGTACAGCACGTACTGGCGAAAAGAGAGCGCTTAATAAGGTATTATTATACTGGTTTATTGCGTCAAACTGACCACTGTGGGGCAGAAAAAGTTCTGAATTGTTTTGTTGAGAGGTGAGACCGGGAGCTTCAACACAAAGATGACATATATTACATTTGAGCTGAAGCACTTTTTAGGTAGTTCTTTACCTAACACTTCAATTGCTTACAAACATTTACACCATCTTCCCGTAGGGGAATCCTCAGTAGTATGCAAAGCAGCCATGGGGTCGATTCAAGTGCCCCTTAGTTTTCAGTTCGCCGTTTCCGTTTGGTTTAGGTACGTAGCTAACGTTATATTTACAGTTTGGTTTTCATAGCAATACCACACTTTTCACTTACCGGAGCTACGAAATGGGAAAATGTGTTGAGCCCATGACTGTATCACATACTACTCAAGGTTCCCCTACCGGAAGATAGTGTAATTTAATTAAGTGCAATAGGGCTGTGTCCCTCACTTGTCGTTGTTGCGCCGTCCACACCCCACTGCGCAAGCTCGGCTTGCTGAACGCCTGGTGGTCTACTTTTTAATGGCTCCTGGAGCGACAGTTTTACCGGTGTCTTCCTGGGCCGGCCGAAGTGAGCTGAGCATGCGCGGGGGGGGGGGGGGGTGGACTGCTCCACAACAAGGCAGGGACATAGCCCCGACCATGAGATGCTTGAGTGACAGTGTTGCTGGTGTCTTCCTGGGCCGGCCCGAGACGAGCACGCTTCACCTTAAAGTGCTCCTGGAGCAGCAGTGTTGCTGTTGTCTTCCTGAACCGGCGGATGAATGGACGACAGATGACAGAGCCTAGAGTAGGACATGCTTTGCATCTAATAATAACTCAACTTCTAATTAGGTGCCTCAACTTAACAAGGAAGGCTACTGGATACTGGCTTTGTCTGTCCGTCCATTCGTTTCATGTCCGTCCGTATTTCCATCCGTTTGTCCATCCATCCATCCATTCATTCATGCGTACATCCATCCATCCATACATTAAACCATGCACGTATCCGTTCGTTTGGTCTATCTATCTATCTATCTATCTATCTATCTATCTATCTATCTATCTATCTATCTATCTATCTATCTATCTATCCATCTATCTATCTATCTATCTATCTATCTATCTATCTATCTATCTATCTATCTATCTATCTATCTATCTATCTATCTATCTATCTGTCTGTCTGTCTGTCTGTCTGTCTGTCTGTCTGTCTGTCTGTCTGTCTGTCTGTCTGTCTGTCTATCTATCTGTCTGTCTATCTATCTATCTATCTATCTATCTATCTATCTATCTATCTATCTATCTATCTATCTATCTATCTATCTATCTATCTATCTATCTATCTATCTATCTATCTATCTATCTATCTATCTATCTATCTATCTATCTATCTATCTATCTATCTATCTATCTATCTATCTATCTATCTATCTATCTATCTATCTATCTGTTTGTCTGTTTATGCACACACATACACACATCTATATATTGTGAGCAATTATTCGTGCAATACCAGTCATGGCAAAATTACTTCCAAATAGTAATTAAATTACATTACACATTACTTTCCTGGAAAAACCTAAAATGTAATTAAATTACTTTACGAATATGGGTGGCCGAAGTTAATGACAATACATTAGTATTACTTTTCAAAAGGAACAAAATTACTGTGAAATTACTTTAACAAAAAATAATCAGCAATTCACTACTAACTCATAAAATCTTTACACATACATATACACAACAATCTCAAAAATATTTGTTTATACATCAAACTTACAGCGCTATACACTGGTATGTTATATATCTTTATTAGGAGCTACGAATAAAAGTGGGCATTGGTTGGAGAGGTGTCCCCGTTGTACGACAGAGGGTCTTGAACCGATATCCAATTCGAAACGCAGCTCCTTCTGAGATGTAAAGATATCTAACGTATCAATGTATAGCGCTGTAAATAAACTGTACATAAGTGTGCTCCGCTGGGCCGGAGGATGCCTGACTTGTGTTCAACATAATAAAAACTTTTTCAACCAATGCCCAGAGTTGCCCAGAGACTCTCTGGTCACTGGAACACTACTTGGACAACTTTTCTTGGTCATCTTTTTATGCCGTAAGAGAACCTGACAGGCTATATTGCGGTAGAGCAAGCGAGTGAAGCACCTTTATGAAAAAAAAATTTACTAAAGATAAACTTTATTAAAAATCTGCTCCTTTCGTTAGCAAATGTCGACAAAAGACGATAGTCTTTATCAACCTTTGCCAAGTAAATACCTCCCTTCGCTTTCCCACTCACCTCTCATCTTGTTCCTCTTGCGTGGTGCTCCTCCAAAGGTTAAGATGCCAAAGGTTTGCTTAAATCATTTAAAATTTACCGCGTTCCACTGCTCCAGGCCGGGTGTCTCGATGCCAAGGCTGCCGTACGGCCAATACGCGCGTGAATCTGGGCGCCCTACTTCAACTTTTATGGAACCGCGTTTCCCTACTCCACGTGCGTTGCAAAAAGAATGTGGAACCTATCTAGTGGAACCTTGCGTAACTGTTGCCGGTTGATTCCTTACAATGCCACAAGAAGCTATGGTGGCGCAGGCGACAGCTGGCGACGGCGGAGTGAATTTTTTTTCTGTAGTTGATGAAATATTTAATTTCGCAAAAATCAAGCATTTATGATTTTTTATAAAAGAACACTGCAAATATTCCTTCTTTATTATTTTTTTAATTATATTTGCGTAATGTCTTGTTCTTCTTTAACAATGTTCACAAGTATGAAAATTACACCGGACTTAGACTGGTAGATTTCGTTCTTACTATATAAGACTAATATCCCGGCATTGATCTACGTTGTCCGGGTGGCTGAATCAAGTCACAGACAGACAGATAGGCAGACAGATATACAGACAGAGAAGAGCTCCGGGTTTAAGTAGACGAAGAAAGACGATCGCCTTTAAAATGACTGCAGAATGATTAGCCGTCCCTTGTAAGGAAGGTGTCACCGTGACGCCCCCGGATGTTGGCGCCGGGAAGACGTCATGGCGCGTCCCCACTATACCGTTTGGTCGACTGTGCCTGCCCCGGTTTTGTGGTGGCAGCCTCCCTCCGGTTCCGCTCGGTCGTTCCCTTTCGAGGGCCACCGAGACCTGCTGGACGGCCTGGGCTTGTACTTCTTGATTGCAGCAACGCATTGCGGCCTCGAGCCGTGGCACGATCGTTGTCATCGTTGTAGCTTGGTGCTGGTTCTTGGCACAGTCCCAAAGGATGGGAGCCGCAGTAGCGCTCTCCTTTCGGCACACACAACAAAGGTCACTTACAGACACACTTGGACATATGTGCTTCATCAGCACCCTGGCGAGTACGACCCTGTCTGTCATCATCATCATCATCACCAGCCTATCTACGCCCACTGCAGGGCAAAGGCCTCTCCCAATATTCTCCAATTACCTCGGTCCTGTGCCAACTGTGACCAATTTATCCCCGCAAACTTCTTGATCTCATCTGCCCATCTAACTTTCTTCCGCCCCCTGCAGCGCTTGCCTTCTGTAGGGATCCACTTTGTTACCCTTAATAACCAACGGTTACCTTGCCTGCGCATTACATGACCTGCCCACGTTAATTTCTTCTTAATTTTCACTAGTATGTCCTCAACACGCGTTTGTTCTATGACCCACTCCACTCTGTTTCTGTCGCTTAATGTTACACCTATCATTTCCTGCTCAATTGCTCTCTGAGTCGTTTTCAATTTAAGTTGAACCCTTTTATTGAGCCTCCAAGTTTCTGCCCCGTAGTTGAGTAACGGTAAGATGCAGCTCTCATACACTTTCTTATTCAGCGACAACAGTAGGCTGCTGTTTACTATCTGAAAATGTCTACCATGTGCAGCCCAACTCAATCTGATCCTTCTAATTATCTCTGCCTCATCGTTGGGATCTGGGGTCACAACTTGCCCTAAGCAGACATATTTGTTTGCCACTTCCACTGCCTCGCCATCTATCTCAAACTGTTGTGCTGTCCCCAGGTTATTGATCATTACTTTATTTTTCTGCATAATATTTTCAGTCCCCGGTTCTACTCTGTTCGTCCAGTGCGGAAATCATGCTTTGCATTTTGTCCGCCAAGGTACTTAGCAAGGCAACGTCATCAGCAAATCTGAGGTTAGTGGGGTATTCTGCATTAACCCTTACTCCCGTCTGTTCACAATCCAACGTTATCACCCTGTCTGTAATTGTCGATATATTACGGCTTTCTCACGGGTCAAGCCCAGATGAGGTGGCGTGGTCAAACGTATCGGAGAAAGTAATAAATAATTTCCCAGAAATTACTCCCCAGAAGTAATTTATTACAATAATAAATTACCAATACTCCAAAGTAATTCATTACATTACTCATTACAGCAAAAAGTAATTGAATTACTGTAATTTCATTACCGCTAAGTCTGTGCACAACCCCTTTGCGACATTGTCTGCTAGTACAGTTACCCAGTGGCCACTATCCCATTCCTCAGATTCCTCTGATAGTCATCCCCATCTTAAATATCTATATTATATATATATATATATATATATATAAATATATATATATATATATATATATATATATATATATATATATATATATATATATATATAAATATATATATATATATATATATATATATATATATATATGTATATGTATATATATATATATATATATATATATATATATATATATATATATATGTAGACTTGAAGTAAAGAGTCAAAGAGTCGGATACACAGCACAAACAATCCCAATCCCAAGAAAGGTTTACTCATTGAGCGGCAATTGCACTTGCCTTCATCAGAGTACAGGTACATGATTTTGCTGTCGCAAACATTTGGAACACAATCATAGTCTTGGAAAGGGCGATCAACGCATTTTGCAGCCGGTTTATGCGCCCGTTTACTGAGCTGAGGCAGGTCAAGGACGTTTTGTGGTCGTGCAGAGGGAAATGGTTTGCGACCATTCCACTGTTTCCCCGCCGGACGGACGCCTTCCGAGAACGGGCCGCTAGGTCGAGTATTCAGGTCTTTGTTAAGAGCTGCCACTCAACAGCTGAGCAACACACCCGTGGGTCGGCAGTGTCTCACTTCCGCTGAGTAGGAGTTGGGTGGGACAGCCAAACCAGAACACAAGCTCCTCGAGGGGATGGAGAGAAAAACGAAGAAAATGAACCCCGGTGGTTCGGTAGCCAGCTCGAAGACGACTGTACGCGAAAGGGAGAGAAAAAATAAATGTGCAAGGCATTAAGAATGTAACCCGTCTGCGGGGGCGAATAGTGATAAAAGCGACAAAGATGTGTACGCTCGGGTAATAACGCAGACTCCAGCATTGTATTGCTTATATTACAGGTTATGTGTAATATCCAAATGTTCAAATCTCACAATCAATATTTTAACATATGTTTTGGGGAAAAGGTAAACAGAAATTATTGCTGAAAC